>NC_092694.1:5633175-6833175 GCF_964275005.1 Diadema setosum | reverse complement strand
TTTGTTTGTTTTTTTTTTCACACGATGTCGGTATCACGTCAAAATACTTTCTTTGCAAAATCTCAAGAAAAACATGCTCTATCACCACCATATTTTGCACGTGTTTAGTTCATGTCACCTAAGTTCATGTCATAAAATAACGACTTCTTGATCAGACGCCATCTTGGGTATGTAAATAAGGGTCAAAGGTCATAACTGTTTCATCTTGTATCTTGGTGAATACCTGTCCTATCTTTCCCATATTTTGCACACTTATAGACGATGTCGCAAGAATCATTTCACAAATTAGCCACTTTTTCCTCAGGTGCCATCTTGGGAGTGTAAAGGTGGGTCAAAGGTCATACGTATTTGTTGCTGTATCTTCGTTATCTAGTGTATACAGAATTTAGTACCAAGGATGGCATATATGACTCCCTTTTCTAAATGAGAGTCCAAACATCACACGGCCAATGTCTCTAAACACAGATGAAACCTGTATGATCATGCGTATTGCGATCAGGACTCGAATCATTGACAAAAAAATCGGATCACCTTAATTTGTCAGTGATGACAAATTACAATCTCTAGTTGTTGAATTTGTTTTGGTTTTATTAGCCAAGTTAGAGGCGAAGTGAATCTGTGTGAAATAGAATGAAATACACTAGCATATTATCAACATGAAGTCTTAAGGAATATAAAATGTTATCTAGAATATGCAGACATATATAATTTGTTTTGTTGGATGCCATAACAAATATCAGATAAACCATCAGATCGTGATAAAAATCAACGCATTTTTAAGCCTCTAGCCAAGAAAAGCATTATCATAATCAACAAAATATAATACATTGATAGATTAGCAAACAAAGTAAATACATTATACACTTAAATATTTACCAATACTTGCTGACAATCGGCTGCCGAAAAAAAAAAAAAAAAATTGCCGACCGCACGGAAGAATTGTGCGCTGTTGCATAAAATTTTTTCTTACCATAAAAAAAAGATGGTAAGTTACCATCGTTTCTCTTTCCATCGATGGTAGCCTACCATCGTTCTTGAAATCCGTTGCATAAAAGCGATGTTAGATTACCATCGGTAAAATAATGTAATTGGCAGGTTGAATATTCTTGAACGAGCCTCAAATGCACACGAATCCCATTGATCGCACAATATTTGCTCCGCGATGGACCGACCGTGCAGTCTCAATATGCAGTCGGAAGTAGTCTGCAACACCACTACATATACGGTTACTAATACATGTAGATCTAAACGCCGGCAGTTCTTCTCTTGCTACAATGAACGTAAGTAAATAGTATCATTGATTCATGTGATACAAAAGTGATTTCCATGTTAAATTGTCATTTTGGAGACGCATATAGCGCCTGACACTCTTGTTTCAATTGTCTGCTAGAAGTGTCAGATCTGAGCAAAAGTGAGACACAACAAGATGTTCACTCTGTGAAAGTTACAGCAGGACTGAATAAATTTTGGGGTCTGCAAACTAATCTGGCAAGCTCTCAATGGTCAAAAAGGCAAAACTATTTTGATTGGTTACAAAATGCTGCATGCATTAAGTAACTGCAAAACGATTGGCTGTCATACAGTAATTATTCATAACTGTTTCATTTGCATACAAACCAGACATCACATGACTATCCAGACAGGAAGTGAACTGGGCATCCAGGGTTGTGAAAACTCAAGATGTCCCAAACTTGTTCCTGGATGCTGGGTCCTAGATGGTCACTTCTGTGTGTATGGCTGGTAGATCTGTCTTCTGAAGGGAAGTTTCCAATGACTTATGAAGCCAGACCTCGTCCAGTATTTTTTATACACATCTGGGATCAGAAATTACTTGCGCAATGTTAGATAACAGTGGCCTTATATGGTTTACCCGAAAACCTGGCTTTTGAGAAACAACAATTCTCTGCATTTCTAGTTTTGTTGCTTCTCCTCTTGAATATTCATTAAGTGCGCGCGCATTCATTCGTGACCCGTTACAATAAAGTGAGTAAACACGTTAACCAAGCACGCAAGGATCAGGCACTACACTGTACTTTGAATAAAGCTTATAATTGTTATATCCATACAGATTGGTATATTATATTAATTGCGATATTTATTGTCATCTAAATCATTACATATGCTTTAGAATGCATTTATTTTCCCTCATATGGCTTATTGTGATATTGTTTGAGGTAATTGTAATAAGACGCAGGTAAATTCATTGTTTTTATTGCAAAAGAAGGCGATCAGAATATGTTCACACTCTACGTATTTAGCCCATACGACCCCGTCTACTATTCAAGCAGCTAAATGTGTTAGATATTGATGATAAACATAAGTTCAAACTTATGTATAAGAACACGCAAAATTTGTTACTACAGTCCTTTCAAAACTTTTTCGATTATAATGCTAACATTTATTCGCACCCTACGAGACACTCAACAGATTTTCATCTACATAATCCAAAATCTCTTATAGCTCACAGGTCAGTGAGGCATCACGGACCTGATACATGGAATGCTTTACCCGACTCCCTAAAGACACGAACATCTTTATTTTCTTTTAAAGCTAGTTTAAAGAAATATATGAAGGATTTGTTTGCACAAACCGATAAGTCCATTTTTGAAGATTTTGAAGTACGATCTCTGTCATAAAGTACAAAATAATACCTTTTGAATGATATATTGGTCACTGCATATACAGGTATATTTTTTTTAAGTTATGGTCAAAAGAAGCAAAAAATTTCTTATTATTCTCTTTATTTTTCTTGACCTTTCATCGCAAATATTTCCATTTGGCAAATATGGACTTATCGGTTTTTGCAAACAAACTCTTCATATGTTAACTCAATATATTTAGTAGAATGAATTATAATAATTTGATATGATTTTATATATGTTTAGGTGTGAAATTATTAGTATTATTGCATTGATAAACGGAAGAATAATTATATGTTATAAATGGCCCCAACACAAACATTCAAGTCGCCTATTGCACTCGCACAACACTCATTCACATCTTTTCCCTATAAAGCATACTATTGTTATGTAGAACAACAATAACAAAAAAAAAACACCTGTACTTTCTGTGAGAGGCATACCAACGTTATATTTCCCAATGAGGCCATCAGCCTAGTGAAGCTATGCTTATGCTGACGGTCTCCTGCTTCCCTACTTAATCAAATGTACTGCCTTATTTGTATTATATGTAACAATCAATGTTTTTAATAAAGATTTTCGTTATGCATGTACTTTTGTTTTGTATTGCTCCTTTGTCATTCGGTTATATTTGGTTTGAATTTGTCACATTGATGTTATTCATATTTTATTTGATTTGATTCGAGAAGCAAAATAAAATTCGAACGAACGAACGAACGATGGTCCTATTATAAAAGATCACATACCGGTCCTTTCCTTTCTGTTCATGAAAAATCTTAAAATAAACGACTTGCACGCATTTTAGTTGATTGTAACAGTAATTTACTTACCCAAAATATTATCTGATGATTTATTTCATCTATAGTCAGGAATACATATTTATACCAATCCATCTCCCCTTATTGAGAACCGTGTATACCTAAATATGTTTGTTTATACAAGACCTTAGCATTTGGAATCCAATAAAGGATTCTCCAAAGTACATTACTATACATTATCTACGTACAATGCCAAATAATCAAAATTGCTCGTGTAATAACATTCGAGTTTTCACCTGATTTGACGATGGATTGGTTCTACAGTAATACAAATAACCTTCATTAAGGAAACCGATAAGAGCCCTGTGATACCAAAACAAAACAAAAACAAAAAAACAAAATAACCAGGCCTCTGAATTATTCAGATGAGAAGAGTTGAAATGTGATTTTCAGTTTGAAAGTTTCTTCCAAGCAATACATTTCATTTTATCACTCCTTTCCACCATCTAAATATTGAATTTCCTCTCACCTTTGAAAAGTTTGCATTTCTTCCCTTATTATTCATTTCATTTCAATAATGTAATCTGTTTTGTGATATACTCTAACATTCACTTTGGAAAACATGTATTCTTTACACATTTAATCAATACAATTTGTGACAATGTGCATTTGTATTATGTTTTACCCTTTTGAAGAAAAAAAAAATGAGTGTAACTGAATTGAATTGAATTGTTGTTATCTTCCATGTGCCGGTATAAGAATGTCATTATATCAAAATAATTGACTACTGGGTAGGGCAAGGTACTAGTCTGAAAACCATGCTGCTGTTCTCTACACTGTTTATTTCTTCGATATGTTTTTAGGATAATTTTATATGTATCACCCTTCCTTTCACCTATTTCATTTCTATCTTTCCCCCCTCTTATCTTTTTCTCGTACTTCATTTTCTTTCTCTACTAACACAAAAACATTCAACCACCCTATACACATAATGAGGATTTTAGTCCACGTGTTAGTTCACACAAAACAGATGAAAACAAGAGATGTTAATGCATTATCAACTTTTAATGGTGCACCCATTAAAAGATGTTGGACGCTAATACTAATAATACATTCCACCCTCTTCTTTTCATACTATATATATATATATATATATATATATATATATATATATATAATATGTTTGTGTGTGTGCGCGCGCGTTTGTGTGTGTCTGTTCAATAGTATTTCTAGTCATTAGGTCGTTTTATACTCTATATTAGTTGTTCCTTTTGTAATTTAAAAGGCTTCACCTTCTCTGGTCACCTATTTCTCTTTTTTTTTTCTCTCTCTCTCTCCCCCTTATCCTCTCTGCAAAATGAGCAATACAATACGAAATGTAGGACAAAAACCTTTCTTAATCTCAAGGATTTACCGTAATAATAGTGTACATTTATTTACAATTGCTTTACAAATATATATGTATTATATATTTACATGGTTTTGCATTTATCTCACAAAGACATTGAAGATGATCTTATACCCAGCATTGCCCATGGAAGTTTTCACCTCCCTGGTCTACCAAACTGCTGCTTGGATATAAAAGATAACTTATTATTGCCTTTTTCTCTTAATAAAGATGGTGCATAGATAATTCATGTAAGTTCTCGTCGAAATTCATTTTAAAATATTTTAAGGTATACTACATAATATTTTCCTTTTTTTTTAATGAGTGAACATACAAGGATCCATGTCATTACAACAAGTCACTATATCTTTCACCACAATTATTGTCGGACTGCGCAGGGTGATATCAAGATAATTATATACTGCTTCGTCACTCTTCAATCTTTAATTACTCAAAAGACTAGAATCAATGCAACTGAAACCGACATAAGATATGCCGTGAACCATTGCTTATACGGACACGTATGTGTTATGAGTTGGGATACGAGTACGACCGTATCTCGGAGACAGCGCTGGTTCACATTTCGTAGACCATTCTTTGTTGCACACATAATTATCATCTTTCTCTCCACTAAAAGAATTAAATGACATTAAGAATATTTTCCCACAACCTGTGTTTTGTTGACACAAATGATTATTCTTAAATTCTTATCTTCTCATTTTAATTGATTCTGACAGTCCATTTGCATCAATACTCTGTAGAAATTTTCATTCTTGTCTAATTGCGAGATGTTTTTCTCACTTCTGTTTACGACTGATTTTGGCAACAAATGTGGTTTTTAATGAAATAAAACATCTGGAAACACACAAATGGTGTGCCCATTTAACTAAACAACGAAACATACTTATGAAACCTCAGCGTTAGCATGATCAAGTACATAAGAGCGCTGCACATGACAGTTCTTTGATGGAACACTGCACTAAACGTGTTTGAAAAAGAATGCACGCGATATTTCAAGTTCCATAATATTCAGCCTTCAAATGATCTAAAAGCATTTCCTGTGAACGATGCCTGGTCCCGACTCATCGTACTCCTGTTTGCTGATCCACATCTGTTGGAAGGTAGACAAGGAAGCCAAGATGGAGCCTCCGATCCAGACCGAGTACTTCCTCTCTGGAGGAGCGATGATCTTGATCTTCATGGATGGAGGAGCCAGGGCCGTCAGCTCCTTGTGCATCCTGTCAGCGATTCCAGGAAACATGGTGGTCCCACCAGAGAGGACGGTGTTGCTATAGAGATCTCTTCGGATGTCTACGTCACACTTCATGATGCTGTTAAAGGTGGTCTCGTGGATTCCAGCCAGTTCTTCGCCCAAGAAGGACGGTTGGAAGAGCGCCTCGGGAGCCCGGAAGCGTTCGTTGCCGATGGTGATGACCTGACCGTCGGGAAGCTCGTAGCTCTTCTCGAGGGACGATGACCTCGCAGTGGCCTCCATCTCCTGGTCGAAGTCGGGGGCGACGTAGCAGAGCTTCTCCTTGATGTCGCGAACGATTTCTCTCTCGGCTGTGGAACAAACAAATTCCAAGATTGCTGAATTCAATATCTGTTTGTTCTTTACATTTTCTAACCAATTATCAAACCCATGACACCGACAGTACTTTCCGTAAGACGGTTATGATATGTTTCATTAATCAAACGGAAATGAACGTAAAGTTTCGTAGTTTGATCCACAAAAACTTATTAGTCTGTGTTCGACTATTACCCGAGGAAAGTGATGTATGAAACTGAAGTTTAAAACATTTTAAAAACAGAAATGGAAACAATAAATTCAAACAAAATAAAGAGTTTATTGATCAAAATTATTATCTCTACCTGTGGACGTGAAGGTGTAGCCTCTCTCCGTGAGGATCTTCATCAGGTAATCTGTCAGATCTCTACCGGCCAGATCCATACGAAGGATAGCATGAGGGAGGGCGTAGCCTTCATAGATCGGCACGGTATGGGAGACGCCATCACCGGCATCGAAGACAATCCCTGTTGTCCGCCCTGAGGCGTAGAGGGACATGACGGCTTGGATGGCTACGTAGAAGGCTGGTGAGTTGAACGTCTCGAACATGATCTGCACAGAAACGAAAAATACGAATAAGTCCATGATGTTGCTTCATTTTGTGACAGTCAGTTGATGATGGTACATTACACAAATAGCAAAGGATTTACAAACTGTGACCTGTGACAAAAGTGAAAAAATGTATTTTGTTATGTTCTTCTCAACTGACCACACATAACTATTTTTTTTTTTGAATCACCGTTTAAAGGGGATGGCTAGTAACGGATCAGTGGGAATCAGTGGAAATGCTGGGTGATGACTGTTCCAACCCTTATGGGATTCATTTAAGAGTACATTGTATTTCTATTGTTGTGTGAAAATTATTTGATTCAGAATGGTCTCATATTCAAGTAATGTGCAGTTTAATGTTTCCAGGTTAGCATGCCTGTACAGTGACGGAGCATTAAACTGCACATTACTTGAATATGAGACTGTTCTGAAGCAAATAATTTTCACACAATAGATACATAATGTACTCTTAAATGAATCCCACAAGAATTGGAACAATCATCCTTCAGCATTCCCACTGATTCCCACTGATCAGTTACTAGCCATCCCCTTTAAGTTGACTAAAATAATTGTGATGGTGTTCCACTGAGTATGAAAAGTAACTATGATTAGAAAACTGGTATATCCAGAGCAAAAGACAGTAATATGCAGCAGACTCTGCACATACGGGACGCACCTGCCTGTGCCCATTCCGCACTCCTCCCATATACGTCTTTGTCTCTGATGTCTATTATTCTTGTTATGTCGGGCAAGTTATCCTCTTCTATACGCCCTGGTAGGGTGCTGAACTGTGTATACTTCGTAGTTGTTCTTACTTCTCTTCTATCAATTCAATGTATAACCTTTATTCGACAACAGCAACACTGTATCATGTCTATTTGTGCGTGAAATGTGAATGCATTACTGTAATCTATAATCATGTACATGTGTATGTGTTTATTGTGAGTTTGATCCGGCAAGCCTGGTATCGGAAGGTTTCTATCACCCTCTCTTTCTTGCTCTTTCTGTCTCTCCTATTATTCCCCTTATCCACGAGCATCATGCTTAACCCCCTTTCTCTAACGTAACGTATTGTATCATCGGTTGCCAAAGGGTCAAGCTTATAGCTTATTATTGGCGACCGTTCTGTATGGTAATTCATAATACATGTTAATTGTGTAACAAATGTATTTGTAATCAGAATTGTTGAAACTAGCTATAATGAGTCTCACATTTGTATATCATTATGTTTGATTACGTTGAAAAAACATGTACTGTATATGATGCCATACGGAGAATGAATAAATCAAATCAAATCAAATTAAACTAAGAAGAACTTACATAATAAACTTATTTGTATATAAAGTTAGCTGTAAACTACCAACAACAGGAGAGAGAAACGAGTGATCTAAGTCATACGGAGCATAGGACAAATAAAGCGGTATTATACAGTATATATTTTCAAGGAAATTAAGTTGTTAAAAAGCTTGAAGATTTAATATGACTACTGACACCGAACCATACGATTCTATACTGGCGGAAAGACGAAAAACAAACAAACAAACAAACAAACTGAGAGAGATTACATGATAAAAGTAAGAAAGATTGTGAAGTACCTGCGTCATCTTCTCCCTGTTTGCTTTCGGGTTCATCGGGGCCTCGGTGAGAAGTACCGGGTGTTCTTCGGGGGCAACGCGGAGCTCGTTGTAGAACGTGTGATGCCAGATCTTCTCCATGTCGTCCCAGTTGGTGACGATGCCGTGTTCGATTGGGTATTTGAGGCTGAGAATGCCCCTCTTGCTCTGGGCCTCGTCTCCTACGTAGCTGTCTTTGGTTCCCATGCCAGCCATCATTATCTGAGAGCGTAGAATTTAGTACATTGTAGAGCATCACCGTTCACAATATTGTCAATTGGAACCTTAATCGAAAGTTTGGTTCGCATTTCTTATCACACTAAATAGTGATGATAATAATGATAACAATATGACATCTTGTATCATATCTTAGACTCTGATATCATTTCGCAAACTGTACATTATACCCTTTCATTTCTTTCATATTTCACTGTATAATCCTATATTTCGTAGGTATACTATGTATTATGATGCATACTATAGATGAGGTGAGGACGAAATACACATTATCAATTATTCATTAATTTTTAATTTCATTTTCACTTTTCAAGACAAGTGAAATGGAACCTCAGCTTTTCTTATAAACTCACATTCATTCCCCGTCTTTTAACAGTATCTGCCAATTAATTGTGTTGTTGTTTTATGTTTTTTACTTACTTTAACAAGGCAGTGAAATTTGATGGAACGTTAAAGTAAGAGAGAGAGAGAGAGAGAAAGAGATTCTTTTTTTTTCAACTTAAACACCGTCAAATGAAACAGTTTTGATAAGTATGGAGAGGGATTATTGTCTTACCTGGTGTCGTGGTCTTCCAACCAGAGAAGGGAAGACAGCTCGTGGCGCATCGTCCCCTGCGAAGCCAGCTTTGCACATCCCAGATCCGTTGTCGATGACCAGGGGAGCGACATCATCATCCACGAAGTCGGCCATATTTGTTGAATTTGTTTTGGTTTTATTAGCCAAGTTAGAGGCGAAGTGAATCTGTGTGAAATAGAATGAAATACACTCGCACATTATCAACATGAAGTCGTAAGGAATATAAAATGTTATCTGGAATATGTAGACATACACAATTTGTTTCATTGGACGCAATAATATATATCAGATAAACCATTAGATCGTGGAAAAATCGACGCATTTTTTAAGCCTCTAGCCAAGAAAAGCATTATCATAATCAACAAATATAGTACATTGATGAATTTACAAACAAAGTACATACATTGTACATGTAAATATTTACCAATAATTGCTGACAACCGGCTGCCGAGAAAAATGCTGACCGCCCAGAACTGGTTGTGAAAATGGATTTCCTTTCAACTTTTCTCAAGCTGTCCCAAAGTTGTTCCTGGATGCTGGATGCTAGATGGTCTCTTCTGTACTTATTGTGGCTGGTAGATTCTGTCTTCTCATAAAGGAAAGTTTCCAATGACTTATGAAGCTAGACCTCGTCCAGTATTTATACACATCTGGGATCAGAAATTACTTGCGCAATGTTAGATCACAGTGGCCTTATATGGCTTACCCGAAATCCTGGCTTTTTAGAAACAACAATTCTCTGCATTTCTAGTTTTGCTGCTTGTCCTCGTGAATATTCATTAAGTGCGCACGCATTCATTCGTGACCGGTTACAATAAAGTGAGTAAACATGATAACCTGGCACGAGCGTCAGGCACTACATTGTACTTTGAACAAAGTTTATTCGATCTTCGTTTTCTGACGAAGCATTACTCATGGAACCTTCTATTGTTATAACCCCTCCCCTTTCTTTCTCTCTCTCCCAATGTCAAAGGTGTGCATAGTGAGTCAGGGGTTTGGATGTGATAACGTTTACACAATGTAGGAGATTGACCAGTTCTAAGTAAGTCATCATTACACAAAGTATTTAGAATCATAAATGTAATCTGTTTCGTGACTGAGTGTACATGCTCATTTTGTTTGTGTCTAATAGACACAAACAACTGTCGGAAAATCTGAGATTGAAGCATGAACGGTAATCAGAAATTCGTTCTCCTATTTCTTCTATTTTATCGCTACTGAGCACATAAAGAAAATAACAACCGATTCAAATAGAAAAAAAATCTCATGGGTAGAAATTTAAAAATTCATGGGTACCTGATCAGTTTTAAATCGTTCCCCGTTCAACTACTACAAATTTCCTATACCGCGGTACAATATGACTCTTGATTTTTTGAAATCCGGACATTTTGTAGAAAGACCCATAGCAACTGTCACCTATGTATCGACCCAGCCGATCGAAATAATCCTAAAAGCCGGCCACTTGTTAGGCATGGGATTACAGCGCACTAAAGATATTTTATATTTCGTTCCATTCCTAAAGTCGCTGTCAGAACATTAAGTTGTCATCACGATCAACTCAGAATGATATAGGTCTAGACTAATCAGTTTTGTTCCTAGTTACCTGAACCGCCGTTGGTATCAATTGATTACATTAAATATCAGCTCTGCATAATTTGGGTCTGAGCTACGAGCAATTCCGGTCAGATTCATGGCTATTTTGCAAGACAGCAGTGAGTCAGACACTCGTACGATTTGACATCCAAGTTAGGGGCTGACCATTACGCCACTGCCGAACAAGAGGGCACGATATATTATGAAGTCGACAATAGCATGTCCATATTTGGAACGTGTCAATACGGAGTCCCTCGGACCATCTCATTTGCATATAAATCGAGGAGGGCTTCCGTTCAAATAATGGTGCGGCAAACACAGACCTATTCTTTTCCACGCAGACCCTCTTCGAGTGTGAAACGCCGAAGTCTAGTCGGTGTGTATAATGCACAATGTATATTATCTATAAAAGATTGCAGTATTAAATTCAACAAATCACATTTATTGGTTCATGTTCGTGGGGCGCAAGGAATAAGAAGTGTTATGAAACCGTAATAATTTATATGGCTGTTAGTGTTCGTTATCCAGTACGAACTTACGTGTATAATAACATTGCATTATGTGCTAGTGGAAATCATGTTCGCGTATACCACTACACTACTTACACTACAACATTCGGTGGTATTTGTAACGGCCATTCTATGAAGTAAAGTTAAGCAAGGAAAACACAAAACAAAACAAGACAAAGCAAAAAAAAATAGATGAAATGCACGTACAAGATTTATTTTACCTGAAGTAGGCCCTAAATGTATATGCATATTAAAATGTATACGTCTAATTACATTCGCTTTCTTTATCATGAACTTTAACTTCCATCATTAATAAGTTTAGTACCTTTTAAATGTTATCACTTAAAGCAAAAAATTGATACATTTTCTCAGTTCTCCGTGTTCTGTTCCTATATACACTTTAAAATTCTTCAGTGGAAATCTACTTTATAAGGTCTGGATAGCAGACTATTTCCAGTATGACCTTATTCTTCACGTAGGGGAATACCCCTATTTTGGGGTTTAGAGCCATATAAAATGGTTCTGGGGAGATACGAGTGACTCAGAGGATTACTGGGTACTTCAATAAGTCCACAGTTTCGTGAGTGATGGTTAGTTGTTTGGTTTACCCCTCATGAAGCGTTTGGAGTGGTCATTTTTGTTTAATACCTGCCACGCCCCATGAAAAGGGGAATCTCCAATGAGTAACAGGTGTGGACCAGTTAAGTTACTTCATTAATTTCATGAATAAAGATTTGTCACTGCTGGCTTTTGCACTTGAAATGAGCCTGTTCGTAATTCCACTATGAGCATGAGTAGAAAAAAAAAATCATTGATGATAACAGTAAACAGGCTTGTTTTTTTAATATCTCTGAGATAAATACATGTAATGACATGATTATACAACATGTCATAGTAGATGCTGGAACCCTCCCACACATCAGTGTGGAAGTGTTAGTAATAGTACCAGCTGCTAATAGCATCGGTATTCGTCTCAGTTGTAGTAGTAGTATTGATGGTGATAGTAGTAGAAGTAGCAGTGCGATAGAAGTAGAATAGTATAGGTTTTCCCGGCTAATTTCGCACTTTTGTCAGTCCATTTGATATAAGGTTCATTTAATTTAGCAAAAACAACTCGTTATCGCAAGTCTGTCACTCAAAATTGCAACTTGTGCGTTCAATTTAGCATTTCGATCAATGAAATTTGCACATGTGGCTTTCAAATTCGTGAAAAGGGCATTCAAATTAGCTGGTACTCGACGTTCATTCAAATTCGCCACCACACGTCGAAAAGGGTACTTGAGTCATTCAATTTCGCGAATGGGCAGTCACCCGAACATTTTCATTCAAATTAACGTCTATTTCTTTCTTTTTTTTTGAATAGGTTAGAACATTTAGATGTGTACTTTTTTATGTGACTTTTTAGTTTCATCCACGCACTGTTAAGAAGTTGAAGTATCACTTCTTGACCCGATATAACTCGAGTTTGTTGTTCTGTGACTCCCCTTTTCTTTCATACATATAGACCTACATGTACCAATACTATACAGACTAATTTCATCTTCTTACAGTCATGACAGCACAAGTTAGGTACAGAAGCATATTTCAAGAAGACAGAGAAAGAATTATTATTCTTTATTGAATAAACGAATAAGGAAAAGGCACTTGTTTTACGAATTTAAATTGAACAAGTGTTACTTAGAATGAGATTAACGGTAATTTGAATGAAGAGATCATAAAATTGAAAAACATGTCACCTACGTTAAATTTTACTAAATTGAATTCAGCAATAAGGAATTGGACTGACAGAAGTGCGAAATTGGCCGGGAAAACTTATAGTATCACAGAAGTAGTAGGGATAGTTGCAGTTGTGAGAGTGGCGTAGGAGTCCGAGGAATGCTACTATCGTGGCAGTAATGATAGTAATGTGTTCGAGCTAAAGTAAGAGAGCGAAATTGAGAGTACTAACGATCATTATTATTAGCTGTTTTGTTTTTTGTTCTGTTAAAAATTTTAGGTGTTTACATTGATAGCAAGTCATTTTCATAATACTTGCAAACTAGTTTGCCCAAAATAAGTGGAATCGAAATGTTCACATAAAAAATTATTATCTGTCTACATCTTCGTTATTGACAGAATTTAATATTAGATTCAATCACCCAATTTCTGCCGGAGGCGATACATGTGAGCTATTACTAGATAAACTACTGTTATTACAAATATATTGCTCAGAATTGTTTTCAACCCTCATACTATGAAAGAGCACAGACCGGACGGGTGCTTTGTTTTCTGATTATGAAAATCTGAAAATAAAATACGTGCACAACTTTCAACATGGTCAATTTATGTTTAATTACAACAGCAACCACCTATCTAAAATATTTCACTTTTTTTCATCTAACTAGTCACGAACACAATAGCGATCCAATGAGCTCCATCTTTGAGAACCGTATTCCGTTTCCTACAAGTAAACTGATCGGTGCCCTGTTACAACAACAACAACAACCACAATAACAACAACAACGACAACAAAACCAGAATTATACATTTCAGTTATTACGAGAACAGTTTGGCTTTGAGTTTTTGTTTTCTTTTGAAAGTTTCTTACAAGCTATACGTTTCGGTGGGTAACTCCGTTCCACCATATAATTATTGAATTTCCTATCAACTTTGAAGCATTTGCATTGCTTCCCTAATTATTCATTTCGTTTGAAATCCAATAAAGGAATCGCAAAAGTACATTACTTTACATTATCTACGTACAATGCCAAATAATCAATATTGTTTGTGTAATAACATTTGAGTTTTCACCTGCCCCGACGATGGAGTGTTCTACAATAATACGAATAACCATCATTAAGGAAACCCTGTTACAAAAAACAACAACAACAGAATAAACAGACACCTGAATCATTCAGATGGGGAGATTTTGGATTTGATTTTCAGTTTGAAAGTTTCATACAAGTGATACGTTTCAGTGGACCACTCCTTTCCACCATATTAAAATTGAATTTCCTGTCAAATTCGCAAAGTTTCCATTGCTTACCTTATTCTTTTTGTTTTAACATGATGTGCTTTATAAATATTCATTTTGGACTATACTTGTTTCTTAGAAACTAAAACAATATGATTTAAGAAATGTACATGTGTATTATGTTTTACTTTTTTACTTTTGTAATTGAATTGAATTGAATTGAATTGAATTGAATCGAATTGTTATTTTCGTCCTTGTGCAGGTAGAAGTATGCGATCTATCAAATTGCCTTCTAAACTCCTCAAAATAAGTTCTGCAATCAAAGTTTGATATATCATATTTCTTTTATACCAGCATTATCTTCATTAAATACGACATCATAAGAAAGCCTGATTAATTATCTTTAAAATGACACCTCACTTGCTATGATTGGGTATTCCTGGAATGCACAGTATGACTGAGTATAAGGAAAGGTCAAATGTGAAATATTGCAAAATAGACTGAATACATCCAGAGTAAACGTGTTATATCAAACACCAATTCCCATTTGCTTTGTCGTTTCAGGGAAGGAATGTGCTTGAAAAGAATGCATTGTGAGATTATCATTAGATTCTAGGCTTCATCCATGAATTAAAATCTGCAGCAGTATCTGCAGATTAGAATTTAACATAAAGGTTGATCAAATAGTCATCTAATGTCTAGGAAATGGGAGTTTTTGAATGTGCTGTCATTTCAGCATTGCTAATTCCAGTGGCCTTTTTTCATCAAAACTGTACTTTATCAATAGCAGAATTGTTGCGACTTTTCACTTTTGGTCTGTCCCCATACTCAGCTGTTTTGCACATTCCAAGAACACCCAATCATAGCAAGTGAGGTGTCGTTTTGAAGATAATAAATCAGGTTTTCTTATGATGTCATATTTAATGAAGATAATGTGGGTATACGAGAAATATGATATATCAAACTTTAATTGCAGAACTGATTTTGAGGAGTTTATGTAGGGCGTGGCTTGTAAAGATACTTGTCTGAACACCATGTTGTTCTCTTTTTATAACAATTAAAGTTGTTTATTTCTTCGTGATTTTTAGGATGATTTCATATCATGTATCATCCTTCCTTTCATCCATTTTATATCTATATATCCCTCCTCTCTTCTTTTTCTTACCTCATCTTCTTTCTATCAACACACACATACACACACACACACACACACACACACAACCACCCACTCATACACGTATTATGTAATGAAGATTTTAGATCACGTGTTGGTTCACGCTAATTCTAATGATGAAAAATAGATTGAAATGCATTATCAGCGTCAAACAAGTTTTGATTGTACATCCATGAAAAAAAAAATGTTAGACGCTGATAATTGTATGTACGAGTGTCCATTCAATTAATTTATTTCTAGTCATCTTATACTCTGTATCTGTTGTTCCTTTTATAATTCAATAATCTTCATCTTGTCTCGTGCTATAGCTCTCTTTCTCTCTTTTCCTTCTGCAAAATGAGCCATACAATACAAAATGTAAGACAAACTAAAAAACATGTATTCTTAATCTTAGGTATTCGCGATATCAATATTATATATTTATTTACAATTGCTTTACAAAATATGTGGATATGATACATTTACATGATATTGCATTTAGGTCTCAAAGATTGTGTACCAGGGGGTATTTCCACCTCCCCGGTCTACTAGATTGTTGATATTATATATATAAAAAATAAATAACTTACTATTGCCTTTTTTGTCTCAATAAATATAGTGTATAGCATAATTTGTGTCGGTTCTCTCAAATTCGTTTGCTTTACTTTCTTCTATTTTTTTTTACATTATAAGTTAAAATGTATCAATAGCATATGAGGATCTAGGTAATGTTATTATCACATGTCACTACACAATTTATACTGTATATCGTTCCCCACAGTATTACTGTCAAACTGATCAGGATGATATGAAGATGATTATGTTCGGTTTTGCCACTCTTCCGTTTTTCATAACTCAAAAGGCATGAAAGGATAAAATCAATGCAACTGAAATCGAATGATTATGAACAAGGTAAATCATTGCTTACAGAAACATGCGCGTTGTGTGATAAGGATACGCGTGTATAGTGTACTACCATAATATCTTACAGAGAGCTGGTTCAAGTTTCATAGACCAATCACGGTTGCATACAATATCATATTCCTTTTTACCGTAAGATGATCTGATGATATTGCCGATATTTTAACTGTCAGAATAAACTGAAGCTTTAAGCTTTTAGGAACAAATGCATTTTCAATGAAATAAAACATGTGAAAACACACAACAAAGGTATTTTCCATGTAACAAAACAACTAAACAACCTTAGTATAACTTCAGCGCATAATAAGATGCGTAAGAGCGCTGCACATGACCGTGATGACCTTTCTATTGTCTTTGATGGAACACTGGACACAGCTAGCTCTTACCATGCTTATTATAGAATGCACACTATATTCAAGTTCCATAATTCAGCCGATGAATGATTTAAAAGCATTTCCTGTGAACGATGCCTGGTCCCGACTCATCGTACTCCTGTTTGCTGATCCACATCTGTTGGAAGGTAGACAAGGAAGCCAAGATGGAGCCTCCGATCCAGACCGAGTACTTCCTCTCTGGAGGAGCGATGATCTTGATCTTCATGGATGGAGGAGCCAGGGCCGTCAGCTCCTTGTGCATCCTGTCAGCGATTCCAGGAAACATGGTGGTCCCACCAGAGAGGACGGTGTTGCTATAGAGATCTCTTCGGATGTCTACGTCACACTTCATGATGCTGTTAAAGGTGGTCTCGTGGATTCCAGCCAGTTCTTCGCCCAAGAAGGACGGTTGGAAGAGCGCCTCGGGAGCCCGGAAGCGTTCGTTGCCGATGGTGATGACCTGACCGTCGGGAAGCTCGTAGCTCTTCTCGAGGGACGATGACCTCGCAGTGGCCTCCATCTCCTGGTCGAAGTCGGGGGCGACGTAGCAGAGCTTCTCCTTGATGTCGCGAACGATTTCTCTCTCGGCTGTGGAACAAACAAATTCCAAGATTGCTGAATTCAATATCTGTTTGTTCTTTACATTTTCTAACCAATTATCAAACCCATGACACCGACAGTACTTTCCGTAAGACGGTTATGATATGTTTCATTAATCAAACGGAAATGAACGTAAAGTTTCGTAGTTTGATCCACAAAAACTTATTAGTCTGTGTTCGACTATTACCCGAGGAAAGTGATGTATGAAACTGAAGTTTAAAACATTTTAAAAACAGAAATGGAAACAATAAATTCAAACAAAATAAAGAGTTTATTGATCAAAATTATTATCTCTACCTGTGGACGTGAAGGTGTAGCCTCTCTCCGTGAGGATCTTCATCAGGTAATCTGTCAGATCTCTACCGGCCAGATCCATACGAAGGATAGCATGAGGGAGGGCGTAGCCTTCATAGATCGGCACGGTATGGGAGACGCCATCACCGGCATCGAAGACGATCCCTGTTGTCCGCCCTGAGGCGTAGAGGGACATGACGGCTTGGATGGCTACGTAGAAGGCTGGTGAGTTGAACGTCTCGAACATGATCTGCATAGAAACAAAAGACAAGAATAAGTCCATAATGTTGCTTCACATTGTAGAATCAGAAGGTTAACTACAATATGATCTCAAGTGAAATTGAAATGTTTTTGTTCTCCTGAACTGACGAAACGTAATTATTTGTTTATCCCGGTCTAAGTTGAAGTAAATAATTGTGATCGTGTTCGAATGAGTATATATGAAAAGTGACTGATTAGAAAACTGGTACATCCAAAGTGACAGACAACATCAATATGAAGCAGAAGTATGAAGAACTTGAAATAAGTTGTTTTAAATTTTGGCTCTAACCTACCAACAACAGAAGAGAAAAACCAGTGACCTAATACATAGGCTGCGCCAGCATAAGAGAAATGAAGTTTTACATACCGTATATATTTTCCAAGAAATCAAATTGTTAAAAGCTTGAAGACTTATTATGACTACTGACATTGTACCATACGATTTTATATTGGCGGAAAGACGAAAAACAAACAAATAAACAAACAAACAAACAAACCGAGAGAGATAGCGACACAATTGCATGACAAAAGGAAGAAAGATTGTAAAGTACCTGCGTCATCTTTTCCCTGTTTGCTTTTGGGTTCATCGGGGCCTCGGTGAGAAGTACCGGGTGTTCTTCGGGGGCGACGCGGAGCTCGTTGTAGAACGTGTGATGCCAGATCTTCTCCATGTCGTCCCAGTTGGTGACGATGCCGTGTTCGATCGGGTATTTGAGGCTGAGAATGCCCCTCTTGCTCTGGGCCTCGTCTCCTACGTAGCTGTCTTTGGGTCCCATACCAGCCATGATGATCTGAGTAAATGAAATTTAGTATATTGTAGAACATCACCGTTCACATTATTGTCAATTGGAGCATTATTGAAAGTTGGTTCGCATTTCATATCACACTAATAGTGATGATAATGATAACATAACATTTTTTATCATATCTTAGACTCTGATATCATTTCGCAAATACATTATATCCTTTCATTTCTTTCATATTTCACTATATAATCCTACATTTCGTAGATATACTATATGCAATATGATCCATACTGACATATAGATGATGTGAGGACGAAATACACATTATCAATTATTCATTAATTTTTTATTTCATTTTCACTTTCAAAGACAAATGAAATGGAACCTCATAAATGGAACCTCAGCTTTTCTTATAAACTCACATTAATTTCCCGTCTTTCAACATTTTCTGCCGATTAATTCTGTTGTTGTTTTATGTTTTTTTATTTACTTGATCAAGGCAGTGGAATTGGATGGAACGTTAAAGTCAGAGAGAGGGAGAGAGAGAGAAAGAAAGAGATTTTTCTTCAACTCAAACAGTGTCAAATTAAACAGTTTTTGTAAGTATGGAGAGGGATTATTGTCTTACCTGGTGTCGTGGTCTTCCAACCAGAGAAGGGAAGACAGCTCGTGGCGCATCGTCCCCTGCGAAGCCAGCTTTGCACACCCCAGATCCGTTGTCGATGACAAGGGGAGCGACATCATCATCCACGAAGTCGGCCATATTTGTTGAATTTGTTTTGGTTTTAATTAGCCAAGTATAGAGGCGAAGTGGATCTGTGTGAAATAGAATGAAATACAATCGCACATTATCAACATGAAGTCGTAAGGGATATAAAATGTTATCTGGAATATGTAGACATACACAATTTGTTTCATTGGACGCAATAATATATATCAGATAAACCATTAGATTGTGGAAAAATCGACGCATTTTTTTTTCAAGCCTCTAGCCAAGAAAAGCATTATCATAATCAACAAAGTACATTGATGAATTTACAAACAAAGTAAATACATTGTGCATGTAAATATTTACCAATACTTGCTGACAATCAGCTGCCGAGAAAAATGCTGACCGCCCAGAACTGGTTGTGAAAGTGGATTTCCTTTCAACTTTTCTCAAGCTGTCCCAAACTTGTTCCTGGATGCTGGATGCTAGATGGTCTCTTCTGTACTTATTGTGGCTGGTAGATCTGTCTTCTCATAAAGTAAAGTTTCCAATGACTTATGAAGCTAGACCTCGTCCAGTATTTATACACATCTGGGATCAGAAATTACTTGCGCAATGTTAGATCACAGTGGCCTTATATGGTTTACCCGAAATCCTGGCTTTTTAGAAACAACAATTCTCTGCATTTCTAGTTTTGCTGCTTGTCCTCGTGAATATTCATTATGTGCGGCGCATTCATTCGTGACCGCGGTTACAATAAAGTTAGTAAACACAATAACCTATATAGCACGAGCATGAGGCACTATACACTGTACTTTGAACAAAGTTTATTCGATCTTCGTTTTCTGACGAGGCATTACTCATTGAACCTTCTATAGATATCTCCCTCCCCCTTTTCTCTCTCTCACTCTCTATCTCTGTCTCTCTCTCTCTCCCAATATGTCTCAAAAAGAGGCCATATAAGTATTCATAGTGAGTCAGGGGTTTGGCTGTGATAACGTTTACACAATGTAGGAGCTTGACCAGTTCTTAATAGGTCATCATTACACAAAGTATTCTATAATCATAAATGCAATAATTCTCCTTCGCGACTTAGTCAATGTTAGTATACATCCTCATTAGGCACAAAAAAATATTGGAAAATCTGAGACTGAAGCGTGAAATTTAATCAGATAAAGAAAACATCAACAGATTCAAATAGAAAACATCTCATGGGTAGAAATATGAAAATTAATGGGAACCTGATCTGTTTTAGATCTTTTCCAACAACTACAGATTTCCTATACCGCGGTACTATGACTCTTGATTTATTGAAATCCGGATATTTTGTAGAAAGACTCATAGATAAAAACGAGGCAAACCATAGCAACTGTGTTTCAGTCGATCGAAATAATCCTAAAAACCGGCCTCTTGTTAGGCATGGTATTACAGCGTACTACTAATATTTCATATTTCGTTCCATTCCTAAAGTAGCTGTCAGAACGTAAAGTAACAAAGGAGGATTTTTTCCTTTATTTTTTTTTTCATTGTCATCACGATTAGCACAGAATTATATAGGTCTATTCAGTTTCGTTCCAAGTTACCTGAACCGCTGTTGGTATCAATAATTGATTACAATAATGCCAGCACTGCATAATTTCGGTCTGAGCTGCGAGAGATTCCTGTGAGATTCATGGATATTTTGCAAGACAGCAGTGAGTCAGACACTTTGACGATTTGACATCCAAGTTAGGGGCTGACCATTACACTACTGCCGAACAAGAGAGCGCAATATGAAGTCGACAATAGCGTGTCCATATTTGGAACGTGTCAATACCCTCGGACCATCTTATTTGCGTGATAATCGAGGAGGGCTTCCAATCTGTTCAAACAATGAATGCGGCAAACACAGACGTGATATTCAGACCCTTTTTGAGCGTGAAATGACGAAGTCCAGTCGGTGTGTATAATGCACAGTGTACATTATCAATAAATTGATTGCAGTACAAATCACATTTTATTGGTTCATGTTCGTGGGGCGCAAGGAATAAGAAAAGTGTTATGAAACTATAATAATTTACATGGCTGTTAGTCAGTGTTCTATACAGTGGCTTATAATCATAGTGCACTATCAGCTATTTAGAGTAAATCATGTTCACGTAGACCTATACCACTACACTACAATACAATATTCTACACTATTCTATACACTACAATATTCGATGATATTTTTAACGGTCATATGAAGTAAACAAGTGAAAACACAAAAGAAAACAAAACAAAGTAATAGATGAAATACAAGATTCATTTTACATGAAGTAGGCGCTAAATGTACATCCATAAATGTATACGTCTAGTTACATTCGTTTTCTTTATCGTGAACTTTAACTTCCCTCATTAATAAGTTTAGTACATTTATTATCACTCAAAATTTGTCAATGATTTATGCATTTACGCAGTTCTCCGTGTACTGTTCCTCTTAAAGGGGATGGCTAGTAACTGATCAGTGGGAATCAGTGGGAATGCTGGAGGATGATTGTTCCAATCCTTGTGGGATTAATTTAAGAGTACATTATATATCTATTGTTGTGTGAAAATTATTTGCTTCAGAATGGTCTCATATTCAAGTAATGTGCAGTTGAATGTTTCCAGGTTAGCGTGCCTGGTCAGTGACGGGGCATTAATCTGCACGTTACTTGAATATGAGACCGTTCTGAAGCAAATAATTTTCACACAACAGTAGATATATATAAGGTACTCTTAAATTAATCCCACAAGGACTGGAACAATCATCCCTCAGCATTCCCACTGATTCCCACTGATCGGTTACTAGCCATCCCCTTTAGTAGTTCTTCTATGAAAATCTACTTACGGCAGAATAGCCTTATTCTTCACGTAGGGGAATACCCCTTACAGCCATGTATAATAATGGTTCTAGGGCGATACGAGTGACTCAGAGGATTACTGGATACTTCAATAAGTCCACAGTGAGTCATGATTAGTTGTTCAGTTTACCCCTCATGAAGCGTTTGGAGTGGTCATCTGTTTACCTGCCACGCCCCATGAAAAGGGGGATCCCCATGAGTAACAGGTGTGGATCAGTTAAGTTACTTCATTTTGTAAATAAAGATTTGTCACTACTGCCTTTTGCACTTGAAATGAGCCTGATCGTAGTTCATCACCAGCATGAGTAGGAATAAAAGTCATTTATATACTATCATATATATGTATGTATATATATATATATATATGAGATATGAGAAAGGAAGGAGAAAATCGGTGCGTAGCTTTGACATTATTATTCCTCTTACTGTTCCTCCTTTTCAGAAAAGCGCAAGAGTTGAAAAATTGGTCTCCGCCGGGACTCGAACCCGGGTCTTTGGCATGGAACGCCAACGCCTTAACCGCTCGGCCACGGAGACGTCATAGCGGTTCAGGCAGACCCAAGCTCTAATACCCGACGGACCAACCTTTCAACTCTTTGACTTTATGCACACGTTCCTTTTTGGGGCAGAGAGTTATGAATAATAACCAGCCGCGTGCCTCAGCTGGATCTTCTAATGAGATTCACGTAGCGGTGAATTGGGATAATGTTTTTGTGAAAGAAGTCACCACTACAACAGCTTTTTGGCTTCTCCTGGATAATTTTGCATATGTGAGATATGAGAATAACTTATATATATATATACATATATACACACACACATATATATATATATGTATATATATATATATATATATATATATATATATATATATATATATATATATATGTATATATGTATAGAGAGAGAGAGAGAGAGATAGATAGATAGATAGATATTATGATAACAGTGAACAGGCTAGTTTTCTTTTTATACCTCTGAGATAAAAACATGTAATGTAATGGTTTTACAATATGTAATCCTCATAGATGGAACATTACGTCGAAAGTTTTAGTAGTAGAAGCACCAAAGGTAACGGTAGGAGCAGTAATTCGTCTTAGTTGTGATATAGTGATAATAGTAGTAGAAGTTACAGTATTATGACAGTAGAATATCATAGATAGTAGCAGCTGTGATAGTAGTAGAAGTATACGAGGAGTACTCCAAGTACTACTGTGACAGGAATGATAGATAAGGTAGAAAGTAAAGTGAGCATGTTAGTCACAGAACGCGTCATGTTTTGTTGTTGTTGCTGTTTGTTTGTTTGTTTGTTTGCTCTTTTTTTTACAATCATGATTGACCCAAAACGTCTCCTGTCGTGACCAGTCCCCATACAGTTGCCATACGGCCAAGTGAGTCACCTCGGATGACGATCGGCATGATAGGGGATTCCCCGCCCGCTTGTCATCACCAACACCCCCACCCCCCCCCCCCTCCCCAAATCTAACACGGGTTGCTTCAAAATACACTCGCGCACCCGTCCGAGTACTCGTACATTGAGCTACTGTAGTCTAGATTTCAGGCCGTTTAGTGTACTGGATATGCAACAGAGACGAAAACAGAACTTACAAAAAAAAAAAAAAAAAAAGAACAGGCATGCACAGACACATATACACAGACACATTACAAGCACACTTGCATATAGGCCTACACCAATACACACACAAGTTCTCCTTCCTCTCAGTACTATAAAAGTCACACCTACATTTAATATAATACTTCTTGATTTGTTGTTGTTGTTGCTGTTGTTGCTGCTGTTGTTGTTGTTGTTAGCACTGTTAATAATCGTATGACACAATCAGAAAAAAAAACCACAAAATGAAGAGAATGATGTGAAAAAAAATACAAAGAATAACAAAAGCTGATAATAACATACGTCTCCTACTTTCTTGGTAGGCCCCTTAATATATTCAACTGCTTTACGTAGGCCTATATATTATGATGCAAAATTACTGATAATGAAATTCTATAGCATATTTTGTGTATATAAACGCGCAAGTTCATCAATTATAATCATGAAGGCCGGGTTTAGACACTCACTCATCGACAAATCAGAATGATACGTTATTTTCATGATTTATGAAACTAAAAGGTTGAAACTCTTAGCACTGTAATGTCAGTTAAAAACAGATCGAGAGTTTTGGTTGTATACCCCCGTATACCCCATGTAGCTGCGTTGATCAATGTTGATACGGGTACGTAGTGAAGATAGCCGCCGAATCGCTGTCTATTCATTAAAGACTAACTTCGATTCTGGATAGTCAATCGATATCCTCGTGTGTACAGATAAACAGTCATGCAAATTGTGATCGCTGAAGAGAATCGGATGTCTCCATATATGGGCATTGAACCCTGGCCAGTGTTTACATGCCCGAAACACAGACAATATTCTGCCTGTTGCACCTATTGGCAACCTGTTGTAATGTACGGTGGAGAATTCTGAGTTGAGCAGTCCATAATAGGGCAGTGTACGAGTGAAGACGGCTTGTTTTTTGGCGGTACGTAGAGAGCATGAATATGTTGTTGTTCTTCGTAATATTGTGGTAGAAGGAAAAGATTACGATTGAAAACAATGAGCAATGCACATTCCTCCGACAGAGTTCATGTAATGTAGCTCCCGTTTCAGATTCCGAGGACCCTAGCTACTTTAAGTTTCAGTAGCATCATTTTTATCTATATTTTATGATATAGTAGGAAAGCGAATGAAAAAGAAGCATCAACATTTTATTTGAATTTGGTGATTTGCATAGACGCTCAACAACTTGATTTGTTGTGCAGCTATGTGCATTTTTTTTTTTTTTGTCAGACAAAAAACAAACAAAAAAAAAACATTGTATATTGGAAACAAGTCGTGGATCCGGTGACTGCCTTATTTGGTATGTCCACTGAAGGTTCATTATTACCATCTAAAAGTTGTATACTGTTGTTAACTGGGCATTACAGTGTACAGATAGTTGACCAAATAAGGCATTAGAGAGCAACTGCTCCACCCCCTCCCCCTCCATACACACACACACTCAAACCGCGATCATAGAAATAACGCTCAAGTCATATTGCGACATTGGTAACTTATCATTCAGCGAAACATGGGGACTCGAATGACCGCAGATAGTACCTCAATAATCACATATTTCATATCCCGATTTTCTCGTTGATATTTAGTAATATTAAACCAAATCGCGTTTGCTTTAATCCGTTTTTCTCTGGTGATTGCACTGACTGACAACTTTTTTTAGATTAATGGACTGTCACATTTCGTAATGATATCAAATTTAACTGTCTGTAAGACGGACAATCATTCTAGTTTTCGCCCTCTCTTCAAGGTCAGTTGAAAGGTTCCGTCAGCAAATACACTGTATGAATGAAAAGCTGAAAAAAAAAAATAGATACGATGAATCAGAGCAAATGTCTTGTATTTATCAATGCGATTTAGCGCTTATCTAATAATTGCTCATCCAAGATGTATAGGCCTACCTTCTTTGTTATGTCATCATAATGAGTAATATACAGTGGTCAAGCACCCTTCAATTTTTATCCAAGGACATAGAATCATGTAAAAACTCTTATTGTTACGTTGGTGAATCACCGCGTGCGATTGGTTCTTTTCTTATAGACATCTGTAACAGAGAGCGAGCGGGAGAGACAGACAGAGCGCATGGAGCGCATGGAGAATAACAATAAAAGGCCGAATGAGTAATTTAATCAAGAGCAAACAAACCCTGTTCCAAATGGTCTTGTTTATTCACTTCGTTATCTGCCACCGGCGATCCTAGCTGAATATGAATATTCATGACGATACCACAAGATTTCAAATGCGCATAGCAGTAATCGTTTTTAAAAGATCCTTTGAGCTGGAATCATCTAGGTTTCAGAGCGAACCATATAAGGGCATTGTGATCTAACATTGCGCAAGTGAATTTTGATCCCAGATGTGTATAAATACTGGACGAGGTCCAGCTTCAGCAGTCATTGGAAACTTTCCTTCATGAGAAGACAGATCTTTTAGTACCAACCAAAAGGACGTAAGAGATCATCTTGCACCCAGCATCCAGGAACAAGTTTTGGGGCATCTCGAGAAACGCTCACAGGAATTCCACATTCATATTACTATACATCAACCAGTTCTTCGGTGCAGTCAGCAGTCAGCAGATCGACAACAAATTAAAGGTAAACAATAGTTGACACTATCTAATTGTAATTGTCATTATATACATTAATGCTTTATTACATGTTCCAAAAGATGACTTCTTCTCTTATTTGATTTTGTACAAGGATAATTATACACGTCTTTCTGAAAAGGTTTGATAAATTCTAACTGAACATTGCCGAACGCCCGATAAACTACATCACCAAAAAAAGGTCTTTGTAAAATACATCAGATTCATTCAACGTCTCTAAAAAAAAAAGTTTCAAGAATAGATTAGATACTGGTCAAAAAGCATGTTCTTGACTATACACCAGTGCAAGTTAAGGTGTGTATTTTTTTTTAATCCTCTGTCCTTTCCCACACAATGAGCGCTAACACTTATCATTTAAATAATTTTTTTTCTTTCAGTTTGGAACTTCTTCCCTTCATAAACACAATACACTAAAAAGGAACATGGCCGACTTCGTGGGTGATGATATCGCTCCCCTGGTCATCGACAACGGATCCGGGATGTGCAAAGCTGGCTTCGCAGGGGACGATGCGCCACGAGCTGTGTTCCCTTCCATTGTCGGCAGACCGCGGCACCAGGTAAGACAAATCTTCTGACAGTAATATACTATCTATCTATATATATATATATATATATATATATATATATATATATATATAGTAGCGAACGTTTATCGCCTGATTCTGAATTTTTGATTTTGGATTCTGCCCTCTGAAAAAGAAAAAATGACACTTAGGCTACCTATTATTCGTGCTACCAAAAGTTAACTAATCATTACCCATTCATGGGGCGTAATGTATGTGTCTTCTTCTCTTTTATTTTACAAAACAATTTGACATCAGCTGTATCTCAACATGTTAATGTGCTTTATGATATAAATTATCACGTAATCAGATAATCATGGCTGGCATGGGATCCAAAGACAGCTACGTAGGAGACGAGGCCCAGAGCAAGAGGGGCATTCTCAGCCTCAAATACCCGATCGAACACGGCATCGTCACCAACTGGGATGACATGGAGAAAATCTGGCATCACACGTTCTACAACGAGCTCCGCGTCGCCCCCGAAGAACACCCGGTACTTCTCACCGAGGCCCCGATGAACCCGAAAGCAAACAGGGAGAAGATGACGCAGGTACAATTTTCTTTCTTTTTGACCTGTAATCGTGCCGTTATCTCTCTTTATTCGTCATTGCGTCAGCATGAATCGTCGTGTGGTTCAGTGTCAGTGATCACATTAAGTCTTCAAGCTTTAATCAACTACATTACCTTAAAAAAAAATGCATGATACAATACCGCTTCATTTCTCTTATGTTGTGTATGAGTTAGGCCACTCGTTTTTCTGTCCTGTTGTTGGTAAGTTATATAGCTTACTTTCTAACAACTTATGTAAGTTCTTCTTAGTTCTGCTCTATATTGATGTTGTCTTCCGCTCTGGATGTACCAGTTTTTTAATCAAAGTCACTTTCCATACTCAGTGGAACACTACCACAAATATTTCATCTGGCTTAGACGATGATAAACGAATGATTATGTGTCGTCAGTTGAGGAGAACAAAATACATTTTCACTTTTGTCACAGGCCACAGTTTGTAAATCCTTTGCTATTTGTGTAATGTACCATCATCAACTTACTTTCCCAATGTGAGGCAACAATATGGACTTATTCTTATTTTTCGTTCCTGTGCAGATCATGTTCGAGACGTTCAACTCACCAGCCTTCTACGTAGCCATCCAAGCCGTCATGTCCCTCTACGCCTCAGGGCGGACAACAGGGATCGTCTTCGATGCCGGTGATGGCGTCTCCCATACCGTGCCGATCTATGAAGGCTACGCCCTCCCTCATGCTATCCTTCGTATGGATCTGGCCGGTAGGGATCTGACAGATTACCTGATGAAGATCCTCACGGAGAGAGGCTACAGCTTCACATCCACAGGTATAGAGATGATAATTTTGATTCATAATTTCTTGCTTGAGTTTGAGTTTATTGTCTCCATTTCTCTTTTTTTAAAATGTTTTAAACTTCAGTGTCATACATCATTTGCATTGGGTAATAGTCGAACAC
Organism: Diadema setosum; assembly: GCF_964275005.1. Classification (NCBI taxonomy): domain Eukaryota; kingdom Metazoa; phylum Echinodermata; class Echinoidea; order Diadematoida; family Diadematidae; genus Diadema; species Diadema setosum. The sequence goes on along the minus strand of NC_092694.1, from coordinate 6,804,611 downwards.
AGACTAATAAGTTTTTGTGGATCAGACTACGAAACTTAACGTTCATTTCCGTTTGATTAATGAAACATATCATAACCGTCTTACGGAAAGTATTGTTGATGTCATGGGTTTGATGATTAGTTAGAAAATGTAAAGAACAAACAGATATTGAATTAAGCAATCTTGGAATTTTGTTTGTTCCACAGCCGAGAGAGAAATCGTTCGCGACATCAAGGAGAAGCTCTGCTACGTCGCCCTCGACTTCGACCAGGAGATGGAGGCCGCTGCGAGGTCATCTTCCGTCGAGAAGAGCTACGAGCTTCCCGACGGTCAAGTCATCACCATCGGCAACGAACGGTTCCGGGCTCCCGAGGCGCTCTTCCAACCGTCCTTCTTGGGCGAAGAACTGGCTGGAATCCACGAGACCACCTTTAACAGCATCATGAAGTGTGACGTAGACATCCGAAGAGATCTCTATAGCAACACTGTCCTCTCTGGTGGGACCACCATGTTTCCTGGAATCGCTGACAGGATGAACAAGGAGCTGACGGCCCTAGCTCCTCCATCCATGAAGATCAAGATTATCGCTCCTCCAGAGAGGAAGTATTCGGTCTGGATCGGAGGCTCCATCTTGGCATCTTTGTCTACCTTCCAACAGATGTGGATCAGCAAACAGGAATACGATGAGTCGGGACCAGGCATCGTTCACAGGAAATGCTTTTAAATCATTTCAAGGCTGAATTATGGAACTTGAAATACCGTGTGCATTCTGTAGTAGGCATAGTATGAGCTGTGTCCAGTGTTCCATCAAGGAACTGCAATGTGCGTTGCTCTTACGTACCTGATCATGCTAACGCTGAAGTTATATCAAAGTTATTTTGTTAAAAAGGAACAGACCTTTGTCGTGCCTTTCCACATGTTTTATTTCATTGAAAGATGCATTATTTTGTTCCTGAAAGCAGTCACCGACAAATTAAGTGACAAAACAACACTTTACAATTAGAAACAAAAATTATTGAATCAGTTTATTTGTGGAAAAGATTTAAAAACAGTTATAGCTGTGACAACAGAAAGCGGGTTGCGGGAAAATATCTGCAGGAATGATATTGTATGCAACCGAGATTGGTCTACGAAATGTGAACCCGCTGTCTCCGCGATACTGGAGTATTATGGTAGTATACACTGCAGTAGACGCGTATCCTTATCGCACACTGCATGCGTTTCTGTAAGCAATGTTTACCATTTTCATATAATTCGGTTTCAGTTGCATTGATTTCATATTTTTTAGTTAATTGAAAAACGGATGAGTGGCAAAACCGAATATAATCATCTTAATATCACCCTGATCACTCTGACAGTAATTGTGAGGAACTATACTGACATGTGATAATGACATAATAATAGATGCTCGTATGCTATCGGTACATGTTAACTCATGATATAAAAGAAGAAAATATTATTATAGTATTCGTTGACACAAACGAATGGTGAAAGAGCCTACAGAAATTATGATATGCACCACCTTTATTGAGACAAAAAAGGCAAAAGTAATTTATATATATGTATCCGAGAGGTAGAATGGTAGACCAGGGAGGTGGAAATCTCCCAGGGAAGACCACTTTTGAGACATAAATGCAATATCATATCTTTTATCCGAGAAGCAGAAAACGACGCTAGATGTATCATATCAATGTATTTTTGTAAAGCAATATTGTAAATAAATATATATTACTAGTATGGTAAAGATTAAGAATGAATTTTGTCCTACATTTGATATTGTATGACTCATTTTGTAGAGAGAAGGGAGAGAGAGAGGGAGAGAGAGACAAAGAAGGAGAAGAGAGAGAGAGAGGGGGGGGCAAGAGAAAATGAAGACTTTTAAATTATAAAAGGAGCAGCAGATATAGAGTTTAAGATTATTGGAAATAGATCTGTTGACACAAACAAACAAACACACACACGTATAATATATATGTATATATATATAATATATATACATATATATATATATATATATATACATACATATATATATATATATATATATATATATATAAAACAGCGTCCAATAGATTGTATTGGTTGTACCATCAACAGTTGTTGGACGCTGATAAAGCATTATAATCTTTTCTTTTCATCTTTGAAATTTGTGTGAACCACGTGGAATACAACTACATGGACGAAAATCCTCATTATTATGACATTGTGTATAGGGTGGTTGATTTTTTTTTTTTTGTGTGTGTGTGTGTGTGTGTGTGTGTTAATAGAGAGAGAAAATTAGGTACAAGAAAACGAGAAGAGAGAAGGGGAAAACACAAATAAAATTAATGAAGAAAGAGTGATATGAAATTATCCTAAAAATCACGAGGAAATAAAGAGCGCAGAGAACAACATGGTTTTCAGGCAGGTATACAAACCACGTCCTACGCAGAAGGGATGTTGATGTTGCATACCTCTCTCGACACAAGGACGAGAACAACAATTCAATTCAATTCAATTCAATTCAATTCAATTCAATTCAATTCAATTCAATTCAAATTATCTTTTTAAAAGGTAAAACATAATACAATTCAATTCAATTCAATTCAATTCAATTCAATTCAAATTATTTTTTAAAAGGTAAAACATAATACAATTCAATTCATCAATTCAATTCAATTCAATTCAATTCAATTCAAATTATTTTTTTTAAAGGTAAAACATAATACAATTCAATTCAATTCAATTCAAATTATTTTTTTTCTCAAAAAAGGTAAAACATAATACAAAAAGTACATTTCATAAATTTTATTTATTAATGTGTAAAGAATACGTGTAGTCCAAAGTGAATGTTCCAAAGGATACTACAAAACATAGCATGTTGAAACGAAATGAATAATAAGGGAAGCAATGCAAACTTTTCAAAGTTGACAAAAAAATTCAATAATCAGATGGTGGAAACATGGATCCTGATAGAAAGAAGTGATCCACTAAAACGCATTGCTAGTAAGGAACTTTCAAAAAGAAACTCAATGCCAAACTGTTCCCATCATATTGATTGAGATGTCGGTGTAGTCTGTTAGTTGTTGTTGTTGCTTCTGCTGCTGCTGCTGCTGCTGCTGTTGTTGTTGTTGTTGTTGTTGTTGTTGTTGTTGTTGTTGTTGTTGTTGTTGTAAAAGCGCTCTGATCAGCATGTTTGTAAACAGTAAAAGCGCAGAATAGGAAATGATTATTATGATGATAATGATTCATAACATTGTAGAACCTGCCACTCTATCGTCATTACAGGTGAAAGCTCGAATGGTATTACAAAAAAAAAAAGCAATTTGATTATCTGGCATTGCACGAATAAATAATAGTTATATACTTTGGAGACACAACTAGCTCGACTAGTAAGATGAAATAAATTGTGAATTATTTTGATAAGCGGTTGCTGTTGTAATTAAACATAAATTGACCATGCTGAAACTCAAGCAAGTCTTTTATTTTCAGGTTTTCATGGTAGAAAACAATAAAGCACCGGTATGTGCTCTTTTGTATAGCATGAGGGTTGAAAACGATTAATTTTGAGCGCCATTTTTTTCTTCTCTCTCTCTCTCTCTCTCTTATCAATAATAGTAGCTTATCTAGTAATAACCAACATGTATTGCCTCCGGCCGGAGAAATCAAATAATTCAACTACGGAACGTGTCATTAATGCAGGTGAAGGATGTTGAAATCTTATTGGTTTCACTTATTTGGGAAAAAATTGTCAAGTACACATTGTATTATCAAAATGACACTTCCATATTAAAAGCTTGCTATCATTTCAAACATCTAAAATCTCATAGAACAACAAAACTACTAAAAATGATCGTTCACACTCTCAATTTCGCTCCCTCACCAGACTAACATGAACTCTGAACCTCTGAGTTTGTGAACGGTTGACCAACTGTTGCTATGGTAACACATCATCTTTATCAATGGCATTGCTTACTGGAGTACCTAAGGCACCATCATCCTCTCTGAAGAAGATGAGAATCGAAGTGAACATCTTGTATCTCTTTACAGAAGATTTCTCATCTAGTCTTGACAAAAGCAGTGACACACTCTTTTATGACAAAGAGAATACTCAGTACTAGAGTATTATAGTAGCAGTATAGCGGTAAGCGAGTAAGCCTATTTTGTAGTTGTTATGGTTGTGACGATGGTGAATGGTTAGTAGAGGTATGTAATCGTAGTAAAAGGTAAACTAGCAGTAGCAAAATGATATAGTGGTATAGTAGTAGTGGTAGCAGTAGTGGTAGTAGTAGTAGTTGTAGTAGTTGTAGTAGTGGTATAGTGGTAGTAGTGGTAGTATTAATACATGTAATAGCAGTACAATCATAGTAGCAGTATGGCATGACAACATAAATACAAACCAACTTCACTGTTTTCATCTTACATGAGATATGACTTATATGTAAATTGCATATTAAGCGAATATCAAAACAATAGATGCGATAAGCAGCTACAAACTCTTATCCTCAAGCATTACGTCATGTATAATGTATACTATGTAATACTTATAGGCCTATATACTATATAAACTATAATTATACTGATATAAAATATATATTATTTCATCCGTCTTTATCCCAAACATTTTAGACAATAACGATGTAACATGATTTGGGTGAAAGTCTCTTCCTCTCCGAAAAACGCACACCCAGTATGAAATTCTCGTTTCCAGCGACATAATATTCATTTCAAAGTTAAGGTAATTATTTTTTTTTTTAGATTGAAAACATAGTACAAAATCACAATTTTGGTTCGTTTATTTACGTGTATGTTACATAACAAAAATGTATACTAACTACAGATAGTTTATTTAGTCTAAATGAGGTATCAGAGATTAGTGTATACGAATACAAAGTCCTTAGTTTTACTAACTATAGAAATTGCGTTTATGAATACAACCGAGAGATTTGACAAACAAAGTTACTATCGTTATCACGAGATCATACGAGCTAAATCATGGTTAGTCATACATTAATAGTTTCTTGAAACAACAACAGAACAGAGCTAGAGAGAGAGAGAGAAGAGCTTGAGCTTGAGCCTTGAATAATTTTAGATTTTACAACAGAGATTATGAGAAAAAGTTTCTTGACAGGGGGAATTTAGATTAGTAGAATTATGTGTTCCAAGAAATAAAGCTCCGTCATTCAAGGATTCTGATAATTATGTTATGCCTGCACTGCGAAGAGTTACAATTTTATTGAAAGCAACAAAGTTATCGCATATGTACTTTGAGATTTGAGTATTGATACAAATCTTACAATCGATCATTTCTCTCACCAATCAAGAGATACAAGAACTAAATTTGTGAGAAAACATTTATTTAGAAGAACTTGAAGATCTAGAAACAGCGTCTCGGCTTCGATATTTGCTCTTTTTTAAGGATAATTTGTATAATAAGTACAAAAATATTATGAATATTTCCTAATGCTCTTCAGTCTTAAAGGGGTAATCCAGATCAAATATTAGGAAGTCTGATAAGAAAGAGTAAAATATTACGAGTTCAACGGTATGATTTCGATCAAAATAGGAATAAACATAAGGAAGTTACGATATTTTGAAGTTTCGCTATTTGGGGGGAAAACAGTTCTTGAACAGTCAATATGAACAATATTTATGCAAATGGCAAAGTGAGCATGTAATTCCCTCACAACTTGCGATATAGTTTGTACATACAATTTTGAAATTTCCATTTTTTCATTTAAACGCAATTATGGCCGAGGCTCAAATCCTGGTATATCTAACTGATCACTATTCTGAAGTTATTCAACCAGGAGCAACATCATGTTCACACCTCAATGACAGAAACATTGAATTTTCATCATTTTTTTTTTTTTTTTGTACACGATCAATGAATAATTGTGAGGGTGTGACGTGGATAGGTCACTAATTTGCATATTCATATCCACTGTACCAGAACTGTTTTCCCCCATGTTAGCAAAACTTCAAAATGCCATAACTTCCTTATTTTTCATCCAATTTCAGTCAAATTTTTACCGTTGAACTCGTAAGATTTTACTCTTTTTTTATCAGTGTAACTTGTATTTGGACTGGATTTCCACTTTAAATTTGTGGAGCAGTGCTGATTTTGAATAATTCTATAAGAGCTAGAAGCAGCGTCTGAAAACAATCCTAGGTCCGTATTCGTCATACTCATCTTTAGAGACCCATAAACCCCCATAGAGAGGGCTTTGGATAGCGAGCATTGATCCTCCGACCCATGTAGAGTGTTTCCGCGGTGCCGTCACTTTAACATCCGCTGACGACGGAAACAAAGTGGTGAGCTCCTTCTGCAGTCGTTCGCTAAGTCCAGGATACATGGTGGGTCCACCGGAGAGTACGATGTTGGCCAGGAGATCGTTCCGGATGTCGACGTCGCATTTCATCACCGTGTTCTGAATCACCTCGTGGATACCTGGCATCTCGAGTTCCATGAGATTTGGATCGAAAAAGAGTTCGGGAACGACGAATCGTTCTTTTGCGACGGTCACGACTTGTCCGTCTGGAAGAGTATAGTGCTCGGTGATAGTCGACGATATAATAGAGTTTGCGATCTCCATTTCCCTTTCAAAATCGAGAGCGACGTAGCACATCTTCTCTTTGATGTCCTTGGCAATTCTCACGTCGTCTGTGCAATGGAAATAAAACGTTCTTAAATTTTATCTCACAGAAATTGAATGCACCCTGCAGGATGTATAAAATACCGATTATTCTGTTTGTTTGGTTGGTTGGTTGGTTGGTTATATTTTCCGGCCCTATCGATAACGTTTATGGTGTATGGAGTAATCAGCCTCTTTAATGTAAGAATTGCTTTTCAATTTGTCAGGATACCGCCATCCCAGCCTTGCCAAGGATACTCATTCATAAACCTGGGTCTAGAGAGACATCATGGGTACTTATACAGTTCAAGGGCGCAAAACACGAGGTGTGGCTTCGAACCGAGGACCCCTTGTTTAAAAGTTCGAAGTGTTATCATTACTACTGTACTCCTTAATATTGGCACTGAAGCTACCATGACAAAAAAAGAAAAAGATAATGTCGAGTCTTTAAATATGCCATGTTTTGGGGAAAGCGGTGTACTGAGGTCGTTATAAGGGATAATGCAGTAGAACTCAATCCATTTCTAATCAATTCAGTTCAATTCGATCTTCTTGAAACTAAGTTCTCATTACACATTCTCTCAACGTAAATATCACAGTGAAATTCCACAGCAAATGGCTTTGTCTTCAATACACAGAGTTTTGATCTTATTATTTGTTTCAAACCATAGAGTGGTAAAACATTAAACTAAGTCGCACCTAAAATAAGACAACGATGAATCTTTCAACGTTTTGCATGTTTTCAAGAGAGAGAGATATTAGTTGCTGCAAACAAGAGGAGGTAATGACGTAATCTCTTAACGAGTCTCCCATTTTGTTCGAACATAGATTTTCACTGAATTTCTTGCATTTCACGTGAAATCAGCATCATCATCAAGATATGATTACAGTACCTCTCTCTGCTCTTGCCATGGACGTCATTGCCCGTTGACGATCGCTGATGCAATAAGCATCCTCCAGTATGGAGCGCCAAGTGCCGCATGGTCTCTTCCGTTACGAAATGGCTAATTTCGTAAGGGAAGAGACGATGTGACACTTAGCGCCCCATACTTCAGTTCCCTCTTTCTTCGCCCGAGTGCAGCAAGGTGGATGCTCTTATAAATACAGCATACTCCCGTTATAACGAAGTCCTCGGGACCGGCAATTTTCTTTCGTTAGACATTTTGTCATAACCGAACAGTATACCGTATAAAGTTACATAGATGATAATATTGCGTGGGACCTGGGATGTTTCATTAATTTAGTCTACTCTGACAAGTTGTCAGTCACTGACAATATCCATAGTAACAGTGACCAGAGGATCTCAGCCAATCAAAACCAAGGATTTTGCTGAAATTGTCAGTAACTGACAACTTGTCAGCGCTGACTAAATTGATGAAACACCCCCCTGGATTTTGATTTCGTTGTAACGAGAATTTCGTTATAACCGTGTTTGATATAACGGGAGTGCACCGCTAATTTAGCAACAGGTGATATTTCCTGGGGAAAATATCACATTTGCGATTAATGTCACTTCTCACCTATAGTCTCGAATGGATAGCCCCTCTTTCTGAGCAGGTTGAACATGAATTCAGAGTGTGTGGAGCCTGCAAAGTCCACGTGGCTCACTTTGTGTCTTAGGACGTGGCCCTCGTAGACGGGAATCGTGTGGATGCTGCCGTGCCCGACGTCGAGCACGAGTCCCGTGGTGATGCCGGCAGCGATGAGGGAAGCCACGGGGTGAGAAAGGAGGTACAGGGCTGGCACCTCGAACTTTTCAAACATTTCCTACAGGGAGATAACGTGATATTTTATCTATTCCAGTTCCTAATTGGTTCACACTTTTTTTTTGTCTATCTTCTCCAAAGTCCAAGTGTAGGGCAATTCCGTTAAGCATGATATTTTTATTACAGCAAACATTTCTAGATGTGTGATGTTGACTTTAGTCTTTTACGCCGTCTCTTCATTCTAAGAATGTAAGCATGTATTGGCATGACATACCAGGTAGGCCCTACACACCTGGTCCTCACTCTTCACTTACAATGTTTTCTCTGACAAAAGCTTCCCCGGCTCCCTCTTACCCCTCCCTCTTCTACATAGTATCTCTCTCTCTCTCTCTCTCTCTCTCTCTCTAGGTATATATATACATATATATATATATATATATATATATATATATATATATATATATATATATATATATATATATATATTATATACAATGTTTTACGTATGTAGAGTGGACTCCCGTCATAAGTCCTAGGGACCGGCAGATTTCTTTCATTATATTTCCGTTATAACCGAACAGATAAACAATAAAAATACATAGAGCGGATAATGTAGTAACCTTAATTTTTACTTCGTTATAATCGGAATTTCGTTGTAACCTTGTTCGTTATAACGGGAGTGCACTGTATCTCACATCAATGATGTCTTCTGATTTGGCATAATATCATCATACCGACACGTTGTAGATTTTGTATCACTCTATTGCCTATGGAACGCAGAAACAAAACTGAACTGACCTCGATCATTGCATCGAATATCCATCGTATCATAAGGTACGGAAGACTGAGAAGAGAGAGGGGGAGAGGAGGGGCGAGAGAGGGGGAGAGAGGGAGGGGAGGGGGGAGGGAGATTTAGTTCAAATTCACCTGCGCCAATTTTTCTCTGCTGACTGTGGGACTCATCGGATGTTCAGTGAGAAGAACCGGGTGCTCTTCGGGGACGACCTGGAGCTCGTCGTAGAAAGTGTGATGCCAGATCTTCTCCATGTCCTCCCAGTTGGTGACAAACCCATATTCCACCGGCCACTTCCTGTTAAGTATATCTTTCTTCGCCTCCGCCTCACGCCCAATATAAAGGTCTTTTAGACCTGTTGAGTCGGTTGACGCGTCCTACATGGATTTATACAATGTGAACGCTATGAATGTGGCATTTATAGCGTTGTTGGGTGCAAATCTTCATGATATCCCACATTAACAACATGTCTTCCATTCATTGCAACTGATTGATAAATTGCCCTACATCGACGTAAATAACCACTACATTGATCAGTGTTTTAGTTTCAAGTTTCAAGTTTCAAGTTTCAAGTTTATTTCATATTTCCATTTCTCAGTGATGGGATTACAAAATGATTGACAATAAAACAAAAGTACAAAACATAATAATACAACCATATCTTATGTTTGAAGAAAAAAAAAGACAAACAAACATTACACACAAATATAAATGGTCATTTTCATCTGAGGATATCACAAATAAATGTCAGAAATATGATGGGGCCTACATAAAAGCAAAGATGCTTGTAAAAACTGTAGGTTCCCGAGTTTATAGGCGTGAAATTATACGGAGAACGGACATGTTTATCTCGACCAACTTAAATTGTACCAGTGCAAAATCAGTATTAAAAACGAACTATCGAACCACATGAATACTTTAGTATCGCTTAAACGAGACTGTACATATTTCGCCGTGTTTACACACACACACTCACACAAAAAGTGCTATAACGGTATCGTCAAATAACTTGGAGCTGCAGACAAAGACAAAAGACTGGGGGTATTAAAAAAAAAAAAAAAATGTTGCTAAGAGCCGGGTAGTGTGTATCCACTAAGTAATAGCCGTTTTAGTTTGCGTTTGAAGGTGAATAAGGATAAGGAAGAAGTAATATCTTGAGGGAGGTCATTCCAGTATCTGGGTCCAGTAAACATAATTGTTTTCTTTGCAAAAATAGTGCGAGTACGGGGAAGGTGATAAGCGTGACTCTGACGAGTGGGGTAGCAATGAATAGAGCGATTTCTTTTGAACATGTGAATAAAAACGGATGGTAACTCATTAGTTGTTAGTTTATACATGAAAATTCCAAGATTATAATGAAATAGGTCTGGAATTTTCAGAATTCTGTTTTGATGAAAAAAACAGTTGGTATGAGCAAAATATCCGGCGTGGTTTATAATTCTTATTGCACGCTTTTGAATACGAAGAAGGGAATCTAATAGTAAATTGATTGCATTTCCCCACGCCAAAATTCCATAATTAAAGTGTGGAGATATTAAAGAAGAATATATACTCTGCAAAATATAAACAGGGAACAAATGTTTAAGCTTGTTTAAAATTCCAATATTTCTGGACAAAATTTTACTTACAAAATTAATATGAGTTTTCCAGGATAATTCTCGGTCAATCCAAAGCCCTAAAAACTTTGCGTTATTGACCTGCGTTAAACATATATCATTTATTTTGATCTCATGTGGGACAACATTCAAAGAATTACTGAATACCATATAATAAGTTTTTTCTATATTCAGGGATAATTTGTTGGCATAAATCCAGGATTGCACAGACCTAAGCTCAGTATTCATCATATCAATTAATGTATTAGGGTCTCGATGAGAACAAAACAAACTTGTGTCATCAGCAAAACAAATAAATGATAAAATTGGCGATGATTTTTGAAGGTCATTTATGTATAAAATAAATAAAAGTGGGCCCAAGAGGGAGCCCTGTGGGACTCCACATGAAATAAGTTTTAACTGCGAATCATAGCCGTTAATGTTAACAAATTGCTTTCTATCAGTTAAGTAACTCTTAAACCATTCGAGAGGTGGCCCGCGAATTCCATAATGATACAGTTTAGAAAATAAAATTTCGTGATCTATCGTATCAAAAGCTTTAGAGAAATCAAGAAAAACTCCAATTGTATGCTCAAAATTATCTATAGCATGAGCTACCTTGTCTATAAAAGTGAGTTTTAGTAGTAGCCATGATAAAAAATCATGGGCGTACATACTCGAGCAGGATTCGAACCTACGACCTCCTGATCACCGGACAGGCGTCATCTCCACTAGACCACTGAGCTTTCGCCCGACAGGAAGTGTTGGTTCTAATCCTTATAGCATGCAGCGGGTACTGCGTAATTATTCAAATTCATGAAGTTCTTCAGTCCAAATGCCTTCCATTCGTGATTATAAACACAGGGCCCTGTTTCATAAGAGTTTAGATCAAACGTAAATCAGAAAATTCAAAATTAAGTCCATGAATACTCAGTTCTAATTGGCTGATACCTGACTTATGTTTGATTTTTTGACTTACTTGATTGTATCTATCTTTTTTAAGCCTGGAAGAAGAGGAACAAGAGGGTGAAAAGGGGAAGACGAAAAGAAAAGCAAAAAAAAAAAAAAAAAAGGACGTGAAGAGAAGGAGGAAAAGAAGAAGTAGAGAAATGGAAATGACAGGAAATAAGGAAAATAACAAGCAAATGAAAATAAGATAGGAAAGGAATTGTGAACAAGCTCCTTAAGGGGAATAAGATGATGGAAGAAATGATTAGGATCAAAAAGAAAGAACCCCAGAAACACTTGAAGATAATGGGTGCACCTGTTTCTTTGGACGTCCGACAACGGCTGGAAAGATGGCCCGTGGTTCATCTTCGCCAGCGAAGCCCGCCCGACACGTAAGAGAGCCGCAATCGACGATCACTGCAGCTGTGTCATTTCCGTCTGGCTGAGCCATCTCATCACACCTATTCTTCTTCTTTTTTTTCTAGGTGAAGGAAGGAGGAGAATGAATTGTTTAAGTGAAGAATACTGACAATTTTTTCTACAATAAGTCATCATAGATGTAAAAATACAGAAACTTGTCTGTTACGATACATCATTGGTTTTTTTTTTATGACATTGCTTTCAGTTCCGTTGGTGTTCAATTTTATATTTCCTCAGAGTATTAACCTTCATTTTGGTAAAAAGTGGTACTCATTTAGTCATCATTTTGTATTTAGGTCGAACGTGACACAAGACTGGCGAGTCACACAAAATGAGACTCCATAACCTTGAACCACTGCACTTTATCATGATAAAAAGGCTGGTGTTTTTCAGCCTGTTTGCACTTTTATTTATATTATGCACACACTTTTCACACAGATCTTGTATGGTATTATGATCCACCGTAAAGATGCATTTTGACTTTACAACGTATTGTATAATATGTTCACTATTGATATGATTTGAAACATATGAAGAGTTTGTTCGCAAAAACCGATAAGTCCATTTTTGAAGATTTTGAAGTACGGTCTCTGTCATAGAGTACAAAATAATACCATTTAAATGATATATTGGTCACTACATGTAAAGGTACATTTTTGAAGTAATGGTCAGAAGAAGGAAAAATTTTCTTATTATGCTCCTTATTTTTCTTGACCTTTAATCGCAAATATCTCCATTTGGCAAATATGGACTTATCGGTTTTTGCAAACAAACTCTTCATATCTCTCTGTTGTATAATAGTATCCCTCTCTCTCCTCCTCCTCCTCCTCTCTCTCTCTCTTTCTATAACTGCTACCATTCTTTATGAATGTCCGGAGCTGTTATTATGCCTCTTAATTTCAATAGTGCGGCTATGCGGGGTTTTTTTTTTTTCATATCATTTATGCGGGAATGCATTCTCTGAATACTCGTGCGTGCAGAATCCACGGGCTTGCCCAGGAATATAAACCATGAGATATATCACCTATATTTGTATCTATCATCTACATTTGTCTACCAAAATAATTAGGTTAGTGTAGCTGTTTATGACTGTTCAACTCTATATGTCAATCAATCAATCAATCAATCAATCAATCAATCAATCAATCAATCAATCAATCAATCAATCAATCGATCAATTAATCTGTCTGTCTGTCTACCCAACCTTTATAATGTAGGCCCAGGGAGGTGGAAACACCTCCCTGGTAGGCCTACCCAGACACCTATGCTCTCCTATCAAATCTATATCTGCATTGTTTGCTTGCTGACGGATATACCTTCACGCGGTTCCAAATGCGTACGAGACCCCACAATCTATATCCCCGTCACTCACCCCCCCCCCCCCCCCCCCCAATGATCCCTCTTATCTACTGTTAATCACACATCACGATGAAGTAGTATTTGTATACCTACAATGTGACTGCAACCTAGCTGGATGAGACGGGACCTCGCATCACACCATGCCGAGGCTGTTCTGGCGGCCGGCTGACTTCCTCCGCGTCGGTTCTCACTCCACTGATCTTGGCATATACACTGTTCGTAGTTTGCAGTAATTCTCTCACGCCTGCTAACCAGCATGCCTCATTTCACGAAGTGGATATTGTCGATTGAACACAACACACAAGGCAGCGAAGCTGAATACCCATAAAATGTTCATAATATTTCACGGACAGGAATATTACAGTGTACAATATACATGTAGTTATTTGTAACTGAAGCGTGCTATACGAGTTAACTGTATTACACGTCCGTCAATGCACACACAGACATTGCATCAGTCATTTTTGCATACACACAAACTTGGATATATACGCACGCTAACACACGGACAATTCGTAGCCTGCAGTTTATTTTGTGCATGAAGAAAACGACTTGGTTGATCGAGTTTTCCTCAATGTCTTGTGAACTCCGTGGGCTATACCGAAATATGCAAATTAGACATAGACCCTACATACAAATGTGATCTGAAAGCTTGGTAAAATCGCCAAATATTAGTTCAGATATTCACAACATGCACGATTTGATTGTACCATTCTATTTTCGACAAACGTACTCCAGACCAGCAAGAAAGTAGTCCAGCAGGTAAGCTCAGACATAAGAAAATCGAATATGTGCAGGAAAATAGCATGTGTGCGTCTTTCTAAATATATTTTTTTTTACATGCATGTATGTGGTTTCAAGTCAAATCTCTTAATTTTGCAATTTTCTCGGATTTGAAATGCCTACATTCTCATGATAACATGAAAATCATATATGAAGAGTTTGTTTGCAAAAACCGATAAGTCCATTTTTGAAGATTTTGAAGTACGGTCTCTGTCATAAAGGACAAAATAATACCTTTTAAATGATATATTGGTCACTATATATAAAGGTATATTTGTGAAGTTATGGTCAAAAGAAGCAAAAATTTTCTTATTATTCTCTTTATTTTTCTTCACCTTTAATCGCAAATTTCTCCATTTGATAAATATGGACTTATCGGTTTTTGTAAACAAACTCTTCATATACTATTACGTATATATATTGAGTAAGTTGTCCACGTGTTGGTGTGATATCATCAAAAATAAAACTGAAACCAAGTTCATGCTGTATTCACCAACAGTCTACCGAAATAAACTGTTGTTGAATACAGCATGAACTTGGTTTCAGATTTATTTTTGATGTATATCATACATATACCCATATCAATGCACTTTTGCTTATATAATTTCTTGATTCTTAAGAATCTTGAGAATCTCTTGGCCCAAAGAGAAATACTAGCACATACACCTATACTGTTAATAGTCATGTAATGCTATAATTATTACAACTTCCATATATCAAAACAGCCCCCAAGGGGCGTTTGAATTGGATTCAAGTTTCTTTTATTTCAACATGGCCTCGCAGATCAGCCAGACAATATTGTTCTTCCTGAACTTTGCGTTACTTGTCCCTGTCCTTGAATTTGAACGCATAGGCCCGAATTCACGAAGGTGGTACAAATGAAACCATGGTTTAAACCATGGACAAAAACCACGGAATGCCAAGTGTTGTATGCGATATTTCGCTACGAAATCAGTCATTTCGTCGATGAAATGATTATTTTGTAAAGAAATGACAACATTTTGTAACTAAATGAACATTTCGTCCACGAAATGATAATTTCGTTAACGAAACAGTCATTTTGTCGACGAAATGACCAATTTCGTAACGAAATATTCTGTTTGACACTTGGCGCTCCATGGTTTTTGTCCATGGTTTAGACCATGGTTTTGTTTGTACCACCTTCGCGGATTCGGGCCATTAAGGCTTACTGGGGATCATCCTGCCTGGTAATTTGATTTTTCATCTTTGTAATAATAGTGTTCTCTCACGAATGATATGTTGATTTATCATATGCAACGTAATAGTCGTGATAGATGATGAATTTATTTTAATTGTTAATTTGTACCATACAGAAACATGAAATGAATGAAATGAAATGAAGGCAAAACTTAAAAAAAAAAAAAAAAAAAAAACATTTTGGTGTTTGATTCAAAATTCGCTTAACACTAACTGTAAAGGAGACACAAAAAGAGAAATTCCTAACTTGCTCGTCATGGATTGTTCTATACAGAAAAGGTCAATACCCATAAGAGTGGGTTATCACTTTCAGGCAAGAGCATTGTTACAAAAGCAGCGAGTCTCCCCTAAGAGATATAAAAGCTACAAATGCTGTAAAAGATGCATCGACGTGCATGGTACGACAATTATGCTCATGTCAACAGTTAAATGTATTACTAGTACACTTCTGTATTTACGTAGACATAGTAGTTGAGGCTTGAAATCACAAACGGATATCATAACCACATTCACGACATGCAGAAAAGAGGAGAGGATGGGAAAAATGACATTGTGTAGAAACTTGAATACAGGTTGTGACATCATCAACTATTCTGTTACTTGTCTATACAGAGTGTGGTTGTAATCGATACCACTGTGGAAGCCTATTTTGTCTTTTATGTCCGATTCTTGTACACTTTATTCCATTTCATGCATTTAGATTGCGTAATTACATTCCTTTTGTTAATCGAAGTCAACTTGAACATGCAATGGTATTGCACTTTAAGCTGAGTATGTTTTGTTTTTTTCTTCAGTGTCGACCACTAATGAATTTCAATTATCAAGATCGGTTATGTTAATCAAATAAAGATAACACTTTTTGAAAATAAAGTAGCTTCGTCAAATTTGAGCTTTGAACACGAAAATGCATTGTCTTCTTTCGTACTGAATAGTTCGAAAAAAAGGAGGCTAAAGAAATACCAATTCCACGGGCAGATTTAGAATAATGAGAGGTAAAAATGAGTGAAAACATCTTATTGTCTTAAATACAAGAAAAATAAATCGTTGATTTATTAAATTTGTTTAATCTACAAACCTTGCTCTGTCAAGCACAACCCTAAACAGGTCGGGAGATATTACATTTTGCATGTTCTAGCTTGACAGCGTCATGTATTTGAGCAGCAGAGATATAAGCAGGTGATAAGAGTACGAGGAAGGTGAGGATACACTGAGACAACGAACTCTCATCAAGATCAAGTTACCTGCTTGGAAAGTCAATTCAAATTCGAATTGAAATCAAATGTAATTTCCGATATCGCAATTTTACCCGACACAATCACAAAAATCAGTGCAAGGCAATATAAAATATTAACATGAAGATATGAATCTATTTCATTATTCTTAATATTATTGGAAAAGAAAGACGATGAAGTCATTCCTTCTACACGTTCTAGTATAGAATTACAGTTTACAAAATGATCCTGATCTTAAGTAATAATGTAAATGGAATCAAGTAACAAACATCTTTCTGTATATCATCAGATCATACAGTTAAAAATCTAGAGGCCGGTTAGAAAGAGGATAGAAAAACGGAATATAGTACATACATATATGCATAAAAAAGGTACTTGATATTGGTATTATGAGCAAAATTGTAACGAACATAGAGACGAAAGACATCTTGAAAATATTCATTACGTATTTCTTACAAAGGAAAATCATGTCATATATCAATATCTAAGAGAGACGAATTTTAACAAGAGATCTGTTTGTTTTCTATCTCTTTGTACACACGAAGACTTGTGATACAGCAACATTATATGAGACGATATTACTGTAAGTATTCTTGTATGTTGAAGTGTAGGAGATGGTTATTGTCTTCAGGTTACTCTGGCAACATTTGATATGAGAGGGGATACAATATGGTGAGTAGCAAAAAATTTAGAAACACTTCTTGTGAACGATACTGGGACCATGGCACTCATACTCTTTCTTCCTAATCTACTGCTGTTTGATGGGTGCAAACGCAGCCTATACGGACCCACTCATCCAAGCAGAATGCTTCTTGGGGTGAATGACTTTCACTCGAGCCGGTGGTTGCACCAGGGCCCCGAGCTCGTCTTGGAGCCGTTCTTGGAGCCCACGATACATGGTCGCACCTCCAGCGAGTATGACACCGGCCAGGAGTTTCTTGCGGAGCTCGGCGTCGCAGTCCATCACGGCGTCGTAGATGACCCAGTGGATGCCGGGAGAGTCTTTGCCCAGGAGCGTGGGTTTGAAGAAGACTTCGGGAACAAGAAGTCTTTCCTTGTCGATGATGATGGAGTGGCCGTCAGGAAGCTGAAGAGTTTCCGTGACCGTCCGAGGGTTCGCTGTCTCGCGATCGAAGTCGAGAGCAACGGCTCAAAGTTTCCCTGATGTCGGCTCATTTTCGAGTGACGCTGGGACCATGCCGTCCAAGGAATCCAGAGGGAGGAATAAAGTTGTTATGACTTTAAGTTTTCGTGTGATGATGATTTGATTCCGTGTCACGAATTTCCCTCATTCCGTAATAATTGGGGGCTTGTCCGGGAACTGGACATTCAAGTCATGTTGTGTTTGGATGCTGATGTTCGTCGACGGTATCGTCGTTGGGGAGACGTTGGCTTCGTCCCAGCTACGCATTTTGATGCGGTGAGTAGATTGTAGTCACGTTTGTGGTCACTGCACTGGATGATGCATGACAATCGTTTGGAGGGGCGTTTGGTGTAATTTGCCTCCATTTCTAGGGTAAGGTGACCTGGAGTTGATTGTATGCCTCTTTGTTGCAGATGACGTTTTGTGACTAAGTTTACTATTAATTATTTGTTTGATCTCCCGGACCCATTCGTGGTCGCCTGAATTTGCCATTCGTTTGCTGTGACAGCGTTTGGTGGTGTGTATTTTGCCATTTGGTACGGTCGTATTACGTAGCCATAGCAGCTGGTAGTTATCATGGCCGATTTTGATGTGGAAGCATTCGTTGGTCAGGGTTTGACCGTGACCAGGTTGAAAGGGCTGGTCAAGGATGATTTGAAGATTGTAGCTGGTAGGCTAGGTGTAGATTTGACCGGTTGCACACGTAAAGCAGAGATTCTGGATGCTGTAGTTAAGCATGCAAAGTTAAGCACTGTGCCTCCTGTCGAATTTTCAGACAGTGAAGGGGAAGGTAGGCCTAAATCACAGAGTCAGAGAGATGAATTGAGTGAAAAGGAAAAGTTAGAGATGGAAGAACGAAGAGATAGGATCAGAGCAGCAGAGCATTAGCGTGAAATGGAAAGAAAGAGAATGGAATTGGAAATGATGCGGTTTGAAGCAATAAATTTGCAGGCTAGAGAGAGGTCAGAGGTCGATTGGATCTGATTTGGCAAGTAGAGCAAAGTTGATGCCTAAATTTGATGAGAAGGATTTAGATTCATTCTTCTTCACATTTGAGAGGATAGCAATGAGATTAGAGTGGCCGAAGGATGAATGGGCATTGTTGGTTCAGCAAGTGCTGACAGGTAAGGCCCAGGCGGTTTTCTCCTCTCTGTATTGTGAACATGCATTCGATTACGAGAAAATGAAAGATGCAATTTTGCAGTCCTACGAGCAGGTGCCAGAGGCATATCGACAACAGTTTCGTAACATGAGACGATCCGAAGGTGAAACTCATGTTGAATTGGCGAGAAGAAAAGAGGTCGCTTTCGATCGTTGGATTAGATCTTTGAAGGTAGATCTTACGTACGAGGCACTGAGAGAAATTATGCTCCTAGAAGAGTGCAAACGTGGCATGGCAGTTGACGTGCGGACGCATGTAAATGACTCCAAGGAATCCACCGTAAAGTCTGCTGCGATGGTGGCTGGCTGACAGTTATGAGCTAACACATAAGGGAAAGAGGTCACCCCTTGTTAGGCGGAAATTTTCCCAGGGAGAGAAGTCTGGTGAGGCTCATTCAGCAAGTGGTAGTGCTCAGCAGAGTAGTGGTGTTAGGAATGAAAGAAAGCTCATTTGCTACTACTGTAAGTCTGAGGGACATGTAAAAACTCAGTGCCCTAAGCTAAAGCTGAAAAATGCTGGAAAACAAGAGAAGTCAGAGCCAAATGGTTTTGTACGTGTGTCAAGTGGAGTGCATGGAATGAGTCAGAGTGTAGCAACTCAAACTCAGAGCAGGAAAGACGATGATGAAATTGATGAGAGGTACAAGAATTTTGTGTCCTGTGGTGTGGTCAGATTCAGTAGGGGTGATGAGATTCCTGTCACCATTTTGAGAGATACAGGGGCCACACAAACTCTTCTCGTCGCAGATCAGTCGTCATTGGATGAAAGTGATTTCAGTGGCAAACAGGTTCTTATCCAGGATGTCAAAGGGGGATATAAACCCATCCCGCTGTACAGTGTTGAGTTGAAGAGTCAACTTGTGTCTGGGTTGGTGACGGGGGTGTTGTTGACAATTTGCCGATGAGAGGTATTTCTCTTTTGTTGAGAAATGATTTGGCTGGTGGTAAGTAGTGCCATCACCCGTTGTGTGTTTCAGCTACAGAAATCTTGGAGGAGGAAATCCCAGGTATTTTTCCCTCATGCGTAGTGACAAGGGCACAGGCGATGAGAGAGAAAGAGAATGAGAAAAGAGAAGATGAAGCTGAAGTCGCATTGGGAGATACATTTTTCGCAACAATGAGTCTTCGTTCGCACCAACCAGTGAAAGTTTGATGGTGTCATTTGTATAAAGTGTAAAGGCGGTACAGTATGTACACTGTAGTGTGAAATCATCGAGGTAATAATCGATTACAATAGAATCGGTATAATAGTGGGTACCTCGGAGACCTCGGAAGTCTACTCTTGATTGTAAGCTGCGCGAATTTCAATATAAAATGTTGTATGGTTTAATATATACAAAAGCTAAGTTATTTTCTTTTGGTTTTGTAGGAGATAACCAATGTACATTCTGTTATTCTGAGGTCGAGACTTATGAACATTTGTTTTTTCATTGTAGGGAAGTCAATCAGATTTGGAAATTGTGTAGTGAAGTTTTTGTTTTACCCCAGATGCAAAAGTTAGATTGGCAATCTGTTCATGTCGGTATTAAAACGCAGGATATCGGAAAAGGGCAACTCATAAACCATTTGATATTATTGATAAAATGGATGATATTTGTATTTTCGAAGGAAAAGAGCAGGCCCCCATTGATAAGAGAAATTAGAGAAAGAATGTTAGAAAGTCGAGAAGAAGAAAGGAAATTAGCAATGAAACGAGGGACGCTGGCCTTGCACAGCAGGAAATGGAATCAATTAATGACACGGTGATTCGGACTCCGCATCTATTGCTACCTCTTTGTGCTTTTTGTTGTTGATTGTTTGGTGAACAGGTTCGGTGTTTGTGGGCGTGTGTGTGTGTGTATGTGTGTGTGTGTGTGTGTGTGTGTGTGCATCTGTGCTGGAGTGAGGTATACCTGGAGTATGCCTATCTAGAGGAGGAAGTGTTGATGAGGTTATACGGGTGAGCGATGAAGGGGTAATGTTTTATAGGTATGGATTATGTACAGACACTGATCATGTAGATTTGTAAAGCTTTTGTATGTATGTGTGTGCATAGGTACGTAGCCTTTTTGTTGACCCCTGATACATAGGTATGCAGGCCTTTTGTTTGACCCCTCAACAATATTGATTTCATTATCTAATAATTACTGCTGTGATGAGTATACAGGACGCAGTCAATGGATATATTTTGTAATGTGTATTGTACATACATAATGGTATTGCTGACCCATTAGGCATTATCAAAAATTGATCTTATAATTATTGCGGGGATGACTATATTTGTGAAGCAGTTGCTGTGTATTGTATAGTAGAATAATCAGAAATTGACACAATGACAGTCCTAAGAATTATTTTGTAATATTTTGATATACGTTTGAAATGTCACGCAGCAAGCAACACAACTATAATTGTTGAATTGTAATCAACGATGGATGATGGAATCGAAATAAAATATTGTTTGAAACAAAAAAAAAAAAGTATAGTTTCCAATTGATGTAAGATCGATGTAAAGAGTTGATCGATCATCGAAATTAATCGATTTTAAAAAACGATCGATTCTTTGTTTTTAATCGCTCGTTTGAAGCCTGCACAGTTTAGTAGTTTAGCTAACGATTTTATTGGTTTAATAATCCGACTGGAAAGTAGGAGTATACACATGCATACGTTGTACGTTGCGTTATAAGTAAGTAAGTCAAATACAGTAGCGCATATTCATTTCTATTTTTGTTAGAAAGTGTTGACCATCAAAGATAGGCAAACTTTCTTCTGTGGGGGAGATATGTCATGAATATGCATTTATACAAAGGAGGTGTGGCCTGTTTGGCCCATTGTGAAGATGGCTCATTTTCGAGTGACGCTGGGACCATGCCGTCCGAGGAATCCAGAGGGAGGAATAAAGTTGTTATGACTTTCAGTTTTCGTGTGATGATGATTTGATTCCGTGTCACGAATTTCTCTCATTCCGTAATAATATTTTAATGAAATCTATTTAAAAGCAAGTTGCTGACGTTATCCAATATATAGCATTATACGAGTTATCAAGTGAGAGCGTTTTGTTCTGAAATTTTCTGTCTATTCCTAGTATTTTCAATATCTCCCTTTGAGTGTCTACGTGATAAACATCAATAATGCTCTAGTCAAACCCGTTTTGAAGAAGGCTGGTCTTAGGTATGGAATTTTGTAATCTGCGGCCTGTGAGTAACCTGAAGTATGTATCAAAGTTGGTTGAAGGTGCTGCCCATCAGCAAATTGTTGATCACCTTAACGTTAATTCACTTCTGCCTTTTAACCCTTACTGTACTGGGCTATTTGGCTCCATGAAAATACATCGGAAACGCAATGTCCGATGAGCTTGAAAATTTGCATGCTGATAGATCTTCGCATGCTGAATCTGATGTTGTAATTTATTTTAATCAATTATGCATTTTTTGCATAATTAGCTAATTAATTATTCATAATGCGTATTTTATGCATTTGGGGGATATTTTCATAATTTCAGGCTAAACAAGTACAAAATTACATGAAAACTGTGTAATAATGAAGAATAATGTTTCCCAAATGTGAAATAAATCAATTCTTATCCATTTTTATAAGTGCAGCAGATTTGCATAAACTATTAATATGCAAATTTACTACTTATGAATTTGTGCATACTTTTAATGTATGACGTACTAAAATGAAACTGGAAGTAAAATTTTCCTTTTACAGGACCCATGGGCACTACCATACTTTTTAACTGTATTCTAATGTCCCTGATATTGTAAACTTGAAGTATAATCTATGCAAATTTATGTAAATTTATGATTTTTTTAAATAAAAATTAGCTTATATGTGATTTTACGTGCAAAATGTAAGAAAAATCAATGAATACAAAGAGTATAGAAATGTGAGAAAAATCAAACAAGTTATTTGCCATACTCATAAAACATTTTTGAAATTAACTTTACAGAATCACGTTTTTTGTCTCAAAAAGTGAAAATATCACTGTTATTCTTTTGTTTTTCCAATGTTTTTATTTCTTTTGTTTTTACTGTTTACATTTGTTATGTATTTTATTGTTTTCTAAGAGTGCCCAGTAAATCATGTGGAAGGATAAGAGTTATTTGAATCATCTATGTGGATAAAAACTCAATTTCCCCCTCAGAGAGAGAGGAAAAAAAAAAGAAAAAAAAACTTTTTTGTTATGTTTTATATTGTTTTATATTTTTTATGTATATCATTGTTTCTAAACTTTGCCCAATTTATTTCAGAACAATATAGAAGCATGAACCAAGTGGAAAACCAATTCCTGAGCAAAATTTATAAAGTAATACAAGCCATGGTCTATTGACAGTATGTAACTGTACACAAATATATGCAGCGATTAGCCGTTTTAATGACATGTGCATACTAACGATCCCCCTAGGCATTGTAGGTCCGATATGGACAAATGTGGTATCAAAATGTGCGCAAGACTTCAGGGGAAAAAGTCATGAAGCGAGAATCCGAAATTCCCAGCGGTCGCGATGCAATCGCCAAAAGTATGGAGGGGGGGGGGGGGGCTCCGGGGGGGGGGGGGGCCTAGCCCCCCCCCCCCCCCCCCAGTGCAGTTAGGGTTAACCAGTCGGCTTACAGACAATTCCACAGTACTGAAACAACACTGTTAAGAATCAAGAGTGACATATTGATGGCTATGGACAATCAGAAAGTAACCATATTGCTTTTATTAGATCTGAGCAGTGCTTTCGACAGCATAGATCATTCTCGCTTAGTGGAATCACTGAATACTTGCTTTGGCATTGATGGCGTTGTTCTGAAATGGACCAAGTTATACTTCATAGCAGATATCAACAGATCGATATTGATGGTACTGTTTCAGATATTTTTTCCCAGTGCCCTCTGTAGTCCCACAGGGGTCTCGGCTGGGCCCTCTGTTCTTTAATCTGATCAAAAATGTGTATGATAAGTTTCCTGGTGTATCCTGTCACTGCTACGCAGATGACACACAGATGTATTTTTACCGTTGTTCACACCTGACGTACTTGTTCAGCAGCAAAGCATCACTCACATGGAAATACAATATGTGTCAATTATGTACGCGAATGGCTGCTGCAAAACAAACTCATGCTAAATGAGAGTAAGACTGAACTGTTATTGATTGGCACATCCAAGCAAATATCTAAACTTTCTTTTGATGGGATATCGGTTGGAAGTACCGTCATAAAGTCTTCTGCCATTGTTAGGAATCTTGGAGTGTGTTTTGACACACATCTGAACATGGAAGCACACATCACAAATGTGTGTAAATCATCATACCATATGATATACAGTCTTAGACGTATCAGGAAATATTTTGATGAGAACAGTATGAAAGTGATTGTCCAAGCATGTATTGTTAGTAAATTGGATTATATAATTGTAATGGGTTATTATATGGACTCTCTGATTCTCAAGTTGGGCGCCTGCAGCGAGTCCAAAACTCCTGTGCAAGGCTTATTTGTAACAAACCTAGGTTTTCAAGGATTACTCCTCTTTTGAAAGACTCTCACTGGCTTCCGATTCGTAAACGAATATTGTTTAAGATTTTGTTGATTGTATATAAGTCACTTATCGGTCAAGCCCCAGTTACATATCCGAATTATTAGTGTTTAAATCTCATCGACATACTCATAATTTGCGCAGTTCCAAGGACACTCTTCTTTTATAGATTCCAACATGTAAAACAAAAGTAACAATGGGAGACAGAGCATTTGCCTGTGCAGCTCCGAAACTCTCGAATGATCTACCATTAGAAGTCCAGAAATCCCCAACAGTAGCAGTCTTTAAATCACGACTCAAAACACATCTTTTCATTTAACTGTTCGTTATTATTAAGCACATCAGAAGCTTTTGCAGCGCAGAAGAATATATGTCTATAGGTTTTGCGCTTTATAAATTTATATATATATATATATATATATATATATATATATATATAATATTTCATTTCATTTCATTTCATTTATTTCATTTCCAACAACATTTTCATACACAAAATAACACAACATCAATGCAATATAGTAACAAAGAAAAATACGTGAAGTTGACAATACTACGCATCACAAAAGCAAAGTAAACAATGAAAATTGAATTGAAACTAAAGTTGCAGGAAATGGAGGAGACATGCTAAAAAGCTAAGCTTGTATTTTGCAGTCTCCTCGTGGACAAAAAGACTAAATAACATCAAAAAGCAATTAGCTAGACATAATATAAAAGGTGTACAACACATACAGACCTATACATACAAACAAACAAACAAACAGACGGACAAACACAAGCAACCTCTCTTGTAAAGAGAAAAATAGAGAGAGAAAAACAAAACAGAGTAAAGGAAAAAGAGGAAAAGAGGAAATTATTTTGAGAGAAGAAACAGAAAGAGACAAGAGGACAGGGAAAGGCGAGAAAGGAGAAGAGATGAAAGGTCTACACCAGCACACGCGAGGCACATGATGCGGTGGATCACCGAGGTATCAAGATGTACATAATGTATAGGAAAGGAATGGATAAAAGAAAAGAATGTAAAGGAAGTAAAGGAAAATATAGATTTAGCAAACATAGTCCTAGTTAATGGCAAATGAAATGAGTTGGATTGCCGGGTGCGATAAGAATGAACAGATCTATTTTTAGTGAACATGGAATCAAACACAAATGGGAGAGAATTATTGGTAAGTTTGTACATGAATTGTCCTAGGTGTAAAAAATACACATCCTTAACTTTTAAGATTTTGTTTTCATGAAATAACACATCAGTATGACTTCTCCACTATTCATTGCAAATAATACGAAGAGGTTTTTTTTTTTTCTGTAACAAAAGTAGTCTTTCCAAATGAGAAGAATGTGTGTTTCTCCATGCGAGTATACCATAATTCAAATAAGGTAAAATCAGAGATGAATATAACATTAAAAGAACATTTTTGGGTAAACAAAATTTAACTTTATTTATAACACCTATATTTCTTGAAATAATACGGCTTATGGAATCAATATGTAAATTCCAAGTGAGTTTACGGTCAATAATCAAACCTGTTGTTGTTGCTCATTTCCATCTATGAAGATGGCTGGATAGCCCATATTCAGCTACAATAAGCTGGTCTTCCATGGGGTCCAGTTGGATGTGGGGTGGGACCACTTCACCGGGTTAGACACCCTGCTCTTTGCGATGAATGAATGAAGCGGGATCTTTTACGTGCATGAGCTGTGACTCTCTCATACACGGGACCTCCATTTTATGTCCTATCCGAGGGACAGAGTGTTTTGCCTCTTGCTAGAGGGGACGGTATGTTTACACACAACATTGCTCAGTCCAGACTCGGGTTCGAACCCGGGCCGCGTGATCGTGAGGCAGACGCGCTACCGACTGAGCCAACTCACCGCCCTAAGAATTTGATTGAAGAAACTTCTTCGATAACTGTCATTCAGATATACATTCCTAGGTACATTTTCCAAAGAGTTACTAAAAATCATACATTTAGTTTTTTTAATGTTTATGGACAATTTATTTGCTCTTATCCATTGAAATAATTTATCCAATTCAACATTTAAAACATCAATTAACATATTAGGATCAGAATGTGACAAAAAACATTAGAATCATCAGCAAATAATAGAAAGGAAAGAATACTTGATGAATTCGGCATGTCGAATAAAACCATCCTCTGATATTGTCCTGACACTGACACCAATTTTTAGTGCCCCGGGCCAATGGTCCACCGATATTGTCGAGCCTTGTATCATTATGAATATAATCTGCCCTTTGAATCGTCAGGGGCAATGAAGAACGTAAGGTGTAAAACAGTAGTACGTGTACCTAATGTCTCGCAATTACATCCACGATCCTTGAGCAATCCCAGCAAGTATTCCGAATGATGGGATCCAGCTGACTCGAAAAATTTGTTAGGAGGAAATGACGTACATGTAGTCGCGTTTCTCTTTTATGTTTGTTTCACTGTCAGAGTGTAGATATGTATTATAACAATAGACTTACAATACTAAGCAATGTTAAGACAAGATTCATGACCACGAGAGCATGAAGAAGTCGCTAAATGTCCAGTTATGATTGATTTTCTTCTTTTTTTTCAGATAATGTTGCCGTTATTTTTGTTTTGGTATTGATTTTGTTCTTTTGTTTTGTTTTGTTTTTGCATGGATAACGAATTGATAGCCAGAATTTACTTCATAAGCACAAAATTAAACAAATTATACAAAATTATTACAAATAAAGAAATATTCTCTTAAATCTTAATGCTGTCTAACGATGGTGCCTTGCTTGTTGTTGGTGTTTTGTATTGTTTTGTTTTTGTTTTGTTTTTGGTCTATTCAAAGAGCTAGAAGAAGCGTCTAACAATCCTCGGTCCACATTCGTCATATTCCACTTTACAGACCCATAAACCCCCACTGAGTTGGCTTTGGATAGCGAACATTGATCCTCCGACCCACGAAGCATGGTTCCGCGGTGCCGTCACTTTTACTTCCGTTGACGACGGAAACAAAGTGGCAAGCTCCTTCTGCAGTCGTTCGCTAAGCCCGGGATACATGGTGGGTCCACCGGAGAGTACGATGTTGGCCAGGAGATCGTTCCGGATGTCGACGTCGCATCTCATCACCGTGTTCTGAATCGCCTCGTGGATGCCTGGAATCTCGAGTTTCATTAGATTTGGATCGAAAAAGAGTTCGGGGACGACGAATCGTTCTTTTCCGACGGTCACGACTTGTCCGTCTGGAAGAGTATAGTGCTCGGTGATAGTCGACGATATAGAGTTTGCGATCTCCATTTCCTTTTCAAAATCGACAGCGACGTAGCACATCTTCTCTTTGATGTCCTTGGCAATTCTCAAGTCGTCTGTGCAATGGAGATAAAAGCGTGCTCAAATTTTATCTCACAGAAATTAAATGCATCCTTCTGTATGTGTAAAAATACCGCTTATTCTGTTTGTTTGTTTGTTTGGTTGGTTGGTTGGTTGGTTGGTTGGTTATATTTTCCAGTCCTATTTGTAACGGTTATGGTCTATGGAATAATCAAAATCTTTAATGTAAGTATTACTCTTCAATTTGTCAGGATACCTCCATCCCAGCCATGCCAAGGATACTCATTCATAAACGTGGACCTAGAGAGACATCATGGATACATTAATTACACAGTCACAGTTCAAGGGCGCAATCACGAGGAGTAACTTCGAACAGAGGACCCCTTGTTTAAAAGTTCGAAGTGTTATCATTACTACAGCGCTGTACTCCTTAATATTCGCACTGACGCTACTAAGACAAAAACAAAAGTTAATGTCGGTGTACTGAGGTCGTAAGAGATAATGCTGTAGAACTCGATTCATTTTTAATCAATTCAATTCCATTCGATATTCTTGAAACTTCACTTAAGTTTCCATAACACATTCTCTCAATGTAAATTTCACAGTGAAATTTCAAAGCATGTGGCTTTGTCTTCAATACACAGAGTTTTGATTTTATTATTTGTTTCAAACGAAGGAGTGGTAGAACATTCAGTTAACTCGGACCTAGAATAATAATGTAATGAGACTTTCAACGTTTGACATGTTTTCGAGAGATATATGTAAGTCGCGATCAGTTATGCAAAGAACACAGATTTCACTGAATTTCCTGCATCTCACATGAAATCAGCATCAGCATCATCATCATATTTATATTACTGTGTCTCTTTCTGCTCTGCCATGGACGTCACTGCCCGACAGCAATCGCTGATGCAATAAGCATCATCCAGTATGGAGCGCCAAGTGTCGAATGGTCTCTTTCGTTACGCAATGACTAATTTCGTAACGAAAGAGACGATGTGACACTTAGCGACCCATACTCCAGTTCCTTCTGTCGTCGCCCTAGTGCAGCAAGGTGGATGCTCTTATAAATACAGCGTACTCCCGTTGTCCTTTTCTTTTCTTTCGTTATAAAGACATTTTGTCATAACCGAACAGTATAGCGTATAAAGATAGGCCTACATAGATGATAACATTCGGACCTGGATTTTGATTTCGTTGTAACGAAAATTTCGTTATAACCGTGTTTGATATAACGGGAGTGCACCGCTAGGTATGTGTGATAATTTGCCAACAAGTACACATTCCTTAATAGGAAATGCCACATTTGGTATCAATTCTCACCTATAGTCTCGAATGGATAGCCCCTCTTTCTGAGCAGCTTGAACATGAAATCAGAGTGTGTAGAGCCGGCAAAATCCACGTGACCCACTGTGTGCCTCAGGACGTGGCCCTCGTAGACTGGAATCGTGTGGATGCTGCCTTGACCGACGTCGAGCACGAGTCCCGTGGTGATGTCGGCAGCGATGAGGGAAGCCACGGGGTGTGAAAGGAGGTACAGGGCTGGTACGTTGAACAATTCAAACATTTCCTAAAGGGAGATAACATGGTCTTCTTTGATTTCAACTCCTTGGTCTGTAATTTGTTTGTCTATTGTTGCCTATACGTCTAAGCGTATATTATGTACCATTTAAAGCATGATAATGGTTTTGATTACAACAAATATTTCTAGCCGTATGATTTTGACTCAAGTCTTTCACTCCGTCTCTTCATTCTAAAAAGAATGTAAACATTGGCATGAATTACCACAAACACACCGCACTCTTTACTTACGATGTTTTCTCTGACAAAAGCTTCCCGGCTCGCTGTTAGCCACCCCCTCCCACCATTGTTATAGGCCTATGCTACATGTACATAATTATGTGTGTGTTATGCACATATTATACAATATGTGTATATTAATGTCGCAGTGTACAATCAGGCAACCATTCAAAACTTTTACGTATGTATGAAACACATGATTCAACGATGTATGTTGATTTAGCATATTATCATGCCGACACTGTTTCACATTTTGTATCACTGTATTGCCTATTGGAATGCAGAAACAAAACTAAATTGAACTCGATCATTGCATCGAATATCCGTGGTAATCATAAGGTACGGAAGATTGAGAAGAGAGAGGGGGAGGGGAGGGTAGAGAGAGAGAGAGGGAGGGGGGGGGGAGGGAGGGAGTGAGGGTAGGCGGGGGGGGGGGGGGAGATTTAGTTCACATTTACCAGCGCCAACTTCTCTCTACTGAATGTGGGATTCATCGGATGTTCAGTGAGAAGGACTGGGTGTTCATAGGGGAAGACCTGGAGCTCGTCGTAGAAAGTGTGATGCCAGATCTTCTCCATATCGTCCCAGTCGGTGACAAACCCATTTTCCACCGGCCACGTCCTGTCTAGTATATCTTTCTTCTCCTCCGCCTCACGGCCAATATAAACGTCCTTTAGACCTGTTGAGTTGGTTGACGCTTCCTAATTTGGATGTATACAATGTGAAGGCTATGAATGTGACAGTTAGGGTCACATAGTGTTGTTGGGTACCGTACAGATGTTCATGATACCCCACATTTTACAACATGTCTTCCATTCGTAATCATAAACACAGGGCCCTGTTGCATAAGAGTTGAGATCGAACGTAAATCAGAAAATTCAAACTTAAGTCCATGAAAACTCAGTTCTAATTGGCTGATACCTGACTTATGTTTGATTTTTTGACTTATTTGATTGTATCTTTTTTAAGCCTGGAAGAAGAGGAACAAGAGGATGAAAAGGGGAAGACAAAAAGAAAAGCAAATACAAAGGAGGTGAAGAAGGAGGAAAAAGAAGAATTAGAGAAACGGAAATGTCAGAAAATAAGGAAAATAAAAAAGCAAATGAAAATAAATTAGGAAGGGAATTGTGAACAAGTTAAGAAGAATGAGATGATGGAGAAGAAATAATTTGGATTTAAAAAAAAAAAGAACCCCAGAAACACTTGAAGATAATGGGTGCACCTGTGTCTTTGGACGCCCGACAACGGCTGGAAAGATGACCCGTGGTTCATCTTCGCCAGCGAAGCCCGCCCGGCACGTAAGAGAGCTGCAATCGACGATCACTGTTCTGTAATCCTCTGACTCTGCCATCTCATTCGGCCTATACCTATTCTTCTTATCTTTTTTTTTTTCTAAGGGAAGAAAGGAGCGGAAGGAATTGTTTTAAAGAAGAATAATAAGAAGAATTTCTACAATAAGTCACCATACATACAAGAATTTTTGCCTGTCACGTTACATTTGATAAAATTTATTTCAGTTCCGGAGGTGTTCAATTTTATGTTTCCTCAGAGTATTAATCTTCATTTTGTTAAAAAGTGGTACTCATTTAGTCGTTATTTTGTATCTAGGCCGAACGTGACCAAAGACTGACAATTCACACAGAATGAGAGACTTGTATAACCTTGAACCACGTACTGCACTTTGTCAAGTACACGTACGGTTGGGCTTTTCCGCTTGTTTGCACGTTTGTATATGCACACACTGTTCACTACAGACCTAACGGATGGGATTAACCATGTGAAAAGGCGCATTTACTATTGCGGACTATCCCACTTGACTTTAAAACGCATTATAATGTCTATTAAATGATATGATTTGAAACATATTTCTCTGTTGTATTAAATATCCCTCTCTTTCTTTCTTTCTCTCAACTTACCTTTCAATACTGCAACTACACTGTGAATATACATTAATATATATATTGTTTTATTATATTGATATTGATTTAGCATTTGAAAATTTTATGAATATTTTGATTACTAACTATGAATCTAGTGTTCCTCTCCAAAGGCCTCACCATTCAAATTACAAAAAAGTACCTCGACAACCATGGGTAACAAAATCTCTTCTCAGGTCTATTAACCGCAAGAATAATCTTTTTCATAAATATCGCAAAGATCCATGCCCTCGAAATAAATCAAGATATACTCGATATCGGAATATATTGACATCCTTAATACGTGTTGCTAAGCGGAATTATTTTTCGCGACAGTTTGTTAAATATAAACATGATGTGAAGAGTACGTGGAAGGTGATTAACGAGACACTCAAATACAAAACCAATACCGATCCTCCCAAATATATTTCAGCGGACGGCCGGCAGATTAACGATCCGGTTATCGACGGCGAAATCTTTTAATGATTATTTCGCAAGTCTTGGTCCACATCTTGCCAGTAAAATTCCGAAATCCTCAACTGAATATCATAGATATCTGGGTAATAGGAATCCTCAATCAATATTTTTTTAACCTATTGTTGAAGAAGAAATTGTTGATATTGTCAAGAATTTAAACGATAAAAAAAGTTCAGGATATGATGGAATTACAAATTTTCTTTTAAAAATTTTTTGAATCAAATCATTTCTCCTTTAACGTACATTTTTAATCAATCTTTATTTAATGGTAAAGTCCCCAATAAAATGAAAGTTGCAAAAGTTGTCCCTATCTTTAAGAAGGGACAGAAAGATTTGGTGAATAATTACCGACCAATTTCCTTATTGACTTCAATCTCTAACATCGTTGAAAGGTTAGTTACACGCGATTATAGAAATTTCTCACAAATCATAATATTTTATCAGATTCTTAGTTTGGTTTCAGAAAACATTATAACACAACCCATGCTTTACTTACTTTTATAGACAAGGTAGCTCATGCTATAGATAATTTTGAGCATACAATTGGAGTTTTTCTTGATTTTTCTAAAGCTTTCGATACGATAGATCACGAAATTTTATTTTCTAAACTGTGTCATTATGGAATTCGTGGGACACCTCTCGAATGGTTTAAGAGTTACTTAACCGATAGAAAGCAATTTGTTAACATTAACGGCTATGATTCGCAGTTAAAACTTATTTCATGTGGAGTCCCACACGGCTCCCTCTTGGGCCCACTTTTATTTATCTTATACGTAAAGGACCTTCAAAAATCATCGCCAATTTTATCATTTATTTGTTTTGCTGATGACACAAGTTTGTTTTGTTCTCATCGAGACCCCAATACATTAATTGATATGGTGAATACTGAGCTTAGGTCTGTGCAATCCTGGATTTATGCAAACAAATTATCCCTGAATATAGAAAAAATGGTATTCAGTAATTCTTTGAATGTTGTTCCACATGAGATCAAAATAAATGATATATATGTTTAACGCAGGTCAATAACGCAAAGTTTTTAGGGATTTGGATTGACCGAGAATTATCCTGGAAAACTCATATTAACTTTGTAAGTAAAATTTTGTCCAGAAATAAAGGGCTTTGGATTGACCGAGAATTATCCTGGAAAACTCATATTAACTTTGTGAGTAAAATTTTGTCCAGAAATATTGGAATTTTAAATAAGCTTAAACATTTGTTCCCTGTTTATATTTTGCAGAGTATATATTCTTCTTTAATATCTCCACACTTTAATTATGGAATTTTGGCGTGGGGAAATGCAATTAATTTACTATTAGATTCCCTTCTTCGTATTCAAAAGCGTGCAATAAGAATTATAAACCACGCCGGATATTTTGCTCATACCAACTGTTTTTTTTCATCAAAACAGAATTCTGAAAATTCCAGACCTATTTTATTATAATCTTAGAATTTTCATGTATAAACTAACAACTAATGAATTACCATCTGTTTTTATCCACATGTTCAAAAGAAATCGCTCTATTAATTGCTACCAAACTCGTCAGAGTGACGCTTATCACCTTCCCCGTACTCGCACTATTTTTGCAAAGAAAACAATTATGTTTACTGGACCCAGATACTGGAATGACCTCCCTCAAGATATTACTTCTTCCTTATCTTTATTCACCTTCAAACGCAAACTAAAAGGGCTATTACTTAGTGGATACACACTACCCGGCTCTTAGCAACATTTTTTTTTCTTTAATACCCCAGTCTTTTGTCTTTGTCCACAGCTCCAAGTTATTTAACGATACCGTTACGGCACTTATTTTGTAAACACGGCGAAATATGTACAGTCTCGTTTAAGCGATACTAAAGTATTCATGTGGTTCGATAGTTCGTTCTTAATACCGATTTTGCACTGGTACAATTTAAGTTGGTCGAGATAAACATGTCCGTTCTCCGTATAATTTCATGCCTATAAATTCGGGAACCTACAGTTTTTACAAGCATCATTGCTTTTATGTAGGCCCCATCATATTTCTGACATTGATTTGTGATATCCTCAGATGATAATGACCATTTATATCTGTGTGTAATGTTTGTTTGTCTTTTTTTGTTCAAACATAAGATATGGTTGTATATATTTTGTACTTTTGTTTTATTGTCAATCATTTTGTAATCCCATCACTGAGAAAGTGGAAATATGAAATAAACTTGAAACTTGAAACTTGAAACTTAATGCATGCAAGCTTTCATGGATACTCATGCAGAATCTGCCCAGGATATAAACCATGAGATATCACCTATGTCTGTATCTTGATCATCTACATTTGCCTATCATAGTCATCTGGATATGTCAATTAGTCAATCAATCAATCGATCAATCCATTAATCAATCCATCCATCAATCCATCAATCAATCGATCGATCGATCGATCAATCACTCAATCCATTAATCAATCAATCAATGTAATCAATCAATATTTCTATCTATCTATCTATCTATCCATCTATCTATCTTTATATATATATATATATAGATTATATATATATATATATATATATATATATATATATATATATATACTTTATCTTTATCCATCCATCTACTAACCAACCAACCTACCTACCTATCTATACCTACCTGCCACTGATCTATAGGCCCTTACCCGACCTGAAAGTATGTGCCTATACGTCCATACCCACCTATCAAATGCCTATCAAATCTATAGCGTTGTTCGCTTGCTGTATAAATGGTCTGTATCTTTACTCAGTC
Organism: Diadema setosum; assembly: GCF_964275005.1. Lineage (NCBI taxonomy): Eukaryota > Metazoa > Echinodermata > Echinoidea > Diadematoida > Diadematidae > Diadema > Diadema setosum. Next base: position 6,769,907 of record NC_092694.1, on the reverse strand, counting down.
CCTGTGATCTGGATCTGGATCTTTTTTCCCCGTAGTGATCGCTCATCTTCAACTACTGTGATCATATATCACGACGCAGTCTTAAATGGATTCAATTATTGTTTGTATACCTACATGTGATTGCGACCTACCTGGATAGGACGACCATGCAGGGGCTGAGCAGGACTGGTGTCGAGTTACCCTGCGTCGTTCCCTTTCCACTGAACGTTGTTTTCACTGTTGGTATATATACAATAGTCATTGGAAGTTGCAGTAAAATTCTCACGCCTGCACACCAGCATGCCCCATTTCACGAAGTGGAAACTGTCAATTGAACCATGGACCTTCAACACACAATGCAGCGAAGCTAAATACTCATTATAAAAGAACGTTCATGGTATTTGACGGACAAAAATATTACAGTGTACATTTTGTAACTGAAGCGTCCTGTGAGTTCACTAAAAACCACATCCGCCGGAATACTCACCATGGTCACACAGACCAGTTTCCTCTCACCTCCCTGCACAGACATAACTTTGTACACAAACAAACCTGGATATAGGCACACTAACACATGGATATTTCGAAAGCCCGTAGCAACTTGGTTGATCGAGTTTTTCTTTTGTCTAGTTTTATCAGCCAAATTAGATATGCATAAATACGAGATCTGATCCATCACCAAGAAAGCCTGGTTAAATCGCCAAATATTGGTTCAGCTATTCAATGCACGGTTTGTACAATTTGATGTCGACAAACGTACCCTATAACGGTCAGAAAGCTGGCCACCATGCAAGCTGGGACGTGAGAAATCGTCTTTGGCGACACGTTCAGGAGATTATACTGAGTATATAGCATATTGTGTCTTTCTTTATCTTTATTTTTTTAAGTCAAATCACCTAATTTGTAGCCTTCTCGGATTAAAAATGTAGAAAGTTTCATATATATATATATATATATATGTGTAGACATTTCCATGCATAAGTATTATGTAATTTCTCGATCCTTTGAAATCCTGCGAAATCCAGTTATAGGCTCAAAGATAAATACCAGCAATGTACACCATGCCAACAGTCATATATACCATGCTACCTTCAATGTACGACAGCTAACTTCAATACACCGACACAGCCCCAAGGGGCGTTTGGATTTTACTTTGATGGCCACAGTTCACTCAGAAAATGCCGCTCTTCCTGAACTTTGTGTTTCATGTCCCTGTTCCTGAAGCTGAACGCAGGCTTACTAGGGACCCTCCTGCATGGTGATCGACAATAGTAATTTGATTTTTTTTTTCTTATTTCATCTCTGTATTCTCTCACAATAATTTCTTTATCTTTCATGTGCACGGTTAGCCATGAATAATGATGAATCAATGTGTATGTTTTCTAAAGTGATTTGCTAATTTGTGCCATGCATACAGACCCAAGAAATGAAATGAAATGAAATGAAAGGTAAAACTTAAAACAAAATTTTGGTGTTTGATTCAAAATTCGCTTAACACTAACTGTAAAGGAGACACAAAAAGAGAAATTCCTAACTTGCTCGTCATGGATTGTTTTATACAGAAAACGTCAATACCCATAAGAGTGGGTTATCACTTTCAGGCAAGAGCATTATTAGAAAAGCAGCAAGTCTCCCCTAAGAGATATAAAAGCTACAAATGCTGTAAAAGATACATCGACGTGCATGGTACGACAATTATTATGTTCATGTCAACAGTTAAATGTATTACTAGTACACGAAAATGCATTGTCTTCTTTCGTACTGAATAGTGCGAAAAAATGAGGCTAAAGAAATACCAATTCCAGATTGAGAATAATGCGAGGTAAAAAAGAGTGAAAACATCTCATTGTCTCAAAAACAAGAAAAAATAAGTCATTGATTTATTGAATTTGTATAATCTACAAACCTTGCTCTGTCAAACACAACCCTAAACAGGTCGGGAGATATCACATTTTGCATGTTCTAGCTTGACAGCATCATGTACTTGAGCAGCAGAGATATAAGCAGGTGATAAGAGTACGATGAAGGTGAGGATACATTGAGACAACGAACTCTCATCAAGATCAAGTTACCTGCTTGGAAAGTCAATTCAAATTCAACTTGAAATTAAACGTAATTTCCGATATCACAATTTTACCCGACACAATCACAAAAATCACTGCAATGCAAACATGAAGATATGAATCTATTTCATTATTTTTATCATTATTGGAAAAGAAGGACAATGAAGTCATTTCTTCTACACGTTCTAGTATAGAATTACAGTTTACAAAATGATCCTGATCTTAAGTAATAATGTAAATGGAATCAAGTAACAAACATGTTTACAGTTAGAAATCTAGAGGCGGATTAGAAAGAGGATAGAAGAACGGAATATAGTACATACATATATGCATAAAAAAGTACTGGATATTGGTATTACGAGCAAAATAATAACTATAGACGAAAGACATCTTGAAAATATTCAATTATGTATTTCTTACAAAGCAACATTATGTCTTATTATCAATATCTAAGAGAGACGAATTTCAACAAGAGCTCTTTGTACATACGAAGACTTGTGATACAGCAACAATACATGAGACGATATTGCTGTAAGCATTCTTGTATGTTGAAGTGTAGGAGATGGTTCTAGTCTTCAGGTTACTCTGGCAACATTTGATATGAGAGGGGATACATTGTGGTGAGAAGCAAAAATTTTAGAAACACTTCTTGTGAACGATACTGGGACCGTGGCACTCATACTCTTTCTTGCTAATCCACTGCTGTTTGATGGGTGCAAACGCAGCCAACACGGACCCACCCATCCAAGCAGAATGCTTCTTGGGATGAATGACTTTCACTCGAGCCGGTGGTTGCACCACGGCGCCGAGCTCGTCTTGCAGCCGTTCTTGGAGCCCACGATACATGGTCGCACCTCCAGCGAGTATGATACCGGCCAGGAGTTTCTTGCGGAGCTCGGCGTCGCAGTCCATCACGGCGTCGTAGATGACCCGGTGGATGCCGGGAGAGTCTTTGCCCAGGAGAGTGGGTTTGAAGAAGACTTCGGGAACGAGGAGTCTTTCCTTGTCAATGGTGATAGAGTGGCCGTTGGGCAGCTGAAAAGTCTCCGTGATCGTTCGCGGGTTCGCTGTCTCGCGATCGAAGTCACGAGCAACGGAGCAAAGTTTTTCCTTGATGTCTTCTACCGTCTTCATGTCTTCATACCACCGAAGGAAAAAATATACAAAAGTATATAAAAATTATAAAGATTTACATTTGCACATAAAAACAATGCACAACATAATAACTTTACTACGTATTCCAAATTGGTGCACGTAGTTATGTACATAAATTTTCAATGATTTTATAGTACTTCACATTGAATGTGATACTGGTAGATTATTTTATTATCAGCTAGAATCATACCACACTGATGGGTCAAGTATGCAGCGGAAGGAAGGAATAGATATTTTAATGATATCTAAAGCAAGTTGCTGACGTTATCCAATATATAGCATTATAAGATATTGTCTTGGAGTTATCAAGGGAGAGCATTTTGTTCTGAAATTTTCTGTCTGTTCCTAGTTTGTTTTTTTAATCTCTCCCTTTGAGTGTATACATAATAAACATCAATAATGTAACCATCTTCTGATATTGTCCTGACACTGACACCAATTTTTAGTGCCCCGGGCCAATGGTCCACCGATAATGTCGAGCCTTATATCATTATGAATATAATCTGCCCTTTGATTCGTCAGGGGCAATGAAGAACGTAAGGTGTAAAACAGTAGTACCTAATGTCTCGCAATTATATCCACGATCCTTGAGTAGTCCCAGCAGGTATTCAGAATGATGGGATCCAGCTGATGTCACGTGACGGATAGCATGACGTAGGCAGTGACCTTCGTAAATCGGTACAACGTGACCAGAACTTGCTCCGACGTCGAATACGACGCCCGTCGTTCGCCCGGCAGCGAACATTGAGGCGACTTGCTGGCTGACTGTGAAGACGGATGGGACGCCGAAAGTGTCGAACAAGCACTGAGGGCAAGAACGAAGGACAAGACGGGAGTGATACACTTTAAGAGCTAACCCATGTCTATCAAATTTTCCAGACACATTGGCCCGAATTCACGAAGGTGGTACAAATGAAATCATGGTTTAAACCATGGACAAAAAACCATGGAGCGCCAAGTGTCGCACGGAATATTTCGTTGCGAAATTGGTCATTTCGTCGACAAAATGACTGTTTCGTTAACGAAATTATCATTTCGTTGACGAAATGTTCATTTAGTTAGAAAATGTTGTCATTTCATTACAAAATAATCATTTCATCGACGAAATGACTACTTTCGTAACGAAATATTCCGTGCGACACTTGGCGCTCTATCATGGTTTTTGTCCACGGTTTAAACCATGATTTCATTTGTACCACCTTCGTGAATTCGGGCCATTAAGTTTGAGTTTGAGTTTATTCAACTTCACCGCTGCCCACTCACTTCAGCCAATGGCTGTTCTTTTGTGAGAAATAAGAGAAAAATGTAATGAGCGAGATCGGGGGAGGAAAAAGGACAGTGATAAGAAAAGGATAAGGAAGAGAAGGGAGAGGAGAAGGGGAGGAAAGCAAAGGAGGAGGAAAATCAGGAAGGTTTAATGGGCAGTGATGGGATGGGGGAGGAATGAACGAGGAAAGGAAGGAAAACGAGAAAGAAAAGAAGGAAAAGGAGGAAAGGAGGAAAAGATAGAAGGAAGGGAACATTTTGATATACAGTCAAACCTGTCTACAGTGGCCACCCAAGGGAGACGATACTGTTAACCGCTAATAGCAGGTGGCCGCTACAGACAGGGTCTATATCATGGTATTTCGCTCGGAGCGAATTTTTTTTTTCTCTTTTTTTAAGTCGACGTTTACGACAAGTGGCCACTGAAAATAGGTGACTACTGAGGCAGGTTTGACTGTATTCCGATTGATTCTAATCTGTTTTAATTCTCTAGGATGTGATAATACATAGAGTCTTTCTTATACATTGAACCAGACTTTTTACCTGTATTTATAATTATGAAGATGCAGAAGAACAAAATATTTCTTGCCATGATACCTGCATTGCCTTCTCTCTGTTGGCCTTCGGGTTGGTCGGCGACTCGGTGAGGAGGACGGGGTGGTTCTTGGCGTCGACGTTGAGCTCGTTGTCGAAAATGTGATGAAAGATCTTCTCCATGTCGTCCCAGTTGGTGACGATCCCGTCTTCGACAGGCCAAGTGAGGTTTAAGATACCTCTCTTGCTCAGAGCCTCTTCTCCAACATACGAACTCAAGTTCCCTACCGCGCTTTCAGTTACAATCTAGAAGACACATACGAGTTCGGTGGATTTTGAGAATCTTGCAATGAAATATAACAAAGATGATAAACACAAAACTTTTTGGACATTTATCATTTGACAGCAAAGTTAGGTATCATAGTCTGATATTTGGAGCAGTTACAAACGTGATCAAGGGCAGTGTACATTTCAGTCAGGATTTAGATGAATTAAGAACTTAAAATCAGATTGATTTAATCTTACATGGAAGGTTTCCCCAAACACACCTGTAGATTCACTGAATGCAGAAATATGTTTGAAAGACTCTCTGAAAGTTTGAGGAAGATTCATTCAAAAGATATCAATTTCAAAGTCACTTTTCCAGGTGTATGTCGCATTTCTCATACTCCGAAAGGGGTCGAAAGAAATAAAGTTCAAAGTTCATAGTATGCTAAACTGTATATGGGCTAAAACTCTTCAAAGCCTCATGATGTCAAATTGGTAGAAATATGCGTAAACGATGAAAACAATTCAAAATCTCATCGTGTTCTGAAGGAGCTAGTTTAAGCGGTTCTCTCTCTCTCTCTCTCTCTCTCTCTCTTGAGTCTATAATATCTTTTAACTATTGTGGAATCAAGGGAGGGGGATTAAACAAAACTATAATTATTATACACTCATGACTTCAGAACAGATTGTATAAATTTCCTCAAACTTTCACTGAGTGTTCCACTGATCTCTGCGTTCACCGAATCAGCATCTACTTAACAAAATGATTTAGGAAATCTCCCCTGCAGTCGTGGTGGTATAGAGTGTGAGGAATTGTTGGGAGTTGAAGACAGTCAGAGTCCAGACTCCCCTTACCTCTCTTCGGAGATGACCTACGACCGACGGGAAGACAGTTCGCGGATCCTCGTCACCCATCAGCCCCACGCGACATGTGAGAGACCCGACGTCGATGATCACGGGCGGTACCTCTTCGTCGGCCTGTGCCATGCTTCTTTAATTGTCTAGCTTTTAAAGACTGTATAAAAAGCCAAAGAGGATTGATCGTTTAAATTTAATATCTCATGTCTCTTAGTAATAAAAATTTGTAACATGTAGAAGACCCAAAATGAAATATTGTGCTTCCGACCTTCTTACGTACCCAAAATAGCATTATCTAAGCATCTCCATTCATGCCCACAAAGGCACGCACTCTCAGACATAAACACACAAGATACATACTCACATATGAATAATATTATGATATGCACGTGTATAAACACACTCAAGCAGTCAAGAATGAATGGAAAGAATATAACACGTGTTGTTTATAGTATGTATACTTTGCTGTACTTAATATTACCCGGTTGAATCTTAAATGTGTCTTGCAAATTCTAGTCAAACGTAGAAATCAAGAAGATGAGATCACGATACAAAGTAGATTGATGAGAGAAAGGAGAAACATGGTATTTTCAGCTCACATGCTGTATGTCTAACAAGAATTCACCAATGGAATACTGACTGAGAAGTACTTATTATTCCAAGGGCAATAGTAGCTATATCTTACCTTTGCGAATGTTGTACACTAGGAAGTTGAACTGACTGAATCTTTCCACTTTATAGAAGCTTCTGCCAGGTTAGTCTGCTTGCGATCTGCATGATTATGTTAATATCATGCATGGTATCGATACAAACTGCCTTTCCCCCATTTTATGGTTGACATTAGACGATTTGGTTCGGTCAAAGTGCAGTCAATGTTTACAGTCCTCCGTTTATAACTATCATGTGTTTGCATAACAAGATTTCATTTTTACCCTTGTCCAGAAGCGGTACAGGGTGCTTTTAAAGTCTAAATCTGTAGGTACAGATACAGGTGTATAATGTATAAAGTAATAATAACAATGAAAATAATAATAATAATAATAATAATAATAATAATAATAATAATAATAATAATAATAATTATAATAATAATAATGATAATAATAATAATGATAATAACAATAATAATAATAATAATAATAATAATAATAATAATAAACGTCAAGTAGCAACTAATGCAGAAAGAAAGTGTGGCTGTTTTTGTTCACCGCTGATCTCAGATTATAACCACTGTAATGTTTATCAAGCAGCTCTTTGTAGTTCAGTCTAATAGATATTCATTTAATATGATCTATCTATTGTTATATGCTTTTATATATTATTCATCTCTCAGTTCATAATTTTTCATTCGTGACAACTGTAAATTTCATGTAAGAACTCATTCTACAATAGCTTCTGGGAATCTCCTCTCTACACGCATTGCTTCTATATATGTGATAATTATGTAGATTCCTCATATTCAGCATTTTTCCATCCTTTTGTTGTTGTTGTTTTTTTTTGTAATAGAAAATTTGTTTATAGTTTACATGTAAATGTGGAATGTAGAACAATAAAACTAAGGGGAAACCCAACAAAATGTTAATTACACGTAAAATCACTGATATTATGATATGGCATTCTTAGTTAGTGTGCTTGATAATCTACCTTGTCCAATAATACCTGATTCATAATATATCAAACAATAATAAATGGCACTAATAAGACTTGGTTTACGTTTCTTATTTGTAAATGATATAGGAACTATTCATTGATGAAACATAATAATGACATCATGTCTACTATAGTATATATACAAATAATAGCACACAATACCCTGTCAAGCGTATTTATTTGGTTGTAAGAATATATTAATTCAATTCAATTCAATTCAAACTTTATTTCAACGTTCAAAAACTGAGCGTCGACAATCATGCATGATAATGATACTTTCGGTGTTCTGAACTCCCCTTTTGTAAATGGGAAACCAAGCAATTTTTTGAATAATTTACTCAGAAAGAGCAAAAGATAATAGAATGAAGGTATATAATAGTAACATTTCTTAATTACCTGTAGAATAGAATAACAGCACGTCCAGTCACGACGCCTTGAATGCAGGATAAAATTATGACGTTCAAGTCACTGATAGAGATAATGTAATTTTTGTCAGAATCTAGAGCAACTTGGATATCAACTCCACTTCAGCAATATAATCATATTTCTTGGATAGATGAATCAGATTTGAGAAGATTTTTTTCTATGCATGAATTTATGCATATATTTCCCAGAACGTCCAATGATCTTGGAGGGGGTGGGAGGGTCTATTTTCTTGGGGCATACATAACACATTTATAAAACCTCAATAGTTAATCTTTGTTCGTATATACATATCAATAGCATGCAATGTGTATTCACGTCAAGTTGATATTTCATGTTTGATTAGTGTCAGTGGTGGCACTGATCGTGGTATTTATGCTTTGCCGGATTTACAATATATATGGCGAAATCAGAACAATATAACAGCATGCGATGCGTGTAACAATATAGGCAAGCTTCATTTGAACGCCAGTCATGAATATTCATGACAGGGAAATCGACTGAAAATTTTCGCCACATATGGTAATGGTGTGTGCTGGTGCGGAGTTGGGATTGGGGGTGATTGTAGGCCATGCAAACAACTGCGTTACAAAAGAGAGCTAGAGAGAGAGAGAGAGTGTGTGTGTGTGGGGGGGGGGATGTGGGTGTGCGGCAGGATTCGGGTGAGGGGTTAGACACAGAGGCCCGAATTCACGAAGGTGGTACAAATGAAACCATGGTTTAAACCATGGACAAAAACCATGGAGCGCCAAGTGTCGCATGGAATATTTCGTTAAAAAAAATCATTCATTTCGTCAATGAAATGATTATTTTGTAACGAGATGACAACATTTTGTAACTAAATGAACATTAAGTCCACGAAATTACATTTTGTAACTAAATGAACATTACGTCCACGAAATGATAATTTCGTTAACGAAACGGTCATGTTGTCAACGAAATGACCAATTTCGTAATGAAATATTCCGTGCGACACTTGGCGCTCCATGGTTTTTGTCCATGGTTTAAACCATGGTTTCATTTGTACCACCTTCGTGAATTCGGGCCAGAATGTCTGATTTACAATTGTATTTCTGATTCATGGTAGTTTGACTTCAAGACCCTCTGCCTCATAACATTACTGTACGTAGAATCTACTGAGTTGCTTCCCAGAATATCCACGTCCTCTAACGGCGAGAGAAGTAGCAGGTCCAGCTGGATGAAACGTCGAATAATTGCCCTCGGTAAAGGCACGGGTGCCGCGGCCGTATGGCCGTCGTGGGCGGTGTGGAAAGGACTAAAGTTGGCAAAGTGTCTGGAAACCATACTAGATTCATGGAAGGGCTGACTTGTTTGGGTTTGGGTTTGGTTTGGAACAGTTTATTCAGAAAAAAAAACAAAAAAACAAAAAAACAAACAAACTTGAATTCAACAATATAAACCCACGACGAATGCAATAATCAAAATTTTAACAAAAGTATTACGCTAGTAGAAAAAAAAATTACAATACACTTTAGCAATGATATTAGAATGATGCAAAAAGATCAACAAAGCCTTCAAAGATAAAAAGCACAATCATCATATATATTACGCAGGACGTAGGAGTCTCATTTTATGCTGAGAATATTCAAGAATTAAAAAAAAAAATCGTTCATCTATTTTTGCATAAGTGCATTATGAAAGTTTGGATGAAATAAAAGATTTATTGGGAAAGAGTAGGTATGTGCTTGCGTATATCAAAGAGGAAGAAGGGAGAGAGAGAGAGAGAGAAGGGGGGCTAGGGAACTTATATTGATTCTACAGACTTTTAGAAGAAGCAAGGATTAAGTCGTGGTTTTTTTTTTTTTTTTTTTTTTAAGAGAGAAAATATAATTTAGAGGTGCGAGCAAAGTTTCACAAGCTGTCCCAGCTTCTATCATTTTTTTTTTGTCTGCCAAAAGGGAATGGAATCTCACATCTCAGAAGCATTTATAAAACGTTAAAGGGATGGTACAGTATTGGTGGAGATGAGAATTGGGCTTTTATTTTTTTTTTGTGAGATACCCGAGAAAACACTTACATTCATTTTGCTGATAATATGTGGCCCTGCACCACAAAACAAACAAAAAGTCGCCAGACATGAATTTTTAGTTAAGACCATATTCTGAAAGAGCGGACTTTAAGCTTTAAAATGATGTATAACACAAATCAAATGGACTCTCCTAACCTATCTAAATATTTGAAAGAAAGCACAAACTCAGGAAAAGTGTGAACTGAGAAAAGAGGCTCTGAAGTTCAGTGTCTATTCAAGCGCTTAATCTTTACCAAACCGTGTTGGCTGTGCGATGAATAGGACAAAAAATAGGAAGTAAACCACCAGAGTAGCAACAATGAAGGGATTATCAGATTAAACTGAAATTAAGCATGCCTCATTAACATATTCTGTCCATAATTAATGCCCACTTTCAAAGCAGTAGCACTATCCTTTCAAAAGTTATTAGCGTTGAAAGTGAAGAGTGTATGGACAAGGTTTTTCTGAATGAAAAAGGGATTCTAAAGACACACCTAATCACACTATTCTACCAAAAATGTTTGAGATAAACTGCTAAAAAAAACACACTTTCCTGCCCGTTTTATGATACCAAATTTAAGCATAATGTAAAAGAAGACTTGGTCTTTCAGAAAATATAAAAAAGTCAAGTTCGGCTAGGTTGACCCATTTCACTTATTTTCAGTCCTCACGCAAAATCAGTGTGTGCGACTTTATGTTCGTTTTGAGGTGCACGATCATGCTATCATTTTAAGAGGAATTCAAAGTTCATTTCATGAAAATCGGGTTTGGAATGACTGAAACATCCAAAAAGAAAGTAAAATAAAGCGATCGTAATAAAAGGTGGGTCCCACATTTAGAATCGCTCTGTTTTGGATATCTCAGCCATTTCAAAATCAATTTTCATCAAATAAACATTGAATTCCTCACGGAATTACATGCTCTATCATATTTCATATGAGGTTTCTCATTATCTCACCAAAAAATGTTAGAAACCTGAAATTAGGTCTCGACAAAAACTATACGATCCCTTTAATATTATTTTCAACATAAATCTGTATAGACCCAAATGTTTCGTCATAACTGTTGTGCTCGAGTTGCATGGAAGCGAAAGTACCAACACATTCCAGATATGTTTCATCATGTTCGATGATGATTTATTAAGTTTTATCAAAAATATCATCATATATTCTCTCCATCTGAGAAAAATAATGTCAAGTCATCTCTAATCAGCCTCGAGAAATGTGTATGATAGTCATGGTTCATAACATGGTTCATAACAAAAAAAAAAAAACTGTCCAGCTGAAAGTAGGCTTTTTACCTGTGTATAAATACAATAAGCTTAACTTAACTCATCGGTCGGTCGCCGTGGCTCCCTCTGGTGGCGCAAACTCGCAACAAAATCTCACACTTTAAATATAATAGCTGCTCCGACATTGGTAATATTTTCTGATAAAACAATTAGAGGTAGGCTTTTATAAACTCCTGTATAATGTCGTGCCTTTCTGGAGCCCATAGTGACATTCTACAAATTAAAGAGTTCTAGACCCATGAAAAGAAACTCGCCGTGTTTTCATTTTACATATTATTCATGTTTCATGAATGATTAAGACATGTGTTGATCTTCACAGAGTGTCTCCGAAAGTTAATCAAAAGGCGTAATGTTGCTTGTGTTTTTATGGGTGTCGTTTTTATTGTTGTAGTTAACCTTGTTTATGTTTGTCGTGTTTCTGTTCCGATAGAAGTGCGGTCTCACTGACAGGGGCGCATAGTAGTCTTCTCTTTTTTTTCAAAAGCAAGGAGTACACATTTCAATCATTAGGACTTGATAAGAAGTATCACATTGATACAAGAAACAGTGTAGGACGCCCTACAACATCATGGGATGACGTAATGTTGACGTCCGGTGACCCTGAGCATCGCTCCATATCTTCGTAAAAGAAAGCGTCTGGTATAAAGGCTATACAAATTCTGTCGATATATCCCCCCCCCCCCCCGTACCCACGCAAGTGTACTGTACATTGCAGTTTCCTGTCGTAAACAAGCCAGCGCTGTATGAAGAGTGCAGAGCGACTTATTGTACGTATAGCGCGCGGTAGATGAGACACGGCTGTGTGCTGGGCCCAATCCGCGTTTATTTTGTGGGTATTGAGTGAACGCTGTGATGGTCTCTACCTTTGTCTGCTCAAGAATAATCCGTCGAAGCTTGATACTTCCGTGACTTTTTACAGAAATGTCCTGACCACCAGTACAGCGAGCTTCTTCCCTCACGAACAGATGAAGCAGAAGTGTACCCGAGGGCATAGCTCATCGCATCGCATACTACTTAGCAGTACTTATAGCTTGATACAACTGAACAATACAATGGCTGAACTATGAGTCTGAGACTGTGATCACTTATCCTTCAAGAAACAGGTGAGACACTGTACGATATATTGAATGCCATATTGAATTGCAGATCTCTCATTCCTCTTCTGCTGTAGCAAAAAAAAAAAAAAAAAAAAAAAAAAGATGGGAGAGATACTTATATGGGTATATATGGCTCTCTGGTCGTAGGTTTGATTGTTATGATAAATTGTATATCGTGTGTGTCAATCTCGCATTCAGCCCCGCCCACTTATTGGATATGTACAAATACATTTGTACTGCCCATGTGTACGTAGGAGCCTATGTGTGCATTATAAATGCATGCAGCTATATCATATTATATTCATATATGTGCATGCATGTTAATATATTGTATCTGTGTAGTTATACTATATACTACTCCTGCTACTCGTGCTACTACTACTACTACTACACTGTACTACGACTATTTACTACTACCACATACTACTACTAGTACTACTACCGTACTACACTGTACTTATTACTACTGCTATACTACTATTACTACTACTACTAGTTTAGTCGACTACTAAGACTACTAGTCGACTACTACTACAGTTGTAGTGGTAGGCCCATCGAACTTTGTACTTTGACTACCAGACCACGCATTATACATGTTATAAAATCCCGTCAGTGTCATTCAGCGGTCCTGTATACAATGTAGGCCCTACAGCTAATATTTTGAACAACTTTCAGCCTTTATCTCGGATTGCGACCCTCTAGGCCTGCGTAGGTTGCTACAAAGTGCACTCATCAATTCAACATAATGTTGTAATAGGTTATGTGTGTGATTTGTGTAAACAGAATCACATACTCATATTATGCATCTAGATATTGTATTTATAAATCATTAATTTGGATGGTAGAAGGCTAACTATCATCTAGTCAATTCATATATTGTCATCATTGGTGATTGAGGTCCTGCATATTTCATTGGACAGGTTTATTTTGTTTTATATGTTAATTATTGAGTCTGTTTTGAGATTTAATTCATATTCATTAATTACCCAGAAGTGCCAAGTCAACCCGAAAGCCAGAGACTTAGCCTGAACCTGAAACAGATCAATGTATCAATAATAAAGTCTTAAACGTAACCTATGAGTGTCCATGCGCCTGCAATTTCATTTCTGACTACTGTTCAGATTCCTTCAATACAGCAGTAATCAACCGGAACGTTTACATTCATTTTGCTGATAATAATGATGCCAGTGATGCTCCGATATGAACACTCGTTGTATAGTCTTTTTGGAATGCATAATTATCAGGTAAGGACAAAAGACCAAAATAAAATGCGTGTGTTACTGGGATATACTCTACGTATTTAAGCCAACAATCTGCCATATCTTTTCACAGGTACGTTATTTGAAGCACGGATTTCAGCGCGCCGATCCGCTCTATGACACATTCACATAATAAGTATTTCAATTTCACTAGGAGAGACCCTAAGAGCACTGTGGTAAGGTTGAGCACCGTGAAATTTTAGGTAGTGATAAGAGCCATCGAGCTAGCCTAGGTTGAACATTTACAAGGTATCGCGTGCATAGGAGGACGAATTATAGATGTCTGATTGTAGGTATAGGGCCTATTTACTGTCGGTTGTCAGTTTTTTGTGGCTGTGGTACAATATATTGATTCCAAATTTCCAATCGAACAAACGATACTCGATCAATCTTATACAACATCAGGAACAGCATCTCTACACTAACAAAGGAGAGTCACCTTATAGGGCAGTGCTGTGAAGTGATTCTCTGAAAACACATTCCATGATCAGTTATGTCTCAATGAGGCAAGGGGCAAGGTGACGTGCAGTGTAACCCATTTGAACTTTCCGCAGTAAAAGCGCGGTCTGAAGCCGTACAGTTGCTAACGCTGCGATACCAGAGTCGATCACGATGGATGAACTCGATTACAGCTGCTTCATGATCGACAGCGGGTCGGGGCAGTGGAAGGCGGGTTTCGCCGGTGAAGAAAAACCTCGAACGTCTGTCCCCGCCGCTGCTGGAACACCAAAGCACCAGGTAAGTAGGATATCAATGCAAGTATACCTTTGACATTGTGTCGTATACTATTAAAGATGGTTACAAATGCCTTCTGACGCAGGACATTTTCGGGGTGGGATGGTGGCATGTATTATCCCATGCCAACCATGATTTGTGCCATTATGAGAATTATGATTATGATTATTATTTCATGAACGATCGCTGGCGAAGACAAGTTTGTGCAAAAGATATGCAAGAAGGGCCTATACCTAAAGCTTGCCCTTCAAGATTTCTCGATTTCAATGTTAACATATAAAATGCCACACTGTATAAGATGACGTTTTCGAGGGGAAAAACATTATTTTTGTCTAACTGAATGAAATCTGTGTTTGATATTTGTCCTTGTTTTCAATATTTCCATGGGATGTTTCACCTCAAGTGCTATGCTATTGCGACTGCGATACTTGGTCTTTCGATTTCTAGATACTGTGAAGTCTGGACTTGCATTATGATCCAAGTGCTATATTTTTCTGTCGGACCTATCATGTCATTTTTTTTTTTGAAAGCTTATCCAGCCAAGTATGATGTACTTCAGCGAGCTGCGGTATATCGGCGAGGAAGCGCTGGAGAGACGCGGGCTGCTCGACCTCGAGCACCCCGTCCAGCGCGGGGTCGTCACAAACTGGGATGACATTCAGAAGCTTGTTGGTCATATTTTCTACAGCTGGCATCGCTCTTATCCCGAAGAGCATTGCACCTTGTTCACGGAACCTCCCTTCAATCCCAAGTCACACAGGGAAAAGATGACCGAGGTAAGATATCTGTGTGGTAAAAGCCCGTGTGTCCCTTTCGCAACCTTACTAGTTCTAAAGATATCTTTCAAAAGCTGGTATATTGTCAGATTGTATGTAGCAGTAGGTAATTAAAACTTTTCCTCAGAATGATAAAACCGGAAACTTCTTTATCATGGAGAGGGACTGAGTACTGTAGATTTCAAATGAATTTATTCGGAACCCCCACCCCCCCCCCCCCCAAAAAAAAAGTCCAACCGTCATTTCCTGTACAAATGACGAGCATGTTCCCAAGTAACAAGGATTTAGTTTTTCATTTCCTTTTTTGAAAACTCTGAAATGTATACCATTACCGTAAGATTTCGTGCGCGATATTGGGGACATTATTCTTTAATCATGCAAAATTTCGTGACGTTTGGATAAAACGACCTTTGATGAACTGGAGACTCGACTCGAGTCCAAGCAACAAGATGTAACGTGACGCGACTCTTCCGTTCCTCAAAATTCTGGGTTGATCGTATCAGAATGGCCACTGTCGTTCAGAATGATTATCCCCAAAAATAACCCTACCCAATGCCTGCTCTACGAAGGCAGCTTACTTACACCCTTTAAACGTACCTTCTTTTTTTTTCATTTATCATGCCTCGACAATGTGGGTTAGCTTTTTAAGTAAAGTGTAATTATTTCAGAAATTAATCATTTTGTTTTTACATGATCAAGTATGAATGAAACATAAAAATTCAACAATATAACACATACACACAAAGAAGTTACCGGAAGGTTTATTTCTGGGATGTTGCCGTGTCTCATTCTCTCCCTGTGTTGAACTGTTTTGGTCATTTAAGTTACGTTAACTAATGCTGCTTGAATCACCTTCAAATAACACGTAAAACGACAGAACATGGGCTCCTGCTAATGCAGTCGTTATCTTTGACAAGTGTAAAGTAACGTTTTCATTCCTATGTGATTTATATCGTTTGTTTTCTTTCACACATCTGGGCTGGACAATCAGGTGATGATCGAGAAGCTTTACATGCCTGGGATCTTCTTCGCCAATGCTGCCGTCCTGGCGAGTCAACGAGATTCCCTCGTCCTCGACATCGGGGAAGGCGTGTGCCAGGTCGTCCCCATCCGCGACGGTGAGGCGATCGTCCACGCCGTCCAGCGAATGGACCTTGCAGGAATAGACTTGACCAAATACCTACAGAACCTTCTAAACAAAAAAGGGCTATCGTTTGTTACCTCAGGTACGTTCCTGAGGGAGATAATGTTCTCATGTTTCTGTTGCATGCTCACAAAAGAGTCACATCTATCGATTAATTCTCTTTAACTTGATATTTGGAAGCAAATCAAACATTCTTCGAGAGGGATTAATTGACCTGTCTTTGGGATGTTGCTGTTTCCAAACAGCGAGGGTCTGGATTTTGATGTAATGAACAGAGTAGTATGGAAAGTATTCAATGGAAAAGATGATGGTTATTTCTCAAATTGATACTTAATGATAAAGCAAGTTGATATTTCTGTCGGATTTTCTTTAAAAGAAAGTAATGAAAACGACGATTTCTTTTGCCTACTGGTTTATCTGCAGCCGAGCATGACATAGTGCGTGAAATCAAGGAAAAGGTGAGCTACGTCGCTCTCGATTTCGACCGCGAAATGAAAGTCGCAGCGAGCGCTCCAGAATCTGTCAACATTTCCTACGAGCTTCCCGATGGTCACAACATCACTGTTGGCAGCGAGCGATTCCGAGCCGCCGAAGCCCTCTTCCAGCCCAAGCTGATCGAGAGCGACCACCCGGGCATTCACGAGCTCGTCTACAGCAGCATCATGACGTGCGACGCCGACGTCCGTCCGCTGCTCTTCGGCAACGTCACCCTCGCCGGTGGCTCGACGATGATCCGCGGGTTCCCCGAGAGGTTGAAGAAGGAACTCTCAGCTCTTGCCCCACCCGGAATCAAGGTCAATGTCATCGCACCACCGAAGAGGGAGCAGTCCGCCTGGGTCGGCGGGTCAAAGTTAGCTTGCTCTATCCCCTTCCAGGACAACTGGATCTTGAGACAGGAATACCTAGAACACGGAGCGAGCCTTGTCCACAAGAAATGCCAGCTGTTCTAGTGTGCGTTGTCATGGAAACGCTGCATCGCATCAGCGAATCAAGCTGTAAAAGAAAACTTATTTCTCCAGGTTGATTCTGAGAGTGAAGCAAACATTACAGTAACTACATAGCTGTTGGAGCGCTGGTCGCAAGTATTTAACCCATGATTTATGTTACATACATAGTCATTTTACTGCATGCCAACAACGTGTGTGATGTCACAAGGAAGGTCGAAGACAACCAATCATGAAGTCAGATGGGACATGATTACGTTTTATTTCGGCTTTCCTCCAGCGGTCCCTGAGTGCATTGGAGGATGTAGGGCCTTCATGTTGTTATGAAGGCAGATTGACGCCATCCGTTCTGGAATTAACACTCTCCTTCTCTGGAGAAAAAAAAAATGAGTGTTACCCGTTTTCTGAGAAGGCCCCTAACTATGCAGAAGATTATCTTCAACTGCAGACTGGAAAGATCGACCGACGCCTTTGTATTAGACTACGGGTAGGTAGTTACGTACACCATCAAATTATAACTCTGCAAAATGTTCAGTATATAGTAAGGTAAAGGTACAAAATAGGGTGATCAATTCATCTGGACTTACTGTTTTAATTCCGAGAACGCCAATCACGTCCGAACCTGGAGCTCAATCAGCTCTTCTGATTTGAAACCGTTCTTGGAATTAAAACAGTAAGTCCAGATGAATTGATTTGATTTTGTACCTTTATTGAACGTTACCTGGATGAATCAGAACTTACGCCATTTGAATGTATAGTAAGATTAAATAAATGCCCAACATAATTGGTAGACGCTTCATAAAAATTGACCGTAAAAATGAACAACAAAGAATGATGATATAGTAGTAACCGCTTAAACTTATTAGGCTATGTTATGATAATGTCATTGCCTAGTAAGTCTTTTATTGACCTATCTGATAAATTCACTAAATATTTATTTAAGTGTTTTCCCCTTTACAAGAGTCTATGCGAATAAGACTTGAATTATTTTCATTAAATTTGTATTCTGTGTGCATAACCTGACAATGATGTCTAGAAATAAGTGGGAACGGGCTTGGAGAAATCATTACTTTTTATGTTCTTGATGTTGGTTGTTTGTGTGTGTGTGTTTTTTTTTTTTATTATTAGCACGAACACTCAGTCTGGGAGAGTTGTTTAAGTAAATAAAATCAGCACCACAACTAGACCTTATTGGTATAATGTGGTTGTGACTGATAATGTGAATTTACGTGAAAACATGAGGAACCTAAGAATTCCACAGTTCTCAATATCGGACATTTCCTACTGTCCGATTTTGATGAAACTTTTACCGTTTCGTTAAGCATCTGTGATGTTGTTGTGTAATGATACACAAAGTTATCACTACCCCCTCCCATTCCACTATGACCGGATATAATTATCTCTTCACCTCTGGCCAATCAAAGTGCGTAAATCATCTTAAAATACAATTATGTACATTATCATTGGAATGTAGTTAATCAATATAGATTAGTCTTTTATAGTTGATTACACCAATATACCTCGATTAGAATCACAGTTAAGTGATACATAACTGTTATACAAACGTGGATATGCATTGAAATGTCTTTAAACAGAAAAAAAAAAAACCAAATCTGCTTAAGCCACTCGAAGACAAAAAAAAAACAAACAATGATTTTA
This sequence comes from Diadema setosum, assembly GCF_964275005.1. Lineage (NCBI taxonomy): Eukaryota > Metazoa > Echinodermata > Echinoidea > Diadematoida > Diadematidae > Diadema > Diadema setosum. Next base: position 6,750,778 of record NC_092694.1, on the reverse strand, counting down.
TATCCATATTTCATATATTATTTCATACACGTGCACACAAATCTTATTCACGTATTACTTTATCTTTTTTTTTTTATTTAATCTTCTCGTAATGACATCATAACGTGTTAAGGCAGCGATGTGTCTGAAATTGAGACTAATTCAAGTGTGGGTCAACTAATGTTACCCCGCTGCGAATTTGCCAAGCAGTCAACTGCAGAACGGGATAGTCTTTTCTCTCAGGATATGTATTATGAAATCGACAAAAGAACGTACAAAACTGTAACCACATTACCAGGCTTTCAATACGAAGCAACATGCCTGGACTGTAACAGCCTATATTTATGGTATTTTTCCGCATCTGATGAGATCTTTAATGAAATAAATTTTAGTGTCATAACTTCAAACTGACTTCATGCTTTCCATTTCTTTGTGTGTAGGCCTACTTAAATCACGGAGGGAATTTCATTATACAGTATTTAGCATCAGCAAAAAAAAAAATGATAATAATAATAAATGAATGAAAAAAAAAACAGAATCTTTAAATCTGCAAGTGTTCTCGAAACTCAGTAAACTGTGGACACGGGGCGATCATTCGCGGCAAACTGTTACACACTTGAGTGACTGTCGTTGAAAATGTACCTTATAACTGAAACGTGTGGTACAAAGAATGTATTCCCTACACTGTACATCATTCTCTGTGTTTATGACTCCTACAAAACGATAACGCTGGACACAGGTAAAAGACTCGATACAACATTGTCAGGGAAAGGTGAGCGACTAGCTTGCGTATAGATACACGTAGGCCTATCTATAATACTAGTAGTAAATTTAATTAAACGCACATTCGTAAACGGAACGAATGCATGGGTGATATATCGGTACGGTTCTTTACGCTAGTTGTAACCACGAATATGGTGCAATATCCTAGCATACGTTGGTGACTGCGAATAAGGTGCTAATTTCCTGATGTGCACTGTTGCGCTGCATGCTTCACCTTCCATCGCTTTATATTTAGATCCATAAACCGCCTTATCTCGGGACAAATTCCGGCTGAAACACTTTCATTGTCAGTATTAAAGCCTATACTTGATCGTTGGTCTACTTGTATCGCACCTTAACACTCAGGGTGCTGTATAGCATTAACTCAGTTACCCGCATCTCTAAACTGTGAAGCCATGTTTATCTTTGTTTTGTTTTGTGTTGTTTTTTTTTTTTGACATCATGACCGTGTAGTTTACCTTGATGCACGCCATATCTTGCGTTCTGAAAGAGCCGTGGTCTAGGCTTATCACATACGTCTATCTGTGTCCCTTGCAGAGGAATTACCACCGTATGTCAACAAGAATTTCGAGAAGACCAAGAACGCGGCAATAATAGCAATTCTCGCTATTCCCACCATTTGTAATGCTACACAACAACAACAAGAGCGATCATTATTACTACTACTACTATCACTGCTACTACATGTACTATCCACTACTACTACATGTACTACTACTACTTCTACTACTACTTCTACTACTACTACTACTACTACTTCTACTACTACTACTGCTACTACTACTACTACTACTACTACTTCTACTACTACAGTAACTGCGACTACTACTACTACTACTACTTCTACTACTACTACTTATACTACTACTATACTCTTACTACTATTTCTACTGCTACTACTACTGCTACTACTACTACAGATGTACTACTACTACTACTACTACTACAACTACTACTAATGATAATAAGAATAGTTATAATAGTAGCAATGTATGATGATATTGATAATGATCAAAATTAGAATAAGAATAGTAATGATCTTACTGATTCTTATAAATCGTCACTATTTCTACGAATATTTTTGTCACTGCACGCTACTAAAACCAGTACTACCACAACAATTACTGACACTACTATTCTGTTCCACTGATGTTGTAATCAGTATTTACCTAAGAGATTATATATTCTCTTCGGTATTTACTCATTTGATACTACTATCTAACTTTTTTCTCTTCTGGAAATGATGAAAAACTGTTTATTTTTGCGGGTAAAGTAAACGAATCCTTACACCAATTCACTGAAATTGAAATGATTTATACCAGACCAGAGAAACCAGAGCAAAGTTAATGACGCGGTTTTGTTGTCGTTGTTGTTGTTGATTGTTGTTGTTGTTGCTGGTGCAGTTGTGTTTTTTTATTTCATCTTTAGCTTGTTAGTTTGTTTGTTTGCTTTTTATTTTTTTTTTAATAATTTAGACTTGGGACAGAACAATCTACGAAACCTCTATCCTTGAAATATTCTTTTTGTTGTTGTTGTTGTTGGAAGCATCGGCAGCTAAGACCTGAATGAGATGCATGCCATGGATGATGACGACGATGATGGGATGAACAGCGCCGTGGTCATCGACAACGGGTCAGGAATACTGAAGGCAGGGCTAGCTGGGAATGACTACCCAAGTGTAGTATTTTCGTCCGTTGTTGGCAAGCCGAAGAGACAGGTGATAATAAACAGTTGTCTCTAACTGCAGTCCCATCAAATATTGGAGTTATGGAATCACTTGTCCCAGATGTATACATATAACCTGACAATGCTGTATTATGTCAATAATCATTTCAAGGTCCTTTTTAGAGCAGTAATTATACTGAAAGACTAACCTTGGTAAATAAGACCATATTCGGTTACAGTTCGTTATTCTGAAGGTTCGGTAAATCAACTTATCCCGTTAATCCGAATATGAAAAAAGGTTCGTTTTTTCCGAAGGCTCATTGTTCCCATACAAGGTTCGATAATTTGAGAATAAAAAAAAAGGTCGTTATTCGCAAGGTTCGTTAATCAGACAGAGGTTTTCGTTTTTGGATCAACGAAAATTAGATTTTCATTTTCGGATTAACGAACTCAACCCTTATTGTCATCACCACTACAATTTAGCCATCTGCACAGTCACTCGGACCGAGTAGACGACCAGTTCGGGAGTATGTCGGGAGCGACGCCCAGAGAAGGAGAGATCTCCTGAACCTCACCTACCCCATCGACCACGGCATTATCAGTGATTGGGATGCCATGGAGACGATCTGGCGGCACACTTTCGACCACGAACTCGGCGTGGATCCCGAAGAGCTTCCCGTTCTACTCAGCGACGCTCCCCTCAACCCAAGAGACAGTCGAGCCAAAATGGCGCAGGTACCGTCTTTATTACGTCATCTCGACCTGCACATCTTAGTACACACGACCGGTGCCAAGTTTTTTAAAGTGTGTGTGTGTGTAGGGGGGAGGGGTATATTTCTGGTACTACTTCCGGGTTTTATCGGCTATTTCTGATTCCACTTCCGGGTTCAGCCGAAAGCACACAATAATCTCTTCTGAACCTTCGTTCTAATAATTCAGCCGTATAGCTGCAGTCATCAGTCCTCTCACAACTAATACACTGTTGTATAAAATCCTCTCTTTTTGTACGTGAACCTTCTCCCCTTCCATTGTCGTCTGTATAAGAGTGAACATGTGGGCATAAGTTACTAGTAAGCAGTTTACATCAGGCTTCGTTACATTATATAAACTACTCTAGTATATCCTCAGAAATCCATGCAACTACAATGACAACACAGAAATTATGACATAAAACTATAGATACATAAATCATAGAAAAACAAGATTGTTGAACTATGGATTGACCAATTTCAAGATAGAGAATATAAGAATGTCATTTTTATAGTGTAATCATTCCCATCGCATTGTAGCAATGACGGACAAATATTGAGTGAGCGCAAAAAAAAAGAAGAAAGAAAATGATGTTCGACGATCATCTGTTGGTCATTGTATAAATGAAATGATAACCATTAGCAATAAAATTCTTTGTAATCATAAATTGAAACGCACGTAATGTCATAATAAACGATAAGTTTAGTATACAACGATTCTGCGTAGTATTGATTCATGATCCCTTTATGAATTGACAAAGTTCAGGAAAGACTGAAAACATAGGCCAGTTCTGAAACCAATAACGATCTTTCACAATGTAATTATGTGCACAGGAGATTTATGACGTTAGAAAGAAGAGAGAAAGAAAGAAAGAAAGAAGAAAATAACCTTGTCCCCCTCTCAATGCTTACATCATTCTCGAATGAATGACGTCATGACAGATTCTGTTTGAGAAGTTTGGAGCGTGTGGCGTACACGTGGTCAACCAGGCCATCCTGTCTCACTACGCGATCGGTCGCACGTGTGCCATCGTGGTCGATATAGGCGACAGCGTCATGGACATCGTGCCCGTCTACGAAGGCTTCATCATCCACCAAGCCGTTCAGCGTGTTCACTTCGGTGGACGAGATCTGACGAATTACCTGATGAATCTTCTTAACCAGGGAGATTATTCGTTCTCGACTTCGGGTATGAGATACATATGATCTCGTTGTCTTTATGACTTTATCATTTAGGATTGCCAATAACTATGCATCGATAAAAAAATAGAATAGGTACGTCCAACTTCACACGTGCTTCTTTTTTTTTAAACGCTGGTGAGGTGGTATTTCCTTTGTAAAGCGCATAAAAAAGTTGGGTGGAGCAGTGACAGAATTATTTTTTAAATGATGCAGACGTAAATTGTAGTTTTCGTTTAAGACACGGTTACGATTATTCTGATTTACCTCAATTAGAATCGGAAGGTAACATATTATCTAGTTGTCAGATGCGGAAAGGAATAGCATCATTTGCGTGAGTGGTATAGCCATTCCATTTTGAACTATTGGGAAAGGGGGGTGATGAAGGTTTGCGCGTGACGTCATAATTATGCCATGAATGAAATTTGCATGATTAAGGAGCAAAAGCAGAAAGAAGGTCACGTGTTTCTCTCGTTTCCCTCACACACAAACAGGCGAGTGGGAGATTGTCAAGGAGATGAAAGAAAGTTTTGGCTACGTCGCTCTGGATTTCGAAGACGAATTGGTTACCTCTTCCAGCTCAACTTCGATTGAGAGAAATCATGCCCTTCCGAACGGCGACAGCGTCACCGTGGGCAAGGAGCGATTCCTCGCCAACGAGTCGCTCTTCCAACCGCGACTTGCTGGACTCGACCACCCGGGCATCCACGAACTCGTAAAGCGCAGCATTAGCAAGTGTGATATCGATCTCCGCAGGGATCTCTGCTGCAACATCGTCCTCTCCGGAGGCGCCTCCTTGACGGAAGGGTTGTCGGAGCGACTCCGGCAGGAGATATCCGCCATGGTGTCTCCTAAAATGAGAGTGCGAGTGGTGTCCCCACCCGAAAGAGGAATATCCACCTGGATTGGCGGTTCTATTCTCGCCTCTCTATCGACATTCGAAAAGATGTGGGTCACGAAGAGAGACTACGAGGAATACGGACCGAACAGTATCCACATGAAATGTGCCAATTAGTGCATGTTGAAAACTGAGCAATTCAAGTACAGTTTTGGAAAGGAGGCGGATGTAACTTGAGAAACTCAGGGTTCGTCAAATTAAAATATCAATGCATTATTTTTTGTATGTAAAGAATCATCTGTTGGCGTATATTTCTCTGAATCAGTAGATTATTTGTGTCTGTTTCTTACCCTTAACCCAGTAATGATGTGAGAAGACGGAGGAGAAAGGGGAGGACAGAACTTCTGCCATCTGCCAACATTATAGATGGTAGAATTGTGTATCTTTTTCAGAGATGGTATCTGTGCGATACTGCAATTGTAGCAGTAAAACAAGGATGGTCAAGAGTAATGAACAAAATGGAAGTTTAGAATGATCTCTTTCAAAGCTGCCCTAATTCTATACAAAATTTATGACATCTAGTTAGTATCTCAAGGTATTCTTTATATGAATAATTAAATGACTGAGCTTCAACCAACCTTAAAATTGTAGAGGACAAGCTTTCGTCCTCTCCTGAGGACTTCCCAAGCCTTATGCAGTGTTGTCTTGCTGGCGCCGTTGCCTGTCTTTATCAATCACTGGACCATAATTATATTGGTGAAAGGGTATAGCCCGAGTCTCTGTTGAGAGCTGGATTGACCCTTCTGATCCAAAGTGCTTCCTTTATTTTTCTTTTTAACCAGTTGCTTTCAAAGTCAATGATTCTTTATATGGTAAAGGCAAATACAGCTCGTTGGAAATATATGAAACTATGCCAAACAAAACTTGATGCGGAGAATGACTGAGAGAGAGAGAGAACGAAAAAAAAAATGCAATATAATTCTAATTTTACGTTAGCCAATTATCATAGTGATCGCGGTAGATAAAGAAATGTTAATACATTCTAAGTAAACAGGTGTATCAGAATATACGAAGTCTCTTCTGTAAACTGTTCACTGATCAGGCGGTCTTATTGGACGATGAATGATCACACTATCCGTGATTGGGCAGCTTATGATGGCCTACGTTACAATTGCATGATGGGACGGTGTATGGTTGAACGGCGTATGATCGGATGTTGTATAATCAGACTGTGTATTTATCATGAAGGAGGATGCATATAATCCTTTGTTTGTTTGTTTTTTGTTTGTTTGGTTGTTTGTTTGTTTTTTGGTGCCCTGTGGTGCCAAATAGAAATTAACCCTTTTGTACATGTTTAATCAATAAAAATAATAATGTATGGTGCATCTTCATGGGCGTTAGAAGTAACTTGATGGCGGCAGCAATATCGATGCATGTCCTGGGTCAGGCATATAAGCACGCCTCATGTAACTCAAGATTATTAAACATAATAGAAATACTGAAATAAAGATTTTTAAAAAGAAATATGAAATAAACTGAAAAAAAAATAATCTCTTATACTTTGTATGATTGCGTATTAGCCTTTTGTAGAGAGAAATTTAGAAATAGAAATCAAAAGCAGAAAGTCAAATATCAAAAAAAAAATCCAAGCAGTGAGAGAGACAGACGAAAAGTATGAAGAGATGCAGAGAGATATTACCTCACTATGTTGCAATACATGTATTTTTTTATAATTATAAGTGGCATACCAACAGCTTATGTGTGTGTGCGTTTGTGAGTGTGTGTGTGTGTGTTCCTCTCTGTTTGATGTATTTGCCTCTTCTTTATCTTTCTTTTTACAAAATTCTTTCCATTTGTAATGTTGGCAATGTGGAATTTATGTTGTCATAATGAAATTTGTATTATTTTGCAATTAACTAATTTGTATATGATCATTGCTCATATGAAAAAGAAAGAAAAATAAAAAAAATGGCAAAAACAAACAAGTGTGTGTGTGCGTGTGTGTGGTTGGTTGTTTGTTTTGTTTGTTTTGTTTTGTTTTTCTGGCAGTGGACTATCACAGGCAGTTGAGCTGAATGAAGTTAGTCCAAATCGTAATCGTGCGAGAAAGCGAAACGACAATGAAACGAAAGAAAGAGAAATACAATGTATTTATTATGCACTTGAGGCACTTGAGGGTATAGAAATACCCTGCAATTATATCATGGCCACAGTTCGGTAGGAGTCACACTCTGTTGTAGTCTGTAGGCAAAGATTAATCAACGGAAGTACTGCAGAGGAAAACAACATCAAAAGAAACACAGAACAATCCCAAGGTTATAAGTATATTGTTCTATACATGAATGCACAAGGATAGTGGTGATTGAACCATGTACATGACATTGTGATGTATCGTTGCCAGTGTGTCTGGACAGAGTTGGACCGATTTAATTGTTCACAATCATGCATACAGGCAAGGATAGTAAACTGCGGAAGAATAAGCTGTTTTTGGCACAAAATACAATGTATGGCGTAGCGCGTGTACTTTACCAAGCCACCCGACAGTGTATGCACTATAGGGTTCATCAACTGGAGTGTAAGCTGCAGATATTTCGCCATTATTATCGGAATACCATCGGAACACACTGTTCTAGTGTGTAGAACAAGTAGTGCATACTGCAGACCTTTTCATTTAGAGAACTAGCAATGTAAACACTAGTTTTTGTTGTCAGTACTGGTTATAATCCGTGATAAACATATACACTGTAGTTAGAGCCTACAAAACAATAGGACCTACTACTATCACTACTACTACTACTACTACTGCTACTATACTACTATCACTGCTACTACTACTACTACTACTACTACTACTACTACTACCACTACTACTACTACGACTACTACTACTACTACTACTACTACTACTACTGCAGTGGCGGATCCAGAGGGGGGCACCGGACGCGCGTCTTCTCTTTATTTTTATTTTGTTTTTGGTTAAAACACAAGAAATAAAGATAACAAAAAAAAAATGGGGGAGGGGACGTGCGCTCCCCCCCCCCCCCTCTCCTTTGAATAAAGGCGCCTCCCCTTTACGGAATTCCTGGATCCGCCCCTGCTACTACTACTACTACTACTACTACTACTACTACTACTAGTATTACTCACACACTATTACTACTACTACGAATAATAATACATATAACAATAGATAGTGATAATTATGACAATGATGATATTACATGACCTGTCAGCTTGACATGTAATGATAAAGATGCTCAGGAGAAGGCAATATCATTATTTTTTCTTCTTTCTAATTTTTGTGTCCTACGTCTGCAGTATACCATGTCCAACAAATTGAGGTAAATAGAACCGAATGGCTGAACCAGTCGACGGCTTTGATTTCCCCGCAGTGGTCATCGACAACGGATCCGGGACGTGTCGGGTTGGTTTCGCTGGCGAAGAGCAATGCGTGGCAGTGTTCTCTTCCGTCGTCGGGAAACCACTATCCATGGTAAATACCACTGTTTGACAATTTGATCCAAAGGCTTGCTTCGCAGAACATGTCGAGTATTTAAACCGACATAGATTACAGTGTCTGGCCAGTACAGTACAACAGTACAAGAGTACTTTGATACCGATGTAGATAGTAAACTGAAGTAATAAAACACTACCTTGAAAAAAAAAGAGGAAATCAATTTCACTTTGCAAACATGTACAATAAATGTATTGCTAAACAGTAAGCAAGTTCGTGGAATATTCTAAACCATGTGCACCTAATTCTAACCCTTAAAATCAAATTTCAAGTGCTGCAATCTTTCTGGCTTTGAACATTCTTATTTTACAATATTACCGAAACATAATTTTCAAGCACAATAGTTACGAGCCATATGATGGTTCTTTCTTTATTTTTTGTTTTACTTAGTTACTTTCTTGTGTGTTTGTTTGCTCTTTTTCTTTTTCTTTATTTGTTTGCTGGTTTGCTTGGTTTGCTTGGTTTTTGTTTCTCTTGGTTTAGCCTTGCTTAATTTCTGGCCGGACACGCATTGTTTTGCGCAGTTCATGCGTGTCATGCGTAAAGAAAGTCATCACACATTCGAATGCTGGGGCAAATTATTTTGATGTATAGGGCCCCAATTTTTCTCTCTTTCTCTTCTTCCTTTAAAACAACAACAACAACAACATTCGAATGTGATGCCTATTGTTATCACTATATTGTAGTATATCATGCTACGTAGAGGAGAAATTTTTTGTGTGTTTAATTGACGCATAATAATGTATAGGAATGAGTTGTTCACGAACTTGACTTTCCCTATATAAGATTAAGTGTCTCACTGAATTCAACAGGTGCCGTTGTCAAGGGGCGAGTACATTGGAGACCACGCCCAGAGAAAGAGGGATCTCCTTAGCATTCGCTACCCCATCGAACACGGGATCGTGGCCGACTGGGAGGGTATGGAGAAGGTGTGGTCCTATGCACTCAGCAACAAACTCAACGCCTCCCCCGACCTCAACCCGATCTTGATGTCGGAGGCACCGCTAAACCCGAAGGCCAACCGGGAAAAGATGGCGCAGGTGGATCTCTAACTTTACTGTCAGTTGCTTGTAGAAAAAAAAGGTAGTTGTTACAGCAACTGCCTTTTAATTCTTTTTTTTTTATCGGTACAACCATGTAAACATTCCCCTCACACTGCATTTACATATAAGTTAATACCCCGTTATTCATGCTACGTAATTCTTAATTTCTTGATTGTTCACACCGTTTTAGCTCATGGAACGAGACTCCAAAATATATGCACTGAACATGAAATGAAGTCGTGGTATCTTTTCAGTCATCGGAGCTAAACTGCGCTATCTCAGCACTGAAAATATGTCATGTAAGAGTAATTGGTATCCTAGTTTTCAGTTTTGTGACTCTTGCTTGTTGGTTGTGCGTTCATGTCTTTTTGGTCTAATTCTGACCTCGCCGATATAGTGATTACGTTGTAATCACGTGATGGTCCTGTAAATTTATCATCCAAATCCCTCCTTCACTGAACAGGTGATGTTTGAGAAGTTTCATGCGACTGCCTTCTACGTGGCCAACCAAGCCGTCCTATCCCACTTCGCGTCCGGGACGACCTCGCTCCTCGTCGTTGACATCGGCGACGGTGTCATTGACGTCATGCCCATCTACCAAAGTCACATTATTCGCCGCGGCGTGCAGCGGGTGGACTTCGGCGGAAGGAACCTAACGGATTACCTGATGAGGCTGCTGAGCAATCAGGGATACTCATTCACGACGACAGGTAAGTGTAGGATGCATGCATTCGACCGGGATCCCGTTTCATAAAACTTGTTATCGGTAATAACTGCCACATTTCTATGACAAATTTGCTCACAGCCATTCAGATGCAAAGATTTCAGTAGCTTATAACAACTAATCATAACTTGTTATTGACAGCAAGATTTATGAAACGGGGCCCTGATTTCGACTCGTATATGTCTAATCTTATGGGTTCGTAAATCCGAAAACTGAAATAAGAATCATTTATTTGGAGGTTTGTTATTCCGAAAGGTTCGTTAATCCGAAGATTCGTTAATCCACGGTTCGTTATTCCGAAGGTCCGTTAATTCGGAAATGAAATTCGGTTCGTTAATCAGAAATATAAATTTCGTTTATTTTGCACCTTCTTTTCATTTTCGGATTGACGAACCTTGGAATAACGAACCTTATCAATTTTGTTTTCGGATTGACGATAGAATAACGAACATCACCCAAGTTTGACGTACGAGCCACGCAATATTGAAGGATTGCGGAGCATTATAACTTTTGTTACCATGACAAAGTGTGCATTGTTTCTTTTTTTAATGATATCATTCGTGCATGTACCTTATAGTGTGTTCGACGAACTGTCCTTATCAGATGAATGAAAGCCGAATTGACAACTTGTATTATTTTGAATCATGTTTCTTTTTCTTTTTGATGGAAATAAAATTAAGATTGACTGTACAGTTCTGGTTGAGGTGGGGATCCATGTTTTGAACATTCCTAACTGAGATAATAAGAAACCTCTTGTGAAATATGAAAGAGCATGTAATTTTAAGGAGGATTCAACGTTCATTTGATGAAAATTGGCTTTGAAATGGCTGAGATATGTATATAAAAATAAGTGATAATAATAAAAGGCGACAGGCCACGCCTTTTATTAGGATCTCTTTGTTTCACCTTGTTTTTGGATATCTCAGCCATTTCAAAACCGATACCCCTTAGAATTGCATGCTCTTTGACATCTCATAGAGTGGTTTCTGAATATCTCGCAACACGTTAAAAGCTAAATCCTCACCTCAACCAGAACTGTACACACCCTTTAAACTGAATTGATAAAAGATCGTATGTTTTATGGTTAAGTGTTAATTAGCAAAATACTCGGCTTTTCGTTTGGTGAGCTTTGTGTTTTTCATCCTAATTGTACAGCACCTCCATGACGCATTCGTGCCTGTTCTTAACTCCGTTTTACATAGCTGACAGAGAACTGGTTCGAGAAATAAAAGAGAAATTCGGCGTAGTTGCCATGGACTATGAACACCAGATGCTTTCCAACAAGTGTGCTCCGATTTTCTACGAGTACGGCGATGACCAGTTTATCAAACTTGGCCGCGAAAGATATCAAGTCGCCGAGCCGCTCTTTCGGCCCTCACTGCTCTGTCTCCCAACCCCGGGCATTCATGAGCTCATCTACGATAGCATCATGAAGAGCGATGTGGACTGCCGAAAGGACCTTTACAAGTACGTTTACCTCTCCGGTGGCTCGACTTTGTTTGAAGGGTTCGCCGATCGTTTGAGGAAGGAGTTGGCCGAATTGGCACCGGCCGCGGTGAACATCACTGTGAAACCGGCAGACGACAGGGACGCAGCAGTGTGGATTGGTGGATCGATTATGGCATCGATAGCTAGAATGGAAAGGATGTGGGTTAGGAGAGAAGAATATGAAGAGTATGGACCGAACATAGTTCATCAGAAATGTGTTAACTGAGTAAAATTTGGGTTTAAATAACGAGTAATGCATTCCCTTTGCAAACAGACATCATACCAACATCACGTCCATTTTTTTTAAACAGTCAGTCTGTTAAAGCAGCCAATTTTTTTCATTATCTTCTACGTCGTGCGTATATCCTTCGACAAGTGTAAGAACAAACAACTCAATAAGCAGTTGCATTCTCAAGGATGCCTATGCAAATTCTTGTTCTAAAAAAAAAAAAATACAACTTAAAAGAAGAAAGAAGTTGTCGCTTATTGAACGTTAGGGGCCTATACTCCAAATTATCCTGTGATAAGTGTTGATGTTGTCAAGGGGACAATATATGCGTATAAAAGATATAATGTATTACTAAAAAGCCGAGGGCATTTGGTAGTGACGTGTCACTATCGTATATGTTGGTTTCATATCTATCGTTTTTAGAACCTCCGCACAGTCATGACAGTAGACCAAATGAATATCAAGTTGCATACAAGTTTTTCATTGTTAACGAGGCATATCTGACCTTCTACGTAACACGTCTTTGAAACATATAATTATAGTCATGGTTATTCCTACGAGAATAATTAATAGGAGGCGATAAACATAAAGAGGCAATATAGATGGCAATAAAATGAGTTTAAAGAGGCAAGTGGATGTATTGTATGTTTTGTGTGTTTTGTGAAATAATAAAAAGCAAATTCAATTCAAATTTTATTTTTTCAATGACAGCGATAGACAGAAAGACCTAAAGAGAGAGAGAGAGGGAGATAAAGACAGACTCACAGACAAACAACCAACAGTACAGACAGACAGAAAGAAGTGCATTTATATTTACTTCCCTGTTATTGTGATACGGGTATAGCATGTAATCTACTTCCAACGAGTATTCATGTATATGAATTGCTATGTAAGTACATGTACGTTGATATGATTTTTTTTTTAATCAGGTATCTTCGTCTGTCTTTACCTTTCTCTCATTGTTATTTTCTCAAAGGACTGCGTCAGGAATCTTTTCCCGGGTCACGTAGTGATGACTTTATTTTTGTATGCAATACAAAAAGGGCTACTAGTCATGCTAGTAGAGAGTTAAGTCAATAATAATTTCATTTTTTTGTCAATCCATGTCACCAAAACCTAAAATTGGAAATACAATACCAAATTTAAAACAGCCTCAAAAGGACGTGTGCATTTTTTTTTTTTTTTTTTTTTTGGTGGTTATCATAAAAATTGCCGTTTATCGATATCGGTTATGGGTATTAGTACCAGAATTGCTTTTATTTTTATTATTAAATAAATTAAAAAGAGAATCGTCTCCTTTACACCCTTGTATTGTAATTGTCAAGACACAAACCAATAGTTTATCTGATGATAAATTTCTCTATACACAATCTACTTTATATATATATATTTTATATAGGAATATATCATGAAAAATTCAAACGTTCATGTTCGTGTGTGAGTGCATTTTGTGTGTGTATACATGAGAGAAGTTTCTGTATAAATAATTTGAGATGTACACTGAATGTTATGATTCTCAGGTTATACACCGTGTGATTGTTTTTTTTTTTTCGTTTGATTAATCATTGTTGATTGAATATTGTTTATATACATTCAAGATGATTTGTTTATGTACAATTAAAGATCCAAAGATTGTGATTAAGATTAACAAAAAATTAAAGTGTGTGTGTTTGTGTGTGTTTGCTAACATGACGGGAATGTGTATTTCAACAAGAAATATGTAAAGAGATCTTTTTTTTTTTTACTTTTCACAGATTTTCATGCATATTTCTTATGTTTCATCTCAAGTGGTTATCCTTAAAAGTCATATTTTCAATGTGGGTTAAGATAAAGCCATTTATGAATCAACAATGTGGCCATGAACATGCTTTCATGAGTTGATGTCGAAAACAATTCTTGCTTTCCGGTAAACAGCCCATGACATTAAATACATAATATTTTCGTTTGCTTAAAGGGACCGTGTAGTTCTGGTTGAGACCTAACTTCAAGTTTCTAACATTTTTTTTTTTTTTTTGGGGGGGGTGAGATAATGAGAAACCTCCTATGAAATATGAGAGAGCATGTAAATCCAAGAGGGATCCAACATTATTTGATATGAAAATTGGTTTTTGACATGGCTGAAATATGAACAGAGCGATCATGATAAAAATGTGGTACCCACCTTTTATTAGATCGCTTTGTTTTCATTTGTTTTTGGATGCCTCAACCATTCCCAAACCGATTTTCATCATATAAACTTTGAATTTCTCTTAGAATGGTATGGTTTGTATTATTTAATTAGCGGTTTCTTGGTATCTCGCAAAAACTTGAAAGTCCAATTCTTCATCTCCAACAATACTATAATCCATTTCTGTAAAGCCCCATACCCGGAACTTCGATACATTACAAGTCTGCTATGCGCTGAATGTGTTTATTTCCATTAGCTTGAGACTTGAACCATGCAGTATCCACCCTCATCAAATCAGTGAAAGTTCGTTTGGAATTTAAATGACCGAAGTACTCACACGCACGTTTACCTCAACGTGTCTGCAAAATGAAGACTAGTTCTCGGTTACACGCTCCGCCCATCCTACTGTCCAACCATGAATGCACTTGTACGTAGCGTAGATGCATTGCTGTGTGTGTTGAACACAGACTGCTAGCAGCCGATTCTCGGCACCAAGTACTATGCACCGCAGATTCTCTGTCTGTACTGAGTCCATGCATAGCTTGTTTGTGACAGGTTCATCAGCATTTGCACTGTACACACGGGAGAGCGCAGGGAGGGAGTGAGCTCTAGAGTTCAGTCCTAGTAGTTTCGTTTTTGTTTTTCTCGCATTACCTCGAAAAACCGTCATCACTATCATGTCAGGTAAGTTTATATCCTGTGTAAGTACAGTATGTACATAGTCCCGAGTGGGTGCCCAATCCCATTTGTGTGATTTGTGATGGACACAATGCGTCGAGTATAACATAACCTCGGATTCATGCTCCATGACTGTCGCTGCACCCTGAGTAATATTTTTTACGACGTGTCCGTAGACCATTGAGAAGGAAAGAGTGAAATATGGATATCCTGTCAGAGAACACGCTGTTACAGACAAGATGAATACGTTTTCTGTAGATTATGTGGTGCGAGGAAATTATGACAACTGAGGCATTGTGAGGAGACTATACTGGCTCGTGTGTGGGGGACGTTTGTGTTTTGCAGTGTAGTCTTTACAAACAGACCTTATAACGGGTCAGGTAATGCTTTTAAGTGCTCGTATTATAATAGAAGAGTGTGTCTGTGATGGATGTACTGAGCATTTAAGCCATTAAAACGGAATGAAGTTAAAAGTCAGCGATTTCTCATTTTATTCATTTTCTATAACACATATACAGTCGCGTGTGGAAAATAATCATTTTGATAGTTTTGCACCTGTAGATAATTGTGTTTGTTAAATCCCAAGTAACCCTACCTTGTGCAAGACTGGCGTCAAGATAGTTAACCATGGATGACGACGTCATAGACGATTGTGCCTTCGTCTTTGACCTGGGTTCTGGTCTTTGTAAGGCGGGCTTTTCCGGTGAAGAGTCACCAAGGTTCAGCATCCCTTCCCTCGTGGGCGAGAGGAAGTATGAGGTAAGATTTGGGAGATGATAATGATTTAACCCTTTCGTGTCAGGGACGGGTGCTGTTCGTTACCGAAGGTTCGCTATTCCGAAGGGTCGTTATTCCGAAGGGTCGTTAATCCGAAACACGCAATTCCCTATACCTAGAGGTTCGTTAATCCGAAAATGAAAAAGGGTTCGTTAATCCGAAAATTTGTGGCGTTATTCCGAAGGTTCGTTATTCCGAAGATTGGTTAATCCGAAAATAAAATTCGGAACAATGAACTTTCGGAATAACGAATCTTAGGAATAAAGAGCCTTCGGAATAACGAACCTTCGGAATAACGAGCTGTAACCGCCAGGGACTTTGGTTGGTGTGTACAATTAAAACACTGAGATTTTCTCTGTCCACAATTTGGTACTCATATCGTGCACAAAGGCTTAATACATTGCTTGACAGGACCTAAAGTATCCTGTGCAAATTCTTTTGAGGGTCTGAGAACATTGCAGGGAAATAGTCAAAGGAAAACATAGAGGGGGAGGGAGAACGGAATGGGAGAGTATAAGGATAATATGATCATGATTATGATAATTACAATGATAATACTATGATAATAATAATAATAATAATTATTATTATTATTACAATAATACTAATGATAATAATAATAATAATTATTATTATTAATATCATTACAATAATAATATTAATGATAATAATGACAATAATAATAATATTATTATTATTATTATTATTATTATTATTATTATTATTATTATTATTATTATTATTATTGTTATTATTAGGGGTGTTTATAATGCTCCTCACCACTCAGTCCGAGTGCTCAAAGGGCATGTAATTCTCTTTTGTACGGGACCACAATTATTTAGTTCGGTTCTATTCACCCGATGGTTTCCCTGTGTCGTTCACCTTGCAGAAACTTGTGCCTTTCAACGTTGACGGAGATTCCATGCGCTACCGATACATCGGCGATGATGCCCAGTGCAAGAGAGGTCTTCTCCGACTCAGGCACCCGATCGACCACGGGGTCGTCACGAACTGGGACGACCTGGAAGGACTTCTGAAAAATATATTCGACAACGAGCTCCGCTGCACTGCAGACGAACTCCCCGTGCTCCTCACCGAGGCAACGATGAGCCCGAAGTCGCAGAAAGAAAAACTGGCAGAGGTCGGTCTCCTTTACACTATTTTAGCAGCATGCAGAAAGACCTCCAGCAGGGCGGTTGGTCCGCAAGACATGTCCCAATCATTATGACGTCATAAAGAGAAAAGGGAAATTGGGAAGGGAGTGTAATTATGTAGAAGGATGAAGAGGATGAGGGAAAAAAAGAAGGTAAAAAAAGTGACGTTATTAAAAAGCAAGAAAAAATAAAATAAAGATGAAAGAGATAATAACAATGCTGATGATGATTATAATGATGATGATTATGATCATGATGTTCATGATTATGATGATTGTGATGAAGGAGATGACGAATAAGGGAGACAAAAGGATGGGGGAGAAAATCAAGAAAATCAAGGAGAACAAAAAGAGGAGGATAAACAGGAGGGCAAATTCCAAGGACATAAAGAAAAACAGAAGACATTATAGGAAGAATAGAATTGCCCAAAAAGTGCTTTATAATTATGTAAACTATTTCAAATGGTTCTGTTCACCAGCTCATGTTCGAGAGTCTAGAATCCAGAGTCATGCACGTGGCCAACCAGCTCGTCCTTTCGCACCACGCCTCGGCCAGCGAAGGGGGCATCGTGCTTGACGTTGGAGACGGTGTCTGTCAAGTCCTGCCCATGTGTTACGGCTCTATCCTCACGGACGCCGCGCAGCGACTCGATATGGGAGGAAGGGACCTCACGAAGCATCTGGTAAAACTCCTCAATGATCGTGGCTGTAGCTTCCATACCACAGGTTAGTCCAGGCTGCGAGGTAACGTTGGTACGAATTATGCTAAGAGGGTTCTAGGGCAATTACCCCACTGGACAATTACCCCGAAACCTTTCCCTGACTCTAAACAGTATCCTAGTCCTGAACCTAATCCTAACCCTAACCCAAACTCTAACCTAAACCTAACCCTAACTGCCAACCCTATATAATCTTTAATCTAACCTTATCACTAACCAGTAATTAGCCTGGGTTAATTGTCCTCTGGGGGTAATTGCCTGATACGTGCTAAGGGCCAGTCGGCGTACAATCGTTACTGCAAACTATGCATGAAACATAGTGCTGCAAAAGACGATGCACATGCATTGAGTATCGAAATCGAAGCGCTCCGTTCCTTTGTACTGTTACGAGCTCCCATTAGCATAGGATTTGAGATGGCTCGGTACATCTCAGATTGAGGCACGTTCCTGATATAGGCTCGACACCTCTGGGAACTTTCCTTTCTCCGATTGGCTCATTTTCACAATACTCGACACTTGTTGGGTGTTATGTGCAATAGAGATCAACTTTTATTAAATATAACTTAAATTCCTCAGAATAAAGTAGGAAAGAGGAATTTTCCACAGAGAACTCTCCTTCATGTATATCACTTTCATTTTTAAATTCCATTATTCAGCATCACAAAAAAAAAAAAATGCAGCTCAATTTGTCCCCATCGATCATGTCGATGGCCAACTATATCATTTTTTAAGTTTAATTTTCATACAAAGAAAGTCATTGATTGAGTAGAAACAGGAGATGGGAATTTGTACCTATAAAACATACATGACATGATATCAAGGCGCCTAATCGTGAAATGTATGTAAAACACTAAGGCTTGTTGCCCAGATGACATTGGCGACAGTTACCTAAACGTGATGATCCCAGCGAATAATAATCTTTGTACGCATTCGACGGCTAGGTTCCAAGTAACAACAAAATCGTACTTCGCTTCTTGCTGACTACGTTTTAAACAGCTAAATTTGCTTTCACTGAACGCACTGATATTGTGTACTCACTTCGAATGCTGTGAAAATGTTACGCGAGTCATTCCATGTCATAATAGGTAAATTTCCCATCATTGCAGCTCAAATTCTAAATCTCTCCCACCAAATAACTTACTGAAACTTCTGTAATGATTGTAGTCGTACTCGTCACGCAACGTTCATGTCGCAAGAGGAATTAGTGTTGTAGTGATTGACTGGTTATGTCTTATGCTTCGAGGAGTCAAATCCGTGTTCAGAACCTTACAATTATTATCACGATAAGAAATCATGCCTTCGTGCTTTCCGGTGTCAGTGTTAGACTACAAGACTAGAAAAGTTTTAACTTCTTCACGTGAATGATTTCTCCGTCGGTTCCTTTCCAGCTGAGCACGACATCGTTCGCGATATCAAGGAGAAGACTGGGTACGTCGCAGTGGACTTTGACAAGGAAATGGAAGTTGCAGACGATGTCACGAAGACTTATGAATTGCCAGATTATCAGGAGGTTACTGTCGGACGAGAACGATTCCTGGTGTCCGAGCCCCTCTTCCAACCAAAACTCATTGGTCGCGAGTGTCCGAGCGTTCACGCCCTCGTCCACGACAGCATCATGAAGTGCGACGTCGATCTGCGCAAGCTTCTCTACGGCAATATCACCGTGGTTGGTGGCTCTTCCATGTTCCCGGGTTTCCCCGAGCGACTGGAGAGGGAGCTCACCGCCCTGGCTCCCGCAGCGATGCCGGTCAAAGTGGTCGCCCCTCCGGAGAGAAAGGAGTGCGCATGGATTGGCGGCTCTATCCTCGCCTCCATGTCGAACTTCCGGTCACTCTGCGTTGCTAAGAAAGAGTACGATGAGCATGGAGGTAGGATCGTGCAGCAAAAGTGTGGGCTATAGTTACCGCTACCAGTCCAGATACACACAGGCAGCATGAACTGGTATAGATCGAAGTGAACTGAGCTGCATAGAGCTGCACCCCCACTTCTGGGTGGGGGGGGGGGGGGGGGAGATGGAAGTCGATCTCAAAAGTTAAGATCAACGAAATACTATGATATGTCATCAGTTTACCTGTTCAGCTTTATCCGATGTCTTTGAGTCCACTTTAAATTGTTAGCAAAAAAGTAAAAACAAAATATTTGTTCCTCTTTTTATTTTGTATGTTAATGGCCGCGTGTAAAAGTCTCCAGAATCTTTTTTAAGTAAGAATATCATAGAAGACACACACAACATAACATCACTTTTAGGTTGTAATTTTTAAGATCGACTTAAATTGTTCGTGAAGCACCCCCTAGCTTCAGCTCCATTTCGTTCGGCCGTTTTCTGGTATGGTAATACTACTGTTGTAAGTAATATCTTAGTCCAGTTACTTGCATGATTCATCGAGGTTATCATCCCAAGAGCGGATTACGTAAAGAGGGGCACAGCTTATATTTCCGATGACACTTCCTGGTTCTTTAACAGGAATTACCTCATAGCATTTGCGATTTCATAAGCTGTCCAAAAAAGGTCATGGTGTGATTTCATGCATACTTTTATTGAAAAAAAAACACCACACACACAACAAAAAAATTCAAGGTATTCATTTATATTTATTGTTCTTTCTTTTACTTAAAAACAAAACAAAACAACAACAACAACAACTAGACAACAAAATTAATTGGGCGCCCGGTGCGCCTCCCCGTACACCCGTCATTTCGTCGACGAAATGACCGTTTCGTTAACGGCATTATCATATCGTGGACGAAATGTTCATTTAGTTACAAAATGTTGTTATTTCGTTACAAAATAATCATTTCATCGACGAAATGACCAATTTCGTAACGAAATATTCCATGCTACACTTGGCGCTCCATGGTTTTTGTCCATGGTTTAACCATGGTTTCATTTGTACCACCTTCGTGAATTCGGGCCAAAAAGTGTTTATTTCGAGGTCAGCATTATTGATGCCTCTTAAAAATCAATTCGAGGAAGGGAGATTTGAAGACTATACCCCATGACGTAATGCATAAAGAAAATTTGACGAAGCAAGATGACGAAATGATAGTACAGACTGAAGCTCAGATTAAGTTTGAAAACTTTATACAACTACAGTGTGTACATGTCAGTCTATTGTGCTACGGGCTGAATGTTCTACTAATCTTGTATAATCCCTACCGTGTCATGGTGAGATTACAATGGTTCCAAACAGTGGAAATACCTATATTTTAATTAATGTTCACACAAATTGTGATGACAATGACGTCAAAATTAAAAGTTGTCATGATGTTAAGGAAATCAACGTCACTAGTAATATTAGTAATCAATTGTAACCCTCCCCCCCCCCCCCCAAAAAAAAAAATGATAATAATTGATAAAATACTATCACGATCTGATTGTTTTTATATTACTCAATAATAGTGCGTTATATTAACCCAATCAACATACTGCTTTCATTTACATTGATAAATAACCTCACATTATCTTCCTTCCAAATGATAACATTAGTACTGTACTTCTATTAACAGATATTCAGTGGTCAGTAACAATTGGAAGCTTGCAGCAGTAAACTATTGATTACTCGAGGATATACAATTATAATTGTAGCCTTTGTGATATTATTACCATTTATTGCCATTCTGTCTGGGGAAAAAATATGGTGTGGCGCCCTCTCGTGTTATAATTTTGTTAGTCCTCTCACGAGAAATTGCGGTCCGAGTCATTGATTTCAATGTTTGATATGATCCCCTTTATTTGATTATGATTTATTTTGATTAATTCAAAGAATTTATTCAAAGAAGTCATTTTTCTTGTTGTTAAACAGTTTTGATTGAAGGAGGTATACAATCAAACAAAATCACAGTGGCAACGAGCTGATGATAAATATTCGAGGATGCAATGTACTAAGGATTGAAGGTGATCGGTAAGTTTTCATTTTGCAACGAGGAACCTTAAATACACATTTGTACATACATAGGGGCTGCGGAGACCATTGACTTTTTGACAAAAACATGTTCCCATAGTCAAAGTCTAAGAGAAGAAATCAGAACTGGTTACAGTCTCAAACAGAGTGTATTTTCCGAGGTTATTTTCCTCAACAGAAATAAATCTGAGATGAACTTGTGTGTAGGACATATTTTAAGGAAATAATAATTAGATTTTCGATGGTTGGGTGTGCCTATGTAAAACGGTGGAGAGAAAGTAGCGTACTGAAACTTGTAGTGTCAAGTATTAGAGATGGTATATGGCTGTCTGCAATAACGAATTGAAGAGTTTGTTTGCAAAAACCGATAAGTCCATTTTTGAAGATTTTGAAGTACGGTCTCTGTCATAAAGTACAAAATGATACCTTTCAAAATTAATGATACATTGGTCACTATATAAAGGTATATTTTTGAAGTTATGGTCAAAAGAAGCAAAAATTTTCTTATTATTCTCTTTATTTTTCTTGACCTTTAATCGGAAATATCTCCATTTGACATATTTGGACTTATCGGTTTTTGCAAACAAACTCTTCAATTTTATTCGTCAAGAAAAAAATAATAATTCAGTGTTTTGTTTGTTTTGTTGTTTTTTTTTTTTGGTATGTTTTTCCTCTTTCTATCGCCCTTTCTTTTCGTTGTCGTTGTGTGGTGATTGTGTGGATGTTTATTTAACATTGCAATGTACCCTTGTTTTTTAACCAATAGGTGACCCATATTGTAGCGCAGTATTTTGTAGTCATCTTTTTAATTAAAACACTTGTCCTTTGGATAATACACTATGAATAAAAAATCAACAATTTTCAAAGTTTTCCGTTACAGACCAGGGCCCCGTTTTATCAAAAGATAAAATCGATTTTAAATTTCCTTACCACACAGGCCGCCATAGACTTGCAGTTGAAATCAACTATATAATCGATTTTAACTCTTCATAAAACAGGGCCCTGGTAGTCCTATGTAAGTTATATAAGTCCTTTTGGACTGTCTTTTATACTATTCCCTTCGTAATGGTAGCACTACTGTAGTAGACCTAGTAGTCGTAGCAGTAGTAGTAGTAGTAGTAGTAGTAGTAGTAGTAGTAGTAGTAGTAGTAGTAGTAGTAGTAGTAGTAGTAGTAGAAGTAGTAGTAGTATAGTAGAAGGAGGAGGAGGAGTAGTAATAGCAGTAGTAGTAGTAGTTGTTGTTGTAGTATAGTAGTAGTAGTAGTAGTAGTAGTAGTAGTAGTAGTAGTAGTAGTAGTAGTAGTAGTAGTAGTACTACTACTACTACTACTACTACTACTACTACTACGCCTATAGTAATACATGTAATATACATGTGGTAGTTTTGTTCTATGATATATTTCTCTTAGAAGTCATAGTGTGGATGTCATTTAGGTGTGCGTGATACAGTGTATCGCCTACCCAGATTTTCTAATATTCTAAATCCAACTGTCGTCCTGTTTATCTGTGTGTCTGACGAAAGTGAAAGCGTCACGGCCCCCGTATTTACCGACAAAGCTGGCTGAATCGTATGTATTTGCTTGCAGGCATGACCAAAAAAAAAAAAAAAAAAATGAAACTTTTTGTTATAAGGCTTCCTTTGCAGATTCATCTGGATGTTGTCACGATTGCAGATTTTTGCTTTTTCTCTTGTTACCCTGCCACACAATATCCAAGCGCTGAAAACGACACCTCTGCAGTTTCCATAGCAACCTCTATCCTCCCTCCTCCTCGCTTAATCTTTGCGAAAACCTAAAAGGTTTAGGGGCTACCCTTTTTGCGAACTTTTCCTAGTTGCTTGGCACATGTATTTCTTCCGTGGGTTTAATTTGGTAACGGATTGGCATATATCTACGCTATCATCAAATCACATGGACTACTGACTTGCGAAAGAGATGGTGGAATTCCTAATATCGTATTCAGTTACAAATGTCTAAGAAGAGGAAATGGTACTCTGGTTACATAAATTTGATAATGATTTTAAAAAAATATTATATTGACGATGATGACAGAAAAACGTAACAATAATCGCCATTATGATTATAATGATTACAAGTAATATTGAGGATAGTAAAAAGTAAAAGAGGGGAAAAGAAGAACACTAGCCGGTACGAAACTGTATAAGCCACCTAAAAGTTACATGATCACGATGAAACGATGATGATGATCATCATCATGATCATGATGGTCATGATCATGATATACATATTGTACGTGTGTGCAATAGTGGAATGAGAGCTAGAAGAGAGAGAGAAAGAGAGAGAGAGAGAAAGAGAGAGAGGGGGGGGAGAAAGAGGGGGAGAGATGTGCAATTATCAGATGCTATTTTCGTATATACAATGCACATATGTAATGCGAATCATTGATTGACTGATTTGATGTAATGCGCTGTGTATAGATTGCATATATTCTGATATGGGAGTTTATGTATATTACGAAAAGAAGATTGTGAGTATTTTTTTTTCAATCAAATTGATTATCCTTGTTGAGTAAAATGTGTTGATTTGAGTTTTATGATTATTTGATTATTTTTATTTATCTGAGTATCTTTGACTATTTTTGATAAACTGATTATTTTTGTTGCGTAAAATGTGTTGATTTGAGCCGTATGACAACACAACATCTGTATTAATTAATACAATGTAAGTATAAATGACCGGTATATATATATAACATAAACTTATTGTTTGTTTGTTTTTTGATAATCATTGAGAACAGTAATATATTATATTTTTAATATATGATTTTGTTTGGTATTATAGGTTAATCTAATTGTGCAATGGTTCTGATAAATAAGATTGATCCTTTGTTATTTTAATGTCTTTTTTTCATCGCTACATTGTATTTTGTGAGTATTTTTAATGTATACATGGCTATTGTTAACAATGTCTGTAATTCAGCCTCCGGGCTGCGAAAGATATTGACTAATAAAACACCATTTCAATTCAAAAAAAATTCAATTCAATTTCAATTCAATTCAATTCAAATGATCATGATCATGATGATGATGATGTATAACAGCTCAAGGGTAATAACTAGAGACCGATCATCTTCAGTTAACCTGACAATATCCTATACATGTAGCGGAATATCAAAAAAAAAGAAGAAATATTTTAACGAAGATATTAATTGGTTCATATCCAAAATGAAGAGACACATATTTTCAAATTTACAAACACTGACGCGTGCCTTGCTCGTCGTCAATATGACATTCGCCAATGGGTTCTCGTTTAGAGCAGGGTTAGCTGTTGCTAAAAGAAAGTAACTTACTATCTGAAAAGTCATGTTTCATTTTACGTTGCTCTTAACAACAAAACAAAGCCACAAAAAAGGATCCACGTTTCTCTTACTTCCTAACTCATGTCCTGCCCAACCCACGACAGTGTAATTTTCATGAAACATACAGTACCAGGAAAAAGACCGACGCTCTGTTTATCATGCTGTTGCTACCCCGCGAGTTTGAAGGAAAAGTCGGCGGGCCTTCCCGCGCTCCCCGCGCTGCTCCCTTCCGCTGACCTTCAAATCTGGTTTCCACTCCATACTTCTCAAGGTTATTCCCTTGGTGCGACATGGCTGTTGGTGAACGTTGCTAGGCAACGATGCGGAATTAACGTGGGTGAAGCACCCTACATCACAAGATTCCACGGCCCGCCAAAGATGCAAGGAGGCAAATCAAGGACAATCTTTTTCTTGACACTCTTTCTGCCTTCATGTCGTGGGCCTACCAAGCTTAGTTTGTTATTTCGTTCTAATTTTTATTTGAAAACAACACTGACAGTTCAGGAAATCGTGGGAGACTAAACAAAGATAAAACCTTTGATTTCCGTGGTGCCAAGTTGTTTCCCCGACATGGCGATTCGACCTTCAATTCAAGGATTTTAGGAAGATGGCGCTTTCGACGACTTGCCCCCCAGAGGAAGTCTTGCAGCTGCAAGGATGCGAGACCGGAAGACGGTTGGCATGGAGATGGAAATTGGCGCCAAAGATAACGGAAGAGAATGTGGGAGGAGGGAGCACTGGGTGGAGGCGGGAATGCCAACAAAGAACACCCCTCCGTTTTATCTTTAATGTGTTGTGACGCAAGTAGTATAATCAAAACTTGCTTCAGCAGCTTGCGTTTTGAATAATTATGAGCCTACTTGCAATTTTTCGCCTTTTCGGTTTGATGGTACCACCTAGCCGAAATGATTCAATTCAAATTTCATTTTTCACACTTTGTTTTTCAACAGAATTTACCAGGAAATATGAGAAATTTGACATGTATTTTATGGAATGTTACACAGGCATCAAAGAATAACAACTTGTTAATGACTGTATATTATCAGTACAAAAGAAGAATGATGTATACATAAATATTTTATAGATTCTGAAAAAAAAATGGAGGTACCCACTAAAATGAGTACGCTTGTACTATGTAGGTACCTCTTAATGATGTGCCGATTCATGGATTTCTTCTTTTTTTATGCGAAGTAAATTTTGATTCTTGCAATAGCTGGTGTGGCTCTGTGTATGTATGTGAGAACATGTGGTTAGTTGTGGATCATGATCCATGCATGATTAATAGTAAGATTGTTTATTTCATCATAGCTACTCGGATCATAGTTCTAACGTGAACAGCAGTTAAAAGCTGTTGCTATGAGTGGAAAGAATTGTGTCCCCGTCAGTGCAAAGTCTTAACAGATACAGAGTTTGTGAACTACTGGGGCTAGCTAGCAATAATTATAAGATCCTTTAGTTCAAGAGTGATAAACACTTGTCTACTAGTTGGGAAATAGATTCGCTTTAATTGTCTTTCTGTATTTGTTTTCTTCAGGGGTAATAACAAGAATGGATATAAAGCATGCAAACGAAATAAAAGGTGCAAATCAAAATTCGAATCGCCTATTCCGTGACATAAGTGACCAAGGATAAAACTTTGTCCTTCATTACATAACAGGAAAAACGAAGTTGACTACTATCATAAGAGAGGAAGAATGGGAGACTGCAATGAGCAGGCTTTGACTTGAATGGGGTTCCAACAAGAAACAAAAGAAAATTTACTTACCACAAAACATATAGAAAAGGGAAGGGCGAATTATTTTTGCGATAATTAACTGTTACTGCTCAATACAATACCTCCACGTCATTATTTTTTATTACATGTAATCACTCTTTTCTTGTAAGTTTTATTATCATTGTTGTGATGATGATGATGATGATGATGATGATGACGATTATCATTATTATTTTTATCATTATTATTATTAGTAGTAGTAGTAGTAGTAGTAGTAGTATTAGTAGTAGTATTATCATTGTTATTATTATCATTATTATTATTATCATTATTATTATCATCATCATCATCATCATCACTGGTCCATCTCCCTTATCCTTTAGTTAGTTATGTCTTCTTAAAAAGCAGAGAAGCCTTCCAGTTTCAAGAGATTGCTCTCCCAGAAGTCCCTGCTTATCAATACATTATAACGTAAAGATAAACGTAAGGAACGTAAGGATATAAACAACAAACAAACAAACAAACAAAAACATGATTCTTGATAATAACTAAAGCATCTCTTATTGTAATAGAATTTTAGTACTTTGTTTTTAATTGTCAAAGAGAACAAAAATTACATAAAGCATCATTGAGAGGCCTCCCAAATAACACTGATGTAACGCTCGCATAAAGTCATCACAGCACGCTGAACAACATGATATATTTTGATTCTATCTAGAAAGATGCGATGCTCAGAGAGACCAATAACGTATTTGGCACTGTCATCCTCACGAATGAACTCGATGACCTTAAATTTGGCAAGCGTGGTTGCTTGCACCGGAAGTAATTAACGCAGTCCTGTGGGGGTTGAACTCTCCGCGGACTGGCGGATGAGACTCCACGCCTTTTTGGCTCCTATCGCGGTGACGACCTGTCAGGTGCTCTTAAATTTCTGTTTGCCTCCATCTACGGTGAGATCGGACAGTTGCTCACGAGCCTCGCACTATAATCATGTACGGCCTACTTGTACACAAGTACTACGAGGGGAAAGATGTTTAGCTTTCGGAAATGTAACAGTCCTCATTGAAAAACAGATACTGAATTGTGGCATGTATTGATCATAATCATTGTAATGTCACTGTAATCTTTTTCGTCTCAATTTATCACCACAATTACATGTATAACTTTTATACTTACTACATGCTAAGTGCTATAACACTAAATCTCGTCACTGTCACCATCCTAATCATCTGCCTGCCTTGGGTGATACAGTATTGATATTTTTTTTTTCTTCCAGTAGTAATGCTTCCAGTAGAAACGATGCAAGTTCTTCAATTGATATTAAAACCGTTATATTATTGAAAATTAGAAGACTTTCTTTCCTTCCCCTTTCCCTCATTTTTTTTTTTCTGTGTACTCATTTTTCTTCTTCATTTCTTGCTCCACAATCCTCTTTCTCCTGTTTACTTGTTTCCTTCTTCTCCTTCTTGCATTCCTTCATATCTTTCTCAGCTTTTAATGTCATGTGCTCCATTTCAGAGGAGAAAATATAATGATAAGAAGAGCTTTAGTGGCTTAGTGCGCCGTATTATGGCCACGTACTTCCAATCATTCAAGGTCCCGGATGACCATCACGAGTTCAACTCGCACGAATCATAAAGCAAACGAGTCATACAGCCCACGAGTTATACAGACCGCGAGTCATGCAGCCCATGAGTTCGACACTATAGGCAAATAAGGCCCATGAGTCCGACACTAGGCAAACAAGGCCCACGAGACCGACACATTAAGCCACATGATGTAATGTCGAACTCGTGAGCCTTGCTTGTTAGTGTCGAACTCGTGTGCGTTGTATGCCTATATAGTGTCTAACTCGTTGGCCTTATTTGCGTCGTGTCGAACTCATGGGCTGTATATCTCTTGGGCTGTATGACTCATGGACCTTTTCAACTCGTTGGCCGTTATGACTCGTGGGGGTCGGGTGTCGTGTAATGACTCCGAGGTCTTTGATTCGAGTCCCCTAGCAGGTGCAACAGCTGACTGTTGTGCCCCTTCACCCATAGGCAATTTATTTTCACTTCCACTCCTGTATGATAGAGGAGATTTCAAGCCGTTAGTCTCATAGTTGCAGCTTTACAAGCACGATTCATCACTTTCTTAGCAATCACGTAAATCAAATCAATTCGCTTTCATTGACTCTAATTTGGGTAACGACGAAATGAAACTCTGGATCTATAAAATGAGCGTCAGAGTTCAGCGCGAAGAGACTTATCAATGATTCCAATTATTTGGGTTTGCACCTCATTACTCGTGGCAACGGTCGTTGGTGGTCAACCTACTCTACCGTGCTTTCATCACCTTTATCCTCATCAGTAGTACTAGTTGTAAGACTTTTGATTTCTGTATTCTACAGGAAACATATTCAACGGCAGCCTGTTCGAATAACATCGACGTATTACAGCTTGAAAATGATGACGTGTCTGGGCAGCCTGTCAGAGCATTCAATACGGGGACATCTGTTTGAGATGAACTTCAAGCTTTTGTCTTGAATACGAAAAATTGTCTACGAGTTGTGCCCTGTCTTCATTTCGGGTGCTGTTCGTTATTCCGAAGGTTCGATATTCCGAAGGTTCGTTATTCCGAAGGTTCGTTAATCCGAAACACACAAATTCCCTATACCTAGAGGTTCGTTAATCCGAAAATGAAAGAGGGTTCGTTAATCCGAACATTTGTGGCGTTATTCCGAAGGTTCGTTATTTCGACGATTTGTTAATCCGAAAATGAAATTCGGAAAAAACGAACCTTCGGAATAACGAATCTTCGGAATATCGAACCTTCGGAATAACGAACAGCACCCGAAATGAAGACAGGGCACAACTCGTAGACAATTTTTAAGGAACCTTCGGAATAACGAGCTGTAACCCTTCATTTCAAAGGTATACAGAATAAAGAAGATATCTGCAATTACAAGAATAGTTGCCTACACAAAAAGGTGAGCAGATTGTCACATAAATAATTATTCGTAGGATGTCATTCTAGTGGGGCAAAGATGCATGTCCGAACAATGCGACAAGCTTGAAAACACCTGTCAGCTGCAGAGAATTTCACCGTGATAGCTGTTTCTCAATATCCTCTTCAATTTTGATTTCGTTACTATAGACGAGCAATTAATGTGTGACATCAGGAATATGAAGTCGACAGGGGTTCGCGTTCTGACATCCACCACCTGTCTCAACAGCCACGCCCCCCCCCCCCCTCATGTCATTGATCTTTTTATGCGGTATCAGCGACAAAGTTGAGAGAAGAATCGCTAATTCATTCTGCGAAATGAAGGTGAATGAGCTTCTCCACAGCGCAACAACTTGGCACACTAGCAGCTATGAAACTTTTGTTTTCTAATCGCATGTGTTAAACTTAGTATTCAGTCACCATCAGACGGCGATTTATTTACTCATTAGGTGATCCGAGTATCCTCTCGGATCACCTTCTGTATCTGTACTGATTCTTTATTCTTCTTTCTTTATTTCTTTATTTCTCCGCAAAAGTTGTGCAAGAGTTAGCTCAGAAAGTGCATTGCCTTTCAATGTCAAACTTATACCATATATGTATCATGTCGCAAAGACGACAGCGCAAGTAAAATCATAGTGATTAGTCGACCGTGACGTCACTATGACGTCATTATATGAAAACACATTTTCATGCATATCTCATTAATGGAATGGAATTTTTCAATGAAATTTACGTCACATATATTTCAAGTCAAGCGGGTTCTACTCATATTCTCAAAAATCCATATTTATCTTAAAACGCGCGCGTACGCGCGCGTTGAAATATTTGTATGCTCAAATCGAGCTCAAAATTTTTTTGCACACGTTTCAGATCATTTGGAGCATTTTTTGAAAAATTGAAAAAATTGGACGGACGCGTACGCGCGCGCACATATTCGCACGCACAGCTAGTATGCAATAGAAATTTTCAGTTTTTTCACACGGATCGGATATCTAAAATGTCAAGGAATATTTCTACCAAGTTTCAAGTCAATCCGACTCAATATGACGTCATACGGGCCCGTCAAACTCAAAATTCCGCGCGTGCGTCAATGGGGATACACAGTGCAATTATGCCAAAAAACCGTCAATTTTAAATCGGATTTTATTCGTCAGGATGAACGGTGACCCCCCTTTTTCTTGGCATATTCTGAAAGCTGATGAGTTGTACATGTCATTTCATGGGTTTGCTATGCTGACAAAATGATTAAAAGATATCAAATTTCTTAATAAAGTAAAAAAAGTAAATTTTCAAAATGACGTCATCAAATTTCAAGTTTACTCGAGCGTATCTCACTTATCCTTTGCCAATTTTCACCTAAATTTCAGTATATTGTAGCTTATTTAATCATCTTTCATTCATATGATAACATAATTTTGATTGAATGACGGCATCACCTCGTAAAAATGGATTGAAGGTAACCTTGTCAAATTTGGCCAGTTTACGTGTAATCTCTATGGGAGTGCAATTTTTATGGAAATGAAAATTGACATGACTATCTTTATCGAGCACTAGCTCACTTATACTTCGGTGAATTTCTCCAAGATTTTAATATGTTGTAACTGAGACTTTGGGCTATCGTAAGTGTGCCCTTCTTTTTTTCATACCATGTCGGGATCACGTCAAAAAACTTGCTTGAAATTAAAGCTTATTTTCGATGTATTGAAATATTTTTTTCTGCTACTTTCTGTGCAATAACTCGAGAAAAACATACCCTATCACCACCAAATTTTGCACATGATTAGTTCATGTCACGAACATTATTTCATAAAATAACAACTACTTGATCAGACACCATCTTGGGTATGTAAATTAGGGTCAAAGTCATAAATGTTTCATTTTGTATCTTGGTAAATACATGTCTTTTCTTTCCCATATTTTGCACACGCAAAGACCATGTTACAAGGATCATTTCACAAAATAACCACTAATTGCTCAGATGCCATCTTGGGTGTGCAAAGTGGGGTCAAAAGTCATATGTACTTCTTTCTCTATCTTCGCTATTACGTGTTATCTCTATGGGAGGGAATTTTTCTAGATGTGAAAATTGACATGACTATCTTTATCAAGCACTAGCTCACTTATGCTTGAGTGATTTTCTCACAGATTTTAATATGATGTAGCTGAGACTTTGTGCTATCGTGGATGAGCCCTTTGTTTTTTCACACGATGTCGGTATCACGTCAAAATACTTGGTTGAAATTAAAGCTCATCAACGATGTATCGAAATATTTCTTTCTTTGTGCAACCTTCTTTGCAATAACTTAAGAAAAACATGCCCTATCACCACCATATTTTGCACATGTTTAGTTCATGTCACCTACATTATTTGATCAGACACCATCTTGGGTATGTAAATTAGGGTCAAAGGTCATAAATGTTTCATCCTGTATCTTGGTGAATACCTGTACTATCTTTCCCATATTTTGCACACGTAAAAACCATGTTACAAGGATCATTTCACAAAATAACCACTAATTGCTCAGATGCCATCTAGGGTGTGCAAAGTGGGGTCAAAGGTCATATGTACTTGTTGCTGTTTCTTCGTTATAGTGTATACAGAATTTGGTACCAAAGATGGCAGATATGACTCCCTTTTCTAAATGAGAATCCAAACATCACACGGCCAATGTCTCTAAACACAGATGAAACCTGTATGGCCATGCCTATTGCGATCAGGACTCAAATCATTGATTAAAAAAAAATCGGATCACCTTAATTTGTCAGTAATGACAAATTACAATCTCTAGTTTATTTATTTTTTTTATGTATGTATTTATTTATTTATTTATTTATTTATTTATTCATTCATTCATTTAATCATTTGTTTATGCATGTATTTCTTTTTTGAGGGGGTACTCGTGATTAAAGAATCGGTACTTTTCCTTGATTTACGACGATGGTGCCAATATTACAATTGACATGGCGTGTCTGTTTTGTGCGATCTTTGGAAAGACAACTCTTTACTGAGCGATAATTCTTATGACAACGGACTTAAACAATCTGATGGATGACACGCATTCTTTGTGACTCAGCTGTAACAAAACTTCTAAACTTTGTAGATAAAGTCACTGCCTGAGAGATTGTTAGTCAGGTTTGGAAAAATAATAGAGACAACCCCTGAAGCCGGTAAGTAGGCAATATATTTCGTGAGAAGTAAACCTTACACCACACTTGAGTCATAGTATTGTTTGAATGGACTCCAAACGATTTATTATACATAATAATAATTTATTCATAAATTATACACTAAACAGAACTTCCTTCGTGATGTATCACTGTGTGACTGCCGAGTTTCTCAATCTATGATATCATGTCGGATTGTACCACCTCATGAAAAAATGAAATAAACAAATTTTATGCTACTCCAGTATCAAGTCATTCAACATAATACTATCCATTCCAATCTTATCCTATATACTTATCAAAACTGAAGTTATCGTAGTGTATCTATCATATCATTATAATCACACAAAAAATGATATGTTTCACAAAAGATGAAATTCTACTAAATAACTATATCATATTATAATTATAGCTAAAAAGTATTTAAATACGCTGTAGTTTAGCTGTATTACGACGCTTACAAAAGATACACGTCCTCGTACAAAATAAATGAAATAAATATCAAATCGTCACAACTACTAACACTGCTAAAAAAGAATAACGTTTCAACATTTTCCAAAAATGTTTTTTATAGATATTTTACATTGTATATAAAAAATGTAACATATTTCCTTACATCACATTATACTATATCATCTCATTTCAGTCGGCAGTTATAATGTGATATAACAGATTACAAAATATAGTATCAAATTCTGCCAAATATTGTTGAAAAGTCCGGATTAACCTGCAGACTTCTGTTCAGCCGTGAAATTCTTATATTGGCTAATGTGTTCATCGATAAGAGTAGGGGCATACGTGTCATATTACCAATTTATTTCTTCATGCAATCATAAATTATTATATCAATCCACCTGTTTGAATAAAAACGATTGAACCAAGAAAGACAGAAAGTATAAAAAGATGAGATATGTCTTGACAATACCTTCTCCCCTTTTTTCTTTCTGACCGAAAGCATTGTGATGAATGCTTCTACGAGGGCGTCTGCAGACGGGTGTCTAGGATAACACTTTTGCACATGTTATAGTCATCTAAGCTTCACATCTTGCATTTCTATAATTTAACTTAAGATATAAACATAAAATATGTTCGCTTAATTTAGGAGGAAAACATTGTCATCCCTATTTAACCACCATGTTCTCTCTATTCTTCCTATTCCGCCTCCCCCTTTAAAGGTCCAGTTTACCTTTGGGAGCAGTGATTTCAAAAATGTTCAAGATATCACATTTGATGGATATGTGTAGGTCAATTATATCACAAAACATGCTACCATATAACATTTTTTCAATAAAACCTAAAATTTAAGGAGATGTCACTATTTTTCTTAATAAACCATAACTGTATACGGTTTAGTCTGGAAACATTTTTATTATAACTATTGTTCACATTTTGTATATTTAACAAGACTTAACATCGATTATACTGGTTCAAATTTTTACATTGGTTGTTTCTACCTCTAACTCACATTTTAGAACTATTTTGAAGCACTAATGCTGCGTTTTTGTTTCATCTGCAAATAGTAAATTATGCCTTTAAAAGGGATGGTACAGTATTGGTGGAGATGAGAATTGGGCTTTTAACTTTTTGCGAGATATCAAGAAAACACTTATGAAATAAGACAGAGCATACCATTTTAAGAGGAACTGAAAGTATACTTGATGAAAATCGGGTTTGGAATGACTGAAACATCCAAACAAAGTAAAACAAAGTGATCGTAATACAATGTGAGCCCCACACTTATTAGAATCGCTCTGTTTTGGATATCTCAGCCATTTCAAAACCAGTTTTCATCAAATAAACGTTGAATTCCTCATGGAATTACATGCTTTTTCATATTTCATAAGAGGTTTCTCATTATCTCACCAAAAATGTTGGAAACCTGAAATTAGCTCTCAACCCAAACAATACGATCGTTTTAAATTGTGCTCATGGAAGTCTGACAGAATACTGCAAGTCGATGCAACACAGTATGAGTGAGGACGAAATCAGAGAGGGGGGGGGAGTGGGGGGGGGAGGAAGGGGGGCGAGAGCCGACTGACAGAAAGATAGAAACGGGGGTGGGTACAAAACAGAGCCACAGAGTACAAACAATTGATGTTGGATTGTACGTCCCTAAACCGACTATTTCTGTTCTTACTTTTCCCTTCTCTGTGATGGACGACCTCTCTCGTTGAATCCGCGCCAACGGCAGCCGTTCGGAAACAGTCATCTTGATATGAGAATAACATCAAAATTATACCCATGCTCGTCGTAATAACAGCAAAGTTGACAAGCACGCCGTGAACCCCCCTCCACTCACGCGGGTGCATCCCCGAAGCTGGCCCGCGCCTTCTCGGACTGAACCCGACAACCACTGCAACTTGAGACTTCATAGCTTCACTTCATCTAGGATTGAGCTGGTACAGTGGAGGCCTCTCGCTAGTCAAGAATCGCACTCCTCGCCGCTTCGTCCCTCCCTACGATCCCCGTCCGGATCCGTACCGAAGGGTACCGCAAGGCAGCTCGCCCGCTGAAGCGCCAGAACTGCACACGGTTGATTGCTACACGCCAGTCGCCGTCGTTCTGGGTCGGGGCGAATTACACACTGTCACTCTCGCACGTGAGGCTGGGCGCACATCATTCGCCTCTATTCTAAATTGACACCACAGCCGACTAAGCAAAGACAGTGCTGGCACTCCTGATCTCGTATCCAGGTGCCGAGTGAGTAAACCTTTTTCTTTTTACCGGGGTGGGGGAAAAGAGAGCGAGCGAGAAAAAAAAAATGCATCGCTTTAGTCATCATCAGCTAACGGCACTATAATGTTGTAAGGAATCCCCGATGCTAAAGAAAGAAACAGGAAACGAGGTAACACGATTTTCGTTTGGGTAGAAGAAGCAGAATCAAAGATTATAGATAAGTTCAAACACAAAATGTATAAACAACGCGAAAAAAAGTTCAGTGATAGAAACTACGATTATAATTACTAGTATAGTAGAAATGAATAATACCATATTGGTATTATGTATGTATGATTATGTATGTACACTGTACAAGCATTAAGCAGCATGCATTTGCATACATGCAAATATTTTGATGTGCAGAGAATACAAAGTCCGCGGGTTAGAGTGTACGATTACGTAGCATAATTAAAGGGTTTATAGGTGTTAAATTACATTACTATGATTGTATACACCATGCGTTTTGTATAGGTCTACATGTCTACCAATATTTTGATGCGCATATTGAGAAGCTTTGCGTGTGTGCGCGTGATTGTGCGTTTTGTTTTCGTTGTGTGTGTGTGTGTGTGTTTGTGTGTGTGTGTGTGTGATTCTGCGTCTTTCTCCTCTAAACAATCTGCAGCAAAGTTTATGACCCGAGTCTAATTGTCTACTCTGTTATGCATGCGATTTGAAAAGGGCCCTCTTCTACACGTTACTTTGTGGTTTCTTTGTGCATGAGTTTGTTTGTTTGTCTATTTGGATGTTTGGACTCGCATGGGGTCATCCTAATCATGAACGAGAGCTGGAGGTTCGTTCCGTTTCAACAACGCACCTTGGCAGCAGCGGGTTAATTTATCTTGTCACACAAGTCGCCGTTCAGTCGTTCACCATTTAAATATTGTTATTCTTATTATTATTATTATTATTATTAGCAGTAGTAGTAGTAGTATCATTATTATTATTATTATTATTATTATTATTATTATTATTATTATTATTATTATTATTATTATTATTGTTATTATTATTGTTGTTATTGTTATTATCATCATTATTGTTATTATCATTATTATCATTATTATTATTGTTTTTGTTTTTGTTGCTACTGATTACTAGTATATCATAAAGGAGAACGTCACTTTTGCTTTTGTTCTAGCCATTGCCCTTTTCAGCTTCACAATCATCAATAGCCTCTAAATCACAAGACTTATGACTGACCCTTCAAGTTTGCAACACGTAGGTTGTCTATTAGAAGCAGAAAGTTAATATTTCTCCTTTAAATTGGAAAGTTCTGGCTTTTTTCTTTCAATCTTGATCATTATTTATTTTCTTTCCGGTGTTGGGTAGGCCTATAAGCTGGTAATATCAGAGTTGTCAGCCTGCTGAGAAAAGAATGATAATTTAAAATAACCACATGATTTGATGAAAAAAGAAGAAGAAAAAGATTGGAGGCTGCAATATTTTCCGGGACTAAAAGTTAATAGTGGGCTCGATGGTATTACAGAATCTCCCTTCTAACCCCGCCCCCGCCCCACTGTAAGTAAAACATTCTGAAACAACTCAGAACAGCCCATGCGCAGTGAATATGAACCTTAAATATCCAATCGCAAAGACATGAGACCATTTGATTCATGGTCAACGATCATCATAACACCAAGTGTGTCGAAGGTTATAAAGTATAC
The DNA here is from genome assembly GCF_964275005.1 of Diadema setosum. Classification (NCBI taxonomy): domain Eukaryota; kingdom Metazoa; phylum Echinodermata; class Echinoidea; order Diadematoida; family Diadematidae; genus Diadema; species Diadema setosum. The sequence goes on along the minus strand of NC_092694.1, from coordinate 6,713,624 downwards.
TTAGAAGTATAGTCCCCAGGAAACTATGCAGGAAGCCAAAATTAACAGGTTTGTGAATACTCGCCAAGGTTGAGATGTAACCCTTTTGGAATTCGACACATGTTTTGGATACTATAACTGACGTCATCGCTTTACAGAGAATTCTTGAAAGCTTGCCTTTAAAGAGGCCCGCTGCCTTAGTTAAAAATGCGATTATTATGCAGGTTGACTGCGATAAGACACCTGATAAAAACATCGAAAAGTAGATCACGGAGCATTCATCAAAATCAGACCTAAAACAAATGTTGTGGTGATGTGGTGACCAAAGAAATGCAACATTACTGATTTTAATTTAACGCGAAGACCTGCTAACGGAAATATGATAATAAAGATATTAGTCGATAACCATTTTCTCAAATGGAAGTCACCACTCGTACGTTGTTGAAACAAAACAGAAAGTGATGGGAAGGGAATATCTTCATGTTTATTTCTTGTCAAAAAAGGAAGTTATGGAAAATGTTGCTTTGGTCTTTGTAGGAGACTTGAGGCGATATCGTCATCACTTCATTCTATTTAGAGAGTGTTCTTTGCCCATATTAATATCACACTTTGACGAAAACATAACGACTATAAAACATGCAGTTTCATACTTCTCTGAATGTAACTCCAAAATTATTTCTTCTACCATCTTAATTGTTTGATTTTACTCCCTGATACTTCCTGATACTGACAATGTTTAGCTAGAGTCGCTAGGTCGCTAAGTTCACAAATCCGGACCCAAATGTGAATTGTATGCAAAAGAGGTTTTTATTATCATCATTGTTATCTGTTTACTTAGTCGAACAGCGTTTTCTGTGACTTCATTGCAAATTATTTTCACCTATAGCGTATAAGTTTCGACACAAAGAAATAACGAGAGCTCGAACTGAGGAATTTGCGTGACCTGTTTCTCCATAAATGCTTTTGTTGTCACCATAGAAGCAGCTCATATTCTCACAGCTGATTGGTTGTTAGCCAGCTGTTACCATAGTAACTAGCAATCAGTGTAAGTTGCGATTCTTTTGGAAAGGATTCTGTGAAAATGGAGACCAGCTGTTGGCCGGGGGGAAGAAGGCTTCCCGTCAACGGAAATTCACATAATGCTGTTATGTGGAATGCGGACATGATCCGGCATCAATCTAAGTCAAAAGAAATTAGGGAGTGTTTTTCGCCTCCTTGCAGCTACATTGTGAAGGGAAACTTTGGGGTATGCCTTGACAACAGTCTACAGCCTCGGAGATCCATTTTGTTATTTCTGCTCCCTTGTCTCCAAGACATGTTTCCATAGCAACGCATCTTTTATCTTATGTACATACACGCTTTTTGTAAGTCTGCGTATGCTTGTAGGCGATGGGTTGTGGCTGTGAAGGGGAGCGAGCAAAGCGTGTAATCAAATGTTTCAATTTCTTGAGCCAATTGTGCTTTCATTAGCTTACTTAACATGCCGCTCTTCAAGAGGGTTTTATTAATACTAGTCAATGTACCCGTGGAGTGCCAGAAATCCTCTATGGGGATTCCCCCAGAAATGGTCAAGGTCACTGGGTCAGCGGAGGTTAAATAACTGTTTTGCGCTACTCCTTGGTCCGATCTTGGCCAAACTTGCTGGAAGCATAAGTAGGCCTACACCTGGGAAATCCCCATTGAGGATATTTCTGGGGAAAATATGTCATACCGAGGTGCAGCCAAGGTATGAAAAGTAAGAAATCAATACAGCGCCCTCTATTGGGTGTCTGTATATTGCAGCTGACGAAGATTAGAAGTTATTTGACCTTTGACCCCAGCGACCTTGACCTTTCCAAAAACGAACCCCTCAAGGGCAATTTCGCGGTCAACCTGCATCCACCCACTAAGTTTGATGGAGATCGGACCAAGAACCTGGGAGGAGTAGAAGAACAAACAGACAAACGTTGCTCAAATTATAGTATGATTATTATTTTTTTTTAGGGGGGGGGTTCGAAACATGTGACTATATTGCTCAGGTGAATCTACTTCCATGCATATAAAACATTCATGTTCATTCCAACACCACGGACACGTTTTCTTTCTAAGCAAATCATTATAATGATATTTCTTTTCTTCCATCTTATATATATATATATATATATATATATATATATATTCGTTCAGCAGTTATTACTTATCTTATTTTTAGTATTTATGTGGACTCGTGAGTCCATTTATGCTTTCAAACTTCGATCCAAAAGAGCTCACAAAACTAAAGTCTTGTGACAAATCTATCTATTCCATCAGACTTTTTTTCCCAGGTCAGCTTAGCATGTCCATTTTTACTGGTTGAATGTCCGGCCTTGAACAGGACGAAAGAATTTGATCAGACGCAACATTCGTGTTTTCCTGTAGAGACTGCTGCCCCTCCACCCCTCTTCCAACCCCCCGCTCCATCTCTCCCTCTCCCTCCCTTTCTCCCCAAACACTCGTTTTGGTATGGAAGCCGTGTATTTACACCGGGCTGTTCAGAGGGAAAATGAGCAAACAGTAATCTATTGTCACACTATTTCACCTGTTTAGCAAGACTTTTTTTCACTCTTACTCTCGTCACTTTGTCTCGTATTTCATTGCATTCTGTACTCGCACCTTTCAGTTTGCGGTCTACTTTGATAACATAACTGAAAAAGAAAATTCTTCCAGTCTTTTGCGCTTGTCCAATCTTTCTTACGCATTGTACTACCTTTTTTCTTCTCTTTCGCTGAACTTTCATAAGAGAACAATGATAAAAACGCATTGTATTAGGGCAACTATTAGGCCTTCATATATCGTTATAGCGAAATTGCGGGATGATAAGAACATTTTGTTTTGAGGCGGTTGAAAAAAAAATAAAGTCATTACCTCGGAGTAAGGCAAGGACACTGTCTTTAATGTTTGGTTGAAGCTCATGTCTGCATTAGCAATACATGCACTATTCGTGTACTTCCCAATACTTCCTGACAAATTTTGTGGTTTGCCGTGAGCACTGAAAATCGCAAATTAGATCACCGCGATTTAGTTCTGTTCCTTGACATATACAAAAAAAAAAGAAACGAAGGGAGATAATCCCTAATGATGATGGTCAACATGACTGCAGTTGTAAAGACGTGCTAGAAGCTCTTTTCATGGCAGGACAGCAGGGAGTTCATACATGGTCATGTCTTCAGCGCCGACCCGGGTGGACCCGTCTCGTGGTGTTTAACCACACCCCTCCCCATGTCCCCCTCTACTCCATCCACTTCATTGTATACCTCCACTCTGCTCCCTTGCATGAATACTCCGCAACATTAATCGCCGCTCCTATCTCCTCCTCTGTTGTGGCGCTTGGTGTGGCTCAGTGGACATGACCATGGACCCACTATCTTGAGCTCCCGAATTCGAGTAGCCATGCATGGTACCACTGATGTCCCCATTAGGTTGGCCACTTTATCCCAGGTGTAGTCGCTACTACCACATGTAATAGCTGTGGTAAGCTCGTTGCTCAGCATTACAACTGAAAAAAAGCAGTAAATTAAAACTTAATATCAGTTTTATCGTTTAATACTTGTCAAACTATGGGAATAGGACTCCGTGAAGTCTTAAAGAATAGAGTAGAATTCTTTGACTATTCTTGTCACATATCATTTATCGTGCCTCTCTATCTGACTGTGTTGTTTTCACTGAAAACACAACATCCTATTTTTAAGTGCTGACAAGTGTGTACGAGGTAAACCAAATATTTCGGCCAGTTTTGACCGATAAGACGAACTTCACGAGTGATTCTTTGAAGTCCTCGTACAGTATCGATATTCTTATCGATAATGGCATCGGTGTTATTGCCTTGCATCTAACGGGTGCCTATTTCGACAGAAACTAACCATACGATAAGGTATAAATAGCTATATACCCATAGTCTATAGCATGCGTGTTGACTTTCCGACGAAACAAAAAATGTCAAATCTTTAAATTGACCGATTAGCCTGCCAACACGCGGATTGCTACATGCAAACAATATACAGTCAACATCACCACACTGAAACACAGACAGACACACACACACATACACATACGCGCGCACACGTAAGACCTTATCTCAATCACACTTTGCTAAAGCGCGCCACTAAATGAATTCAACATATATTTAAAAAATGACACCCTTTAAAATGTTCATTAAGTTTCGGCATAGGCCTATATTATAACACCGCATCCCCGCTCTCCCTACCCCACCCTCCCGCTGTCCACCATAATATAAACCCTCCGTACACCCCTTCCCGCTGTATTTGCCCTGCCCTCCGCCATCCCGTTCCCATGCGAGTGTCAGTGACGCAACACCAAACAAAGGCAAGGTCAAGCCGAACAATCCACAAATTTTGAACCTTTCACAAAGGAAGCGGTTCCACAATATTGTACAAGCTATATAAGCGACAAGCCACAGAGCAAACGATGGCGAATATTCCAAGGAAGCCCCGCAAATGATGAACTATATCGCTCCTGAGAGAACGAATGGTATTTTTCCTCTCCTTTTCTGAGAACGCATCGCAATTATTTCATTTGAATTGCTGTGATAGCCTCGACAAAGTTTTATTTCCCTGTGGAATTCCAAAGCAATTTTATGTCATATGCCACTGACCGCTGCACTTCTGCAATATTATAGTGCTTCTTAATTTGTGTAGATAATCATCTCTTACATGTTTTACTGTGTATATCATCTCAACTTTTGCCCAATTCGCTACACAATCTCGCACTTGCCATGTCGCGGATTGGAATGAAACCATACTTGTAGTGTGTGTTTTTTTTTTCAAATTACAAAACCCTCATCCTTACACGGGCCATCATTATCTTCTCTTACAGGAGAAGGAATGCGTAAAAACACTGACTTAAATAAACGCAGCTATATCAGATATCTATATCAGTCTGACCCCATACATTGTTAGTGACGTCACTTTGACTCATTTCTCTCGTTGCAACTTTATCAGAGGCTTTGAGACCCGTTTACATGTGTCGTGATGTAATTTTTCATTATCGTAACATAATCACTCAGTCCCGTCTTTTGAATAGAGACGTATCTCTGAAAGAAAGGTATTATAGAAAATAAGATTGGCAAGATGAGAAAAACAAAAGACAAAGGAACGGGAATCAAAGGGAAAATTGACGGAGACGACATTAAAAACCAAGCATTATGAGCTAGGAAATGTATCCTACAGAAACATCGGCATGCTAATTTTTACTGCACAGGCGAGCTTTTTTTTTAAACCTCAGGTTTCGTGAAAATTATCATATGATACTTTCTACTTAATATGTAGTCTCTTCTTTCAAGCTCAGAGTCAGTCAATTGTCAATGGTATGCTACTCCATAATGCACAAAGAATTTTAATATGATTACTGTTAGAACAGAAGTATGATCGTAGTATAGCAGAAGCAACAACAACGGCAGCAGCAGCAGCAGCAGCAGCACGTAGTAGCACGTAGTAGTAGTAGTAGTAGTAGTAGTAGTAGTAGTAGTAGTAGTAGTAGTAGTAGTAGTAGTAGTAGTAGTAGTGGTAGTGTTAGAAGTGAAAATTGAAGTAGTAAGTGATGTATATTATTTTCGAAGACTCTGGCGGTCAAACGTATTTTGAGTCTGTCGCTGATCACGTATCTTCTATTGTAATAAATAGGCCTATCTTCAAACCTCATTGTTCCTCCCCTTGCCTCGAGCATGCAAGCTTTTAGTAAAATGCCCATGATCCTGCTTAATATTAATAATCACGGTCTGTATTAATTTCAAACAAAAATGACGGTGGGGTGGAGGGGGTAAATCGTTAGTGGGGGGGGGGGGGTTAGAAGTAAAATGAGAGGCAAAGAAGTATAGGAGTGATAGAGAAAGAGGGCGAAAGAGAGAGAAAAAGGAACCTAATGCGACCTTGTGAAGTAGGACCAAACGGTAAGAATGATGAGTGACAGTTGGTGTATAACAGACAATGAATTCACTGGACTTCTGCCACGGAGATGAATGATTTATTGCCGTTATTATGGACTGAATCTGGACCAAGTTGTCCCAGAAGAGAGTACAGGCGGACAAGGACCACTGGTCCACAGCACTGATATAGGGACTTTCATCGGGCGTGGACGGCGCAGGGGGCATGGCTTAGATTGGTAGCCAGTGGACATAAGTGGTGGAAACGTGAACAGTTAGTCCACGACAATGTTCACGAAAAAGAAAGCTAGAAAGATGGAAATAAGGATTTCCTTATTGCTCGGGATACAGGATGACTTGTGGAAAGTTTGCCAGTCGAATCAGTCAGGGGCGAATTGTTTGTGGACGATGGTTCAGCCTAATACCGGTTTTAAAGACAAAGACACTAGCCTGGCTATTAAAAAAGCAGCATGCTCACTCAGATGATAAGATCTTCTTCTTCTTTTCTGGACTATATCTCGGCGGAGAAAGAAAATTCCAAACAGAATTTCTAAGCACTTGAAATCACTGAATCGTCTGTTATAGATCTTTCAGTTTGAATGACAGGCACGTCCCAGTGGAAAATGATGACTATGCGAACTATTTGTTTCTATGATATCTTCCTGTGGATAAAATACTACGAAAGAGACGTTATATTATTACAGCGTGGACCCACAGCCGTCTTTTTTTTTTGTCACCCCCTGTGTATAGAGTTGCCCCGATTCGTTTATTGTTTGGCCCGAAGCGTGGAAGATTCCACAGGCCAATTAATACGTAGGCAGTAGGCGGAATCATACTTCATGCTCCTTAACTCCCATTTTGCCGTTGTCTTTGTCGGAGACAAATGAACCGTCGACTGTAAACAATAGACTTTGGAAGATGTATTAATGACAAAAAGAGGAGAAAATTCCTGTCAGAAGCGAGAATATGGCTAGCGCAGGCTGTTCTGTGCCCGAATGACTGTCGATGTTACATTGTATGTTGGTTGTCGTCATGGCAGATCATGGTAGTTGCTACTTCTGGTTACTTTACTCTCCCGGCTAAACAAATCGGAATGACTGAAAAAGGAACGAAAGGAAAGACTGTTAATTGAGGTTTTGGTATTCAGATACTCTTTGTACGTAATGATGAAAATCATCAAATACAATCTCCTCAAATTATCAAAATCAGACTGCACAGAGTACAGTTTATGCTGATCGACTCTTTTCCTTCTTGTTGTTTTCAATGCTCGATGCTTGTGTATAGTATCAGCATTCTGGGATTTTAAAAAGATACAGTCGTGCGTTTTACAACGAAGATTAAACTTCGCAAAGGCAAAAATACAGTAATTTCTTTGTCACATCGATTTGCAACAACACGACGGTCTTTATTAACTCATCGCATACACTGCATTACTACATCTACAACTCACTGGCCATACAACTGTAAGTTTTCTTTATAATATACAGCGACAATGAAATGAATGAAATGATTTTAAGAGAATGGCACGTAACACTTGGAGGCAGACACTAGCCCAGAACGTGAGGACGCATTGTTCGTTTCTCAGCAATCGTCGAAAACGTACCACATGTGTTCAGAATAGAAAAGTGAAAAATTCAGAAACTGCATAATAGTTTCAAGGTGTGCCAAGCTTGGTTTCAAAGCATCAGCTTCATTCTCATCGGTCTCGAAGTTTTAAAGAAAATGTGTGTGTGTGGGGGGGGGGGGGTATCTTTTAGGGCTAAAACCTCGCACAAGCATTGCCGAAGACCGACTGCAGTTTTGTTGTTGATCTTGTTACTTGTTCAAAACATGCAACACGTTTGTCTACAAGCGTCGAAGTGCGATAATCCCTTGTAACTGTATACCTCTTTCCAAACCCACACGCACATACACATTGTACATGACCACGGCCATCCCGTAGCTAAGTAACCATAACAACGAACCTTTTCTCATTTTCGGATTAACGAATCTTCGAAATCATGAACCTTCGGAATAACAAACTGTAACCTTAAGAGCTTGGAATCAGCATTTCTATATTCATTTGTTAAGGGCACCCGATAAAGAATTAGCCTTTGCAATTCACAAACTATGAGAAGCCTTCAGATTTAGCAGCAATATTCCATATTTTTACAGTTGCTTCACATTTTAATTTATCTCTGTATCTGTCATTATAATTTTTGCGGACGCTTCCGAAAAAAAAAAAAAAAATCCTTAGTACGTAGGCCTAACAGACGCTAGACCCGACGTATCACTCGTACAATGTGATATTGGGATGTTTTGATCGTCTGTAGGTTTGATCGATACCTCACGTAATGAGATCGATCGTTTGACTATTGGCGCGTTAGAATTAAACCCGGGCGAGTCTCACTGTCTCATTGCGGCAGCAATTATTTACGGGGATATAATTTACGTCGTAATGTACGCTTCCATCACACTGCAAAGGGGTGGTTACCGCCTACCATATAGCCAAAATAGTCATCTCCTGTATTTGACCGAACTGGTCAATAATACTATTGTGTGTTACATTCTTAGATATGCGTCATTTTCTACGAATGTTTTGTAAATTTCTCCAGTCTGCGGAAGATAATCAGACGATACTTGAAAAAAAAAAGTCTTCTTACGTCCATGATATGACATATCCATCAAAGTTACAGTTTAATCACTTTATGCCTCCCAGTTCAATTCAATTTCAATTCATTTTATTTCAATTTTTCCAACAAAACACAGCACAGATTATATCACAGACATTACATTCTATTGTGCGAAGAATAAATGATAGTATAAAGATAGGCCTATACATGAATAGCAGCAAAAAACAAACAAACAAACAAACAAAAACAGAGTTATGTTTGGAGAAAAAAAAAGAACAGAGAGATCCACTGAAAAGCATGCTTGTATAATATTGTGAACCACTCAAAAATTCTATCACATTACTTAGTTACAAAAACTCAGCACAAAAAATCTAAAACACTGGACGGAGCAAAACAGGAGAAACACACAACAACATGACGTCACTATAGACTGTGGGGTATACGGTTCACCTTATTGCGGGCCGACACCAATCAATAATTTCGAACCTCGCGAAGGCTCTATGATAGTAGATGGGATAATTTTGATTGAGCAGCAACTGTACGCGGCAGACAATTGACCATAACACTGGCGTTACAAGATTGATGAAAATAATACAAGCCTGGATGTCAGACTAGCATCTCTGCGACCAAACGGGCCATTTGGAGGTGGAGTCTTTTTCAGGAGGGGTGTTTGTGGAGGTAATAATGTTTGCTTTCCTTACACCCATGGTTCAATCTTCTCCTGGTAGGAGGGGTGTCGACAAGGTCAACATGTTCATTTTCTCTGGTCAAAGCTTGCTGACCATCATGTTATTGGCCGAGGCATCGTCCGTCCGTCTGGGGAGAGTTCGGGTGGAGGAAAAAAATGGTCGTGGGGTCATGTAAGGTCATGAGACATGTCCTCGTAGCAAGCGATAGTCTTCATGATGCAGACTTCTTAGAAATAGAAGTGCTCTTTTTTTAGCAAAACATCATGGGGAGGGGGTAGGGGAAGCAAGGGGATTATATACCAAAAGGAATTATAATTATTAATTTTGAGTTTTCTTGCCATACCTGCATATTTTAAGGAAAAGTTTCCTCGCATCACTGCTTTCAGAGAAATCTGTGAAAGGAATGCAAAATGCCAATCACATTGGCCAGAATTCATAAAGACAGACTGAGCATTTAGGATCGAATGTGACAAGTATAATCGACCTACTTGGTCTGAACATCACTTTGTTTGAAATCAAACCACGTTTTTGTAAAAGAAAAGAAACAAAAATGATTGACTAAATGTATATAATTTGTAGATTAAATCGCTCAGATTTTAGTCCATGGTCTAAAATCAGGGATATATTTAAAATCATAGATAAAGTTTATTCGCCCACTGTGAATTAAATTATGGTGTAAAAAAAAAACCGATGGGGAGCAGCACGCAAACACGATGTAGAGAGAGGAGGGTGATAGATATTACGTCGGTGCAACACACTTGAAAATGCGCTATTATGTCATTATCGAACTATAATGATTTAAACTAATTGGCTATTCCACTGAAGCAGGCTAACTAGACGCAAATAGGACATTTCCACCAGTGAGTCCCACTACCTGGTAGTAATACTTAGGCATTCACCAACTTAAGATAACGACATCTTCTATCTACTATCATACTATCCAAAATTGAAACGAAGACGTCGCCCATTTCGGGAATTATATTGTCTGCCGTTCGCAGGAAATTCTCCATGACCAGCGGCATATCGTGGTCATATGGTGTGTCGAGAATAGATTCTCTAATTATTTTACTGCTGTAACTCCTCGAGCATCTTATTACACGACACAGGCATAGGGAGTCAAGAGCACAAGTTCATCGAACTCTGATATTATGATGTGGAATATTCAGATCGCTCTAGTTCGCCACACCTGTACGGTATGGCCTACATACATTGTATGATGATGTCGTTGGTACGTGAACACTCCTTGTGCATTCAGTCACCACCTCTCATGGGGACCGTTAAAGGTTAATAACGTAAGCACTGGGCGGGAATTGAACTCAGGTCCTCCGTTTGTGAGTCGGGAGTGTTATCCACGGTGCCACAGCGCCCCCAGTCGCATAAGCATAAAATGTATTATTCAGTGAGGCAATAAACATAATCTTATACCAAAGGATACAGTGTCCTTGTTTCTAATATGAATAGAACCACACCGTGACGGACGTCAGCTAATCTCCGGAGAGAAGTCGGTCCATGTTTTCATTATTGTCATTGATTCATTGTCTTTATGGGGATGTTAAGCTGCTCAGAAAGTAAAGATACCTTAAAACAACCCCATGACTAACACTTCTACAAGAAGACACAACTTCTAAACGTGTCAGTGATGCAATGCATGAATTATGGCAATCCCATAATTGAGATGATTCATGCAAGGTGTAGCTTAAGGTAGCACGAAAGAAGCTTGGAAGAAAGAGAAATAACGTTGGACGTGCCGTCGAAAATTGAAATGCAGTTTAATCGCTCTTTAAGAAATCATCATTTTTACTAAGTATTGTCTACCGTATACCCATACATCATAGCCTACTAGACCTAATACCTACTTAATTGAAACATTAAGAACTACTGACAGATCAATTTCATATTGGTATTTAGCGCTGTCCACAAGGCCATGGTGGAAATCCGAAGAGATGTGGCATCGCCAACACCGCCGTACTCCTCATACTAGCTGGTTCGCCTGTCGGAATTCCTGAACTCATCTACGCACGAGCCACATGGTAGATATGGATCCCAGATTGTTTTCTTCTGGTATTGCTCTAATCATCATCGATCCTCTATCCCCATCCCCTCTCACTCATCCCCACCCCTCCGACCCCGTCCCCACCCTTTTCTTGAAGTCGCTAAATACCGTCGTGACCCCCGCACACGATACGACGGCGATGATAAGAATATAGTTCAGAAGCTAGACTATGCCCAGGCCAGCTTGCCTTTCACCCCGCCGGGTATTACGTAACGACCGTCTCAATGCCATCCGTGTAATTATCTGTCTGGCGGGGGCGAAATGTTCGGTCTGTGTTTACCAGGACTTCCTCGTGCCTCGACGAAAACATTCGTGCAAGAAACCACTCCGCTCACCCAGCATAACGTAACAACGGCCGCAACATCGTCGAGAAGGGGGGAAAATGTTCCCGATTAACTCGTTCAGACGCATCCTGTATTTTTCGCGCGCAGACAGCCGAATCCATCGTGTTGTTAATCGTATTGACTCGTTGCCTGCACCTATTAAGGGAAGCCGTAAAAACGAGTGTCTGCTTTTCATAAACTCTACAGGACAAAATCTGGCCCGAGACTCTGTACGCTTCAGCGATGCTCTGAGAAAAAATCTGGGCAAGGCATGCAGCTAGTGTCTTCAAGGAGCTTATGTGTTTGAAGCTCGTTGGTGCTTTGAAATCGTCTGACCAATCGTCTAACCTCTGTTAGCTTCTCAACAATTTTGTGATTGTATTTTCTCAAATGACATTTTGTTGTTGTTGTAAGAATGACCACTTTTAGCCTGCCATTTTGAGATACCACCAACACAGTTGTTTTCCTCATCATCAATGGCATTGCTTCTGATGTAATCATCACCTTCAGGTCGACTCTAATAAAACAGTAAAGTCGCTGAAATGTTTTGATGTTTCGTTGTGCGTCTGGTCTCGTCTGTGAAATTTTGTGAGTGCATTGTCTTCAGAGTTTAGTCCAGAATAACCACTTAAAGGTAGGGAATCCATTTGCATGCCTTAAATGAAGAGTTGTATAAATGCAGTGGTATGTTGAAGAGAGTATCAGTTTAGAAACTCCCATAAAGTATTGAAAGTGGAAGGTAACATTTAGTTTAGTACATTTTTATTGACCGTTAGATTTTGAATTGAATTTTTTCGGGGCTCACCGTAAATTCCAGTACATTACTAGGCTACCTTTGCAGACCCATGCACTGCATGTGTGTCCATCAAGTTCATCAAAACTTACAAACATTTCTATATACATTCTTGCCACACACTCTATATATTATTACATCAGCTCTTATACTTTTAGATTTGTGTTTATAGATAAAAGATACAGAAGACTGCAACAAAAAGGCTTAAGTGTGGCTGACACACAAAACTACTGAGTAGTTGAGTTTTGTGCATTATTCAAATTGTAGATAACTGTTGACTTCCAAATTTCTCAGCAGTGGCCTAAACAAGTCCCCCGAGGTTCATATTTAACGTTTTGCTGCATTTTGGGAGGTCTGTAAAAGGTATCCCCTACCTTTAATGTTTGTCATTCAGTATTAAGAAAAACAGGGATGTCCCTTGGTTGATACACAGTTAGCGATTAGTCAATTTAGTTGTTATGCAAAAATAAATACAAATCAGTACTTCTTATCGTTGCCATCATAATCACCATCATCATTATCATCATCATCATCATCATCATCATCATCATCATCATCATCATCACCATCACCACCAGCATCATCGTTTATATCTTCATAATCAGCATCATCATCATAGTCATCGTTATCATCGGCATCATCATCATCAACATCATCATCATCATCATCATCATCATCATCATCATCAACATTATCATCATCACAGTAATTTCCATCGAAATACTGTTCATTTTGCCATCAGTGGCGACCAGTTCTGTCCTGTAACCGTCTTTGCCAGTCTCACGCCTGAAAGCTGTTCACACAAATATTGATTATTGTGATTACAGGTCTGGGGCCCGTTTCATAAAACTTGTCATCAGTGTCATCAGATGTGACAAGCTACTGAAATTCTTGCATCTGATTGGCTGAGAGCAAATTTGTTATAGAAATGTGGCAGTTGTCACTGCTAACAAGTTTTATGAAACGGCCCCCAGATTTGTATTTCTTTTTGCATAAAAACTACCTAATTTACTGACACATCACTAACTGTGTATCAACCAAGGGACATCCCTGCTTTCTGAAAATTTATTGGCATACAGGAAATGGTTTTTTTTTTACTAAAACTCAGAAGAAAATGCACTCTTACAAAATTGCATTCCTTTTCCGTATTCTCACACACGCGAGTAAGTCCCATAATTAGGTGTTCTGTATGTTTGCTAAGAAGATGGCTGGACAGCCCACATTCATAATTATGGATCCATCGCTCCGTCCCATTTACCCCTCCCTACGGTGACTCTTATGAAGCCACTTTTCTTACTGCCCTTTTCCTTGTCTCCCAACGTCCACCCCCTTCCCTACACACACACACACACTCACACACACACTCCCACACCTCCCCCTCCCTCCGTCCCCGCACTGCGCATCTCCGTACAGTGCCATCGAGCGCTAGTTGCGCTCAACGCTCCGAGCTTGTCGGACGAACATAACCCCCACCGGCGGACAGGAAGAAGCACACCGGACGTGCGTCGCACTGGTGTTACTCTTTGTAACTTTGAGAGAATAATTATACGTAAGTAAAGCGACTACTTCTGATTCATTTACTGCTGAAAATTGTATCGTTATAGAGATATATAAAACACGTGCTTCCCCGTCAGAGCTATAATTGCACCGATATGTTGATCGGGGGAGAGTACTGGGGCTTGATTTCAACTCGAGAACATCTCCTTGCGCTTGAGGTCACCTTGATGCTTCATTCTTTGTGTAAACTTCAGATCGCTTGTGTCATGAATACTCTTGAACGGTTCAAATCGAGAAGATAGCTTTTTTTGACTATGTTCATTTTTTACAGCTCATTTTCATGATTAGCTAGGATTAATAGGGAAATTGGCGGATTTCTTCTTCTTTAGTAGCCATGTGGCTTGGCTCCAGATTTAAAACCATCAGAAATAAAAAAAAAAACCACAACAGCAACCATGTATACGATTTTATACGAATATAAACGTGTTATACCCAGTCATCCGAGTCTTCGTAGATATAAGCTATGGGGTCTACATTGTGAATTATTCTTGTATTCAACGATCATTGATAATTGTTCGTAATTCTTGTTACAATGGAAATGTCTTTTTTCACAACCAAAATTATGCAATGACTGTAGGAAAAAATGGTTCTTCATAAAACCAACCATCAGAGTGACACGTGTGTGAGATACAGAGTGAAGTCACGCATGAGAAATATTTATGGCCGCTTGAATACCAGTATGTTACACCAATATGCTGCATACATGTTTGATGTTTTCTTCATGTGACTGTTGATAGAAAACCCCTCGTTGTTTTGTTCGATGCATTCCACGCCTTCTGGGCCCATGTTATTCAAGACATAGGCCTAAATAACAGGGCACTTTGGATTTGATAAGGCTCTTGAATCTTTAGACACTGCCTTCGAATTCTGTAAGACTCACAAATCGTTTTATATAGAATGTTTTACCCGCCTTTTCAATTCGCCCATTACCTACAGGTTCCATAATGCATTCAGGTAATGTCTGGTCAATGATACTACTTGTAGCACGAACCTGTTTGAGATTGATACTGAAGGGGTATATAACCTACCCCAACTCCTATATAAGGGATGGTATAGTGCTGGTGGAGAAGAGAATTGGGCTTTTAAATTTTTGCGAGATATCTAGAATTCACTTGTGAAATAGTACAGAGTATACCATTCTAAGAGGAGTTAAAAGTTTAGTTGAGGAAAATCGGTTTTGGAATGGCTGAGACATCCAAAAACAATGTAAAACAAAGCGATCGTAATAAAAGGTGGGTCCCACCTTTTATTAGGATTACTTTGTTTTGGGTATCTCAGCCATTTCAAAACCAATTTTCATCAAATAAACGTTGAATTCCTCTTTGAATTATCTGCTATTTCATATTTCATAAAAGGGTCTCTCACGATCTCACTAAAAATGTTAGAAACGGAAAGATAGGTCTCAACCCCCCCCCCCAAAAAAAAAACGATCCCTCTAATGCTTCTTTTGTAATTCTTCTTTTGTTTTTCATCATCAACATCATCATCATCATCATCATCATCATCATCATCATCGTCACCATCATGTGTGTGTTCTTCTTCTCTTTTTCTCCTTCTGCTAAATATTATTATTATAAATGTTATTGTTGCTGTTACCATTATTATTAGCATGTTCACTTTCATTATCGTTATCAGCATCATCATTTTTATCACGATTATTTTCATCATCTTGTTATGCTGCTACTGATGACGATGACTATTACCATTAATAGTAGTATAATTATGATCATAATATATGTCATGATTATCATAGGTATTAATGGTAGTAGGTCACTAGTAGTATTATATTACCGTAATTGTTACTGCTGCATGTTATTGATTCCATTGTCGTTGTCATCATAAGCCGTATACTAGCATCCTGTAATAACTAAGTCTTAATTGTGTATGCATAGCTGCTGCAATACAGCTCTGTAAACTCTCAGAATGATTAGCCTTTCGTGAAACAAAGTCCAGACCGAAAAAAAAAAAAACGTGGAAATCGCTTATGCATGTATTGTCTTTGTAGAAGTGGGTGCAGCATTGTTTGCCAATGTTTTGTTTTGTTTTTTTTTTCTTACAACTTGTTTTGAGTTTTGTTATGAAAGAATCACTGCACGCTTCGTATTGTGTATTGTCAGAGTTACAATGCTATCTACCAGATAAACGATGCTGTCTGAGATAAAGGAATATGCGATTTTTATCAGTCGTAAATGTGCATTCTTGTTACAAGGGCTCATGCGACACTGATCGTGTTCGAGACTCCAAGCCCTGACTTCGCTTAGCAATGGAAGAGACGGTTGCACAAACGCCGTTTTATCGAGAGAGATTTTAATAATCGCAGTTGTTCAGCCACTTAAACTGTGACTTCACTTATGTAAGAGCATTAATGCCCAAGGCCCTGGAGCGTGTATACTTAGGCCCCCCGAAGTGAAGTGGTGACGTCATGCGTGGGTAGGATTTCATATAAGTCCGCCATGTAATCTGCTTAGCACGAATGCTTGCAAGTTACGTAATCCTAATCTTTTTTGAGCACGATCCCTGGCTAGTATGACATGGCAATTTTACATCCAGGGTGCGCGCGCGAATATGTTGTGTGTCCAAAGAGGTTCTATGTAAGAACCTCTTTGTGTGTGTCTGGGTTGTGTCGGTCAACAAGTGAACATCATCCATGTGTTCACATGCACTCAGTAAAGAGTAAGGAGTTTGCGCAGGCACAGCGACGATGACGTCTTTGTAAACTTGCACATCTTTGGACATAAAAAAGTTACCGGCCCTTTCTGATTCCTGGTGATGGAAATTGCTCCTGAGAGGGGAAAAAACGGTAGTGTCAAGCCCAATAATTTCATACATTGACATTATGCAGACCTTGTTCTTTTATTTTTCTACTCGTTTCTTTTTTCGTCTTATTGATTGAAATTAAGCGTGTAAATCAAATCTGTTCGACTGGACTTACTTGAGAAAATCACGGAGTGATAAGTTTTCATGACTTGCCCTACTCACTTCTTCGAATCAGCTCTGTCTGGCTGGCGAGCATTCACCCGTGGTGGGTGAAAGTGACTCGGACGAGTCACGAAACTGTTCTCTCTCTGTGATTTTCACAAGTAAGTCCAGTCGAACAGATTTATACGCGTTTAGCATACTACCTGGATGAATAAAGATTTACAACGATTGATTCAAATTGAACTTTACCTTTACCCCTCAATGTTATAATCAGATATTTCACCTCGTTTGTGATCTTTTTCTATCTAATTAAATGAAGTGCTATATCTATATTCATACTTCGAGACACTCAATCACGAGCAGACATAGCGATCTGACATTGAGATAAGAGAAGCAATGTTCCTCATTAAATCATCCTCTTAAATGAAGGTACATCCAGTTTTCTTTTCATTTTTTTTTTCATTTTGATGATCAGACGATTCTTCACGAAAGAGAAATTTAGCTGCAATATTAAGGCTGTCGAGATCTGACAATCGTTCTGCAGCGGTCTAAAAATAACTCTAATAAATGCAAGACCGCAAGAACTTGTTCATGCCCAATTGACCGCCACAACAATAGACAATAGGTCGCCGTTCGATAATACCATTTATCCTCCTATCGTTAACGCAGACCAAAAAAAAAAAAAAAAAAAAATGAAAATGTTACGCTCATATCTTCCCCGTGCTATATTGCCACTGAATAAATGAAAAATAAAGCTGCATACGCAGCTTTGAGATGAGGTGTAAGGTGTGAAATAAAGTACGGACCGCCTTTGCGTAGAATAAAACGAAGAAGAGATATCCATTGTTTGACACGCACTTCGCTTCGTCGCCCGATCACGGCCGACTATTCGGTTCACCGGCAGGTGAAACAACAGACTGTCTTGTAAGTAGAATAGAGGGCGCCTTTGCATTGTTTTCAAAGCGGCAACATGATTCGCGTACACACGAAGTACAGCATGTCGATAGTCCCCCCCCCCCCCGATTTTTAGCATGTTTATGACTTGATATATCTATATGTTTGATTGATTTTTTTAGGGTTTTTTTTTTTTTCGTTATCTTCTCTTTGCTCATTCGCCATCGAATCATAACTTTGCGGTTAGTATCTTCACTAACTTCTTAGGGAGAGCAGTGAGGATCATAATGCTTATTATTTTTAATATTTTTCTAACACGAGTTTCTCTATAAAGTAAGCCTAAAGAAATTCAACTTCCTTCTTTACTTGTAAAACATAGAAATGAAACCAAATTATATTATAAAGAAAATATTGAGAGAATTCCACCAAAAAAAAAAAAACACACCATTTTTCATGAAAATTACACATTCCATCAATTTCATACTGACGTATTTAATGTTAAGGGCAGTAATCATTCCCCCTACTTTCTGAAAGCGGTTAGTCAAGTGCTCTTTCATTACACTACAAAAGTGAAAGCATGATAAATTTTCTTTTTATTTTCTTTATATTGTTGTCCACACATGATGTCATAAACTCAAGTAGTCTGCTTAGCCAGTGGTTTCAACACCAAAACTTTTAAAACTCATAACTTTTGCATCGATTGTCCGATTTTCCTCGAACTTCCACTTATGTGCTTTACTAATGTTGCTTTCACTCAATCCACATTGCTCTTTGGGTTTTAGTTTCCTTTAAAGATCGTTATTCCGAAAACGATTTAATACAAATTATGTTTCGTAATTTCGAAGGTTCCCTATTACGCACTTTTTTTTTTGCCTTCGAATTAACGAACCTTCGGAATAACAAACCTTATTACATCTTTGGATTAGAGAGACTTATTTCATTTGCGGATTAACGAATCTGTGGAATACAATAACGACCCCTATTTCATTTTCGGATCAGATTTAGGTATTGGCAATTTGTGCGTTTCAGAATAACGAACATCACCCATTTCGGCCATTTGTTCATTTCTTATACCGATCTCCAACAGTGACAGTGACCGTGACAGTGACAGTGACATTGTGATTTTACATGCGATCTTTGACCAAGGTATCCTGAAGTATCCGGGTGATTTTCAAAAGTAGGTTACTAATTTAGGTAGAAGTAGTGATATTTCCGTTACTTGTGATAAACCCGTTCCTCTGCCGGCCGACGACAAGTTCTAATTCACAAGCTATGAATTAGTCATCCTCTAGTTGGTAAAATGCACTTGCCAGAGTGATGATTTTAAAATAAGACAAGCCTGAACAAATCCACGCAGATTGAAGCTATCGTCAAACAGACTGCTGGTCATGAAAACTTGCTGACTGGCCGGAAGTTGGATATCACCCAGACACAGACAGCAAGAATAGGGCGCCACTCTCGTTAGAATGAAAGAAAGACTTGAACTCCATCAAGGGTTAGTCTTTCTCCAAGGGGTATGGTCTATGCAAATCGTTCTCATCCCTATCAGCCTCACTTGCCATGTCTGTTTGTCAACAGACATCGGAGGTCATACACTTTTTTATGTCGTGTCGATCTTCAGCAGTTTTAAGAAAAGCATGAATTCATGACTAAAAATGTGCAAAGATGATTCTGCTGATCAGTGGCCTGTTGCATAAAACTTACCGTTGAATTTCAATGGTAACTACCGTCAAGATTAGGCGTCACAGCCAATCAGCATCAAGGATTATAAGCTTTACCGCTAATTTGAAGACTTACCGCTAGAAAGGAGCGGTAAGTCCAGCGGTAAGGGTTTTATGCAACAGGGCACAGGATGGTGATGAGGCTATACAGTAAGTGATCAGAAGTTTTGTATGCATTGTTGTTGTTTCTACTATGCTGCTCGCGGGTAAATTTGGGGGGGGGGATTGAAAGTGCAGACACATACTATATAGAATTCGTGCAGAACACACATTTGCAGTTCAGTTTTCTGATTGAAATAGGCGCCGCGGTGCGATCTATGGCTCTTGACAGCCTATCCCGTGTCCACGAACTGTACATGCACATAAAGCATTTGGTAAATCAATAATTTACAAAGATCAGTGCTGACGCTAACAATTATCATGATGATTTAAATTATTGATGATTGTGATGGCAAAAATGATCATATTCACATCATGACGACAGAGAATAAAAATCACTGCATCTGGACTTACCATGCTTACTGTCAATTCTGAAAACGGTTTCATGTCCGATCCTGGACGCTTCGTCAGCTCATTTGCTTTGGAATGAAACAGCAAGTCCAAATATGGCGATTCAATTGTTGATTTTCTTTTTACATGAGGTAAGTTATAAGAATTCTAACTTGTTGAAGGGATTACAATCATTAGCATAATTCAAATGATAACATCAATTCTCATCAATAATGTGTTCATCGTCATATTCACCAGCGACATAAGCCATTCAGGATACATAAACAGAAAGAGCAGCAACAGCTAGAGCATTCCAAGGCTTATCCGCGTCTCTGTCACTCTCTCAGTCTTTTAAAACATATGAAAATGATAATGATAATAATAATAAGAAAAATTATAATTACAATAATGATGATGATGGTAATGATAAAGATGGTAATAACGATAGGTTGTTTCCTACTTAGGGTTTTTACAGCAAGATGATCAAAGCACTTTTTCAACAAAAACAGAATAGACATAATATCTTAAATTTGATGAGAAAAGTTTGGCTCTGAGTTTCGTTTTGAAAGTTTCTCAAGTATCACCTAGACGGAGTGGCGGTAATATGAGATTGCGCCTTTGACTGCATGCCCGGGTGTTTGCGCGTGAGATGGGATTTGAAGTAATGTTTTTACGTTTTGGTTTCAATTGTAAACGTATTTTGTGAGATACAATTATAGTTTTCATGTCTGAAACAATTATGATATGACCACTATAGCATAATAAGAGTGTGCCACTGAACCGGAAGAGTTTCCGTTTGGCGATATTTCTCTTGCTGATTATTACGCAAAGACCCAACATATGGCATAATCAGAGCTATGACTGGCGACAGTTTAATTTGAGTCGGAGTTTGAAGTTATTTTTACTCCAGAAATGGAATCAAAATCATTTACTATATCAGCAATTTGAATAACGGAATGAAACAAAAACTTACCACTGTACAATACCCAGGGCACAGGACCGTCACTGTGAGCTGTAATTACTTTTCCTTCTCTGTACATTACGCGAATTGAAGGCAGCTGCATTTTTAAAGATCTTCGTAATTACAAAAGCAATTTGTAAATGAATTATTGGTGATTAATAGCAGATATTTCTATCACCTCCTGCCAATATGACGTACCCATAATTGTCCAAGCAGCTCCGTCTGCCGAAAATAAGCAGTATCTGACTGGTAAACAATTCGCACCGTGAACTTACTGTCAATCAGTAAGAAATGTAAGATTATAGGCACTGATAGGAAAGGCTTTTTTATAACTTGACGCTCGTGGTGACAATCAGTCATAATTTTGAATGTATAAGAGACACAGAAAAAGAGAAAAAGATAGATGAATAGAAGGATGGATAGATAGATAGATAGATAGATAGATAGAAGGACAAAGAGAAAGAGACAAAGACATGGGCATAATAGGAAGGATAACCTGCCCCCTTCCCCCACCGGTTTTTATAAACATGAGAAAAGTGAGGAGGAATCATTCATAAAAGAAATGTGCGTGGGAGCTGGGAGCTGTCCTCTACGTTAATAGAGTGTACTATGAGGCGTGGCATTGCCTAATTCATGGTTATTTCTAAATTGTGTTTCTTGGAACTTCACCCATAATTCGGATTTGAGCTTGAAGCTAATGCCTAGGAGTGGCCACTTGTCCGACCTTTCTCCCTCATCTTGGCAGGGGGATGATCCTACCATTTGTTGGTCGAGACCAAAAAAATTTACCCCATGACGAGGGGCCTCACAATGCCACGCCCATCCCTCTGATTAGCAAGGTGGGTCAAACTCGAGATTCGGATTTAAAAAGGGGGATAAACTTGGCTGAGTCCCAGAATCTCAAATACCAGAATAGAGGGCGAGTCCAGAAAACCAATTTCGTCGATTTTCTCGTCCTTCTGCCCTGACACGGAACCCCCCCCCCCCCCCCTTTTGTTAGCACTCTTCCTATCCCTCCCCCCTTCTATCTCTCGAATATACTGGCTACCAGTAATGGGCCTCTTCCAAGTTTGTGAGGTTGGATCAAGAATCTCGTAAGACCCCATGGGGTCAAAGGCCTTTCATGAAACAAACGCTTACAACGTCCAGTGTCTGATGTAATATAACTGAATTATGATTATGTGAATTGAGGGGACTGCAGCACTGATATTAGAACACATCAGCAAAGTTTGAAGAAAATCGGGCAATCCGTTCAAAATTTCGGATTTTTTTTTTTTTATTTTAGAGTATTGGTGTAGCTGTCGCTGGATGAGAAGACTGCGAAACTCTACGACATCACGCATGAAGAACGATATACCGCAAGCCCCCCCCCCCCCCAAAAAAAAAAAAAATTACAACGGGACCTTCCGCAATGATATCTTCAAAAACAGTGAATCAATCCAAATACAAATTCAGGGTATGAAACTATAACTCATTGTCCACATCTTAAAAAAAAAAAAAAAAAAAAAAAAAAAAAAAAAAAAAAACATTCGATTTGCTTCAATGGTCAAAGAGAAATGAGGAATTTTGTAGAGGATGTCAAGAATCTCTTCCCTCCAAGTTCTGCCTATTGTATTCACACACAAAAGCATCGAAGTGCTAAACTTGGAAGAATCAGACTCATGACATGCTTTACAGCGTTCCACATTTCTCTGTGACCGCTTAACCAAATTGAATGTTTGTTGTTGTTGTTGTTGTTGTTTTTTGTGTTTTTTTGTGGGTTTGTTTGTTTTTTTTCTTTTTTTTTTTTGCAAAATAGAGCTAAGATGTTACATTTTAAGACCCTGAAGTAGCATTTAGACAGTTTAATCATATTGGGTGTTATCAATGCAAAAATTTGATTGTAATTTTTTTTGGGGACATACGAAATAATGTGAAGAAAAATCAACATAGTGTCACTTTGTTTTAGCGTAGGGCCTAGTGAAAGGACACTTGAAGTACCTCTTTCAGAATGCAGGGGAGTAGTTTATTACCCTTAAACATGTCAATAACAAGTGGAATAAATGTGTACTTTTCATTTTTTTTAATGGAATTTCATGGAATTTTCTGTATATTATTTTCTTTATATCTAAATCGTTGATGTATCGTTTTCCATATGTGACATCAAAAATGTTGCAGTCTTCTCATCCAGCCATGGCGTAACCATGGTTTCAAATATCAATTAATTTTTGACGGATTATTGTTCGATTTTCCTCAAACTTTCACTCATGTGTTGTAGTATTATAATTGCATTCACTCTATGCACACGAATAAATCAAAATTGTGTTCCACTCCCCTTTCAAAGTTAAATTTTAGACACCATCTTTGTGAAATGAGGTGGTCAAAAGCAAGCCTCTAACTTCAATGCTTTTGAAACGATTCAGGATGGACAACCCGACAGTAGATTATAAAGTGTATGACGCATCGATGACGTTGACCAATACAAGGGCTATCTGTATTTTGATAGTGAAGTCAACGTTACCTCAGGGTCCTGTTCTATGAAGAGTTGAAATTGATTATAAAGTTGATTTCAACTGTAAGTCTATAGCAACCTGTGTGGTAAGGAAATTTAAAATCGATTTCATCTTTTGATAAAACGGGAGGTCACTCGTCAGCGTACACTTAAAGTTAATTTGCCTTCTGCGTTTGTTTGTTTGTTTGTGGGGCTTTTTTTTCTGTCACGCAAATTATCACTGGAGTCTTTAACTGTGTTACACTGTCTGTCTCGACTTCAGGGTGTTGGAAAAGACCCTATAGTCGTTTCTGCCAGATGAATTGACAGAGAAGTAATGAACTTCAATTGGATTCGTCTAGAAGAGGGCAGGTAACCAATGTGGGATATTGGTTCGTTAAGCGAACAGACACTCGGCAGCAAAATGACTCTGCGATTGGGTGATAAAACAACTTTAATTTGCCATCAATCGAGCCTGTATTTCTAGCGTCACTCGAGCCGTATGGTTGATGATTGATATAATATACAGACATTTCACGCAGAGTTTGTGCTGTTATTTGATGGTGATAAACACTGATTTCCTTCACTTTTTAAAAAGTGATATTTGTGGGGGGTCGCGGGCACTTTCCTCTGATTTCCGGGTGTTAAATCTAGTAGCGACTGAGATCTGAAACACGATAGGTGAACTACTCGGAAAGGGGGTCAAAACGGCGAGCTGGTGATGACGAGATTTCGTTTCCCACTACACGAGGGGCTTATGTTGTTGTTGTGTAATCTCTTAATAATTTCTACTGTTTTGTTGGCGTTCTATGATCAAGAAGGGGGAGGCAGCGGCCGTCAGGAAAGGAGCGAAGTGTGGGGGATTCGGGGGCGGGATTTTCTCTCCTCTTCGATGACATCGATTTTGAAGAGAACGTCTAGCCTTCTCGCAAGACGCAGAGATAAATTTTATCTGGCTGAGGAAGATCAACATTTTTATAACATAATTATGGTAACATGAAAGAGAAATGCATGCTTCTATTAAACGTTATCACTTATAAACGTTATACATTTACCGTATTCGTAGTAAAAGTCGACGAAGTCGATTTCCCCCCATGTCAACTGATATCGCCGTGGCCAACAGAAATCACAATTCTGGTTAAATGTACTTAAAGAGACGTCTTTGCTCAATTTCCTGAGTAGATATCATTCTCCTAAAGGGCCAAATATGCATTTTTGACGAGTATTTTTTTTCCGCTTTTCTCCCTTTTTTCATGGTAAGACCTTAAAACAAGCAGAAGAAAATAACAGCATGTACATGATTGTGCCTTATGAATAGTTGTGAGAACTGGATCAAAGAGTTGGGCTATTTATCTTATTTCTCCATACGCAGATCGCTCTAGTAAAAATGCGAACTTAACTCTACAGCTTTTTAACGCCTTCGCTGTGTGTTTCAGGTTTGTTATTTCCATGTGTTAAATGTCTTCCTGTCCCTTGCCCTATTTCGCCTTTATGCCTTACGAAATGATAAAATCAAACGCCTCTGATGTTTTCTCGCGTTCTGAGTTCTTTCTTTTTTTTTCCAAGAACTTGTGTCGAGTTGTCCAAAATTTCTGAAGTTTGTATGTTTCTCATCGTCATGTAGTAGGCCGTGTTTGGTTGATAATCTTCACCTCCTGGGAAATAACATGGATGCTCAATTTGCTACACAGACTCCTTTCCAGTATGAACCAACAAACGGCTACTCGGTTAGGTGCCGAGTAGCTTCCGGAAAATGCGCCACCAACGGCTGTTTGCAAAAAGAAATGGGGAAACATCTCGTGCAACTTACAGATCTCTAATTGTATGGAATAATCCATCATTTACACAGAATTTCGAGTGCCGACTCGGTGAATCCCCAGTTTCAAGAGGTCGATACTCTGTTATATCAACTAACGCAAAGCGCATTCTTTTTTTTTTTGTCCAAATTATCTTTACCATGTTTGTGGGCTTAGCAGTAAAAGGTAATAGTAAGCTTGGTATGGCATTATCAGGTCTATGATTTGGTCATGGTGAAAATATAATTCACTTGATTCATCTGGTTTTCATCAGAATTTTCTCATAATTGATATAATATAATAGTTGTTGAGTGTTCTAGAAATTACTTTTGAATTGTCATCAAAACTAAACGTGACCGTGTGAAATCTGATATTGTCAATACTTTCTTTCCCTTTTTGGAATGGTGACGGTTGAGAAATCTGTCGTGCTTTGATTTGAATTTTTTTCTGTGTCTCTTATCCACAAAAGAATAAAAATTATGGCGTAAGAAACATTTACAGAAATTATGAGATACCCTAATAAAAATGATATGTGAAGATTTTATTTCATATCGTGGTAATCAATGTCATACACAAGAGGAAAAGCTTGATTGTTCTATTTTACACGAATATGATACATTTCAAAATCAAGAACCAAGAACTCGGTTGGATGACCCCCTTTTATAATTACATTTTGGGGGTCTCTTTCAATTTGGTTCCCCTTCTTTGTCAACGGTTAATTCTATCATTATTACTTTTTTTTTGGGGGGGGGGTGTAAAGTGGCTACTTCTCGGTCACACGTGTGCGGGTCACCAAAGAGACACGACGAAGAGGCGGTGTGGAAAAGAAATTGATCCGATACGACAACGTGACGAGAATGAATAAACAAGCGTGTCTTCTGGAAAACCTGGAATAATAAAATGCATAATACTCAAAGCGTATTTAGACGCCGTGTTCGGATCTGGCCCCATCGCGTGGCTCCTTCTGCCCAGAAATGTCACACCCAGCTCGCCGGCGTCCCCCGCTGTTTGAACATGGACAGTCCGCTGGTTATGAATATAGCAGCTAGACGATGATAGTCTCCCCTTCCAAGTCCCTTTAAGCTTATTCATGCTTGAATAATTTTGATCTCAACTCTCATGATATCCCAGCCTACTATCATCAACTATAGTACTTAGAGTTTGATTGCAAATCGAGCTAAGCGCCATTTTAAAACATTTTATAGTACAAGTCCATCACCAGGTAGACCAAAATGAAACTGTTCCAGTGATACCTGATACATTATATAACAAGGAATATTCTTTAAGTCATGATAAAAAAAAAAATCCAATTTAATTTTGTAATCATTTCCCTTGTTTTTAGCCGCTTTGGTTGTAAAGACTGATTTTAGCTCAAATTAAAACGAATGGAGTTAATTCGTTTTGCAACTAAACTCTTCATATGCTAACATCAGTATACCTAGCCGGGCCCGGTTAACCCGTAGGAATAGCCACCTACCCCTACTTGGAATGACCAGAACGTCACTGGTGTCATCTTCTCCCAACATAAGAAGGTCACGAGACCTATCAAACTACCGTTCAGTTATAATAATCAGTTCATGTCGTTTGATATATTCACTGCTGCGACATGTACGTGGATGATAGAGATGGCATATATTCTGTATATACATGGGATTTTTGTTTTTACAATATAACACACTTTATTTTATATCTTTTATATCATTTTTTTTTTATTTCCGTATACGCAAAAGTCCCAAATGCACTTTGAAATACTTCTTTGGCATTCACAACTAAATACAGCTTCGCATGCACCCCAAAATCTTTGTAATTTACGCTCAGCCTTTTAGCCTCGAGTCTCGAATATTGTTAGACAGTTAAAAAAGAATAGAAAAGAAACGGAAACCTGTAAGTTTGTATAGATCTGTACATTCCTTGAATCCACGTGACAATTCCTGTACAATCTCTATATATAGCAAAGAAAGAGTTCATGTATACTTAACGTACACTCTTACTGAACTGAAGAATGATATAAGAAGTCTGAGCTGAGTTTCGAGTCATCATGATGATATCTATGACATACACGTTAGACTCACTTTAAGTCTATGTACTGCAGGCATGGCAGGGATGACTGAGCGTTTTCCCTTTTTTTTTTCTTCATCTTCATTTTTTTGTGCATGATATACAACTCTTGAAGTCAATTAAAAATCTGCAGTATAGACACCGTCAAATCTTTCACGAAATATTCATGATGAACCCTGTCTTGCTATTGTTTTTCTCTAAATGTACTGTTGCGAATTCGGGACTTTTATTTCGCTGTTTTCCTCATCAATTGGCATATAACTTTTATTGAGGTCTACACCGTGATCTCTAGATTATTAGTGTGTATTTTGCTTGTTGCCTTAGAGCTACATGTTCCTACATGTTAACGCGTCCCTTTTATTCTGCAAACATGAAGGTATCAATAATACTAGTGCGAGTGAAAAGAAATGTTTCGAATGCATCTAAAGGAATAAAATATGTGTAAATAAAAGCATTTCCGTGACATTATTATCATTACGATGATGTGTTTTTCCCACCAAAGAGCCGTCCAAATTTACTTACAGAATGGTGGATGACATATTTATGAATAGGGTCTGGACAGTCGAGACTACATACATTGTAGAGTTTATGAATGACGACGAATAATCACTCGTTACTATGTCCTTTTTTTTTTCCTTCATGAAGAAGAAAGACGAAACCGTACTACGTCTCTATCACGCTTCATTTCATTTGCATAGTACTGACGTCAGGACCCCCCGCAGTGGCCGGGCGACGTGTCATGCGTGTCGGCGACTCCGAGCGCCGACTCCTGCACGTTTTTCTCCTTCCTTTTCAGGCGGTCCCGTCCCTGTGGACCAAGTAATACCAGATACTGTCTCTTTCTGACTGTAGCGGAAGGTATCTGTTACCTATTTAATTGGGCACCCACACATTTTAAACATAGTCCTATCCTCACATACACGTGTCATGCAGGACACACACACACACACACGCACGCACACACACACACACACACACATGCACAGTCTGCATTTTCCTCGACAGATGTGATGGAACTAAAAACAAGTTTGCTTCTCCGAATTGCGCGAGGGACCAAAAAATTATCCAACCCACCACCCGCGATTCGATTTAAACGCTGTGGAAGTAATTAAATAGTCAACTTAATGGCGAGACTTGTAATTATTTATTGATATATTCATCCCCTGTAGTTTGGAAAAAAAAAAGTATTTAGATGACAAATACAATTGATATAGATGTCCCTCAATCTTCGAAGTTCTACTCTATCCCGTTATTGTGCGCAATACAGGTATAGCAAGCCGGAGTGTAAAAGAGAACGTGTGTATGGTAAACACAATTACAACCTTTTTGTAATTACGTATCATTAGACTTAGCTTATATCATTATGAAAATTTCCACGATGAAACGTAACTTTTATTATTCCGTATATACATCCGGGTATGTGCATATACAATTATGTAGTATTTACACTATTTATGACGTAATTTGTTTTGAATCTTATTCATTGTATTATGTCTGTTATAATATTACATTCAAAGCCGTGAACAAGAGCTAAGACCGAAAGAAATTTCGTGCATATTCATACTATCCTCTCCAGATTGAGCGGTAAAACACTACGTCCCTCGAATAGAACAGAAATGCACCCCGCTCTACGCGATGACTTAAAGGACAAGTTCACCTTCATTAACATAAGGATTGAGAGAATGCAGCAATATTAGTAGAACACATCAGTGAAAGTTTGAGGAAAATTGGACAATCGATGCAAGAGTTATGAATTTTTAAAATTTTTGTGTTGGAACCGCTGGATGAGGAGACTACTAAGACTCGTGATGTCATATGAGTACAACAGTATAAAGAAAATGTAAAGAAAATTCAACATATTTTCACTTTTTTCCGCATAATAAAAGAGCACTTGACTTGTCTCTTTCTAAAGGCAATGGGAATAATATTACCCATAACATATGTCAGTAACGAGTCAAGGGAATGTGTAATTTTTTCAAAAGATGAAATTTTGTGAAATTCTCTTTATATTTTCCTTATATTGTTGTACGCATGTGACATCATACACTGCAGTAGTCTTCTCATCCAGCGGTGACTGCACAAAAACTTCAAAAATTCATAACGTTTGAACGGATTGTCCGATTTTCCTCAAACTTTCAATGATGTGTTCTACTAATATCGCTACATTCTCTCAATCCTTATGTTAATGAAGGTGAACTTGTCCTTTAATGAAGTGGGATCTTGTGTCAGTGGTGACTCTCTCGCACAGGGGACCTCCATTTCATGTCATATCCAAGGGACGAAGTGTTTTGCCTCTTACTAGAGGGGACGGTATATTATGATTACCCACAGCATTGCTCATACTGTGAGACCCGGGAATCGAACCAGTGTCCTTTGAATCGTGACACAGACGCGCTACCGACTGAGCCAAGGCATTATTTACCATTTGCAGATGAAAAACAAAAACCCATCTTTAATAATTCAAAATAGTTCTAAAATGTGAGTTTGGGGTAGAAACAATCTTGAGTATTGTTAAATGTACAGCATGTAAACAACAGTTATAATGAAATTGTTTGTAGAACAAACCGTCTACAGTTATGGTTTATTGAGAAAAATAGTGGTATTTCCTTATAGGCTTTATTGCGAAATGTTTACGCATGGTAGGATGTTTTGTGATACAACTGACCTACACAGTCATATGCATCAAACGTGATGAACTCAAACATTCATTTTTTTTTCTTTAATCACTGCTCCAAATGGCAAACAATACCTTGTATTTGTACGGAAATAATCAGTAGAAATCAACCTTGGCGTACTTTAGATTTTACTCTTTGACGTCGTTCATGATTTCATTCAACTGAGACGAGCTATGTATCGCGTTCACATTATTTTGTCATTCAATTTCACCCCTTTTTTTTTTCGTTTCTATCGGACTATGACGATGCGCGTCATTCTCGTCACACGCATAGCTACCAAAACATTGCTTGCACGTGCAATTAAGAGAGTTCATGAGATTGTTGAATTACTCGCGCTTCGTACCAAATGCCTCTTTTATGTCATTCTGCGTGAATGATTATGCCATTGGTCCACAATGATAGATGATTAGATATCTAACGTGATAGATTTAAACCATTCAACGGACGAGCATAATCTTGAAGATCGCGTTTTACACAAAGAGGGTCCGTCAAGACATGCGGTCGCATTCGGAATTTTTTAATGAGTTCTCCGCCATTACTATCTCACCATTCCATTTCTGTTCTATTTCTGAATTCATTGAAATTTGGGCAGTTTTCTGAGTGAAACAAAGTCACCACTAATCCTTTATAACAATCTTGCTTCCTGTATCATACATGTTGGGATATCCTGAGTTGAAATTACAACAAAAGAGAGAGGGATAGAGAGAGAGAACAGCTGTTTCGCTCGGTTCAAAAGTGGCCTCTCACTGCCGAGGAAAAAGTAATATCTGGATTAATAAACTCTTTTCCCCCTCCGTCATTGTCTGTGGCTTGGCGGTGGAAAGTGCCGACTCTCACAGGACACCCCTTTTTGGCTAAATGTACAATGTGGACATTCTTTATTATACTGCTTTTCATCGCAGGCAATGATAGTATATGCACATGTTATCGTTGTAAGGCGGTTTTATGTTGAAGCGTGCAGTTTGTCCTGTTCTCCCAATGACTACATGGATCACCTGAAAGTAAAACATCTACTGTATTCTCACAAAATTTCCTACTATTTCCGTTTCTTTCCCGTATGTCTGATTCCTTCATTCTCCCGAATGCGTGTACCTGTTCATTCTGCAAACACCCATGCGTGGGTTTGTGGTTGCAACGCTGCCAGAAATTGAAGAGTTCCTTGAGGTGGGGGCGTGACCAAAAAAAAAAAAATGGTAACCACCTCCCAAATTTGTCTCAAAGCACACAGTCTGTATAAAGTTGGCTGTTTTACGCTTATGCGATGCAGCAAAAGGAAACACACTTTTCTCAGTCGCACAATAGTACTTAAAAAAAAAAGCCCTCAGCAAAACATAATTCGCGGCAGGTAGACGGATGAACGTACCCGTTTCTAAAGATTTTCAGTTCAATTTAACTATAAAACTTAGTTGAGTACCTCTTGCATTACCAAGAGCTGAGAGCTCATTCCAATCAATGTGAATCTTGTAAAAGGGAATTTATCATGAGCAGTTTATCGACTTTGATCTCGTGGGAGAGGGAAGGGGGTAATGAAATCGATGGCATGGAACGTCTGTGAATAACACGAAAGTGGGCGATATAGAAAACACGATAACATAATAGTATCATAGTCCAGTTTATCGTTCGGAGAATTAAATCCAATGATTGAAACATTTCATCGCTTATGCAAGGGAAAGGTCACTGAAGGCATACGGAAATATTGAATACTGATGGAGTTCAGTGGAAGTGAAGCGACAATTAAATCGTCTTTTGTGTTGTCCGTTGGGGATTGGTCGTTGTGGTCACGTGCTTAGTGCGTCACTTGGGTTTAACCCCACTTGCCTAAGTTATCGGACACCCACGCACGCGCATACGTAGACTGCGCATCACAAAACCAATAACAAAAAAAAAAAGTGGCACGCCGCGATTTTACTTGACTGAGGACTAAAAATAGGGGAAATTGGTCAACTTTGTCAATGTTTAGGACTATTATACTCTCAAAGAATAATTCTACTCCTACATAATTCTAAAATCTGGGGTAATAAAGTGACTGGGAAACTGTGAATTTACAACGCTTTATTATAGAGTAGAGTGATGTTTTACGCATGTTTTACTGGCCTCTTTACATTTCTTAGAAACCGCCCACACACTCCTCGTTTTCAACTCTTTTTCAACTTTCAACTTTTGAAAGGATGCTGCTATTGCTTCCAAAGTTGGAAGTAGCCAGGAATAGAACGTCCTTACACAGTGTGTATTATTTCAGATTAATGTTATAATCCTTTCATTGTGGTTACTGTCGAGTTTTACATTCTGTATTTTTGTTCCATTCGTTGCACAGAGCGCGGCTTGATGAGGATTACGCACTTTAATAGACCCTATATTTGAAAGGCTCTTTCTCAGTAAACACTTGTCCAGATTGTGTCATTTCTTTCCATTATTCAATAAGGTTAGGAAACTCCATTAGTATTGAGTTATACATAATTTTAAAGCTTAGTGTCTGCTCTCTAAGAAACCGCCCTTTTAAACTAAAAATTCCTGCCTGGCGACTTTTTGTTGGTTTCGTGAGGCAGGCTCACACATGGGGCTTTCTAAAAAGCTGTCTTGCGTCACACAGTTCTATTCTTATGTGTACTCATTATAGAGTCATAACGAACACGATCTCTCGAGGAATCTGTCATTTCATAATATTTACCCTTAAATTATTTTCACATGACCAATGGGACTTTTTATGATGTGCAGTTGACTTATTTACGATTTTGACTTTGTTTTCTAAGTACAATTATGAACATGTAAGGCAAGTCATGATTTCTTTCCCCACTCCCTGTCGTATATAAGTCACACTATGATTCAAAAATTCAGCGATCTTTTCTTTTCTTGCATTGTGCAATTTCCGTCAAGGTAGATGAAATAAAGCAATCATCGATTTGATATAAGTTTTATATTCCGATGTGCGGAAATTTGAACTATTTTGAAGTTTTCGCCAACAGTCTTAACTGTCAGAGACCTTCACCGATTTTATAAATTTTAAAGCGAATGCTCAAGTTTACAATAACTTTACCACAATCATGAATCGAAGAGGCAGAACAGTATCATTTCGATCAAATGAACTAAATTTACAGGGTTTTTTTTTTTTGTACTATACATGTTATGTTCTGATCTTTCTTTGTCCAATGTTGAAAATTACTAGTACAGTATTGAAGAACCATTCTCGACTAGCACTCGTGCTAACTTTTGGTTCTCCTTTTTTTTTTCTAAACAATCAAGGTAAACATTATGTACCATGATTATGTATGCATATATCTATACCTACACACAAATCTTTGTTAATTGTATTCATATCATCATACTCACAAGTTCATGCCAATTTGTGCCTTGTGTATTCATATTCTCATGTAAATATGTGTTGTTGTTGTTGCTTTTGTTGTTAATAAACTCAAACTCAAACTCAAATCGGATCGACATAAGATTTAAAAGCCATGTCACGTGTCTCCATGAAACAGTAATGTTGTTTCACACAAATATGCAAAGTAGAGGACATGATAACGTCATGACACTGCAAGTCTCCCATAGAATACATGATATCAACCCGTGTGCTATGCTTCGTACCAAATTTCGTTCTGCTGAAATAAATTCGAAATAGATAAATCGTAGTCTTCAAATCAATGTATTGTAAGGAGCGCATAAACTTAGTAACGGCAGGGAGGTCCTCTCACCTCCCTGGTAACGCTAATTTAGAGGAAGACAGATAGTGTTGTTGCTCTAGTTACAGACCAAAATATGATTAACATAATATTCTTTAACGATTTGTAGAATTCGTGAGTGTTATGTTTTGCTGGAAAGAAGAATGAAAATAATTGAATTGAATATTGAATTAAATTGAATTGAGTTGAATTGAATTGAATTGAATTGAATTGAATCGAATTGAATTGAATTGAATTGAATTGAATTGAATTGAATTGAATTGAATTGAATTGAATTGAATTGGGAGGCGATGACATTATCATTTCATCTGATTTGCATATTGGAATATAGTCAAAGCGACAATTTCGTTACACATAATATTTCAAACGTCCTTTAATGACTTCATCGCGTTTTGTCGACACTACCAAATACACTTATCAAACACGTCAAAGTCGACTGGAGTGACTAGGACATTTCACTTTCATTGCTTAACTCTCTTTGACAAAGGGAGAAAGCAAACTTATATTCAAGCAATTTCCAGGCAATTCTAAGAAAATGAATTATTGATCATGGTAAGGTTAGAAAGCAAAAATATTTTCCGACGATTTCCAGGCAATTCTTCGAAAATGAAAAATTGGTAATGATAGTGAGAAAAAAAAAAGACATCTGTTCACCACATTCTTTCGCGCCGAAGTAGTTCCTGTGTCACTTTGACTTTTTAGCCCATTCTGTACCAGGGACTTTGGACGGTGAGTACAATGCTATGGGATTTTCGGTGCCTATCAACACTCAATGCACACACAGGGTTAATGGCTAAGTGGGCGTGCTTGAAACATCCCCTTTTCATTCGTTGCCGTTTCGTGATAAGTGAAATTGGGGGAAAGTCAATATTGAGAGTTTCCGATTGATTTTGACTTCCGTGTTTCAAAACACTTCCCAGGCTTCAATGCTGAAAGCGGCAGATCTCTTAATGGCTGAAAATACTCGTGGCTATGACTCGGCAGTAAGCTATGCATCCACGATCATTCCAAGCAACTTTCTGCCTGTTTTGGTCAATCTTTCTCCTTGCTTAATCCCTCAGCAAAAAAAAAAAAAAAAAAAAAAAAAAAAATTCAGGCAATGTACCTCGTGATCAGTTTATCCCTCTTTTTTCTTTACTACTCGGCAATCATATTCATTTATAATCATTCATCAACTCATTGATAATCGAATGCTGCAGATATATGTACCGGTGGAATGATACTACTGGGGGCCATCGAGAAAAATTACGCATTGACAGTAAAAGAAGAAGGGTTAGTTTAAAGCTGAAAGTTTAACTTTTTTTGTTACAAAATATGGAAAATAATTTTGTTTTCCGCAGGTGTGAGTAAACAGGTGCCTATATGCGATCGTCTTGATATTTTATCTCCTGTTTATCGCTTTTTTTTTTTGGTATAAGGTATGGAATTCTGTAAGTTACTGCAGTATTCCGAGCATATATAACAACACTAGAGACAGATACGGTGATACGTTTATTACACATCCATGGAAATACCTAAGATTGTAAATGGAGAATACGATATTATAGTTCACCCCCTTGAAACTAATCACACCACTTTGCATCTTTCATTTCATTTGTCCACCTTATGATTAACAATGTGTATTTTATGGGGCAAATTGGCCAACTGCAGGGTTCCAACAAAATTTGTTGTAAGAAAGAGAAAAAGAAGAAGGAGAAGAAGATCATGAAGATGATGATGATGAAGAAGAAAAAAGAAAGACCAAAATGTACTGCTTTCTTTGGGGACAAGTGGAGAGGCAAAAATCATGACATACGTTAATAGCACAAGTCTTCTTCAGTGTAATAATATGAAGAGAGGCTGGATATACGTACTAAAATCTCTCACACACTGAACTGGTTAGACTGTTTTCGTGTTTTTCTCAAAGTCATTCCGACGAGCGCACCGAGGCATTAATTGTGTTAGAGATGAACACATTTATCTAGTTAAAGTGTCTCGTACAATCTTTGGCTCAGAACAGCCAGTGGTTGTTAATACGATGTAAACATAACTTGAGCACTCCGTCTGCAGATTGAGCAAAATATTGACATGAAAATGATTTGATTCAATATCTCTCTTGCCGACAGCAATCAAAAGAAGACATGCGAAAAATATCAACCAGATGATCACATGCTGTTTTTGAGAGCAGAATTCATGTTTTGATTTCTAAAAAGGACAAGTTAATGCGATTTGAGGTGGTCATGTTGCAGTAATCGAATACCAAAACCACTGTGGGTGGTTTGTATTTGTGATATTGATGTATCTCCATCTCAGAAGTGTGAAATATTGTCTTGCCGTAACAAGCACAGCTCTTACAACAAGTTCTTTTTAGGACAAGTAATTCTGTTGTTGGAAGACGTTTCTTTGTAGCGAATATGTTTGCATATACTTTCTACGCTGTACAATGCATCTACTTTGGACTATATCCAATTTAGTATAGAACATGAACATAAAAGACACATTCACTATCACATACACACAGCTTTCTCCACTTAAACTCTCCACACTTTTGCACAAGACACCGCTGTGTGTTTTTTTTTCTTCAATCCCCTTCTCTCTTTCAGTAAGTGGTGACTTGAATATCTCTTTAATTTGTCCTAATATGGTATAGACAATTATTTTTGAGGTCATTATCCTCGTCAAACGTTTGTTTATGATGGTCTTTTGTATTTCTGCTTTATCTACATAGAGTTGCTTTATTTGTCTTTTGAACGGCAAGTAGGCCCTATATGTGACCCTGCATCACAAAGCAAACAAAAAGTCGCCAGACATGAAATTTGAATTAAGAGCATATTCTTAAAGAGCAGACTCTAAGCTTTAAAGCTTTAAGCTATAAGTGCTCATGGCACTTTTCAAGCGCCATGAGCACTGAAAAGTGGACCTGTGCGCTATACAAGTAGCCATTATTATTATTATTATTATTATTATTATTATTATTATTATCATTATCATTATTATTATCATTATTATTATTATTATTATTATTATTATTATTATTATTATTATTATTATTATTATCATTATTATTATTATTATCATTATTATTATTATTATTATTATTATTATTATTATTATTATTATCATTATTATTATTATTATTATCAAAATGAAGTATTTAACTCAAATCAAATGGACTTTCCTAACCTATCTGAATATTGGAAAAAAAGCACGCACTCAGGAAAAGTGTGAACTGAGAAAAGAGGCTCTGAAGTACGGTGTCTATTCCACCGCTTAATCTTGACCAAGCCGTGCTGGCTGTGTGATGAATGGGACAAAAAACAGGATGTAAACCACCGGAGTAACAACAATGAAGGGATTATCAGATTAAACTGAAATTGAGCATGCCTTTTTAACACATTCTGTCCATAATTAATGCCAAATTTCCAAGCAGTAG
The DNA here is from genome assembly GCF_964275005.1 of Diadema setosum. Classification (NCBI taxonomy): domain Eukaryota; kingdom Metazoa; phylum Echinodermata; class Echinoidea; order Diadematoida; family Diadematidae; genus Diadema; species Diadema setosum. Next base: position 6,676,650 of record NC_092694.1, on the reverse strand, counting down.
CATCATCCTTTCAAACGTCATTAGAGTTGAAAAATGAAGAGTGTGTACAAGGTTTTTTAAGAAATGAAAAGGGGACTCTAAAGACACACCTAATCACACTATTCTACCAAAACTGTTCGAGATAAACTTCTAAAAAAACACACTTTCCTGCCTGTTTTATGATCCCAAATTTTAGCATAATGTAAAAGAATTGCTCTTACAGGAAATATTAAAAAGTCAAGATCGGCTAGGTTGACCCATTTCGACTATTTTCAGTCCTCACACAAAATCAGTGTAGGCGACCTTTTGTTCGTTTTGTGGTGCACGGTCACATATGTGATTCTTACGATTGCATATGCGTAATTATAATACCTGCTCGCTTTCATTATGTATTTTCACGGAATATTGTCTTACACTTCATTGATCGCTTATCTGTTTCAACTGGTTGATTCAAACAATATTTTACTCAGTTACTTCGTTCAATTGACATTGCGTTACGAAAAAAAAAAAGAAATGCAAAAATAAAACCAATCAATCGATCCGATTCATCCGTCCATCCATCCATTCATCAATAATCAATCAATCTATCAATCAATCAATTAATTAATCAATCAGTCAATCAATTCATCCATCGATCCATCCATCCATCAATCAATCAATCAATCAATCAATCAATCAATCAATCAATCAATCAATCAATTAATCAGTTCAATCAATCAAAAAAGACTTAAGCTCTGCAGCTATTGCGTGGAATACTATCATCCTGTGAAATAACAACAGTTGCTATGACAATTATTGCAGTGGCAGCGGCAACAAGTACGATTACAACAACATTCATCAACATGTGGTCGCCATGTTGTGGAAGGTCTTTTATGTCGAGAACTGATGGGAGCCTGCGCTATCAGTGTCCCGTCGGGATTCGTTCTGTATACGTGCAGTAATATGTGTAGCACCCATAATATACAGCGGGCGTTGACTTATGTGGAAGATATTACAGATACCATCTCGCGGCGCGTGCGACGACGATATAGGGCAAATAATATGTCAAGTGCTATCCATTGAGTTTGTTATTATTGTATGAGCTTCGCGATGTTTTCCCAAGATAAAGATGGAGAGAGAGAGATAAATATGATGATGACGATGATGATGACAACAAAATGATGAAAGTAACTGTAATGTGAACAGATATGTGTGTGTATGTGTATGTATGTATGTCTTCTGAGTGTTGTGTGTGTGTGTGTATGTGCGTTGTGTGTGTTGTGTGAGTTGATATGCCCCAAATCTTGGAGATTTCTCACTTGGATTTCCGAATATTCAATCATGGGGCTCGATGCAGCTGATTTATCTCACCAGTTATCAGTTCGTAACTAGGAAAAACATATTTTGAGCTGAGCCCTAACGTAATATTAATGATATCCGCTTAAGTCAGACAGCACCGCGGGAAAATCTACCCGCGGATTTCGGGTTCAGGCGACGGCTAGCTATAGGGGTGCAATTTCCGATCGTCTAGTCCTGGAGAAATTTTTAAGAGTCATCTGGCTACGTTTCAGCCATAACGCACACACAAATGTATTTTAACGCACGCACGAATGCACTCGCCATGTCCACTGCGTGGTCTGTACTTAAACACAGGCGTCGTGGACGTCCCCATTTAAGTTTCGAAGCTCCTAGATTTCGCTCTGACCACTGACATAGTCTCTACCCGGCGTGATCTCTCGGAAGAAGTCACGGTAGTTTGGTGAACACTGGTTAAATCTTTCAAGAAGCCAGGCCTTTCGTGCGTAAGTAAGTAAATAATAGTAAGGGTCCATTAATGTTGCTTTTGTCCGAAAATAGTCCCTGAGCCTTAAAACATTTTGCTCGTTTTCTTCCGTAGCAGTTTTACTGTGCCTCCTTTCGACCAAACTTTAATGCGATCAGTATAGAATAATAGTTAAGTGTTTATAGATATGTATGCAGATACTACTTTAATTGTACCTAACTCGTCTCACAATGACCTAGAAATAAAAGAGATTCTAAATACTGGAAACAGTTCTGCAAGAGTCAAATTTACCAGAAATTTGAGCTTGTTTTGACAAAGAGAAATAACTGCATTTCGTCTTTTTTTTTTCAAAAAATTTGCTTATCATTCCGATACCAGTGAAATTGAATTTCGAAAGTTTTATTCCTGTAAAGATTGGTGCGAACTACGGATTCTAGATCAAAGGGATAGGAGGTGGAGTCACTGTTCTTTTAAGATTTTGCATGAACTTAAACCAAACCATTCATCAGTACAAATACTTGTGGATATCTGATAGGATGATGACGATAACTTTTGGATTGTTTTTCGAGTTGAATTGAATTGAAAATTGAAAATTGAATTGAATTGAATCGAATTGAACTGAATTGAATTGAATTGAATTGAATTGAATTGAATTGAACTGAATTGAATTGAATTGAATTGAATAGAGTTTATGGAAAATGCGCTATATAAGTATACTATTATTATTATTATTATTATTATTATTATTATTATCATTATCATTATTATTATCATTATTGTTATTATTATTATTATTATCATTATTATTATTGTTATTATTATGAATTGAATTGTTTTTCGAGTGGTCCACGTCCTAAAACTACGCTTTTCAGAAATCACTCTTTTCCATCTCTATACTTAAAAGCGTGTAAACTAAATCTGTTCGACTGGACTTACTTGTGAAAATCACGGACAGAACAGTCTAATTTACACGCTTTTTGCATACTACTTGGATGAATCAAAATCTACATCGATATCTCTATACTTACTTTTTGTCGCCATTGCTAAATATGTTTTGTTTTCTCATTATATATTCATGTAACATACTTTATGACTTGTACTTCTTACAAACTACTTTTAACAATGCCAATTGTAAATGTACACTTTGTATCAAATATTACTTTTATTTGGCTGGAAATTGCATAACTGTATGATTATTAAGATTGTTAGAAATGTAAAATTGTAAAACTGTGTTATTGAATTAAATTAAAAATTCTGTTTAATTTTGGTTCTAAGGTAGGTATCCAAGAAAGATATACTCTCCGGGAAATGTAATCGTCCGCATAGTATAATCGGCATTCAAAGCGTGTGCAAACATCGTAATAAATGTTAAAAGGATTTTTGCATTGTACCGTGTCTTATCATCACGTCTAATTCTTACTTCAAGCGTTTTGTGATGAAGTTGATTCAATTTCTATAACGTTCAAACCGGGTTCTGCATTTTAATGATCTTTATTTCCTGTCCCATTCCCGTTTGACTTAAAAAAAAAAAAAAAACTTTCGATAATAGTCGACGATCTGTCATAAAAGCAAAAAAAAAAAAAAAAAAGCAAACAATACTTAGACAGACTTAATCTGCGACGCCCCGATCATGCCGATCTCAGCGTTAGTTGATTTGACCCGACATAAACTTCGAGGTGCGCCATGACGGATGGCTATACCGTGCCACCGTTTCTCAGTAATTTTCCCCCTTTCTTTCAAAATTACCTTGCTTATTCCGTGGCATTAACCCGCATTTATGAACTGGGCTGCCAAAGAAGATTGATCCCCTGTCACGGTCAACGGTAGGGCGTTGGCGGGGAAGAGAAAAGCTCACCCCCATCATGCAACCACGCCCTTGTCTTAAAGTGTGCAGTTATTGGTCAAAAGTTTGTACAATTCTTGGCGGCAGAGATAGACTCTTATATCTTAACTCTCCACGTGGATTAATGATCGACTCAGCGAAACAATAGCAATCAAGCGTGGCAACATTCAAATAGCCTTTTTCTTCTTTTGATTCCAAAGAAAGTTGTCAATAACTTCGTTGCGTCTCTCTTATTAAACATGTCAAGATGATTATAAACGTATGGATGATATATCATAACATTTTATATCATGATGGTAAGATGCACACAGGACAAGATATTACGATGTATTATTTCTATTGTGTATCACGTTATATCTTGTCATATCATTCTCTGAATGGTTATGCTGTATCACATCGTAATATGAAAGTAATCATGATTTATATTGCATAGCGAATGTCAAATCAAACTGATCAATGCACTTTGTATATAGTCAAAATCGTCTCAATGACGACATTCAAAAAGAATATGGGGCCTGTTTTTTTTTTTTCTTTTCTTTTTTAAAATTGACACTGAGGGTAATGTATATGAAATGTATTACAACAAAAAACGTGTGGACTTTTATAGCAGGGGAGCAACCTTTAACGCTTTCACTGATCCCACTTGATGATTTGACGACGAATGTGTAACATATCACGATGGTTGTTCCAACCAGTTTTGATATTCCGTTGTCAACGTCGTTGTTGTTGTTGTGGTTGTTGTCACGTTCTTGGCATTGGCCTGACATCAGTGACTCCTCTCTAATCCGCTCAGGAATACGTGTCCTCTCCTTTGTAGTGTATTTCTGGTGAAATGATAAAAAGGGGATAATCTCCCCTCCATGATATCATCATTGTTTCATAGTGAACAAAAAAAAAATGTTAGTTGTGCGAGGTAAAACAAGTAAATTAAAATCCAGGATGTCATGCACGAAAATTAACAACAACAACAACAACAACACTAAACATGTCGGTGAAACTATGATTAACTTTCTTTCTTCCCCCCCCCCCCCACCTCTCCTCTTTGCGTGATAGATTAAACACCTGAGCGAGACGCATCCCACGGCCTTACTTTGGCGTCAGCGTCGTGTGCTACTGGTAACTAGGTGAGAACGCGGATACACATTGCACAAGATGAGCTCGTCCGCTGACATTACGAGCTCAGACAAGCGGGTGGAGGAGGGTGCACAACCGAATCCGAAACGGCGGAAAAGCTCTTCCGCGAACTCGTTCGCAAATGGGCACAACAGAAAGGGCGACTCAGCTGATACCTCTGCCACACCGGCCACAGTAACCACAAAACCAAAATCGACACCCACAGATAGCAACTTCTCCGAACGTGTGGCTAGTTCATCTGCTACTTATTCAGGAGCCGAGGCGGAATCGGTAGACACAACACCAAGCGCAATGGCTGGGACTGTACCATCGAACTCGACAGTCAATGGCACTGTCCAAGTTGACGGAGATTCAAATCTTGCGGATTCGGAGAGGCGATCAACCAATGGGGACTCGCAGTCAACGGCAGCTGGCCAATCGTTACGAAGGAATCAATTTGGTGAAGTGTCCGATGGACACATGTCGCTTGACGATTGGTTGGAACAATGGAGAAGAGGAAAGACGAGGTTCACCATGAAAGTACCACACAGGTATGATAGATTGAGATTTTTGGGTTTTTTATGATTGTCCTTTCAAAACTCTTATCAAAGACGTCCTTAAAGGGGTCGTATAGTTCTGGTTAAGACCTAATTTCAGGTTTCTAACATTTTTTTTTTTTGTGAGAAAATGAGAAACCTCTTATGAAATATGAAAGAGCACACTTTATTACGATCGCTTTGTTTTACTTTGTTTTTGGATGTTTTGGTCATTCCGAACCCGATTTTCATCGAATAAACTTTGAATTCCTCTTAAAATGGTATGCTCTGTACTATTTCATAAGTGTTTTCTTGGTATTTTGCCAAAACTTAAAAGCCCAATTTCCAACTCCACCAATACCGTACCATCCCTTTAACATTTAGTGAGATTTTCATCTGCAGATCCGTCTTATTTCAAGACTTTCCTTGTGCATGGATGGTCGTTGGTTGTACAGTTTGATTATCAATTTCACATCAATGACAATTACTGTATTATATTTTGACAAAACACTTTATTCTGGCATGAACTACTTTCTTAGCTGAGATAAGTGCCATAGCAGCGAATGGCTATAAGTAACCATCAACATACCAATGAAGAAAGGTGGAAGGTCTATTCTAGTATAGGCCATTTGTTTTAGGGACTCTGATTTACACTATATTTCCCAAAGATTTCAGACTTTTACAGCATGTATTATTCTAGGGAACTAACCGATCACCACATCGTTCAAGAACGAGAAAAGCGTAGCGTCGAGGCTGGTACATACACACATGCATACAGTACAAACAGCTTTTGAAGAAAGTTTTTATGCTATGCTTCTTTTACATACTTCATCAAGGAAGTACAGAATAGTGTTGTAGCGTTGGTATTGGTTTCGTACGTTGTCATGCTGCTTTTACATGATAAAGAACACATCAGACGGCTTTATCCCATTCCATGAGAATAAGAAAACCAAATATAATCGTCGCTGGGGTGACAAGCTTGTATCTGAAATTTTGGTGAAAATGACTTTTTTAAATTAATGGTCAAATAATCGGTTAAGGGATGTCCTGTCCAAATCCATACTTGCATACCCGAAAAATGAAGCCACCACGGCTTGTCAAAGGAAAGGCTATCCCATTCGCTGTAGTGCTTTGGCCGCCATGTTTTTTGGTTCTCCTGAACATTTGACATTTTGTAGATACTACAGGTCTTTCATGGGATTGAATAGCCTGTCCAAAATCAAAGCTGAAAGATATTTTTTATTGGTATGTAGAAGAATGTTTTTCTACTCCTAATTATGGTTAATATTGTACCAAGAAGAGATGGGAATATAGTGTAAGTTTTCTATTAAATTTCGTGCAATCTTTTACTTTCTTATGTCACAGTTATTATACCATGGCACTTACGCAAAAAGAGGAACGTTTCGTGATTGTTTTTCTTTACATTCCATTGTTTTTGATAAAATCAATTCGGACATAAAACGGCTTCTTACTTAATTTCCAAAAAGCTTAATTGATGATTAGGGTAAATTGAACAAATTTGTTCACCAAACTTTCATTATAACAATTACTTATAAAACAGGATAATTGTGAGAGATGTTGATACTTAAGGAACAATGATATTATAACCAATTTAATTTGCAAACATGATCGAGATTTAACAGTTTTTAAAACAAAGAATGCACGTCATAACTGTCTTGTTCATCTGCAGTCAAAACTGTCTTAGCGACCAACTGTCACAGCGGCCACCTGTCGTATAGGACCACTAAGAAAAAAAAAATCCCTCCGAGAGAAAGGCATGTTAAGGAACCTGTATAGCGGCCTCCTGTTTATAACGGCCACTTTTTCTTTTCTCTTGCGATGACCGCTATAGACAGGTTTGACTGTATATCCAAGTCTAATGAAGCTTTTACCGTTCACTTTTTAAAAAAAAAAATTTGATTGAGTCATTAAAGTCACCATGAATATTGAGTGGCCATTAACTGCTACAAGCAGAAATATTTTGTAAGATTATTTTAGACGAATGGCAGAATATACTACTTTTTGAAGAAAAAAAATGAAAATGGGGGAAATGTGTACATGGGATCCAACGGAGTCACATGACAACATACATGGTCGACGCAGTATCTGTCTATTGCTGTCCTTCCAGTTCCATAGAAACCTTCAGTGCACGAAGGCTTTAACTTACTTTGGACGTTCCCAGGCTTGATCTGAAATGACGCTGTCCATCAACATGATCAGCAATCCACTAAAGAAATGCAGTGGGATGAGCGATAATTGATGTGATTGCATAATGTAGGTGGACAGTTGCCTTTTGTGTTGTTCTGTATTGTGTTGGTGGGTTTTTTTTTCTGAACCTTTCCAATAAATGTTATAATAATCATTATAATAATCATTTGCTTGTGTGTATATCTGTTTTTACTTTGAAATGGATTAGTTATGAAATGGGATAAGTTACAATGTTAATCACCCACTCAAAATGTGAACATTGTGCGAAAATGTTATTGATTATGTTGAGATGGAGAAAATTAAAACAAACTTGAATTTGAACTTGAACATCGTCCAAACTGATAATAGTGCGCAAAACTTTATTGCGTAACTTTCAAGCGTCCCATTCTACTTTGGCTGTTGACTTTGTCTGATTAGCAGAGTCAAAGTGCCGCAAATTGCTGCACCCGTTCAGTGACTTGCTTCCCGACGTGTATCTCAGTTGCTCTACATAATGTACAGTCTATCGCTGCTGTGCTAACATGTGCTTTTATTTTTGTTTTCATTTTGATTGGTAGAATGCTGGTAAAACACATAGGCAGACTAGTGGAAGGCAGAACTAAGCCATCTTTCTTCGTGCCCTGCTGTGGAAAGACGTTAGACTTGAAATGGTAATCCAGACGAGCTTATTACTTCTTTATTGCTACTACTTAGAAAACATAAATATGATATCTAAATTTCTGTTTTTATAACCATTACCATTCTTCTTCCTCTCTTCTTCTTCTTCGTCTCATTATAATCATTATCATTATTATTATCATTATTATCATTCATTATTATAGATCATTACTATCAGTGTCATCATCATTATTATCATTATGAAATAGATAAATGACAACGAAATAGATTTTGAATTGAATTGAATTGAATTATCATCATTACTGTTAGGAATGATGACTGTCAATCGTATTTGTTAACAGATACAATTATTATTATTATTATTATTATTATTATTATTATTATTATTATTATTATTATTATTATTATTGTTAGTATTAATATCATTGTTATTACTATTATTATTATTATTATTATTATTATTATTGTTATTATTAGTATCATTATGATTGTGTTACCGACGTCACATATCTGCAAACAGGCGTTTTTATTGAGCCACTAATGCTAAGCAAAGCATCAGGTACAAAACGATGCCTATTTCCTAATGATAATTTGAGTCTAGAAGGAACTAATAAGAGAGATGACAATTGTTAGGATCCGGACCCAGTCTAATCACTGACGGAAGACGAAGTGTGTCGAAGTGAGCCTTATAGACATGTAAATATTGGCTTCTCTCTTACTATGCGCAGATGTCATTATTATGTGACAATGATAATGGTAATGTATCTTTCATTCTTAATATTTCACGTTTCGATAGTGGTTATAACAGTTTAATATCATAATAACCAGTTACTATGATTATTACCATCACAACTACCACCAATATCTTTATGATTTTTGTGACTATGGCAGTAATGATTAGAAGCAGGTCTATGATAATTGAGGATGGTGGTTAAAATTTTCATATTTCAGTCATCATATTTATTTAATTATTATACAGTTGTTATCACTGTGGTTAGTCTAAATGTTTCTGTTTCTGTAATTATTAATTATCGTCAATGTTGTTCTTGTCCAGGTTGGCTGATAAAGGTTACAGCGTCACCGGAGTGGAAATCGCAGAGACGGCATGCAGGCAGTTCTTCGAAGAGCACGACTTGCAGTTCACGGTCGAGGACGTCGACGATCACGTCGGCGGAAGTCTGTTCAAGGTGAAGTAGTGTTCACTGGACATAACTACTCACTAAGATCATATATATATATATATATATATATATATATGTATTTATATGCATGTCATATATATTCATATATTATATATATCATGTATTCATAGGGCCTACATAATCATTTATTTATATGTCTACATAAATATTCACTTGATCACGGCGATAAAGACTGGCAAAGAAATAAAATTAAATAAACATATGATCACAGACACTGTCCCAGGTTATATTACATGACATACTCTTCCCATGACAAGACGTGCAAATGGCTAGTCAGAGAGCAAAACGCCGTTATTAGCAGTATTAGGCGAAAATCCCAACGTAGGCGTGCGTATTTACGTAAAAATGACGATAATAGTAATTATGCTTTATACATAGTACTAAGCGCCCTAATTGCACCTCATGGGACTATATTTACAGTCATTAATTAATTTTGCTTTGTAAATATTTATGTTCCTTAAGCTCTCTACAGAGTGGATTTGAAGGAATATAAGTTATTTGTGTTCATGTAATCATTTTTTTTTTTTTACTGTAGGCGTATGACATTTCGTTCTTTTTTGTGTGTCTTTTTAAGTCTCGCATTGCTAAACATTAGTCTTGTTCATGATTTTTCTATGACGTGTACTGTGCATCAAGTCTACCATGAATGAAAAAAACAAAACAAAACAAAACAAAACAAACATTATCCTGAAACTAATAAGGCTACCCGGAATAGAAACTTAATACATATACTAACGTGGGATTCATAACTTCATTGTTGTTGGGTGTTGTTGTTGTTTTTTCTGGATATCAGGTATTATTTTTCTTTTTTTTTTTTTTTTTTAGTCGTGAGTGACTGGTGGTGTGATTATCCCATCAATAACGATGCCACGCGTACCCTTGAACTGTCGAGTATCGTCAGATTATTCATGTCTAAAAATTACAATGTGCACATTAATTCATTACTGGAATTGGGGTGTAGACAACCTCGTCTTAATGGTGCAGACAACACGCACAGAATGACTAACGGACTCCTAACCGCATTCTGCCCCTAACCAACACACAACGTGGTGCTAGAAGGACGCTGTGACAGTTAATAGGGCATTAAAGACTTCTTGTGTCTCGCTGTGCGGCTTTTCATACTCGTACATTATATTTTCATATCGTTTATCACGAATTTATCTAACTATCTATCTATTAGTACATAATATATATATATATATATATATATATATATATATATATATATATACACGCACACATTTATAATATATGTGTGTATATATATATATATATATATATATATATATATATATATATATATGAAGAGTTTGTTTGCAAAAACCGATAAGTCCATTTTTGAAGATTTTGAAGTACGGTCTCTGTCACAAAGTACAAAATGATACCTTTTAAATGATATATTGGTCACTACATATAAAGGTATATTTTTGAAGTTATGGTCAGAAGAAGCAAAAATGTTCTTATTATTCTCTTTATTTTTCTTGACCTTTAATCGCAAATAATATATTATCTCCATTTGACAAATATGTACTTATCGGTTTTTGCAAACAAACTCTTCATATATATATATATATATATATATATATATATATATATATACATATATATATATATATATATATATATATATATATATATATATATGTATATATATATATATAATATGGATTATCAGATAATAAGAATTATTCTACATCCTAGGTTGTTTGTCAAACTGTTACCAAATACTACAACTACCACTAGTAGTAGTGATGATAATAATACCAGAGACAGAAAAAGTGATAATAATTATAACATTAAAATATGCTATGGATCGTGCGTGTGCAATTATAATATTGTATTATAATCATTGATATCATGAACACTGTTAATGTAGGCATCATCATAAGTATGATTACTTCTAAATTTTGTTTTCGCTTTAGTTAATAACTAGGTTATCATTTTATACATCTGTAAGGAGTAGTAGTAGTGATGTTGTGGGGTTGGTTCGTCGGGCAATATGCCCTGAATGCTATAGATATCATGGATGATAGAAGAACGCGATAGTCCTGTTGTCCTTAGAAGGCATAGCAATAATCAGTCAAAATTACTCGAACAGGCGACCACATGTCCACCTCACGTGAGCTTCGAGGATTATTGAAAACTGCTGTACAGCGGTTGTCCTGAGAAGCATATCAGCTGCATTACTTGTTACATGTGGACACCAGTGCATGTCTTTTTGGCAGTCCTTGAGCCTACAATTTTACTTTTTCGCCACCATTCGGTCAATATTCGGTCAGTTATTGAACGGTATTTTTACTGAGCCATCGATTCATAGCTGTGGTCAATAGTCGTTCAGTATTTTTGGTCCCTATAGCCGATCTACAATTTTGGTCAGTGGTCAGTCAGCGGTCGGCCAGCAGATTTCACCCCGGTCAGTCATTTCGGGACCCCAGGACCTAAGTACTTGTAATTGATGATGTGGTTCCAGTGGTCTAGTGGAGCAAGCTCCTGACTATTAGACCAAAAGGCCGTGGGTCTAATCCTACAGAATACGTGCATCGTTGGACACGATGTTTTGTTCACAGTGTCCCCCTTTGACCCAGGCCGGAATTCTTGAATAGAGTGGTGGAGTTCTCAAAAAGTGCAGAGCTCAACTGACGAGACCTATACCCTGGATAGATTTTGTTATGATGACGATGACGATGATGATGATGATGATAATGATTGTTTTGTTATTATTGTTGTCATTATTAATATTATTGTTATTGTCATCACTATAACACCACCACCACCGCCGTCATCATCGTCGTCGTCATCGTCATCATAACAATTGTCAGTGTCACTATGAATATCGGTAGCCGTTGTAAAGGGATTAGTAGTGGTAGCAAACATAAAATGTCTTCTATAATGATATTGTCCAAATGACCCAGTTATTGAGGAAAATGATGTGAGAAGACCGTCCAGAAATATTTAAAGGTAAAAGGGGAATTCATGTTCATCGACAGCTGCAGTTTACGGCCTATCAGTGTATAATCTTGTCATCATATTCTTCGATGGCAGTCTTTGATGAATCGAAGGTAGAAGTACGTTTCAGCGGAGTACATACAAAGAAATACGCAAGGCAAAGTGGGCAAACTGTCCGCTTGTCCCGTTATTGTCATCTCTTCGCGCTAATAAAACGCCGTTATTTTTCCCCTTTCAATTTCCTTCCGCACATGATCACTTGCTTAATAGTCCGCTGAGTCATCAGCGCCTCAAAAATAAGATTAACCGGCAGGAAAAATTAATTACGTCTATAGCTCCTGCCGATATTGTGCCCGAAATATGATACTTGTGCCCGATTGACACCGAGCCACTGTGGAGGGGCATGGGCCTCGTTTCATCTCGTTCTCGTTGAGGAGGGTTAAAGGGAAAATAACACTGGCTAACTTCTTTTTTTCTTGGTCTGAAAATCCTATAAATGATTTTCTCCCTCCATGAATGCTGAAAAAATGGTACTATATCTTCGTCACTCTGCCGTTGACACATGCGAAATCAGCTTTACAGCATTGTAAGAATTTAGATAAACTTGATCTGGAGCATCACTTTATAATTTTGTGTATTAAAGTAGCGTCCTCTCTTTCATGCAATCTCATCAAGGAGATAAATATTCAAAAACGCCAATATTTGCAAGGCAAATCAATATTGAGTGATCCTTTTAAACAAAATTGATTACATGTATAATTCTCTCTCCAACTTATTGATGGATTCCCATACGACGAGACATTAATTCATATTGCAGGTTTTTACCCCTCCCCCCCCCCCTGTTTTTTAGATTGCTTAAGTAAATTGTGTCTATCAGCCTATTTTGAATTTTGCCTCTTTCAGGCGATGACGAAATATAAGTTCGTTGATTTGCCTATGTACATTAAAGCACAATAGCTTAAAGGGATGATGGTACGATTTTGGTTGAGATGAGCCTTTAGGTTTCCAACATTTTTTTATTTCAAAACCGATTTTCATCAAATGAACTTTGAATTCCTCGTAGAACTGTATGCTTTTTTTTTTAAATTTCATTGAGTGGTTCTAAGTATCTTGCAAAAAAAAGTTAAAAGCTGAATTACTGCCTCAGCCAGTACCATATTATCCCTTTAAACTGTATCTGTTAGTGGGTAAACGTTATCCCTTGATAATATCAACGTATGTAAAGGGCGTCAAGTCGATTAAGTACGTTGTCTTTTGTCCGAGATAGTATCGACATCATGTAAAGCAAAATATCTTTTAGTTATCCCAATGCAAATTTTTTCATGCATTAGATAAAGCGAAACGAGCATCGTATATTCATCAAGAAATGTGAAGAGATATGATAATTCTGATAAGCAGATCAAAGCTGCTGCTCAGATTTCATTTTCTCGGATAAAGTAGGTAGCACACGAAAGGTTTTCCAAACACTCTGACATAATTATAAAAAGTTATCTGTATATCATGGTAATCATTTCAATCAGTGCGAGCTTAATTACAATCATGAAAATTATTATGACCATGATGATGACAGTGATAGTAATGTTAGTAATATTAATGATAACAATAACAATAACAACAATAACAATGATGATGATAGTTTATATTTTTGCAGTGCCTTTTCCACTGGATACAAGGCGCTGTGAGAATGATGTCATCCCTGGTCGCCTTACCAGGCAGTGGCAGTACGAGTCCAGTGCATAGAAGCTTGTATAATAACGTGAATAAGTAGGTCTTCAAATTTTGTTTGAAGGGATTCAGTGTTGGTGATAATTTCAAAATAGGAGGGTAATGGTAATGATGATAAGTAATAATGTAAAAATGGCAATGATAACAATAATAATGATAATAATAATAATAATAATAATAATAATAATAATAATAATAATAATGATAATGATAACAATAATAATAATAATAATAATAATAATAATAATAATAATTGATAATAATAATAATAATAATAATAATAATAACAATAATGGTAATAATGATGAAATAAGTATCAATGTTATTATTATCATTATCTTTTTTATTTTTATACTATTACTACTGATAATTATGACGATGATAATGATAATGGTAATAATGACTTTAACACTGGTATCATCATTGTTGTCATCATCATCATCACTATCAACATAATGTTGCTATGATCAACACTGCATTATGCTGCTGCGAAAAGACATATTATTATGTTGTCAAATGCAGAAGTGTCTGTATATGTTATGTTCATCTCCGTCGGAAAAAAAAAATGACGTAGCTTAGACGCGCAACTCGAATGCATTCTGGATATTCGTGTACAGGTGTTTAAGTCGGACCAAGGAATTAAGCGTTTTTTTTTTTGTTTTTTTGTTTTTTGTTTTTTTGTTTTTTTTTTTGCGAGGTAAAGTTCTTCTGTTTTATTGCCTGGTTCTGGTCGTCCAATTTTCCTGAGATTTAAGCGTTTTGCAATTTGGTCCTTTATATCGTACCATCGCAGATTAGATTCCTTTGGTGTTCCTAGGATACTGTGTACAGATAATATTTTTATCCTTAGAATATTGGACACGAGGATATAGCTGTCGATTTGCGGTATTGATTTACTGATGATCAAACAGTGACACATGTTCACGAGGGATCATCTAGCGTGTTAGTAGTAGCCTTGATTTCATGGCTGAACGTTTCTTTTCTCCTCTTTCTATGGTCCGCATTTCGGCGCCACATTGTGACTATCCTTACAGTGTAAAGAATTGGCTTGGTATCAATAGGCCTTCATTATAATGACAGTGATATTAATGAATGAACGTCTTGAAACCAGAATAGGCGCTGATAAAAATCAAAGCAAAGCACTGGTGGATGACAGCAATGGGAAAAGTAAATAAAAAAGAAAAATGGACTTGGCCTTGATTTACCATCACTGTTTAAAATTTGTCACCATGGCTGTATTCAGCCTACATTGACGTGATTAGATGGAATTCATTATAGGTGTATTGATCTTTACGAGAGTTGTCAAATGCATGCGTTGAACGATTACACTGCGGTGAGCCAACTTTGTGTATACTTTCTGTTGGAATCTGAGGTATCAAAAAACAAACAAAAAAAAAATCAAGAAAACACGCAAAACAGAGAAGTATAGTAAACACACGAAATGAAAAAAAAAAAAAAAATCCTGCTACAGAAAATACTAATAGTAACAGCAATAGCAGCTCTACAATGATGAAAGCACGTCATCCATAGTTGGAAAATGACGTTGAAAGCTGGCGTTGGAAGCGCACTGTTTTCAAGATTAACGCTCTTTAACAACTGTAGTACAGGCCGTCTATAGCGTGTATAGATTGTATTACCACAAAAGTTAACTGTAAAACTTTGATCAAATGATGGCGCCGTTCTACTTAATGCACATTCTTGCATTGCTCAGTGTCGAAATGAAATACGAGGACACTAGCTTCTTTGATAAGGCTAGCTTATTACTAATCCTGTTCGTCAAAGACTCCTAAATTAAAATTATCAACAAGGTGATATGATTCAACACCATTCACTTTTTTAATCGCACTTAATAGTCTTTTAAAAATCACTATCTTTCCATTTTTTTTTTCTGCAATAATTCCTTCTATACAACAACATTTTGGCACAAGCACAAAATGTGCGACGAATCAGTTTATTGTTAACAGCGTGTGAGAAATTAACACTAACTTGCCGACAACTACAGATTAACAGCAGGTCAAGCAGTGGTCAAGTTTTATGTACCCCTTTTAGTTCTCTTTTATTATGTTGTACAGAATAAAGATCATCATAAGTAGACTCACCTTACTTGTGCTTCTCGGGAAATACAGGAAATTTGAGCTCTAGCCAAAACCAACTCATTTGCACTTACCATACACTAGAGGTATAACGTTTGATGACATGAACATTTATTTATACTGCTGTGCACACCACGTTACCCCTGAAGGCCAGTCAATATCATTAAAATGTCGTCCGTATCTTCCTTTTGATTTGCAGGCTGTTGACTGCGACGTCAGGATTTATTGCTGTGATTTCTTCAAAATAACGAGCGACCTCATCGGCCAGTTTGACTGCATCTGGGACCGAGGTTCGTACGCGGCGATGAACCCAAGCGATCGACCAAGGTGAAGACGACTTTCAGTTCTCTTTTCATTGTTAAAATTTACGTTCTTTTTCCTAGAATATATCAATTTTGCAGACAGTACATCGTGTCACTTTATTTTACAAGTAGATTTAGCTTGTTGTCAAACCTTAATGAATTAATACCAAAGTATTTTCATATCATAAAGATGAATCCTGGCACTAACTAAAAGGATAAGATTTGGCTAATAAGAATAAAGGTTAACAGTGCAATTCTGTAATGTGCGAGTGCTATTTTCTGTTTTAGAAACAGTATTCAGCCTTATCAAAAACACACAAGATACGCATTCTTTCAAGTATATTTGAGAATCAGCTACTGAGAGGTTGAGAACATTTTGCCATTCTTTTTTTGCAAAAAAAAAGACACAAATAAACAACCAGGCAGACAGTTACTTATTAAGGACAGACTTCAAGTTTTCCAGGTAATGAAATGCTTCCTTGGTCGTTGGCTTGTTTTTCTGGGCAACAATGCACAAGCGAAACCATTATCGTGTGACCAAGACATTAAAAAAGACAGCCATTTTAATACACAGATAATTCATAGGTTAATCAACCCGTTTATAGTTTCTTCGGACAGAGAATCAGCGTCTATAAGCGACAACATTTCAGACAGCTTTGGAGTGTACTTCGGGGTCTCTTGTCTATGAAGTTTATAATTACCTTCTTTCAAAAGCAAGAGCCCGTAATTGTGGCAACGTAACTATAAGTTCGCGCGCGCCAAAAAAAAAAAAAAAAAAAAAATTCCCTCAACCCAATCTTCTCACCTTCTAGATATTGTGACGTCATCTCCAAGTTACTCCACCAAAAAGGGTCTTACCTACTCGACTGCTTCGAACTGGAGCATTCTGTTTTCGCTGGTCCCCCGCACAACGCCCCTCCTGGAGAGGTTGAAAGACTCTTTGGTAAGTACTAACCATCTTCTTCCCATATATCGCTACCCTCTATTTATCAGCTAATGATTATGCATTTGTGGTGGATGATCATTTGCACATTTACGTGTCTACAGCATAATTAATAAGTATGATATACATTGATAGAAGTAACTGTGTATCTGTTTGTTTATCAATAAATTTACATAATATATACTGATCCATCAATATAATTCAATTTTTTTTTTTGCATTTATTCATTGTCCGTTTGTTAATTTTCAGGTATTAGTATTAGCATCTCTTCAGTCATTCGTTTGTGCCTGTATTATGTATGTATACAAATCCGCACAAAATTCATATCATCATCTTCTTCTTCTAAATACTTCTCAACATTCCATCTGGAACCAAGCGAGGAGGTAACAGAATGTCATCATATAGGAATATAATAGGGGACATCATGTACACTGTGCTTACTTGAATATAAGGACGTGTTGGTAATTACTGTCGTTTTGTTCATTATTTGTGATCAATGTATGTACTAATAAGCAAGACATATTAAAATATTGGTGTTATTCTGTTGTTCTCTCTTCTCTTCAGACTCGTTTGTCGTCGAGCAAATCGAGCACGTGGATGCCATGACGGATTGGACACGGTCCTGGGGAGTCGAGTACTTCTTTGAAAACGATTTCATTATTAAGCACAAGAGTGAATAAAGACACGAGGGCACACGCACACACCACCACGACCACCATCACATCACTATAACTACCACAACCAAAGCACTCTAAGCCACTAGTTTGATTGTACAGAGTAGTATCAATTAGTTCTTCGTGCCGGCAATCACATTCCGCAACAGATTGGGGTGACAACAGGGAGGGTGCTGCTTTTTGATTGGGCCACAGTTGATTTTCATTCGCGACCCCTGCCAATCAGTAATATTTGCCATAATCTCGTCTCGTAACGCGCGATGATAACGGCGAGAAATTCATTGTACAATCATTTACTCACTGCATCCCATTTAGCCAGGTCAGGTTATCACGCCAAGTTGCCAAGTTGGATCCAAGTTGTCGAATTGTTCGTGTATCATGTTGTAATCCTACGTAAGCGAGAGCAGGGTGTGCCATCGTCTAACTCGGGAGGAGATATTCAAATGGTGTCATATAAACTTATCATCGCAGCAACGCAGTGATGCACCCCACGGGATAAGAAAGTTTGATTAACTTTCTTGCTTGCTTACTTTCAATACTTCTTTCCCGGTGTTCATGAAATTAATGCACACGATGTCCATTCAGTGATACATGTGTATGTCATAATCAGAACACTGTATTCAGCCTACTTTCTTTACTTTTGGGCTCCCGTGTAGAAATAAAAAACAAAAACAAAAACAAAACACAGCAAAACAAAATTCGAACAGCGATCCCATTTCATACTGCCGACTGGCGGCATGTCTGTGGGTTTTTTCTTCTCCCGACACTGAATGTTATCAAACTTCGTGGAAACTTCAGAAAGCGAAATATAAAACAATGTTATCAAGCTTCTAGGCATGATCTACGTCAGTGTAAGTCTCTTTTCTTCTTGTTAATAAGTTTAGATCAGTCTGCTGTTCCATAAACCCTTCATCTTTCATGAGAAACTTGATCGGCAATACAGAAAAACACTCACTCACATACTCAAAAGACAAAGCTTGTAGCAGTGATACAATGTAAAATCTTCAATGGGTTTGTGGTGTCACCCCCTATTGGACAATATGATATTTTTCATGAGATATTACACACTGTATCATTATTATTCACTTTTGCTGTTTTATTGAACTCAAAAACTTTTGTCGTTGTTTTGTATGATATAAAGAGTTACTGTGACGTCATAACTGGCAGAGCCAGTGTCCTTGATTTGAGCGGAAACTGTGTGTTTGTTTGTTTGTTTTTTGTCGTCTTTTTAATTTCAAATAAAAATTATTATGTGGTTCCGACAAAAGGGTAAAACAGGAGATGGTATGTACAGAGTTAGATTCTGGCTGTGGAGGTTTATGATATAATGTTTATGAGGGCCTGTGAATATTTGCTAGTAGGCCTTCCAACGATATATTATATTGTTGTGGTTTGTTCAGATGAATGTAAATAAAAGTCTTGTAGATGTCACTATCATTATGAGTGGACACGTGTAGATTTGCTAAATTATACGATGTATTGATCGACTGTCATGTTACATTAATGTCACAAGTATTTATAACTGCGAGGTTTCCTTTTTCTATTATACTTCCTTAAATTATCATCAATCGAAATCTGCTCGCAAGTTATTAGATATTTCATCGTAGCATTCATTGTTGTGGAATCGTGTGTTGTCAGTTTACGCCCGTCTAGGTGATGTATATCTACCACTTGCCATGCTTGCGAATGGTCTATAGTGCCGTAGCCATGGTAACGAAATATAATGAGGCCTAAAGTGAATGAACAACGCAAGTATGTTATTGCGTATACATAGGCACATTCTCTGTGACCGCGTGTTTAGATCATTGCAATGGATTTATCGTTATCAATATTGATGTCTAGCGTAATTTAGCTTTCATTTAGGGTTCATGAAGATGGGGAAAAGTATCTTGTTATTCGAGGAATTGTCCAGAAATATAATATATTATGACGTGTTTATATGCGATGGTACGTGCGGTTGAATTATGGACGTTATCTGTGACAATGTTGCTACGCAGTTACACGTGTTAGCATCGTATTGTGCGTTCTTTCACTGTCATATAGATATACACGGTATACACCACTCTGCCTTTATATACACTTTGCCTTGATTCTGCCTCGTAATAATTGATATTCCATGGTTCGCGTATACTGCGTAAACGACTTCCATTTTCCATATACCACTTGTCATGAATCCAAGTGTTTACCTAGAAATGCTGAACTATTCCAGGGTTTGTACTCGCACAGATAACTATGATTATAGCAGTATGCATTTTGTATTCATCATCTAGAATCCACAACTGGCCTTTTGGGAATTAAAAGAATGTATACGATCATTAAAAAAAAGAAGTAAAATATCTTGTATGCTCTGTGTATGTGTGTGTGTGTGTGAGTGTGTGTGTGTTTAATATAACTTAACATCTTTTCTTCTTTTTTCGACGCTCCCCTTTCACATGCCTAAAAGACAATAGACAGAAATGGGCACGATGGTACCAGCACATTTTCCAGCCCCTCCCCTCCCCCATATTAGTATTCAATCTCATGTCCAGTCGTCCCTTATCTGTCTATCCATCCATCCATCCATCTATCCATCAGTCAATAATCAATAATCGATCACTCAAATGAATGAATGAATCAATGAATGAATGAATGAATGAATCAATCGATCGATCAATCAATCAATCAATCAATCAATCAATCAATCAATCAATCAATCAATCAATCAGTCAGTCAGTCAATCAATCAATCAATCAATCAATCAATCAATCAACCAATCAATCAATCAATCAATCTGTTCATTAATCAATCAATCCAGCCATGAATCTTTGTCACAATCTGTTTAGATGAATTTTAAGACTATTTGTCTGCCATTCTTTTCCACTCTCTTCCTCTCACCCTCCACACCTCAAAAAAAAGTTCCGTGTATGCGCAGAACTTTTTTTTTTTCTTTGAACGTCTGGGTCGAAAAAATGTTAAGCTCCCTGGCTTATGTCTTGTCTTCGTCACACGCTTTATCAATTTGTAAGAGTTTGATCGCAAAACAGCATAAGCGCCATTCTCAAACATTTTAAAGTATTCATAAAGTCCACCATCAGATAGAGCAAAATGAAACTTTTCTGATGATACCTCACTTGATGCATAACAAAATGTTCTTGAAATTATGATTACAAATATCCCATCTTTTCCTCGTGATTATTTTCTGTTTTTAGCACGTTTAATCGCAAATATCTCAAATTTAAAAAGTGGAGTTCATTCGTCTTGAGATAAAACTCTTCAATTATAACTGCAATCTATAGTGATTGCTGAAGATATCAATTAATGTGTAGGAATCTGCATCACACTGTGTGTGTGTTTGTGTGTGTGTGTGTGTGTGCGAGGTTGTGTGTGTGTTGTCGTTATTGTTGCTGTTGTTGGTGTATTTTTAAGATTTTACTGTCAATAAAAAGGGAATTGTAGTAGCAGTAGCAGCACTACTACTACTGCACTCTGTACTGCTATTTCTTCTACTACTAATAACAAGAATAATAATAGCAATAGTAATCACATAGCAATAATAATAACGATAATAATCCTCATCAAATAAATCACAATGTGCTACACGATGCATTACAAACTTGCAAACTGTTTTTGTTTTTAGTGTAATATTGTTTTTAATAATGTAACTCAACTCGTGAAGAGTAAACACTACACAATCTGTACCAAGCTAATGCATTGCATACAATGTTCGAAATGCTTGAGTACAGCACAATCCACACCCACAAATACATCACATCGATTTTTTTTTTCTCATTTCATCTTGAATCATCAATCACAAACGAATATTGCAAATAAGATTGGATCAAATCTCGACAGATCTGTCGAAATCAAGACGTGAAATAAACCTCTCAAATCTTGAAGCCAATTCTGTCACATAGCAATTAAATAAAAACTGAATTCATATCCGTTGTGTCCTCGACAACTTTCTGTAGCTACGATGGAAGACTTGCACGCTAATGACAGTGTAGTACAATTAGTAGAATATTGATGACCTGTTGCACACATGATAACATAAACGCGATATGATATGCTACAAATATTGACACCTTGACAAGTATCACAGATTTATGCTAAACAGCCACTGAATAGAGGTATGAAACAAAATGCACTGCAGCAGAAAACTTATTTTATCTAAAGATTTTTATCTAAAGATTTTATCTAAAGATCTGGGGCTTGATGCCGAGTACAATTACGAGTACAATTACGTGTACAGAAGACCAGGGGTTGAATGCAAAACACTCCCAAATACATGTACATGTAGTTGTGTCATCAATAATGTAAGAGACGTAGCGCCAACTCTTGGCAGATGAAGTACAGTTAATAAAGCTAATAGTTGAGCTTCTGTATCCAGGAGTGTCAAGAGATTGGTAAATCAGGATGATTACCAACTCACGAATGGAGAGTGATTATGAACCTGAGACATTGTGTAGCTCTAAAAGGACCAAGCAATGTTACAAATAACACGGTGTCTCATTTTGAGCATTCAATCCCATTCATAACCTTACAGGGGGTACAGAGTACCAGGGAGACACTTCCCATATCTATTCTGTGTCAGTATACAAGGCAAACTAAACAAGTTCTTAAGTAAATTTGGAATCCAGCACAACTTAATAATGGCAACAACAGCACTCGGTGATGTTAACTTCAGAGTGGAACAAAAAAAAAAAATAATAACAATATCAACCTGCTGTTCCATTCACAACCGTGGGTCGGTAGCCATCCACCCTCTTTCTTATACTTTTTGCAAAGGATTTAAAGAGTACTGTTTATTACGATGACAGGTACCCAATTTATTTAGTTGACACTTTAATTTCAAAGAATTCTAGCCAACGCTGGATGAATAGCAATCACAGATGTTGAAGAAGTACAATTGAGTGAATATGCACATGATAATCATATCATATATTTATATAAATGCATTAGAAATCATACCCAATCTTCTAGTGCCATTCCAAATCATATAATTTCTGTTCAGAAATATGTACAGGAATTACTTCTTCTTTAACAGTAGAACCTTCCGCTCTTTTGTAAAAATAAACAAACAAAAGAAAACAAAACAAGCAAACAAACTAACAAACAAAACAAAACAAACAAACTAAGAAAGTAACTAACAACATTGCAGCACAGAAACAAACATACATTGTACAATAAAATGACCGGATACATAAACATTGCATCGGATTGAAAAATAATACTCTGTACATTTCCATCATCAACGTGGCTGACATGCGACAATTTTTCTGAATCAGACCCTTGGGAATTTTGGCAGAGCATTCATTCACAGCTGCCAAATTTAGACTTGACTGCAAGAATGAAATTATACATAAAGAGAAAGTGAACAGAATTCATTCCAGAGATTGTGCATGAAAACCATAATATACAGACTGCATAAAAATATGTACATACATGTAGTGCACGTGGTTACAGAGATCATGTAGAAGCATTCATTCAAATTTCTATGGCAAATGACATAACATGGCTGGACGGATTTGTCTTATGTAAACCCTCCCCCCCCCCCATCCCAACCCCATTTCATATTCAATATCTCTATTCAAGATGCTATTAAATAATAAGAAAAGCACATTTCACCACATCTCGCAGCCTTTCAAACAGTTTGTTTGTTTGTTTGTTTTTAGTATCTTGACTTACTTGTAAATCTACAATAGATAAGTCGGCTTTTGCTTAAAGTATTGATACATGCTGAACATAGAAGCTACACTTGTCTCGCTGGAGCAACATAAAGATGGCACATTGTGCAAATTATGCCCACAGCACATTTCAATTTGTGAATAGGCATATCCACAAGCAAAATGGAAATTTTAGCGAGGTCCCATGCAACAGTGCGTGACTTCATTTTTGAAGACGCCCAACAATCTATTATTAGATACGTGAATGCAAACACAGGTGTCATCTTCAGACCCAACTATGGAATTCAAGCAAACAACCACTTATTCAGTTCTACATGCCTGACAGGGATGGTACAGTATTGGTTGAGGTGAGAATTCTGCTGTTAACTTTTTGCAAATACGAGGAAGCCACTTTATGAAATGTTAAAAAGCATCCAATTCTAAGTGGAATTAAAAGTTTATTTGATGAAAATCGGTTTTGAAATGGCTGGGAGATCAAAGGAAAGCAAAGTGATCGTAATAAAAGGTGGGTCTCACCTTTTATTAGGATCACTTTTTTTTTTTTATATTTCAGCCATTTCAAAACCAATTTTCATCAAACAAACCTTAATTCCTCTTAGAATTATATGCTCTTTCATATTTCTTGAGAGATTTCTCATTATTAACTCAAAAAAAAATGTATCATAAAAAAATGTTGGAAACCTCAAGCCCCATCTCAGCAGAAACTGTACCATCCCCTTAATGCCCAACCTTCCCTTTTCATTCATTCATCTTCTTTGCAAGCGTTAACAACAAAGAAGGCACTTATCCTCGGAAGGTGCCCCATAAACTGTAATAATGCAGATTTCAGTTAAAAAGCCTTTTCAGCTGCCATGTACAAAAGTACATGTGTATGAGTCACTTGTGATTTGTAGTGGAGATGATAGGAGAACTGGTTCTAAGCTTGGGATAATTCATTCTTCAATTGGTAGTTCTTTTTCTCTCTCTCTCTATCTCTCTCTCTGTCTCTCTCCTCCCCCCCCCCCCCTATTCTTTTTTTTTTTTTTTTAATAATTGGTACTACTTTAATAGAATTCACACTCAAGAGAGAATCTTCAAGAAAAGTTAAGGTAACATAGCAGTCTGGAGAACTCCCCCCCCCCCCCAAAAAAAAAAAAGAAAAGAAAAGAAAAGAACATAGGCAAATTAACAATGAGAGCTATCTCGGTCACATGACAAGGTAGCCTCACAGATCTTTGCACGTATAGGGAAATCGGCACGCTAACCTGGAAACATTAAAATGCACATTACTTGAATATGAGACCATTCTGAAGCAAATAATTTTCACACAACAATAGATATAAATTATAATGTAATGAATCCCACAAGAATTGGAACAAATATAAGTTATATTTCTCCTGCTGTGTTTCCCGCGTTCTGGCGTTATTTCCATTCAAAATCAATCTCAAAATCAAAATGCAAATAAACAAACTTCCATCAAAGTGCCGAAAACACAAACATAAATAACAAATAAATGAGCTAGAGGTGTTGCCAAATGTAAGACAGCAATGAGAGGAGAACCTGAGATTGAAAAGTCACCTCAGTATTGACCGATTCTGTGACGCACTATGTGTATTTTTGGCATGGGCGCAGCCATAGTGGGTGTATCAGCCGACCCCCCCTCCGCACTCCCCCACCCCTCTCCCTACATTAGCACGCGCGCAGAATGAAAAACTGCTTTAGCCAATGGGCGTCTCGTACTGAGTGCGCGAACCTTTGTTACAAGTACGTGTAAACATGTTGCCCCGGGGTGGGGGAGAGCAGGGGGGGTCGGCTGATACACCCACTATGGCTGCGCCCTGTGCCGTAAAATGTCTGCTGCCCTCAACGAACCCGAATCGGTCAATACAGTCGTGTCATTGTGATTAAAGTCTGTAGCCCCGGTCAGACTGCACAAAACTATGTGAAGCTTCACTTCCAGGCATTTTGCTTAGTGTAGTTTGGACAGTCAGACTGCAAACTTCTCTTAAACACTTACCAGTGAATTTTCCTTCAAAACTTCCTGCTTGTACTTAGCTCTGTGAAACGTGGCCACACACGGTTGAAACTTCACAAACTTTGTCCTAAGATTACATCCATATTGATATGATGTTAGATCCGTATCCATGTTGTTGCATGTGTCTTTTTTGACATTCACTGTACTATTAAATGACGAGCGCAAATTTGAGACGGTCTTTCAGCATTACATTTAGTGCTGAAGAAAGAGGTAGAAGAAAAAATTATTTACAAGCGAATGCCTACAAAGAAGGAGGAAATAGAAATGAAAAAACTTCTGAAAAGAAAAATTTTTGCAAGAGTTTATGGAAGGAATGTTCGAGAACACGTATTCTGTGCCAAAATTTGCCCTTGTCAATGTACATGAATGTCAGCCCAGTTGAACGGTGTGCGTAGCTGAATAACAGTGAATGCCGCAAGCTACCATCCTGCTGTTAGTTGTGATATGCTAACACATGGTGACCACCCCTGCAACAAAGTGGAGCCATCAAATGCTGCAAAGAAGAGACAGCCCATCTGGGAGATTCCATTTTTGAGCAGATGGGGTGGGAAGCTAAGTCAACTGTACCACATGTATCACCACAAAATGAGGTCTCATTTCATTCCATGACATGGAATACAATCATTGAAACCAGCACAAAATAACTCCATAGTCAAAAGATCCACTACGATTACTTTAAAGCTGATTGGCCATTGCTAAGACATTGCTGATATTGTTTAAAAGGCAAATTCCAAGTCACACCCCATGAGTGGGCATGTATACATGTATTGCAAGGCTCTGACTCTCAACCAGACCATGACCACAACCATCCAATAGACTAAGAAAAAAAAAAGAGGAAAAAAATAAGTTTGATGTGCATCAATTTGTTCTTAGTCAGCTGAGGTGAGTTTTCATTGTTGCTGTTGGAATCTCACATGCCAACACTACCCCCTCATAAAATGGACCAATCCCACAAACACACACTCGAAGTGGGGACTGGACTATTCCACTGGAGCACTGCAAGGGGGTGATCATGTACCAACAGGTGCCTCTTTAGAGCCTCTCTCATGAGATGGATATGACATGGCCTGTAAGATTCAGGTCCGGGTCCCCGTTTGTCAGCCCTAGTCCATGATCAGAGTTTGGGAGTCCGAGTCCGATGTCATCTGGAAAGGTGGCGTGCCTGGGTACGATGGGTAATTGCCTGCATATAGAATAAGAAAAAAAAAATTTAAAGGTAATATATATACAGATTTCATTCATCATTGTTATGTAACGTTATACAGTCAACCTCGCTTACCTCGACATCGGATTAGCTGAATATCACTTACCTCGGAGGCAAAATGAAAGTCCCGATTATTCCTATGGAGCTTCCGTGTGTTAAAACTCGCGTAGCTCGAAAAACTAACTCCAAGTTTGGTTACCTCGAAGGGAAATCTAATGTCTTGATCTAGCTTAATTAACTTACTGTTTTTCCCAGCATGTTGCTCGAATAGAAATTGCAAATATCACTCAGCATTTCCGATTAAGCGCACGTGGACAGCGAAGACATGTCACAACTCTTCACACTCGATTGTAAATATTCTGAGACCAGAGCAATCGTGTGACCAAAATAATACACAGTTGGCAAAAAAAAAAAATCCCCTACACCTATCTACAAACGTACACGGAATGCACATAGCACGCTCGGCTGCAGCATCTTCTTTTCTTTAAAGGACAAGTTCACCTTCATGTACATGTGGATTGAGTGAATGCAGCAATATCAGTAGAACACATCAATGAGAGTTTGAGGAAAATCGGACAATCCGTTCAAAAGTTATGAATTTTTTAAGTTTCTGCTCAGTCACAGCTGAATGAGAAGACTACTACTTGTATACCTTGTGATGTCATATGAGTACAACAATATAAAGAAAGTATAAAAAAAAATTCAAGATATTCTCACTTTTCTCACATAATAAAAGAACACTCGACTTCTCTCTTTCAGATGTCAGGGGAAATAATATTACCCCTAACATAAGTCAGTAACATGTCGAAGAAATGTGCACTTTATTAAACAAGAGACCCGCGGGTCTAGCGCTCACCTGAGTATCGCAAGTTCACCTTTCACGCAGTCACTAATCTAAATTATTCACAGCTCTACTAAAATTTGACCAGGCTTCTCAAGTAGAAGATGAAAATGTACAATAAGGGCCGAAATTTTTAAAGATTCCTTAATTTGGGGGGATTGGGGGCCCCCTGGGGCCCTCTGGGTGGGGCATGGTGCCCATTTTGATAAATTGAGATCCTGACCCCCTAGGGATGCTACCTGCCAAGTTTGACGAAAATCCATCATGAGGTTTTCAGGAAGAAGATGAAAATGTACAATTCAGGCCCCCATTTGGACCTTCCCAACACCCCCCCCCCCCCCTGCCCCCAAGAGGGGCACCCCTGGATTTGCTATGAACAAACTTGAAACTACAGTCATTAATGTACTCACTCATAGTATTATCTTAGCTCTATAACTTCTGATTCTAGAGAAGATTTTTAAAGATTCCTTCATTTTGGGGGGTTTGGCCCCCCCCCCCCCCCCCCCCCCGGGGCCCCTGGGTGGGGCATGGTGCCCATTTTAAGAAATTGAGATCCTAACCCCCTAGGGATGCTACCTGCCAAGTTTGATGAAAATCTGTCTTGGGGTTTTCAAGAAGAAGATAAAAATGTAAAAAGTTTACGCACGACGGACGACGGACGACGGACGCCGGACGAAGGGCGATCGCAATAGCTCACTTGAGCCTTTGGCTCAGGTGAGCTAAAAAGTCAAGTTTTGTGAAATTCTCTTGTAATTTTCCTTATATTGTTGTACGCATCTGACATCATACACTGTAGTAGTCTTCTCCTCCAGCAGTGATTGCACAGATATTTTAAAAATTCATAACTTTTGAACGGATTGTCGGATTTTCCCCAAACTTTCACTGTGTTCTACTAATATTGTCGCCTTCACTCAATCCACATGTATATGAAGGTGAACTTGTCCTTTAACCCCTGTGTTCTGATTAGCGATCGTGATTGTCATGCCGTGCGCGTAGATTTCTTAACCGTCGTGGCGCACATGCTTAGGTGTTGACAGTTATATCTTTGGCGTTAATCACGGTCCACTGTTCAAACATCAATCTCCTGCATAATGCTTTTCTAACTTTTTTCCTTTCACGAAGTTTATTTCATTAATTCTCCCCTAAGAACACAAGCACTGAATACTTTTTTTCAGCAATGCGATTATGAAAATTCTGTGGTATATGATCTGGAAGTAGGTCTAGCATAATAAAGAATAGATACGATTTAACAACAGTTTATTAAGATTAAAGATGATACAGAAAGATACGCTGTACGATTTTTCAGGCAATTATCATTTACTTTACCCCTGTTTTGACTTGGATTTTATTTGGGTTTTCGGTAATTTGAATTTTTCCCCTTTTCTAGCACAATCGTATAGGCCCCCTAAGATTGTTTCTCGGTTTTGTTTTTTTTTTTAATGCAAACAATCCTCTTTGGTAAATGTTTATGATTACAGTAATAGCACTGACATACTCATAGCCCAAATCTGATCTTGTAATATAACTCATTACTGTTTTATGGGCAACCATGTAGCCCATCCTTCATGTGCTGCACTTTTTACTAACTGCGGCTGTACTTGCTGTAATACACTGTACATCTGGTTTTGTTTGAATTTGCGTTGTACTGTCGGCCGTGAGTCACCCTCTACGCGACCGTTATTCTCCCAATCACGCATCTGTGCCTGACACACATACACTGTATGATGTTCGCCACGTGCACGGTGCGTTGCCGTTCTCTGTACGTGATGTGTATTGTGCCAGATTCTCAACCATATAACCACGTGTTCATCTTGTCGATACAGCATACCTAGCTAGGCACTGCTCGCTGACTGCCAGTGCTGCTGGTAGACACACAGAAGACCAATGCGTAGCGGTGCGACATTGCCATTGCTCCCTAGTCCTGTAGCTCTAGATGTTCTTGGTGAGCTACATGTACACCCATGTGTTGTGCGTATTATATTAAAAGTTTGCAAAGCTACATAAGAATGTGATTCTTGTGTAACTGTCTGCTATAGTAAATTTAGTTTGTGTTTCGATGCGTTTCTCCACATGACATGCACGAGTATTACGCAAATGCATACAGTATTCTGTAGACACACCACATCCACACGCAGATACAAAGGTGCATTCAGCACGCACGTTCTGCAACCATGTCTTCCACTCGATGACATATCGGTATTTTCTTTTTGTTTTTATGGTAATAGGTGATTTAATTGTCCACCAGGAATTGATTTCCATTCAATCCATTCATATTCAAGTCAGTCGACTAATTCGAGGTATGCGAGGTTGACTGTATTGTATAATGTAAACTGGACAACAACAACAAAATATCCTAAAGTTTCTCAATATCTTTTTTTTTTCCCTTTGGTCTGACGGCAGGTGAACGGTAAGTAATAAACAGTAAAGGAACAGGAAAAGGAAAAGGAACAAGGCTGTGTATTCTAAGCCCAAGCTGTCAAGAGAACTCATATCTGAAGTAATACGCTGCTGTTCTTAAGACCTTCCTACACTACATAAAATGTGAGAAATATTAAAAGAACGAGACAAGAAAGCAAAGTAAAATAATAAACAGTCCCCTCAAGTAACACCTAGCAGGCACAAAACAATCACATTGCAAATAAATCTGTTTGCTCAGTATGATTGTGTTTCCATCTGGTTTCCAAGGACACCCTGTAACAAATACTATAGTTATGTTCAGACGACAAGCCCTAACCTCGAGGTTTAGCTCTTGCCCCCTAACTTCGACGTGTGTCCACACGACGAATCTTAACCTCGAGGTTACATTCCTTCCCCTTTGAGTGCGTTGATTTTGTGTCCACACGGTGCTTAACTACGAGTGGAGACCCCCTGCGGCTCGTGGTTAGAGCGCTAACCATAAGATTTCTTGTGGCTCTTAACATCGAGCTAACCTCGAGGTTAGCTAACTACGAATGCGTCTTCACAGTCCCTAACTACAAGCTCTAACCTCGAGGTTTCCTAACCTCAAGGTTAAGGCTTGATTTGTCGTCTGAACGTAACTTCAGTTACAGGCTACCAGTGACCTGTGACATACATTGTTTGTACAAATCTTGCACTGCTTACTCAATGTAGCAGAGAGTCGCATGAATGGTTAAACTTGTAGAGCATTACCTGGGGGAGGTTCAGACTTAAATCTGATAAGCTTCATGCAATACGCATTGATGATTCCCCTTTCAGGTATTCCAAACATTTGTTGAAGTTGTGCTTAACCCTAAAAAGAATAGGGGGCGGGGGACTTTTGGGGCCAAGATTAGGTGTGGCTTCGTGCATATGTAGTTTAACTCTTTATGGTCGACGGCATGCCAAGTTCACATATTTTGCTCAAACGCACAAACCTGCTCAAACCAATCAATGAATTGGCTATCAAGGCGTGTTCCCTTCTGGATCTGGGAGTAAATTCTATGTATCTGTTTCGTGTGCAAAAGTCATGCCTCTACAATAATGTACATTGTAGCTATGGACTGTATTGGTCATTTGAAAAAACAAAACAAAACACAAAAACCATCATAGATTTGTAATACAATTTACATCAAAGCAAAGCTTGGCATTTTCGCTACAATTTTGTTCATAACATGTCTAGGGTGACAAATATCCATAAAGGCTACATTCACTTGTAACGCAGATTGTTTTCCCAAAACATTGATATGTTGCTGTCTCAGAATAATGTGGCACACAGGGGATATTACACCGTGGCACATGAGGCCTACCTCTGGGCTCTTATCTCCATATCTGTTAGGCTCTTCTTTCCCAGGGAGAATGGATCCACGGCCCCGGCCCTTGACCTGCTGCCCTGTGGTGCCGAGGCCGGCATGTGCGACTTGGCCAGGACAGCATCAAACTTCTTCTTCCCACCGATCATGCCAGGCATCATGTAGACCCTGCCCGGACCAGGGCCCGTAGTCCGGTTCCACCTGGACCCATTGCCCGGTGGTAAGACAGGCGGAAGCTCACGATCCACTGTGCGGGAACAAAAACAGACAACATGATGAACAGAAAAATGGCCAGATATGACCATATACTATCAGTCTTTGCCTTGAAATATACACTCAGCAAAAAAAGAAAGTAAACACTTTTTCGAGTTCATAATTTTCATAGAAGATTTTGATCAAAATTCATGTATTATATACCATATTAAAGGTAATCTAATTGGCTATAAACCTAGTAGGTCAATATAAAGCGAAACTTTACGCATGAGTGAACACATTCGTTTTTGTCCTCCAAGGCACATAAGTAAAAATTGCAAAAATTGACATATTATCTTACATTTGCAAATGCCCTTTAAGATAACGATGATAATAAAAGACCAATTTAACACAATGAGAGACATGAATGAAATAGCAAAAATAAGTTTTCGTTCCCTTTATCTCTGTACAACCTCAAACTAAATCAAAGTGGGGAATTTAAGCATTTTCTATTAACTCAAACTTCATACGACACAGGGACTAAGGGCACAAACATAATGAAATAAACCGAAAATCGTTATTTAATTTATTCAATATAGTAATTTAAGAATCAATCTATGAGACAAATGTATAAAGAACCAAATATAATCTACAATTTTTCTAATTTGAGAAATCAATTCAAAATCCTTCCATTTTCATTAATGTTGCTTCTCTCATTTCACTTGAATTTGGATTTGACAGAAAATTCTTCATTTTCCTCAATCATTTTTAGCCTTTATTGATCTTTTGGACTTCACAGATATTATAAACATCATAGGTATAATTTGCAACTGAATTCATGTTTCTTATTGTGTTAAATTTGTCTTTTGTTCTTATTGTTACATGGAAGAGCATTTACGCATGAATGACAACTTGTTCATTTTTCCAATTTTCACTTTCGTGCCTTGGAAGAGAAAAACAAATGTGTTCACTCATGCGGAAAGTTTCCCTCTTTATTGACTTACCAAGCTGATAGCCAATTACATAACCTTTTATATGGTATATAATACGTTACATCTAGCCAAAAATTCTATGAGAAATATAAACTATAAAAAGTGTTTACTTTCTTTTTTTGCTTAATGTAATTAAAAAAAAAATAACAATAATAATACCAAGTATCAACATAGTGTAAAACCAGAAATATTGACGGCATTAAACTTTTTTGAATTGGAGCCCAGGTGCGCATCTAGCGTTTTGCTTTTTTTTTTTTTCAAACTTTCACGAACTGCCAACCACAAAAAATTCAAAAGTATTCTACATGTACTGGATTGTGTAGACATAAACTTTTGAGTGCATTTTACTTTTGTGAATTGCGGCCACTCACAGAATTTAAGAAAGTTTCATATAGTATACACAAAAATGTCAGGTTTTACATTATTGGCATGCCCAATACATAGTACGCGATGCCACTATAAATATGATAAAAACTACAGTGTAGAAAGTTGAACTATTGATAGATAGTACAGCACAACATATAGTTGCTGGTGAGCTTAGTTCTATCAAGTGATTTAATTCTCTTCCCCCCCCCCCACCCCACCCACTAAAGCTTTCTTTACTACAAAGGGCAGCAATTAACAAAATACCATAAAAAAGCTGAGTCTATCAAGCATGTACAAAGGAATGCCGAATGTCAAAATTGCATAGTGCAGAGTTACTGACATCAAGGTCAACAAATAATAATGGTGTGTGCCACACCAAAATCTTCACAGTTTCAGGACGGGCTGTGCCATAGTGATAAAATCAGGGTAATAGCGTTTCCATATAGCAATTTTTCTCTTTTAAACTAGTAAAAGATGAAATGTATGCAGCTTATATAGCAGCACAAATGCTCTAAAAGGGAATGGCTTGTTGCCGAGTACAGTATGTAGATGATATAGTTGTTGCTATCATAAACAGGACAAGGTTAAAAATTGTAACAAGTTTCATAAAACTTGACATAGAACTGAAAAGTGGTAGGATTTCAATGAGAAACGCCCTCCTCTGAAACTGCTATGACTACAGACATTTTTGAGTTTTCATGCATGGAAAACACAATAGAAATAGATTGCAAAATTTTGGGAGGTATTCGTAATATCAATACAAGTACAAACGTGTAGCTGCAAGTAATAATGGAAGCTAAACCCTACAGAGCGAAACCGGTTACATGTAAACATACGTTGTACAATTACTGCCTTTCACCAGAGAGGTGGGCCCCCTACCTGCTTTCACTGTCAATGTTTGGTACCCACATAAATTCACAAATTGAGATTCAAGCAAACAACATACTGATGCACTAAAAAAGGACAATAGGACACGCTGCACGAACCATGTCCAACACTACTTTAAAGCAGCAAGCAACATTGACATTGTCTTCAATCATGCACAGAACAAAAATGCTGCAATCTCTCATGTGTGCCCAGGGCCCATCACACAAACACCAACATGTGAGATCTTGAAATCAGTGATACAATTTACTCATTGCACAACAAATAACACTTTAACTGGTTGAGGGAATGATGTCACCTCTGTAGATATCATCTATTATATCCCACATAATAAAGTATGTTTGACCAATGGGATTGCTTTTATGTGACCAAGAGATGTTTTTCTCCCAACATCCATGCCATGAGACTATCACATTATATGTGATAGTTTTTTTCGTTAGCAGTTTTTACATACCCACAAATGGAATCGATAAAGGCATCGCTCCCATGTATCAACCACGAGGCAAGCTAGCAAGTTCTAGTGGCACACATCTGTACACTTGGCACAATTATGGATACATCAGTATCGCCTGTTATCATTTTAGATCTAACGTTGGTGGCAAGTATTCCACCGTGCGTGCAGCGGACTGTGGTTTTACAGTACAACCACCTGTGTTATAGACGTTCAGCACGATTATAAAATAAAAATCTGCGTGGTTGATTGAATACATTTTCATCAAATCTCAAATTTGTCAATCGATGTGGGATGTAAAGCAATAATCATCTCCCATTTCTCGGGCAATGGATACAATCTAACTTTGCCTCAGTGATCCTTGTCGTATCAATCAGCCCTCGCCTTCGGCTTGGCCTGGTAGACACCTTCGGGATCACCTCGGCAATGTTAGATTGTCCCATGGCCCTCGCAATCGATGATTATTTGTGACCCGCTACAACAAAAGGATCCTAAAGTCGCTGACGGGTGAGCCGAGAAAATCGAGTTTTAAGTCAGATCACCAAAATCTGTCAAACGTTCGGATTTCTGTTTTTAACATAATTTTGTAGTCTAATTAGAGGTGGGCTATAGAGGGTCAATTTTAGGTCACATTTTCAGAACATGCTCATCACACCTTAGTTTGATGACTTTATGCCTACTGACACCATTTTTGAAAAAAAGAACGAAAAAAATGCGAAATCCAGGGTGCCCCGGCCGAAATCGTTAAAAATCCAAGATGGCCGCCGTTACGGCTTAAAAAAGACATTTTTGGCTATAACTTGGCTATTTTTTGGTCTATTGTGATGGTTTTGGTGTCTAACCCCATGTTTTGGGGGTCAAGGAAGTGGATTATAATGATAATTTTGGTGTAAAACTTACTCTTCCACGTGATACTGATCTTTTTCCCATATTTAGGGTTAAATTTTCCTTGTCCTTTACCCCTACCCCACCCGCCATTTTTTGCACTTTTTTCTGTATTTTTTTAAAGTCATGTTATCTACCATACTCTTAATAGCAAGTACTAGCTATCAATCTGGTGTTTTCTACTGACGATACAAGAAGAAATACAAATAACTTACGCTATATGTATGTGTCATGCAGATACCGGTATATGTGGCTGGTGCATTCAGGATGCATGGTATTAACTGTGAAGCCAGTGCTTATACTGTATCTGCTTTGTAGTGCTAATTAGCATTTGGTCATTAGACATGTAATCATACACTACAGTTCTACTGTACTTATGTAGGTGCACAAATTGAATTTTAAAATGACTTGAATAAGCCTTCTGTGATATGCCAATATTGTCCAGCACAAAGGTAATGTTTCGGCTGGATGATGCATCCCATGAGTCAATGTATTATACATGGAAGAATCTGCATCAGCAGTACTGTCTGTACATCAACTTGCTTTGGGCATCACAAGTGATGATGCTGATCTGTCCCTTTCATTTTTTCCATGTGCTCGATTCCATATGCCTCATGCTCTTGGTCTCAACACATACCAAGGTACCAGTTTCGTCGTGCACCTTTGTATGTAATCCAATATCACAATTAAGATGTAGAATCATTGATGCCCAGTTCACTATCAACAATATCTTCAAGGTTGGTATGGGCAGTTGGTTGTATGATGCCATTGGTTGACTTTCGATTCAATGCATTCACCATGTCATCTTCAGTAGGCAGATCAGGGGCAGGGAGATTGATTATCAGATTCTCCTCCAGTCACAAGAAGAGTCAAGTTCACCTTCATTTTCACCTTGAGCAGAGACTTGGTATCGAGACCTTATACAAAGTGTACACGTGTGGGTGTACAATAATCTCGATGGGATATGAGTCTGCGGTATGACAGCTCTCCACCTAAAAAAGCTATAAGTTGAGTTTGATGAGATCTCGGGTATCCAGACATTCCTTGAGTTCATCAACATTGTTAATGGGCCTCTCCATGTTTTATGTTCCTGTAACAGACAGCCTAGATGCACATACTCTACACTATAACTGCTTGTTGTGCTTGGGCCACATTTTGGAATTGGAAAAGAGAACTGGAAATAACTGATAAAGTCAACAGATATTAATTACCTCAGCTTTACAGGTACTTTCAGTCACAGAGAGTGAGATGATGACTTTACCATTATGATGCTATGTGAGGAACATACATCGTACTAACATTTGTTTGTCATAGAACTGGTTGGAAAATCACTCAAATGGTATCAAATTACCCATCAAACGTGAGGATTCTTACTTTATAAAAGTACAGCAATATACCGTACATGGTAGGGAAAAGCAGGCATGAGAAATAAGGGACCAAGTGGTGATGGTGAAACACCAAAACTAGGCTAAAAGATGAAAAAGCTGACTGAGTTATAGTAAAAATGCGTTTATAGGCAAGACGGCAGATACAATGTACATCATCCAGTAAAGTACATTTGGCTTTGTGCTGGACAATTGGCATATAGAAGGCTTATTCAAGTCATTTTACAAAATTGTACACTTACATTTGTACAGTAGAATTGTACACTTTGACTATTGTTAAAGGTCTATTGACCAAATGTCAATGTGCACTATAAAGCAGATACAGTATTAGTACTTGGTTGCACAGTTACCATGCATCCGGAATGCACCAGCCACATACCGGTATCTGCATGACACATCATATAACATAAGTTATATTTCTTGTTGTATCATTGGTAGAAAACACCAGATTGATAGCTAGAACTTGTTATTAAGAGTATGGTAGATAACATGACTTTTAAAAAATACAGAAAAAAGTGCAAAAAATGGCGGGTGGGGTAAGGGTAAAGGACAAGGAAAATTTAACCCTAAATATGGGAAAAAGGTTAGTATCATGTGGAAGATTAGGTTTTACACCAAAATTATCATTATAATCCACTTCCTTGACCCCCAAAACATGGGGTTAGACACCAAAACCATCACAATAGACCAAAAAATAGCTGAGTTATAGCCAAAAATGTCTTTTTTAAGCCGAAACGGCGGCCATCTTGGATTTTTAACGATTTCGGCCGGGGCACCCTGGATTTCGCATTTTTTTCGTTCTTTTTTTCAAAAATGGTGTCAGTAGGCACAAAGTCATCAAACTAAGGTGTGATGAGCATGTTCTGAAAATGTCACCCTCTATAGCCCACCTCTAGTCTAATGTATCTTCTATCATCTGCCGAAATTTCGAAGTTAAATGATCAAAGGAAAGGCCTGAAAATAGCAGTTTTCTGGGCCATGCTTGGTTCGCCCGTCAGCGACTTTAGGATCCTTTTGTTGTAGCGGGTCACATTTGCTTACTCTGCTGTTCATGAATCGTAACTAAACATTTCTGTTGACCATTAATCAATATAAAAGAATAGAACTTATCCTTTGCATCTTATTATTGTGGTCTTTTAACATTGTAGTTAAAATATGATGCCTTTTTGGGGGGTGGGGAGGGGAGGAGAGAAGTTGCCAGTGATATGTCATCCAGCAAAAACATGACTTTAATCATATTTTTGTGTACAAAAATGATAAGTGCATTCTGTATCTTATAAACATCATTGCCGCTTCAAATTTGCATGATTTCAGTGAAAATGAGTGAAATTTTGATCAAACGATATAACTTTATTTCTACACGTCTAACTCCGATGAAGCTTTAATCTCCTGATTTCACTCTATGCAAACCCAGTGGCAGATCCAGGGGGGGGGGGGGGGGGGCGCACCGGGCGCACGCCCTTCTTTTTTCTTTCTTAAAACAAAAGAAATAACAAGAAAAAAATGGGGGGGGGGCATGTGCGCCCCCTTTAATTTTGTAAAGGCGCCTCCCCTTTATGGCATTCCTGGATCCGCCCCTGCACACTTGCCAACTTGAACATGATTTGGCTGCCTCTGTTTTTTTTTTTTTTTTTACCCCGATGTCCATACAAAATGACCTCTCATCATTAGCAGAATACAAAGTGTATACTGTGTGAGAGATGAGAATGACGGAATGAACAGACAAAAGACGTCAGGCTTACTTGGCTGCATGACATTTTCCTGGCTGCTCTCGGCTATCCGGTGGGCTTCTTCTATCCTCTGCCGTTTCTTCGCCTCCTTGGCCTCTTTCCAGCTGACGAGGAAGTTCTTCTCTGTCTCGCTGATCTCCCTTCCATCGAGAACGGCTGCACACGGAATCGGAAGAAAAAGACATCCCTCCCTCGAGTAAGAGTATGCAAGCCATAGAGGGGAAGTAATTTGGTTTATTGCCACTTTATAGTCTACTATCAGATGGCCAACTTTCCAATTCGTCTATACACCATTACAGCTATAAAACTCAATTAGTCTTCTATCAATTTTGTCTAATTCCCATTTGGTCCATCTCTCACTTGGTCTAAAGCCCAGTTTGGTTAATCATCATTTCATCTAATGACCAGATGGTCTATTGTAAATCGCAATCGTGTCTACATGGACTTTTTCCCATTTTGTCTAATAATCTGTGGGTATTTAATAGACGAAATGGGCATAGCCCATCTGGAAGTAGACCACCTGGTAATCGGGCTAAGTGGCAATTGGACTAAATGATCATTATAGACAAACTGGTTGTAGATGAAGTGGGATTAGACCATGTGGGTTGAGACTAAATGGCTATGAGACAAAGTGGGAGTAGACCAAGTGATAGAACACCAGAAATTTCACCTCTTTCAGGATGTATGAAGTGCTGAGTTTGGCAGAAACTATTAAAAGAACAAGCCTTACCATCTGTTGAAATCAGAGATCTGTGGTCCTGCTTTATTAGTCTACAAAATGTACCCAAACATCGCCACACACATTCACACAGATTTTCTTCTTGGCCATTACTCTCCATGAATAAGATGGCATGCTTGATCTATACTGTCATGAACAGCACGTCAAAAAGAAGGAACTAAAATATCACACACCTAGCTCATGTACTGTGTACCAGTACATTCTTGACCCGTATAGGATGGTCTGATTTCGCGACAACACGCATTTCCCATAGACCCCTGCTCAAGTTTACTCGGGACTCATCTTCAATGGCTTAAACTAGCGAGGAGCACCAAACTCCTGCAATGCGTTAAAGTAAAAACCTCACGAAATACTGTATATGCCTAATATTTTGTGTAGCGAGGTTTTTATTTTCTAAAATTTTGTGTGTCAGCTGCTATTCGCGAAATGAAAGACATGCGAAAATATTGATTCTAATGCCGATATGAATGTGACGTACATGTACGCGTATACATTTCTCCATTCAGTACAGGACTCGCGAATTTAATCGTCGGGAAGTCCCAATTCGCGAAAATTTAGACTCCATGCTGCACACAGTAGTTTTGCTTCTCCTGTCTCACCTAGTTTGCTGTTCATGACGATGACCCGGTCCCTGTACTTGGCCTTGTTACACAAAGGGTTGCCAACCAGCTCCAGCCGCCAGATCTTCGGCCAGCTGCCGACGAGGGCGGCAAGCGCCTTCATGTCACGCAGCCTGTTGTCGGAGGCGATGAACTGCATGATGTTGCGCAGGATGGCCAGCTCGGAGATGTCATCCAGGCCGTTGCCACTCACGTTGAGAACTTGCAGGCCATTCTGGGATATCATTCGATAGTCAGTACAACAATAATGTAGCGATACTCAATTTTATACAACACTGAAAAAGAATGTAGCTATTCGATTGGTCGATTGCCTGTCACGTGACATTTAG
Organism: Diadema setosum; assembly: GCF_964275005.1. Lineage (NCBI taxonomy): Eukaryota > Metazoa > Echinodermata > Echinoidea > Diadematoida > Diadematidae > Diadema > Diadema setosum. The sequence continues at coordinate 6,636,661 of NC_092694.1, read as the reverse complement.
TTATGGGTTCCATTGCACGTGTGGCTGTCAGCCGTGCAATTTTGTTTGAGCAAAAATATGGATAGCGCATGGCTGACGTCACCCATTTCCATTAACTCCTATGTTGAAACTCACGATTGACTTGAAGTTTTTGTTCCATCGCATGGCTCTGATGTCACAATAAACAAACATTTGCTGCACGCACTCAACAATTTCAAGAGCGCTTACAAGCGCGTACTTTTGCCACTCATTTTTGTAAACAACTTCAACCGACTTCAACTGACTTCGCATACATTGTACAGTACGTACATGGTGACTGTGCAGCTACTCATTCATCTTTCATGGAAAATGGTTGCCATTTTGTCTTTCACGGAAAATGGTTGCCACCTGTGCTAAATTCAAGAATCTGTGTGGACCACATCTGTTGATGTATGAGGTGTTGTATAACACAAATAGAGTATGTCTTTACTCTTGCAACGGAACAAGATTTCGCGCTCAGTGAAAGATGAGGCGCACTATTCAACTCGGCTTCACTTCGTTGAATAAGGCCTGTAAAAGTGGATATTTTCGCACAATTAATTTTTCGCGCTTGGCAGGGTAAAAAAAGAAGAGTTTCGCGTGTTTTTACGTCCGCGGAATTAAGACGTCAAATACTTGAACAAAAATGTTTGCATGCTTTTATTTTCACGCTAGTTTCTAGTTGCATGAAATGCGCAAAAATTTCAACACCGCGAAAATTTCCACTTTTACAGTACAGCCCCTCTATCTTTCACCTCGTGCAGAATCTTGTACAATTGCACTCGTGACCATTCACTATTTGTATACAGTTGAACCTCTCTTATCCAGCCTCCCTTTATCCGGATCTCTCTATTATACGGACGCAATCTCGCCGTGATTTTTTTTTTTTTATAATTACGGGAGGAAAGGGGGATTCCCAATTCCTTGACAACTCCTCCCCAAACACACATGAATTACATATTACTTCCAACATGATTAACATACATTACATCAAATTTCCTTCCAAATTGCTTACCTCCAGACATTTCAACATCCCCAAACATCCCCAAATGTAACAATGAAAAGGTTGCAGTATACACATTACTACATGTGGTACTACAATGGGCTAATTAATATGTACATGTATAAAGCATTGAGTCTCCCGTATCCGGCCAAATCCCTTACCCGGATGAGCCTCGGTCCCGACTTGTCCGGATACGAGAGGTTCAACTGTACTATCATTTCATGCATTACATGTACCTCAATAGAAGTATAAATTACATCACATTGTACATTGTGGAATACAGAAAGGAGAGGAATCTCCTCTGTAGGGGATGAAAATAAGAAAAAACTAGAAATGTCGCTATGGCGACTGATGCCTCCGCCATAATGCATGATTCTCCCAATAGGTGTACTTGTATAGTACAATGTCTTCACAATGTGTGATGACAGTTTCACACAACTGGCAAAATATTGATATGACAGAGTTGTCAGAAATGTCTTGAATGTTCACTTTCCTCAAACTGGGTTTGCTATAATTGTCTAAGAGTGCAGGTAGTGCAGGTACATTGTACATTATATTTGGGGAATTGAGGATTTTTACTTGACTTCTGACCGACCCTGTTATAAGTTTAATGCATTGAGTAATTTTCAAGGTATGAAGAAAGAGTGTAATTACAGTACAAAATAGGTTTTTTTTTTTTCATTTAAACCTGACCTTTGATCCTTGACCTTTGACCTTCTGGCTGGAAATTTCCCAGACAATCACCCATTAGGTAATTCAAATACATACGTGTATATTAAGTTTTAAAACTAATAATGCATGCATTGCATATACTAGTATGAGGAAACAGTAAAATTTTGAGGAGTTGACCTTGACCTTTGACCCCTGACTATTGACCCATGACCCCTAAATTCCCTAGATAATCCCTGCCAGTCAGTACATGCATATGTACCAAGTTCCATGAAGATATATTGAACCATTTGCGAGAAAAGTGAAATTGCAACATTTTCACCTAACCTTTGACCTTTTGACCTTTGACCTTATGACATGAAACTCTCTCTGGAGAATCTTTACTCAGTAGTATATGTCTGCACTAAGTTTCAATAAAATACCATCGGGCATTGCATAGATACATGGGGGAAATAGCAACATTTTTAGCATTTGACCTTGACCTTTTGACCTTTGACCTCTTGCCAATGTCACTAAAATCTCCTCAACTAATTGCCCCATCATACATCATCCTTGGACCAAGTTTGGTGAAAGCTGCTTCATCCAGTTTTGAGTTATCACGTAAACAGATAAATTTAGGATTTGACCTTGATCTTTGACCTTTGACCTCTATCCGATTTCACTAAAAAACTAATCATGTAATTATCCCATCATACATCATCCTCGGACAAAGTTTGGTGACATTTGCTCAATCCAGTCTTGAGTTATCGCGTAAATGGATACAATTTCATGATTTGACCTCGACCTTTGACCTTTGACCTTTGGCCGATTTCACCCAAAATCTACTCAAGTAATTGCCCAATCACACTTTATACTTGGACCAAGTTTGGGAAAATTCCAGTCAATACTTCTCAAGTTATCGCGTAAACGAATGCAGACGGACGTACGGATGTACGGACGGACGGACAACCCAAAAACATAATGCCTCCGGCACCACTTCGTGGCGGAGGCATAAAAAAGTTTCTGTACGATCACACACGACACTGCGAAATGAATGGACAAGACATGGTGCTCACCAGATGGCAAACTGCAACAGCTCAGGTGAGCCCCCAAAACAAACGGGTCTAGCGCTCACCTGAGTATCGCAAGTTCACCTTTCACGCAGTCACTAATCTAAATTATTCACAACTCTACTAAAATTTGACCAGGCATTCTCAAGTAGAAGATGAAAATGTACAATAAGGGCCCAAATTTTTAAAGATTCCTTAATTTGGGGGGATTGGGGCCCCCTGGGGCCCTCTGGGTGGGGCATGGTGCCCATTTTGATAAATTGAGATCCTGACCCCCTAGGGATGCTACCTGCCAAGTTTGATGAAAATCCATCATGAGGTTTTCAGGAAGAAGATGAAAATGTACAATTCAGGCCCCCACTGGGACCTTCCCAACCCCCCCCCCCCCCTGCCCCCAAGAGGGGCACCCCTGGATCTGCTATGAACAAACTTGAAACTACAGTCATTAATGTGCTCACTCAAAGTATTATCTTAGCTCTATAACTTCTGATTCTAGAGAAGATTTTTAAAGATTCCTTCATTTTGGGGGGTTTGGGTCCCCTGGGGCCCCTGGGTGGGGCATGGTGCCCATTTTAACAAATTGAGATCCTAAACCCCTAGGGATGCTACCTGCCAAGTTTGGTGAAAATTGGTTATGGGGTGCTCAAGAAGAAGATGAAAATGTACAATTTAGGCCTCATTAAAGGACCCCTCCCCACCCCCTCCCCTGGGTCCCAAGGGAGGCACCCCTGATTCTGCCATGAACAAACTTGAAACTACAATCATTAATGTACTAACTCATAGTATTAACTTAGCTCTATCACTTTTGGTTCTAGAGAAGAAGATTTGTACAGATTCCTTAATTTTGGGGGTTTGGGCCCCCCTGGGGGGCCCCCTGGGTGGGGCATGGTGCCCATTTTAACAAATTGAGTTCCTAACCCCCTAGGGATGCTACCTGCCAAGTTTGATGAAAATCGGTCTTGGGGTTTTCAAGAAGAAGATGAAAATGTAAAAAGTTTACGCACAACGGACGACGCACGACGCACGACGCACGACGGACGCCGGACGAAGGGCGATCGCTATAGCTCACTTGAGCCTTTGGCTCCGGTGAGCTTAAAAGGCGTCTTGGCTATAATGGCCTGTCACTTACCGAGAGTGCTACCAGCGTCCTGGGCTCAAAGAGCAGCCGTTCACCCATGGGGAGTTTCTGGTGTTCTATGTGGAGCTCCTTTAGCTCCAACAGCTTCTCCAGTCCCTCCAGAACCGCTATCTTGTTGCCCCCAAGATACCTACATTGTACATCCAAAGGAGAAAATTATAGTGCTACATGTGGAACAGTCATGTGACCTGTAACCATGGCAACCTGTTACAGGTATCATGCATTATATTCCTACTCATAATTATTACAATTTTCATAGTTGTACCACCTACAGTAATTCAAAAAGACAAACTAGAGAACATGCATGGGGGACCCATTCGAGCCTGTACCCCCAAACATGTATCCCTCGAATCCATCCCCAATACCCCATCTGGATTACTTTTTATGCCAAAATAGTGTGTAATGTGGCAACTGCCGCAGGGTACAATGAAATCTGATGAGAAATGAGGCTGGTATAGCACATACAGACTTTACAAGGAATACATGTATGACATGTCATCCTATAAAAGTTTGAACAATGAGGGCACTGTCAAGGAAAACATTTTCTAAATACTGAGAATAACTCCCCATACACCTCAAGAGCAAGACTGAATAAAACTAGAACTATCACTGAAGGTGATTAATACCCCCGCCCCTAGTGTTGCTTTATAGTATGTGATGTAATGAGGGCAATGACATTAATGCCAAGTTTGTGCACTTGTCGAATTGGAAACAGAGTAATTTTAGTTATACTGTACAATTACAGAGTTGACACTGAGTATAAAACTTACAGCAAATAGAAACATGCTTTCCCCCAGCATCACTACACTTTAAAAAGACCATCATACACACCAAATTTGACCTTCATAGCTTGAATGGTTTATTTTGACACAAAAATGAGTGGTTACCATGGCAACACATTTTCCTTAAACTAAAACACTGGTGTCTTGCAAAACTACACTTCTAGATCATGATACATGACTAAATTTGACTTTAATTGCTTGAATGATGGAAAAGTTATTCGATCTGCAAGGTTTTGGTAAATTTGTGGTTACCATGTCAACGGTTTGTGTGACAAACACAAAAATTATGTGTTCCACATCTATGTACATTGTACATGTATACCTCAGGGCCATAATGTCCACCAAATTTGGTTTCAATTGATTGAAAACTGTGGAAGAAGTTCACTCCACAGGATTAAAAAAAAAAAAAATGCGGTTACCATGGCAACACATTGTCCGATACAAATACAAAGGACATTTTGTAAAACTACACTTAAAAAGCATCATACACACCAAATTTCACCTTCATAGATTAAATGGTTCAATTTGATACAAAAATGAGTGGTTACCATGCAACACATTTTTCTTTATATATCAACACATTGGTGTCTTGCATAACTACACCTCCCGATCATTATACATGTACTAAATTTGACCTTAATTGCTTAAATGATGTGGAAGTTATTCAATCCACAAGGTTTTGGTAAAATTATGGTTACCATGGCAACGCTTTGTCCGACAAACACAAAAATTATGTGTTGCACATCTATGCCTCAAGGCCATAATGCCAAATTTGATTTCAATTGCTTCAAAACTGTGGAAAATGTTCACTCCACAAGATTTCGAAGAAAACATGCGGTTACCATGGCAACGCTTTGTCAAGTACAAACACAAAGAGTGTCTTTCATAACTACACCTATAGATCATCATAGATACCAATTTTGAAATTGATTTCTTAAATACTATAGAAGTTATTCAATCCACAAGGTTTCGGTAAAATTATGGTTACCATGGCAACGCATTGTCCGACAAACACAAAAAACATGTCTTGCACATCTATACCTCAATATCATCATTTACCCTAAGTTTCATTTAAATTGCTTCAAAACTGTAGGAGGAGTTCGCAACGCAAGATTTTGCAACAGACCGACTGACCGCCCGACTGACCGCCCGCCCGACCAACATCGCGGTGATTCCTACAGGTGTATACAATATACCCCCTTCACACTACTGTACATTTGTTGTACGTGTGGCGGGGGTATAATAAAACAAGAAATGTGGCTGATTTCCCAATCCCTTGTGCCAAATGTAGGGATTATATGCTATAACCCATGCAAACAAAATTTTAAAAATGAATATATTAATTCACTGTTCTTTAATTCTGACTTACTGCATGAAAGAAAATGATTCTCAGTACTGCATTATCGGTATTGCATACAGATGCACCATGTAGCATGAGTTTATTTTTACAGATCAACTTCTCCATCCCCCAGTGTGCAGAAAATTTTAGTGGCCTCAGCATGATCTGAAGTTATTGTACATAGGTAGTACATTGTGTACATGTACTGTGGATCTACATAAGTAGCCATGAACTTTGAAACAAGTTTACTGAAAACATGGGTGTGTACACTGCAGCAGACTGTGAAAGAGAATTTCAACAGCCTCAGTGAAATACAATTGTACTAGAATCAATCAAGCATTTGGATTGCATAGAGTTTCACAGACTCCCGTAATACAGTCTGTACTGTACACGCACAACACTCCCTCACATCTTTCTTCCACTATATTTTTATTGCAATAAAAAAACAACAACAACGACCTTATGTGGGAGGTAAACCTGACCTACATTGTAGATTCCCAGTGAGGACATCATTCAGCCGAGTCAAGCCATAAATATGCCGACAGTCTCCTGCTTCCTTGTCGAATCAAATGGACTTTTTTTTTTTTATTTATGATGCAACCATAATTGTTTTTGTTATACAGTTTGTAGGCCTACTGTATATTTATAGCATAGACTGCACCTCTGTATTGCTTCTAAAGTTGTCATTTGATTGTTTTGTTTGTACACATGTACATTTTTCACAACAATGTACGTGTAGTACTACATGTATTTTTATCTGATTTGAGAAGCACAATAAATCAAGAACAAACGGGACAAAAAAATGTGCTCCAAGAGTAAATAAAGAGCTTTATTTGTAAAATTAATTTGATATGTTTCACTTCAGCAAGTCTGTCAGTCAAGCGTAAGAATTCTATATTATAATGAAAAATATTTCAAGTGCCTTTTGTAGCGTCTGGGGTGTTGAAAATGTCGGTATCAATAGCGCCAATACAACCAGGCAAGAAAGCATGCCCTACTGTACATTTTGTATTCACAGACCAATATAGCACATTGTGTGTGTACACACTTGTACAGATGTACATAAATGTTGCCTGTAACGGGTAGATTCAGTGGATGCGAGTTCGCATAATGTCAGGCAAACATTTTTGTATTTTATAACATTTGTGAAGTCATGTATACCACGGAAGAGTTGTTACAGAGATCCCTTGTTTTTATTTCTTCTTTTTTGGCATTTTTTTTTTAATGGCTACCTAGTCTTTGATTATTAATTGAGCAAATACTGTCTTTGCTTTTTTTAATTGACTCATGGGGTCAATGTACATGATTTGAAGGGCTGTATACTTGTAAATGTACAGCGAAATCCATTGTAGTGTAGCAGGGAATAGTTTTCTAACTCAAGTTTGATTTCCAGTTGATGAACACTGGCCTACATGTACCGGTATTTCACATGGTATCCTGTACACTGCTAGAAGAAAACTGCTAAGGATAGCTTGTGTAGCAGTGGCATGAAAAATGCATCGCAAACTGTGATGCGATACCAGAAAAATTATTTCCTGATGTACAGTCGTAGTCTTTTCTTTTCTTTTTTTAAAGAGATTGAATACAGGCATTTAACAAGTTTGCCACTAAGTCTACGTATGTAATCTGTGACCTGGGAAACATGTACCATGATTACCATTTATGCAATTTCCATTAAATTTACATTTATATGCTTGAATAAAACAAAATATCCTTGTGCAATTATAAAGCTTCAAAAATAATCATCAATGTTCTTTATACAATCTATAAAAATGCATTTTTAAACTTTACAGTATGTTGTGGAACCTAAAAGATGAAGTTAGACATACAAATGTATAAAGAAAAAAAAAAAAGGATGGAGCTTTATCTCTACTCAGTGTACATGTATTCTCTTGCAGGAATTCATGATAATCAGATTTAAAAAAAAAAAAAAAAGGAACATGTACTATATGTACATTGTACGTAAAACAGTTTATCTGACCATTACGGAGTTCATAGTGCGTCATTCAAAAAGATTTATAATCTAAAAAATCAGAGGAGAAATGTGTATTTGATGGTATCTACACTGACGTACAAAATTCAAGGAGTACTCACAGCTTGGATAGTTTGTGTAATGGGGTCAGATTTTCCAGGCGGCTGATCTGGTTGTTCTGGAGATACAGGTGTGTCAAATTGGCTGCAAAGCCGAGGTTCTTGATCTGCGAGATGTTGTTGTCGTAGAGATAGAGGACAGAGAGGCTACGGCACTGTGACAGGTCGTCCTGGTGGAAAACATAAGGTACAGAACAAACACAAATACATGTACAGTCAAACTTGCCATCAATAGTTTCCATAGTATGTCAAGTAAATAAAATACATCATACGTTGTATAAAATTGTACATACAGTGCTAACATCCCATCTTTTCTTACAAGTACATGTGCATGTACACCTTGCATGAATGCTCAAACATTGTATCAAAATCTAAATCAAAACTAAATTTGGGACTGCTGTATCTCCCAATGCATAATACAGTACATGTTTCACTATGAACAGCAGCTGCTACATAACACTTGTAGTGCTAGTAGTTATAGGATGAGTACACATTTGTACAAGAGTATGAATACCTGCTACACACTCTGTTCTGCTCAGTACCAGGTACTTAATCGAAAAAGTTAACCAACACACAAGGATCAGTGTAATTCATACACTGTTCTTACTGTACAAACATGTATGACTGAGATTTCAACCAGAGTCCTGACATTATAACACAATCCCTCATCATGATAAATTTTGTATGCTTGACAGTGCGAGATGAAACCCAAGTGTCTGCCAAACTTCTCTGCTTTGGTACAATTTACATTGTAACTGAGCTACAATGTACTGTATACATGGCATTGCGTTCTATTTTCAATGATTTCTTAATTAATTCATCATTATTCCATCACATCTTTTTGGGCAAAGTGATTCCGCTTAACCCATTGAGGACAGGCTGATTTTGCTATTGCACACATTTCCCATAGACACCAGCCCAATACACTCGGAACTCGTCCTCAACAGGTTAATTGTATTCACCTTTTTTCCCTGCATACAAACTTGTGTAATGCTTGAATGCCTCTAGTAAATACTGACGAGCTTTTAATCACATCAGTCTAAATTGTTGCTAGGCAGTATGTCAGAGGAACAAACACCAGTCATCCCAGACTATAAGAATCTTCCTTGAGCTTGTTTGCGCTAGTACAGCCAAACTTTAGTTTAGTTTAGTTTTAAGCCAGATTCATTACACAAAAACAGCTCTGGTACACTGTATGTGTATTTTATCTTTACAAAGCCTCAAGTACTCTACTGTTATAGCTTTATGTAGCGAGGTTTTTATTTTATTTTTTTTTACAGTACATAAATTTCGTGAGCCAAGTGCTACTTGCGAATTTATCATGGGAAAATATTAACTCTGATCTGGTTTATGTAAATATGCAAATTAGCATTACATTGTACAGTTTGTACATGCAAAGCAGGTGCACATGATTATGTCAAAATCATGATTGTGCATACACCTGTAGTATTATACTAGTAATATACAATGGGCTTTAGAATCTCTGCAATCTGATTGGTCAATTATCACGCACTAATTTTCACTGACCCAAACTGAGCCATGCGCCCTGTAAAACTTGAACACGTGTATGGCTCAAGCATTGTACAGTACGATACGGGACTTATTTTATGTGTACCAGACGCATGATGGGGAAAAAGGTTAAATTTCATGAATTTACGAACCCCCCCAAATGAATAATGCACAGGCTAATATTTCCTGGATCATTGAGCATTGGATGCTCTCAAGTCATTTAGGAAACAGTGTAAAACTTACTCACTGTGCTCATTGGTTTCAGAACAGTTCCAAAGTTAAACTCTCGCATCTATAGACGTACATTGTACATACAACTTGTATTCTCACCAATCCACTCTATCCTGTGCATCATTTGTCACTGTACATTGTGACAAGTCCAAGTACCATGACTGCCTGTTTCATTTGAATGCTTTTGAGACAGAGACTCCAACTCTCCCGTTTTCGACGGGAGATCTCCCGCCGAAAGCCAATTTTTGCAAAATCTCCCGTTCTCCCGCTTGAGATTCAATTTCTCCCGCCCTGGCTCTGTGTCTCCCGCTTGAAATGATTTCTTACTTTAATATCATTGTATGTTGAAAAATAAGCCTTAGATAGGACCCCGGCCGCAAGGAACAAATCGGAGTCTCCCGTTTGGTTTCATAGTTACTTAAGGAATAGGAAACAATTTGTTTATATCAATAACTCATATTCTTCAATGCTTGATATTTCTATTGGTGTTCCCCAAGGCTCTATCTTGGGACCCCTTTTATTTTTGTTATACATTAATGATGTGCAATATGCTAGTCAACAAATATGTCCTATAGTATTTGCTGATGACACAAATCTGTTTTTGTCGGGAAAAAATATGAATGATATATCACATACATTGACTTCTGAACTTCCTAAGGTTAGTTTGTGGTTTATTACCAATAGATTATTGATTAATATCAAGAAAACAAATTATATTATTTTCACAAAACAAAAAAGAAAAATTGATTCTAATGTGCTTAGAATATATACAAATGATATGCAAATACATCAGGTGCAACAGACAAAGTTTTTAGGAGTGGTCATTGATAACACTTTGTCTTGGTCTGCTCATGTAAATTACATTGTTTGTCGAGTTTCTCAAATTATAGGTGTTTTCAGTAAACTGAAACATTTTGTTTCTTTAAGAATTCTTACAAATCTTTATAATACTATGATATTACCATATTTTACATACTGTAACTTGATATGGGGCACCTGTGCCAAATTTTTTTCAGATAAATTAGTGGTTTTACAGAAAAGAGTCATTCGTATTATTACTCACTCCCATCCAAGAACTCCAAGTGCACCTTTATTTCAAAAGCTTAACATACTCACGCTTGAACAACTTTATAAATTGCAAACTGGATCTTTTATGTATATGTTCTATCATGATCTTTTACCACCTGTATTTAATCAAATCTTTTTGTATAATGCATCATTTCATAATTATGATACTAGATTCTCTCAAAATATTCATTTACCGTTATTGAAATGTGCTGTCTCTCGTAAAACTATAAAATACACCGGACCCAAATTGGGGAATGAAATGCCTTTAGAAATACGACAATCACCTACCTTAAAGTCTTTTAAACGTAGATATAGGGATTATTTATTAAAAGCCTGATAAACGTATAGAATGAATAATTCAAGTGGTAGGTTTGGCAGTGTGTGTGGGATGCTCGTTCTTTGATGATGATGTTTTATGCAATATATATATATGTAGTTTTACTTTTATTGGAAATAAATGTTTCAATCTCATTCTGATGAGCTCCCCATCACTGCTAGCCATCCACTTGAAATTATTACACTCTACATTGTCTTTTTGAATTTTGTACTTGTTTATTGTTATTTGTATATTGTGATAACTGATAACTTTGTTTGATTGGGAGAGCTACCTCGAAAGGCCAATGGCCTATGTAGCCTCCTCCACACTCATTACTTTGTTATTTTTATGTTTTTTATGTAATAATGTGCATTTTTTATATATTTTATATTTCCTATGTGTCTCATGTTTGTCATTTGTCAACATGTGATTCTTTTATTGAGATGTGGAAATAAAATGAACTGAACTGAACTGAACTGCTAGGGGTTTCAGGCGGGAGAATCTCCCGATCAGAAGATGCTTGGGGTTGGAGTCTCTGTTGAGATGTTAATACAATTGTACAAATAATACTTACCAATAATTCTCAGCGCTCTTGTTGTTGTAATTTTATAGGCTCATTTAATGTTTTCAATGCAGGATTGATGATTTTGTTTCCTGAAAACAAGTCAATGCATGATGCCAATATCTCCATTCATTGCTGTACTCCACAATCGTGAATTTAACCCAGTTTTCGCCAAAATAGTCAGAAAGTCCTGATTTGAGGAAAATTAGACCCACTGAGGATACATTGTATGGCATCAGTCTTTCACAAATCAACTCACATCTCTCTCAGTCTATCACTTTCAAATTTTTCTTCCAAATACAAGTAGTCTTTAAATGTATCTCACAAGTTAATCTTCTATTACAGGTAATTGCAGGGTGAGTGCACACTCATGGCAACTTCAGACAAACACTTCAATTGCAAATATTTGAGAGGCATTTCAGGCTCTCTTGCTTTCAGGCTCCCTTGTCATGATTTCAATTAATTTGAATTTAGAAACTGAAAACTGACATTTTGTTTTAAAACTATACTGATTGAATCATAATGTATGAATATCAATCAAGACACTGTACGTTAACTGTTGCTGGAAAGATTTAAAGATTAATACCATGAACTACATTTTGTAAAGGTACACATTTTAAGGGCCAAATTATTGCAACATGCGCTGTACTGGTACTCGATACAGACTTGACAGATCGAAATGTTTTTGACAAGAACCTTGACGCATTAATTCACGCACAATTCAAAGCAAGAATTCCTGCACTAAAAGCTCTACATGTACAAGAGTGTATACTAAACCAGGCTTGTGGTAGAGTAAAAACAAACAAACATACAAACAAACAAAAACAAAAAAACAAAAACAAATCATGCATTCTACATTTGATGTAGATTTTGTCCAGAAAAAAAAAAAACAACAACAACAACAAAAGAAAGACATGGCATCTATGGCAAGCCAAAATGACATGCATCCAGAAGATTTTCCATGAGGCTAAATGATCAGAAATGGATTTCTGGCAAAAGAAAAATTGTCTCCCATTCTATAAAACAGATGATGTACTATACAAATTTGTAAGTCTTTTTCTTGTGTCAGTACACTCAACTTTGCCTCATGGGTTGAACATTGTAGTTACCGTACAATTGTACCTATATTTAAAAGTACATCATGCACACAATTCCTACTGACGCACTCAGACCTGTGCATCATTTGTGTATCATGTGCATGCTTACTTTTTGCATCTACAATGGTACAGTAGTAGCAGTCCATTTTTGCTAGTTGAATATCACATAAGTATGGAGGTCCATTCTGCAGTACAGCATTAAAGGTACTAGCCCACATTTGTAAACCTGCAGCAATTGGTCTCATAGTTAGCATGGAGTTTGGGTATGATTGCAGTAACACCTGTGCAAAATTTCGTTCCAATTAGTCCATTACTTTCATAAAAATAAATGAAAATGCACCGTATGCATGCGTATTTAACGCTCGCTAGCTCCGGTCCACGTACGTGCTACTTGCATGCGATACATGTGTAAGTTACTAGTAGCTAGCCCCGGAGACCGCGCCTTGCGGCGCGGTCCTGGCGGCTACCTCACAGCTGAGCGGGAGCAAAAATCACTGCCACATTCACGGCGACTTCACAAATAAAGCACGGCTAAATTTCTATCATAAACACAGTGACAATTAATACATTACCTTTTCGACTTTGTTTTTCTCACCCATTCATCTAGAAACTGCAAAATTTTCGACATTTTTTTAGGAGTAATAAGCGGCCTGCCCTAGTGCAACAGTGGAGAGACTTGCTGCTATATCCATTAGTACATATTACGCATTCTCTCAATGCACTGCACTGCATGCATGCTGTGCGCCTGTGCAAGTGATTGTGAGTTTCAGTGAGCATCGGTGAGCTGAAGATATTCGCGTTATAAGACAACATTTTCTGCATCATAAGCAATGAAATGCATCAAACAGTCGCCGAAATTAATCATTTAGGTTTAATCGACCCATAAAAGTACATGTATGCCTAGTAGTTTTTGTTGAAAAATTAAGGAAATATAGCGCCAAAACGGCACCCGTTTTGTACAACTCCTCGATCTGAATGCGAAAACAGCACAGCCCCAACGCTGCACGTTGGGGCTGGTCGCAGTCAGTACGTAGCTAGCCCGCGCTCGTAATTCGATTTTGGGTCAGGTTGACCCGGTTTGAAAATTGATTTTAAAACGATGATTTTCTCTCTTTTATCGAATGGTATAGACAAAGAGCAACAGGTGAGGTATGTTACTGTTATAACTTGTACTTGAAGTCATATTGGACCTGTTTTATGCAGTTTTGATTTTCGTGGGTTTGCAAATGTGGGCTAGTACCTTTAAAGAATCTCTGAAACATACGAGTATGATAAAACATCTTGATGGCGGGGGGAAGAAATGAAAATAATGAACATGGAACAGAAAAAGGAAGAAAGAGATAGATGGAAAAGAAAACAAACAAAATTCATGCCTCCTTCAATGAGGAGAAATATATTAAAGAACAGATGACTTGTACTCACGATTTCATCAATGTGTTTCTCTGAGAAGTAGAGATGCGTCAATTTCTTCAAATACTGTGAGAGCCCCTCGTCTTTCTTCTTCCGCGTACTGGCCGACGACCTGGCTATGAGGTCAATGGTGAGCTTCACCATGTTGGCAAGAAATATGAGTTTTTACAGTTTTGATATAGTGTTCTTTGCTTTTTCTTTTCCTCCTTCAGTGAAATGCAGGGCACTATGGTGATATCTCCACAGTCTGTAAATTACATATTGGAGAGATTGCAGAGGCCGGTTTTCCGAGAGATGGTAAAGTCCACGTACAGCCTAGTGGGTGAAACGACTGGTGCAAAACTGGTTCACGCCTTTCCATCATTCAGAGGAGAGTAGATTAAGCAGTAGCCGGCAGCGACAAGAACATACAACAGGTTGTACATGGGATTTCATGGACATGAGCTGTGGCAGTCAAACCTGCATACATGTAGGTGTCATCGTAGTAGCCTGTGCTGTATGCCTGTAGCATGTCCGAATCAAACATAGAAATTAGCTGGTTCTACACATGTATCAAAACAAAACCCAAAAAAAATTAATGAAAAAAAAAATGCAGGCAATGTGACTGCATTTATGCGATGATACACAGTCTAGGAAAGCAGTCTGAGTGTGAATTGTAGTCGCAATGTAGACTGAAATTTCCTCAAAATGGTACAACTGACATTCAAGTGACAAGCTACAATGTACATTACATTGTATACCGCACTGTAGCCCGACCAGACGCTGTTAATACGCTACGCGAATACAGCGTCTGACCAGCGAGCGGGCACCTTCAAAGTGGGGAACCACAACACAACTACAAAACTTATGAAAATTTATACGTTCTTTATAAACAATGTACACGTTACCAAACGTTACTCACCTTAAGTGCATGCTTGTATTACAGAAGGTTCGTAAGTCCATTGAGAGCCCTCGTGATAAGTCCATGGAACCAAAAAATGATACTTTTTGGCGGATTCCCTAACACCGTCGCGGTTCATCGTTGCAGAATTCAAAATGGCGCCTTGATCTCTGCGGAAATCTTTTGCGTGCGTGCGATGCGCTGCTTGAGTGTTGGTGTAGCAGCACGGTCGACAGCGCGACCTTTTGAAAGGGCATTCAGATCATGTGACCTCCCGAATATTGGAAATGGCCTGGCGTGAAAGACGATGTACCGTTCGTGAACCGTTCACACATGCTGCATATAACCATCAATTTAGGTAAGTTATTGAATCTAAATTTCAATACTCATAGCATAGATATGAAGTCTCATTATCATTTTGTTCGTCACATGAGTTTGAAGTGGCAAAAAAATGATCTAAAGTATCAAAATTCAATCCGATCGCATGCGATCGTTGGACCCTCTTCGTGTTTGGAGCTTCGTTGGTACAGCCCTGTCGCGCTACGTATGTACCATGTACAGCGGCGACTGGGCTGTGTATAGTTAACCGTACTGTAGTCTACACACGTCACAAGTTTGCTTTGCCACGATTTAGCAAGCAAGCGTTCCACATTCACTGCTTCTCTAAGACTCTACATAAAGCAAGCTGCCAATGAGTCTTAAACCATAACGCCCTCCAAAATTCGACCACCTGCTACAGCTATCGAGACTTGGGTCTAGGGGTAAAACCTACGCAATTGTACCTCTATGCATGGCTCTAGAGTCTATATACCGGTTGAATTTTTGCACGGGGAGGTCGAACCCTGGCATTTTTGCTTTAGGCCTACAAGTGATAGATCTAAGTATTTACTAGGGACATGGAAATCTCCCTATTAGTATGCTTAAAAACATACATAGAACCATCTACTTTTTCTTTACATTGCACTTTAATGCCTACACTGTACATAATCAATCTTGAGTACACCACAGTTCTATAGAATAGGTAACCCCGGGGCGCTCCTAATACAGTACCTACTACCTGGTCGCAAATATAGTGATACCCTTCAGATACGGAGGTTCTGCACAAAATGGGAGTGACAAATGTTGAATAAAAGATGAGAAAGATGATGGAGAAGGAGGAGGAGGAGGAGGAGGAGAGGAGAGGAGGTGGTGTTTGCAGTGGTGGTGGTGGTGGAGGTGGCGCTATTTTACACTAAGATAAATCCGTGAGTAAGACTACATGTAGATTCTTCTTTGTGTAGCAAAGTAAATTCTACTTTCACAGGCTCTGTAAACAGTAAAACACCACCTCTATCACTCAGTATCAGATCATGGAAATTCTATTTCTATGGTAGCGAGTCGGTAGGTCCTACAGAACTCAGTATTCAAACAGCCAACTTAACTGCATTCATAAACTCACTGGCACTGCTGCATCGATCAGTGAGTGCTAGTGCAAAAATATCAAACTCCAAGAATGGTTGGCTTGGTTGGTATGTTACTGGTTACTAGAAGCTGCAGACATTCTTGTTAGACCTCTATTACAAGCTGGTGACGTGAGAACAATGTGATTAGAGTCTACTGCGTTCTTGCATTGGTTGTACGAGCTACGGTACTACAACTTCGAAGCTGTACGAATCTCTGTCAAACCGACTCGCTTGGTTTGGATTTGGTTAGTAGAGCTCAGACTCCAGAGCGCTCTCGCACACATCGCGTCCCGTGAGTCGTAGACCTGCCTACTCGTACGAAAAGTGCGATGCACAGTCGCCGTCCGTTCCGGAGAGGATCCGGGAGAGAGCAGCAGCTGCTGCTGCTTAGCTAGCTAGCTGCTGCTGCAACTAGCAACTCCGACTTTGACGTGCATCAACGAACAACCGGTTAATAAATGACGGTAAAAATTACATCGGAGATGAAATACACATTTACTCACATGTTGGGAGGATGATGCATTTCCTCTAGAATGGCTCTGCTAGAGAATGTTCACTGACAACGAATTCAACGTACGTCTTTGGGACGATTTCCATCAACTCGTGTCAGCGGTTTGGTAGGGAATCGCGTCCATGATAACCATGGCAAATTCATGACCTTTGACCTGCAATGAGACATGCGTGGATGCTGACAGTGCTTGTGACTAGATCCCAATACAAAAACGCGATGTCCTTCTTGAAGCAGCGAAATAATCTGACGGCCTTTCATCGGTGTTGTGGTTGTTGTTTGATAGTCTAAGAAATACTGCAGTAGGACAAGGCCCACTGGGTGTGTCAGAGAGCGTTCAACGAGGGATGTGTGTAAAGGATATTTATTATGTTCATACCCCTAACATCGGGATCCCCCCATTTTTGGTCAACCTCCTTAGGACTTCTTGATAGGATTTGCTTGGAACAGTAAGGAACGTACTTTGGCGGACCACAAAGAGGTGACAAAAACCACGATAAATTTGCTGTAGACTTATAGGCCTATATTACTTTTCGGGGATTTTTTTTTTTTTCCTCTGTGGAACATAATTTTTTTTTCTAAATGAATTCCATGATGAAGTGTGGATGAGATTGTTGAATACAAGAATTGGAAAAAACAAACAAACTCACTTCAAAGGAGTGGGAGACCCTCCCCACTCCTCCTACATACACACATACACTTGCACCCTCACTGTTATTATTATTCTATCGATCGATCGCATAAACTTTAAAGGGATGGTATAATTTTGGTTGAGATGGAGATTCATGCGAGATGATCGATAAGCCACTAATATGAAATATGAAAGAGCATACGATTCTAGGAGGAAATCAATGTTTATCATTAATAACGAAAATCGGTTTTGAAATGGGTGAGATGTCCAAAACAAAGTAAACAGGACTATGCCCTATAATAAAAGGTGGGTCTTACATTTCATTATATAGGACCACTTTGTTTTCGGATAACTTACTGTAATATATCAAATGGAAGAGTGTTGTTGCATCAAACCCAAGCTTCAACCACTACGGACATGAGGGAAAACTCCTTCATTGTTATTCTCAGAATTTTGTCTTACCCGACTGGTCATCACATCCTGTGGTCAGTCCACACACCCTACCTCCCTAGGAGCCTAACCTCCCCCATAAACATTTCTGGATAACCTGTCTCCCCATTGTCTACCAGTGATAAGTTTCTCCCCCATCATCCCCATCATGTAATATGTGAGTCACTGGTGTCAGTGACCCATGGATTGACAGTGGTCATTATTAACCTACTCCTTTGTTTTATTATAATTTAAATCCCTCTATTTTGAATATTTGAATATTACAGATTAAGCCCCTCCTTCTAGTATACATGTATTATAAAAGTGACCATGTGTTAGGAAAGGAGTTCTTTCACCCTCTTCGGGTAAAGACACATAAAGCGTTGGTCTCCCTTGCCATCCCTCTTTAGGGGCGATATATGGCCGTCGGATAGGGAGTACCTATTACACCTCTTACATCGAATACTGTATCTGTTAAATCTGGCATATTCCATCGTCGCCTGGGATATTATCACCGTTATCATAATTGCTGTCATATTCCGAAGTGAATATTTCTTCGAATAAATAAAGAGCCTGGATTGCACATGTACATGAACCAGTCTCTTGGTCTTTTCTGTGGAGCTGTATGTCGAGAAAACATTACCAATGTAACACCGCCGATTACGCCATCGAAGAACACTCAACTACAAAATAAAGGTGTTACATTACCACCCCCAGTCTCCCCCCCCCCCCCCCACTAAACCCCGGGCTCCAGGGTTATCACGATCGATTACCTATACGTTTCTCATAACCAATTAGTGCAGCCATGAGGGAGGTGAGCCAAGATGCCTTCACAACTTTAATTTTTCAGCTGATTTCTCCTGTGGTAAGTTAAGCTCGCGCCCCAACCCTCACTGTTTGTGCACCATACAAAAGGAATACATAAGGTGTCGTCACTTTGGGTCCCCCCACCTTTTTTTTTTTAACCCGGAAGTACGTAAGTGGCATTAAAAAGAAATGAATAGAGATCTTGAAGTGTGAGCGCGGTATAAGGTTATGTTTTTGCGCTGAAGACCCCCTTTATTTGTAAGTGGAAGGAGAAAGATGAGCTGAATTTTTTTTTTTTTTTTTTGCTTTTTAGCTCATGAATCCCGGAAGTGGGACCCTCCACCCCCCCCCCCCCCGCCCTTTTGAAAACGCTCCGCCGGCCCTGTACTGTAGGCCTATCAACTTATCGAGTAAGATTGCGTCACAAATTACGTGGGGACATTAATCCAAATCCACGCCTTTCTGGAGATATTGTGTCTGATTCAACAATATTATTGGCAAATGCAATTGTAGGGTTCAATATACTTCTTCCCTCAAATTGTGGCAATAAATCAGAAAAATGTCGTGAAGAAAACAGGTAAGCATGGAGGAGAATCCTGTCCCTGGGTATGATGGTCGGAGGTCGAAAACACATCGAGGGAAAGGAGGAGGTTATGACAAAAACCGTGACCATCTATGCTCTACAATCAATACGCTCCCTCTCTATAATAAGTCAACAATATTATTTTCAACATAACTTTGACAAATAGTTACTGCTCTAGCCTCTATTTACGGGATGGCGCTGCCATCGCAGATATCATGCCACCTGGTTCCTTTTACTGCATCGGCCCAGAGCCTCCAGGCGTGGTGGAGATTTTCTATTTATATTATTATTTAGGGCCCTAGTTCTCAATCCATCAGATCACCATTTAAATTTTGAATCTAGTGTTCTCTGACAGCACGACTAGTCTTAAGATTGTAGTCATTTATAGACCTTCAGGATGCCAATCTTTTCATCTTTCATAAAAGAAATTTCGGATCTGTTATATTAGATGATGAATTGTATAGTTATCTTCTCTTGTTATCGCAGGAGATCTTGACATACACTCAATAACAAGCCCTTATCTCGGTACCCGCAACAGGAGTTTAACGACCTCGTCGTGTGCACAGACTACGCCAGTTCATTTATTATTATTTTTTTAATTTATCTATTTTTTTTTGAAATACAGTATTGTTTAGCCCTTTCAGTTGGTGAACTGTTCTGTCAAGGAGCCCTGCTCACATTTATGAACACAGATAAAAGTGTCATAAACATCAAAACAAACTACAAACAATGAAACAATCTACACTAAAAATCAACCTCAAATATTCAAATACAAAAATACAAATGCAAACATCATTACAATTACAAATTGGTACGGCAGTCAGTAAAGTATTGTATGGAAATTAATTGGTGACGTCACTCACATATTATCATTCAGTTGTATTTTCGACGTCATCATCTTGGTTCAGGACTCCGTTAGACTGTTATTTATATAAATGAGTGTTATACATTCTACCGTAACTGGCTTATTGTTTCGTACGTTTTGAGAATCCCGAGTTACAATGACGCAACCTTATAATTCTCTCAACAAGACCGATTTCCCAACTATGTGTCTGGCAGCAAAAAGAAAGGTCTGTTTTTGTCCTTCATCAAGAAGGACCTTATTTGGACAAGGAACCGTTGAAAAGCTGTACGATCTGTCCTGCAAGGAATCATCCATTTTTGTTCAAGATTTTAGAGAGAATCGTGTTTTCGAGACTCTTAAGGAGCCTAATGGTCTAATTAACCTTTTACAGGCGGATTATCGCCCTTAACATAGTGTGGAGACCCTATATTGATGACTGTTTCTATATTCATTTAAGAGTACTTTATTGTGTATCTATTGTTGTGTGAAAATTATTTGCTTCAGAATGGTCTCATATTCAAGTTATGTGCAGTTTAATGTTTTCAGGTTAGCATGCCTGTACAGTGACGGGGCAATTAAACTGCACATTACTTGAATATGAGACCATTCCCAAGCAAATATTTTTCACACAACAATAGATTACATGTACTCTTAAATGAATCCCACAAGGATTGGAGCAATCATCCCCTAGCATTCCCACTGATTCCCACTGATCAGTTACTAGCCATCCCCTTTGATACCCTCCAACAACTCATGATATTCAGAGTCAGACTCTGAACGTTTTAAATCATAACTATCACATCGATTCTGGAGGAAAATATTACAACCTGGACAATTACCTCAGACCCTTCTCCTGACCCTAGTGGTGCTTTTACACCATGTTTCTGGCGACCACGGCAGTCACGTTTCAGACCACCGTGGGCAAAACGCGATGAACGTAAGACAACGCAGTGGGATGCCTTTGATGCCTTTAATTGTCAGAAACTGTCAAATTGCCACGCCCCTCCCGGTGCTATTAGAAACCTTATAAGCCGTAATGAAAAGGGTTGAACGCAACTAAACGTCGGTGATAGAAAGTAATAAGGCCGTAACGAAACTTGGAGGACGTCCGTAGTACGTCTTATAGTCTAGCCTGACCCAGATGCTGTGAAAACGCCGTCTCATATAGCTGGAGCGAGGACTGGAACGAACTAGGCTAGAATACGGTGATGGGGGGGGGGGTGCCATCTCTTTGCATCTACCCACGACGCACTGTACGTTTCGGGCAAAGGGGGGGGGGGGGGGAGGGGCTGCCATGGCCGCCGGGAACATTATGGTGCAAAGCTAGCATACACTTTATCGTAATCCTGGACCTACTCCTAACCCCAACTAAAACTCTTACCCTGAACCTAACCCTACCTCTGATTTACACTTACCCCATCACTTTACAATCAGTTTATTAAAAAACCGGAGGGATATTCTCTTGATACGATCACATCATTCAGTTTGATATTTTTTTTCAATACAATGGTCTCACATGCCCCAGAACCCCGAAGAAGATTAGAATTGTTACCACCATTGTTGGACGCTGATGAAGCAATACAATTATTCATTCTTTTCATTTTATAGTATAAACTATACATTGAACGTGAGCGTATTGACGTTTGTCATTATGTCCGTGCCATCACGGAGCTCAATGGGTGTCATACTAATACAGGTCTTCTATCACAGAGCCTAAGGCTATATTGGCTCGATGATTGTCTCGAGGTATTCGCATAATATTTACAGGATTTCTTTTAATACCTGTAAATTTGGTGGCCCGTGACGACATTTCTGTTGGTCACGGCCCTTGCCATCGCAGAGTGCGGGCAGCCACATAGGTCCTACCGTGACGAGCTTTATCTTTGGTACCATGTTTATTGCAGGGGCGCTGAATGATTTCTAGTCTGGATGTGTGCGTGCTTGGAAACATTGCAAACTTGGTTTGTAGCTTCATGGTGGAAGGGAGAGAAGGGGAGCGGAGCGATCCTGCACAATGCCATTATCATCAACTCACCGATCCTCTTCATATTCATTTGAATAACGTCGGCAACTGAGTCGCTAAACTCGACCCACATTTTTGACGTGCCCATAACAGCGAAGAAACAGCAAACATGGCCGAAGCCCCCGTCAGCTATTCGTCCATCATCCCTATCGTCGCGCTCATTTTCATGAGAAGTGGAAACCAAGTCGGCATCGTCAAGGCCCTTGGAGTGCTGATGCCAGAAATTTCGGAGACTTTCGGAACAAATCCGACAGATGTCGGCGTTGCCTTCGGCGTGCTGGCCTCCATGTCGTTCTGTCCAGGTAAGACTAAGAGTTCTGTGGTAAGAACAAGAAAAACTAGACTAGTCTGTAGATCTAGACCTTAGGCCTACTTGTCTACCTTTAAGCATGACTATCGGAATGATTCGGTAGCACTTGCGCTCGATCCAGTCCAAAGCCGTGCTTAAGATGAAGAATATTAAAGCTTTCTTAATCGCTTCAACAAATGATAATACTTTTACTTGAATTGAATTGAACAAAGTACATATCACTGCACGAACAATGCAATAATCAAAATATCAAAGTAAAATTCGAATAAAAAAAAAGTACTTTCAAAAGTACATATAAATGTAGTTTAATATGAGCGAATAGATTACACAAGACTATTTTGAAATAAATTAAAGGGATGGTACAGTATAAATAAATTGGTGGAGATGAGAATTGGGCTTTTAACTTTTTGCGTAGATACCACGGTACCAAGAAAACACTTATGATATAGTACAGAACATACCATTTTAAGAGGAATTCAAAGTTTATTCGATGGAAAATCGGGTTTGGAATGACTGAAACATCCAAAAACAAAGTAAAACAAAGCGATCATAATAAAGTGTGGGTCCCACATTTTATTAGAATCGCCATTTTCTGGATATTTCAGCCATTTCTAAACCAGTTTTCATCAAAAAAAACGTTGAATTCCTCATAGAATTACATGCTCTTTCATATTTCATAGGAGGTTTCTCATTATCTTACCAAAAAAAAAAAAATGTTAGAAACCTGAAATTAGGTCTCAACCAAAACTATACGATTCCTTTAAAATGACAAGCCAAAAGCCTCAGTGTACAACAATTCAGGAATGTGAAATGTGACGGAACCAACAAAAAGCGATGGTGTAGGTGGTAGTCGCTTCAATTCTCTCAGTTGAACGTGTTAATAGAATGATAAAAGAGAACAACATAGCCATGAGCTGCAGGTGAGGATAAGGATGCCCCGTTTTGCTAATATTGATAATAAACAATAAAAAGGAAGAAAGAGAAAAATGATAAAGTGTCACGCTCACTTCACTTTAATTGATTCCTGTTTGAACTCGAGATTGACGAAAAAAATACCCAAAATTAATGCCGAACTGAACCTCTGTCTGCCTAACGCCGAAGGATGGAGAAACAGCGTTGTATTGTATCATATTACAGCCTAAAAGTCGAGGTAAAGTCCTTTATAAACTTCTTTGGGTCTTTATGTAATCACGACTTTCATCGACAACGCTTGTGTTGTGTGCCATCATCAGTCATCAATTTTGTCAGACGCATTTTCTCTAGTTGTTAGTCCTGCGAAGGCTCTTGAACATTAAATTTCTCTTGTTTATCGTCGCAATAATGCCGATTACGTGGAAGCTGTTGTATTGACATAGTCCTCATAGAACCGTCGACATTCTTTTAGAAGTGGCCCATTCGATTGAGATGAGGCTTCAGGTTTCCAACATTTTTTGGACTCTACGTATTTCACAAAAAGTTCAAAGCTGAATCCCTCATCTCAACCAATACTATACCATCCCTTAAATTTGCTCTTGCCACGGACATTCCTCCATTCGTCCACTTCCTGAATACTGTAAAACGTGACATATTCGCGGCACGGAATTTTCGCAAATTGGAACCGACGGCCTCTTTCGTGGCATGAAATTTTCGCGAATTGCCACTGGCGTTCAATGCATATAGTGTAGACAAGAAATTTCGCGAATCTTACATGGCGCTTGCGAAATTCGCAAAATTAAAATGCACGCGAAAATTCCTAGTTGATATTGTCAATCCATCCTGTTTTTCCTATGTCACGGCCTGGCCTTCCTTTTTACCTCTTCTTCTACTGTCATCTGAACAGGGTTGTGTGATCGGCGTTTCTCATGTCCATTTATAGACAGTGGAAGCATGTCATTCTAATGGTATTATTTACCATTTGCAGATGAAACAAAAACACAGCTTTAGTGCTTCAAAATAGTTCTAAAATGTGAGGTAGGGATAGAAACAACCAATGTAAAAATGTTAATCAGTATAGCCAACAGTGGTCAATGTTGAGTATTGTTAAATTTACAAAAACTGTGAACAATACTTATAACATAATCGTTTCTAGAATAAACCATCTACAGTTATGGTTTATTGAGACAAATAGTGATATCTTTTTTTTTTTAGCTTTATATCAAATACTGTATATATCGTAGGATGTTTTGTGATACGACTCACCTGCAAAGTTAATAATACTATCACATGCGATAACTCGAACATTTTATTTTAATCACTGTTCCCAATGGTTAACAATAACTTTAAAGAAAATAAATTAGCAAAGACAAAGAACAAGTTCACCTTCAGAGACATGTGGGTTGAATGAATGCAGCAATATTAGTAGAACACATTAGTGAGAGTTTGAGAAAATCGGACAATCCGTTCAAAAGTTATCAATTTTTGAAGTTTCTGCTCAGTCACGGCTGGATGAAAAGGCTACTACAGCTTATGATGTCACATGTGTACAACGATATAAAGAAAGAATGAAAGAAATTTAACATATTTCCATTTTCTCGCAAAACAAAAGAACACTCGACTTCTCTCTTTCAGAAGGCAGGGGGAATGATCTTACCCTTAACATACGTCAGTAACAATTGGTCAAAGAAATGTGCACGTTATTCAAAAAGTAAAGTTTTGTGAAATTCTCTTTTTATTTTCCTTATATCGTTGTACGCATGTGACATCATACACTTTAGAAGTCTTCTCATTCAGCGGCGACTGCGCAGTTATACTTAAAAGATTCATAGCTTTAGAACGGATAGTCCGATTTTCCTCAAACTTTCACTGAAGTGTTCAACTAATATTGCTGCATTCTCTCAATTTTTTTTTCTTTTCGTCTCTCTATGTAAATTCCTTTTCTCTTTCTCTCTTCACTACAGTTCCTCTCATAGGAATGATCTATAAAAATCTCCATCCATCGTATGGGCGATGGTTGCTGATTTGCGGCGCCTCTCTATCTTCTCTCGGCACCATATCAGCGAGCTTGGCTAGAGACCACACCCAATTTGTAGTCTCCTTGGCAATAGCAGGTCTGTATTTATATAATGTTCATGTCTTTCAATCAAAAATTTTGCTTTAAAGGGATGGTACAGTATAGGTGGAGATGAGAATTTGGCTTTTAACTTTTTGCAAGATACCAGGAAAACACTTATGATATAGAACAGAACATACCATTTTAAGAGGACTTCAAAGTTTATTTGATGAAAATCGGGTTTGGAATGACTGAAACATCCAAAAACAAAGTAAAACAAAGGGATCGTATTGAAGTGTGGGTCCCACACTTTATTAGGATCGCTCTTTTTTGGATATCTCAGCCATTTCAAAACCAATTTTCATCAAATAAACGTTGAATTCCTCATTGAATTACATGCTCTGGATTATTTCATAAGAGGTTTTTCATCATCTCACCAAAAAATGTTAGAAACCTAAAATTAAGTCTCAACCAAAACTATACGAGCCTGTATGGCGGCCCCTTCCGTTTACGACCACACGGACCACTAAAAGCAATTCCTTCCGAGAGAAAAAGGATGTTAAAGAACCTGTCTCTTACGGCCACCTGTTTATAACTGTCACCTTTTTTAGTCTCCCTTGAGTGGTCGCTATCCCACAGGTTTCACTGTAGTTTAAAACATACTCTCATGTTGTCGGACGAGGGTTAATCCAATGAATGATTCAAGGCGGACCAGAGTGACAATATTTGTAATCGATGGATTATCAAGTAGCTTTTCCAATTCACAATTTAAACTTCTTACCTTATCTGTTTCTTTATAATCAGATATCTTCTCCTTTTCTCTGGCACATCCTTTATAAAATACGCTCGATTTACTCCCAATTATGTTAAAATGTACGCCCTATAATGCTGTAGTTCTATTCCATTCCTTTGTCACTGTTTCTACTAATATGTATTTGAGGCAAAAACAAAATCAGCCCCGCAAATTAAAGGACAAGTTCACCTTCATAAACATAAGGATTGAGAGAATGTAGCAATATCAGTAGAACACATCATTGAAAGTTTGAGGAAAATCAGACAATCCGTTCAAAAATTATGAATTTTTGAAGTTTTTGTGTAGTCACCGCTGGATGAGAAGACTACTGCAGCGTATGATGTCACATGAGTCACATGAAGGTGAACTTGTCCTTTAAAAGTTTAAAAAAAAAGATGACTTTCTACATTCTGATGCAACATAAATTTACAATATAACATTTGGTCCATTGAAATAGACATGTTCTTATAAACAGAACACACTGGTCTGCCCAACAAATCAGAATCTATAAACCTGCATGAATTATGCGGATGATAGGTACGTTTGTGAAAATCTTAGTTGTGAAGGTTCCTTTTATTGCAGGTATTTGGGGAACTACTGATCGATTTTGATACAGGCCTTTATATAGAAATCTTTATAATTTTGTTATGATAAGGTTATAGAAGCTTTAAGAAATTGACATCTCTCTCTTGTAACTTCTCGTTAAAGGCCTAGGCACAAGTGCAGTAACCATCATAGCTATCCTGGAACTGACCTGCAAGGCAGGAGGGCGTTTCGGCTTCTTCCTCGGACTGGGGCTGTGTGGTTACCCTTTCGGCATGATCGCCGCACCCATGCTTGCAGGCTTTTTACAGGAGATATACGGATGGCGTGGCGCTCTGTTGATTTTGGGCGCCGTGATGTCTCATATCATTCCAAACTCACTGTTTGTTATTCCGCAAAAAGCACCGCAGTCAGGCTATCTTCCAGTTACCACAGAAGAAGAAGAGGAGGAGGAGGAGGAAAAGGAGGAGGAGGTGGAGGAAGAAGAGGAGGAGGAGGAAAAGGAGGAGGAGGATGGGGAGGAAAAGGTATTGGTTGATGCCGAAGTCAAAGGGTCTGTTGTCGATGGAAAAACGGAAAGAGAAAGAGTCAGAAGAGCGTCCAAGCCCACGAGTTGCATTGATAGATACTCCACAGCACAAACTCTTCAAAACAACCTGAAAGGCCAGGACAGAGGTACGTGTAACGACCAAGAGGGAGATTGTGGGAATCGAGTCTCTGATGCTCGCCACGTCGACCAGCGAGAACGTCGCGAACACATGCAAGCGAGGCGAGGAGAAGGAGTGGGGAGCCACTGTAAGGACCTCGCTGCAGATTCTGCCAAGGAGTTGACACCCAGGAAGTCTAAAGCCACGGGCAGTCCTCAACGGGCAACGGTAGTGTTGCGGTCCACGCTTCAAGTATATTCCCATCTGATCGTCTTCATCATAGCGGAGTTCCCGTATGGGATGATCCACGGCGGATGGCGTTCGTTTCTAGTCCCGAGGGCTATGGAAATTGTCAACTCCGTGTTCCACGCGGCGTCTCTTAGCATCATCGCTGCCGTATTCAACCTTGCTGGTCGGATGTCCGTGGCCGTCATGTCGCGCCGGTCGAGCATCGAAGGGCTCGTGGATGTCTTCATCATCGTAACGATTCTGAACGCCATCGCCCTCGTAGTCGACGTGATGGTCTTTGAATACAGTGCAATGACGGTGACGACGATGTTTGAGTCATTCTCCGTTTCATCTCGCGCCGTTTTGTCATCTGTGATTATCCAGCAACAATGTCCAGCCGAGAATTACCCCATGGCTTTCAGCGTAGAGGTCTTTACTATGGGTCTTGGTGCTTTGGTTGGTACACTGCTTTCGGGTAGGTGCAACAGGTTAAACGGATATAGGTTTTCCCGCCCAATTTCGCACTTGGTACATGATTGTGCAAGAATATGAATTTTGCACATACAAAGGTGCTATTTTCCTCGTTTTGGGGCCATCCGATAGATACGATTCTTATTCGGCCACATATTATATTCAATGAATAAAACGGATAGTCAATAAATAAGATGGATGGGTCCATAGACTGATTAGGTAGAAAAAAAGAATCATGAGAAAAATTATACATACAATTCATTATATGGAACAATAATTTATATCTGCTAAAACTGAATGCACAAATTAAATAATTAAAGGGATGATATAGGTTTGGTTTGAATCGTATGCTCTTCAACAGTTCACATAGGCTGTTTTTAATTATCTTGTAAAATAGTTAAAACCAGAATTCCCATCTTAACCAAAACTAAACCAACCCTTTAATGGTATATCGCGACAATGATTTTGTTATTGTTGTTGCTAGAATCAATTGAATGCATCAACCTAGCCGAAGGGGGGGGGGGGGGGCTTCAAGATCGAAGTTGGTTGCACATAAGTACCGATTCGAACGCCGATCAGTGACTTTGGTTGCCCTGAAGCGGGTATGAATTCATGCCTATCGGCAATTTTAGCGGCCTTATGAAGAATTTGAAAGAAAATTGGTGATTATGGCTGCCTTATCCACACAATATTGGCTGACCAATTTGCACTCTTGGATGCACTGTCATGGCTACGCGCAAAACTGAATGACCCATCTAGCATACTTTTGCGTGCACTCAGGTGCGATATTGACAGGAAAACTTATACTTTTGAGTAAAAATCCCGTACATGGCAGTTCACGGTACGGTTCTGCCATGTCTGCAATATATTCAGATTTTTTTTTTCATTTTTTCTTTGCACAATTTGCTCACAAAAAGTTGTCCTTAACAACAGCAAAGCTTGCCGGAGGCTTGGACTAACAAAAAGTAAGTGAATTCCTGTCTATGGAACTTATGGGAGGTAGCTAGTGAATGGAATGCGTCGTTTCATACTCAGCGTTACTAGATTGTATGCAAAGAAACAGCCATAAATTGTAATACGATACATGAACAGTCTAACGAACCCTTCACACTAGAGCGTATCGAGCTAACGAATGCCCAACTGTATGCACCTACTGCACACAATAAGACATGGACCATGTGCACTATAACGAACGACGAAGGTCTCTCTTAAGGGCTTTTTACACTTGTAAATTTTTGCTTAGCCCCGGACCAACGGTGGGGCTAAGGGGGGGCCTTAGCCCCACCGTTGGTACGGGATTATCCTTAGCCCACTTTCTGTTTACACTCGTTTTTGCCAAAGTGGGCTAGCCCCACCGATAGTACGGTACTATCTGGCCCTGCAAAATAGCAGGGGTTAGCACCGCAATTGCGGTGCCAAGCAAGTGAGTGTAAACAGAAAGAAAAAATAATCCTGGGCTAAGCGACGGAGACGAAGTCCGACCCTCACTGACCAATCAGAAACGAGGTAATCAAGTGCTGCCGGTGCGTGCGTGTACGTGTACAGTACACAGCGTAATTATGAATATTCATGTGGTTTGGAAAGTCCAGGGCTAAGAAATACGAGTGTAAAAAGGTCAGTTTTCTCCTTAGCCCCGGACAAGAGATAGTACGGGACTAATTGGCGAGTGTAAAAAGCTGAAAAATTGGTACGGGACTAACGATAGTCCTGGGTCAGAGAAAGTCCGGGGTTAAGAAACACAAGTGTAAAAAGCCCTTAAAGGGCTTTTTACACTTGTAAATTTTTGCTTAGTCCCGTACCAACTAAGGCTAAGGCCCCCCCCCCCCCTTAGCCCCACCGTTGGTACGGGACTATCCTTAGCCCACTTTCTGTTTGTACACTCGTTTTTGCCAAAGTGGGCTAGCCCCACCGATAATCCCGTACTATCTGGCCCTGCAAAATAGCAGGGTTTAGCACCGCAATTGCGGTGCCAAGCAAGTGAGTGTAAACAGAACGAAAAAATAATCCGGGGCTAAGCGACGGAGACAAAGTCCGACCCCCACTGACCAATCAGAAACGAGGTAATCAAGTGCTGCCGGTGCGTGCGTGTACGTGTACAGTGCACAGCGTAATCATGAATATTCATGTGATTTGGAAAGTCCGGGGCTAAGAAATACGAGTGTAAAAAGGTCAGTTTTCTCCTTAGCCCCGGACAAGAGATAGTACGGGACTAATTGGCCAGTGTAAAAAGCTGAAAAAATTGGTACGGGACTAACGATAGTCCTGGGTCAGAGAAAGTCTGGGGTTAAGAAACACAAGTGTAAAAAGGGCTTAAGATCATCCACCATCACCGCAGCCACCTGATTATGTGGATCTTAATGAGTACATTCAGCTGATGTTTGGACAATACATAGTCACTGATAAAAGAACCGTTTTCCTTATTTCGGTCTTATTTGGCTGAGGTGCCTTCTCAGACTCGTCTGCCTCATGATAAACACCGATGACAGGGAGCAGCAAACCTGAAAACATGACAATTTATAGTCCTGTCACAAAATTACTGAAGCGGACACTAGTCTTATCATGCTTATGCATGGACACGTAGAACGTTGCTTAATGATAGGACATGCATGTCTCCTGCGGTTGTACTGCCCATGTATCCACTATACTACTTTGAAACAATGTGCGAAAAATGAGAAAAATAGATTATGAATCACAATCAACCTGCCAAATAATATTTGTTTTCTCTTATAAAGTACTTGCATTTTGCAAATGAAATTGCTTGATTGATAATTTCCCAACGTACACTACAACTGCACATGCATTTTTCTTGATCTAAGAGAATCTTCTGCGCATGTACTTTTTAGTTTTCTCAAAACGCCTTCTTGTTTTTATCCAGGCTAGCTGTCAGCTGCGGTGATGATGAGATCAAAGCGGGAAAGCTTGTTTAAAATATTTCTGTGACACTTCAATTTGAAAGAGACAGGTGCACGAATTAATCAACGAACGATGAACGTCCATGTGTAGTAGGTCCATGATCATACCAGCCACATATTGAAATACAAATACAATTGAAATACAAATACAATTGAAATACAATCCAATGTACAACTGTAACTCGACAATAATGAGGTCTATAGAGGAAGGAGTTCTGGGTGGTAAATTGTATACGTGCAATATACTAAACACGCATTTTCTGCGACATCGTGATATACTAGTACAACCAGAGCATGTTGTTGTTGTTGCTATTTTGATTTTAAGGCTGTGATGACGTATAAAATAGCCTCATTGATTATGCATGTTATGTGATTTCTCAAATTGATTACTGTTTCGTGAACATGTGGGAAAATTTCATATTCCGTTACTATCTTTCGTGATGCCCGATTTTAATGTGGGGGCGCTGTGGCATAGTGGATATGACTCCCGACTCCCGATCGGAGGGCCCGAGTTCGAATCCCGCCAAGTGCTTACGTCCTTGGACCAAGATGTTTTACACACCATGTCCCTCTCGACCCTGGTGTATAATAATGGTACCTGGCAACGCCAGGGTGATAATAATGGCAGGGCCCTCTGGTAGAGCAGCGGTAGCACTGAAGAGGATACCCTGGGTAAATAACACCATATTATTATTATATAATGAAACGTCCTTCTCTTATTTTGATTGTGAAAATTCACTGCCGAACGTGTTTAGACTTTCTTTTTTCAAAAGTTAGTGAGCGCATTGAAATTCACCAGTTCAAATACTTATGCACTAATTATGTTCTACAAGCCCGGTATTTCAGAGTAGTGAAATAGCAAAACCCCACGCCAATTTTAAATTCGTTGGCAAATTACAAACATCCATTGTAAGAATGTATCGGAAGCTAGAATTTCCTTGTAGAATTTTACCGAAGCTTGTTACAATATTTCATCAGACACTTGATCAAACAATAGATTAATTTCCTCCCTAAGTTAGTCAGGAAACTGTTCTTATACATGCATGGCAAGCAGCCATCTAATGTAAAGATTCTGAGACCTGCTTCATTAATCATCTGTTTCCATCACTCTTTCACACTTCAGGTGTACTTGCAGACAGATTCAAGAGTTTCAACGTATCTTTCATGCTGCTGGCGGTCATCGAGGGACCAATCTTAGTCTTGGTTGTCATGTCAAGACTGATGATGAGATGGAAAGGGAAAAAGTAAAAAAAAAATATTGGAGTAAGTAGTTTGACGCAATTCGTTTATTTATCTGTATGACAGAACCTTGGCGTAATCAGGATAATGGATATCAGACTTGGATGTGTGAACACAATGTGGTGTCGCAAATGAATGGTCTCGCTGTAATATTCTCTCGAAACGTTCATCATGGTTAATATTTATTGGAGGTATAGAATAACAGAAGACAACTTAACCCTGATCAATTAACACCGTCTTTCCGTAAAAGTAAAAGTAAAGTGCAGTAAAGTAACGTAATTAATAAATATAACAAATACATGTCTACTTAAACGGAGCTTAAATAAATGGATCTTTACTATGTGATCCCGACTCCGAGTCGCACTGACATATTTTACGCGGGTACGTCTTTAATGCAGAGACACACAGGCCCGAATTCACGAAGGTGGTACAATAATTATTGAAACCATGGTTTAAACCATGGACAAAAACCATGGAGCGCCAAGTGTCGCACGGAATATTTCGTTACGAAATCAGTCATTTCGTTGACAAAATGGTCATTTCGTTACAAAATAATAATTTCTTCTACGAAGTGACAGAATTCGTAGCGAAATATTCCTTGCAACACGTGGCGCTCCATGGTTTTTGTCCATGGTTAAAAACCATGGTTTCAATTGTACCACCTTCATGACAGCCTCTATTTTGGTCACGACATACTCTCATTATTCTGATAAAGTAAAAATCACAGACCAGCAAAGGTGAATGAAAGGTCTCTTTATAGCAGTATAGGCCTACTCTCTGTAATCCGTATTGATGAATGATTGTACGTGTTATTTAGGAATCGTGAACGATTTGAATATAAATGATCTTAACCCTTTCCATACGGGAACCTGGTGGCCTGTGTATTAAGTGTATTGTCATTTCAGAATTCAGTATGGAACGGGTTAATAAGAAATTGATTCTCATTTTTAGTGACGTTCATCCTCCATGTTTGAAGCAACAAAGCTTCTTGGAATACAAGTTGATTTAAGACTCGAAGAAGGAGAAATAGTTCGTGAAAGGAGAATCCCAAAGAACATCGTTGTTTTTTGCTCTTTTTTTTTTAGTGAGCTCTCACAAAGTTTGCAGAGAAACTTTTTGTGGAGTTTTTTTTTTTTTACCGCACTCTCATTCTCCCATTTCCATTCTTCTCTAACTTGCAGGAAGAATTCAAGTTATATGCTCAGTGCTGGGGAATACCCATCCCCCAATGTCTTTCTAGTCTGGTTTCCAGACCCTTTGCCAAGTGTACCCCTTTTCCAAAATACGCCCCCCGCGGCGACGAAGTCGCTGCGAGAGCTGCCTCAATCTGACGAAGGACCATCCAGCTAAACCTGCTGCTTCTTTTGTCGTTAGAGGGCGTTAATATTCTGGGAATACGAGCAGACGGTCTGGAAGCCCGACTAATGTCTTATTATAATCAAATGTTAGTATTATTGACAGATGATGTCATTGACAGGATCTTGGCTTCGAAGATTTGTTTATTTGTTTGTATGTTTGTTGTTGTTGGTTTTTTGTTTTTTGTTGTTGTTGGGTTTTTTTTTTGGGGGGGGGGGTGGCGTATCCAGGTAATAAAAAAAAAGGAAATAGCGGGAAAAAAATTACTACAAAATACAGGTGATGTTGAGAGTATTCGCTATGAATCAACATAAGTCAGTATGCATTCACAATTTGTAGGTCCTTTAATGTTGTTTCTGGAAAAGAATTATCTCCTAGCCCCACAGCACTTTTGAACTCAGACCTACATAGCACTATTACTGCTTTGTTCAAAATCACGGCTCTGAATCATTGGCTTCACGCCACATGAAGAGTACAACGCGGCAGTATTCAATGACCTATGAAGAGTTAAAATTGATTATAAAGTTGATTTCTATGATAAGTCTATGGCAGACTGTGTGTTAAGGAAATTTAAAATCGATTTATCTTTTCAGAAAACAGGGCCCTGGTGTTTGACACAGTTGACCCTAGTATTTTATGGTATAGATATTACAGGGCTGATGGACTGATGGTCATTGTCATAGATTCAGATCATTTGAACTGTCCACTGAACAATCGCTTTGGACTTCTTCAGGGGTTAATATGGACCCCAGTTATTCACTGTTTACTATGATCTTGTACAGCGGCCACAGAATCAGGGTAACTGCAGCCCCTAGCTCCCCCTACACACAACATCTAAAATTAATACTTCAGAACATAGGATAATCATTTGGAAAGTAAAGCCTTACCAACATAATTATATCTAATTATCGAGTGTTTATTCTTAGGTGGCCTTCGTTTATGTATCAAGACGCAAAATGCATAGGGCCTACAGACCTCGTTTATAAATCAGTCAGTAATTCATCGTTATCATTTTCATCAACCATTTAACCAGATAATACATTCTACGACCAACTCCATGTTTTGTACATCGTCAAATCACTAATTGGTTTTGTAACTGTTACTAACGTTTATACACATGGGGATCAGTGCAATAATAGTAACTTGCCTCAGTCTGTCAAACTTACCTCATTGCAGAATATGAATGTGTTGCGTAAGAACTATCAGAGACTTTTGTATTCATAATCATGGTATTATCGATCTGTCACACTTCAAAGAAATTTCTATGAGAACTTGTCAATTCCCATTTCAATAACATTGTACCTACACGTATTTGTTTTTATTAATAACATCCATTCCCTCTCTTTTTTTGTTGTTGCATAAAATGTTTTAAAGCTTCATTGATTTTATCCTCTTGACTCGTGTTTGTTTTACCATTTAAGTTTTTTTATGTTTCACATTGTTTTTTATAATTATGTCTCACGGCGTAGCAAGATATAGGTCCCTTTTATAAGTGGACACTTTTTTCAAAACAGCTTCGTCGTGGCATCATCGATAGCCTTTATGTTACTCAACTATCAAAGTATTGCTTATTTGCTTTGTATAGTGTGTTTATACGCAAATAAAGTACCATACCAAGGCAGCAAGGCTGCCTGAAGTGAAGGAGAGTTTGTGCAATGTGATTCATTCTTTCATTCATTCATTCATTCATTCATTCATTCATTCATTCATTCATTCATTCATTCATTCATTCATTATTCCATCAATTTCCAACAGAAACATAAAATTTTCACAGAATTTGAATGCATAAATATTACATCACAATTTATAATAAACGAAATGATATAAGTTTGCCAAAAATCTCATAAGTATTAGTATTACTAATGCTAAAGAATGCCAAGGAGCAATACTTGTAGGGTGCACCCCCCCCCCCCCCGTAATACAAGAAATCATTATGATTGATGAAAAAAAAGCGGAATTACGAAACAAAGTATAGGACATAAAAACCTATAGTTAACCCTAAACAAACACACACTGGACAAATCCCTACATCGATGGCGTGCAATGGAGTGGGAAGCGAGAGGGGGGGCGGGGGAGGGGGAGAGGGGAGGGGCGAGGGAGGGGGAGAGGGTGAGGGCGGCGAGGGAGAGAGAGAAAAACTACTTACGTGGTGCGAAGATAAAGAAAGTAGAGAACTGTACGAAGAACTAATGCTGATGCTGATAAAAGAAAGGTATTTATGAATACATGTCATTTAGCGGTGCTTACATTGCTCTTTTCAAACGTTCATGATCTACGAAATGCGGTGCCGGACTCTTGCCGCATTACGTACACAGATCACATGGGGTGCACATCACCACCTCGTCACCCACGAGTCATTCACGAGTCATTCAGTTCACGAGCTAGACACGACATGAACATCAATAAGCCAGATCGGGGTGCCACTTTGAGCATCAGCAGGAAAAGGTAATTATTATTATTATTATTATTTTTTTTCACCAGCAGAGCATGTTGGTTTTTTTTTAATTCACCGAGATATGCATCCTGTGATGTGATGATTATTCAAGTAATCCTCATAAGTGGTGCTTGCCGTCACATCCACGTACCCGACAGCAAAATAAGTTTTTGGCAATATCAACAGAAAAAGATTGCTAATACATTCAATGCAAAATAATGAAATGGATGTTTTCCAAAGTGCCAATACGGTGACGGATCATTCTGGTCACCTGGTCTATGCGAGTTCACCCTTTGTTTGAACATGACTGATGAATTCCATAAATTATTGTTACGTCGGGCAAGCTAATGCATTCTGTCGCTTGAAAACTAGTGGAGTGCCTAATCAACTGAGAAAGAACAATTGTCATTTGTACCCATCTGTACATGAGCCAACCCCGAAGTGGCTTATTACACAATGTTCGCCCCATCACGATAAATGAGCAGCTATAATAATCATATAGTATGTGCTTACAAGCTAGAACACTTGTCTTGGCAAAGGGCCCGCGAGCTTGCCAGGATGAACAGCGCCATCTACAAACAAATGACACGCATTATTTTTGCGCCGGGTGTTCCTAAAATGGCATTTAAAAGCTGACGAAATTATAATGAGAGGGTGTCAAGCCTATTATAGTGACGATCTCGTGAGCCTACTTTACTGAGTGTCTAACTCGTAGGCTGTATAACTCGTGGATGTCTAGCTCGTGGGATGACCCCATGATTTGATTGTATAATGTTACAATTATGTGTGTAAAACCAGTCCTGTATGGTGTCCATAGTCTATAGGGCACGAACAAGTAGCGGAAGGCAAATTTAGTAAATCGCCATGTTCTTGAGAGATTCCGCGGTCCTTCATAAATAATTCAGAATTGTTTATGACCAAAATTGACGCGGAGAAAACACTTCCTTACACCTTGGCAATCTTTTCTACATTGTCCCGGGGACATCGTCAGGACATCCTGCCTCTTTCTCTTCCGCTAAACTCTCTAGAAAAAAAAAAAAAAAGCCTCTGCGATCCGATACGGACAGCTCTGTGGAGACGAGCGGAAGTCACTCAAACATAAATGTTGCTATTAAACCTGGTACTTACCTAGTACTATATGTGTATGATATACACGTCAAACTTAATAGTGAAGCCGCTGCGGACATTGATGTCAATACGGTTCTGGCTGGGTCTGTTATAATCAATCTAAAAAAAACCCCACAAAACAAACAAACAAACAAACAAACAAAAATAGAAAAAAAAACAATTAATGTGGATTGAATAAATGCTGTAGAACCCATCAGTGAAGGTTTAAAACCCGTTGAGGACGAGTCCCGAGTATGTACTCGGGCAGGTGTTTATGGGAAATGCGTGTAGCAAAATCAGCCCGTCCTCAACGGCCGCGGTTCAAAGTTTTGTGTGTAAGCTTATTATATCTACCAAAAGTTATATAGGTCAGAAACATACGGGATGATGACTTCATCACCTCAAAAGTCTCTTTTTTTTTTTTGGAATTATTTCTGCCAAAACCCATTGCATTGATATTATTTACGCTTTCTTCATTAATAAAATATATCATAAGTTTCTCTTTGATTTCCACGCAGAAGTGTTCAAAGGAAAACATGTGAGTTGTTTTTCTTTAAACAGATTTGCTGATATCAAAATGATTATCAAATCACATTTTGACACATTAGGATGTAACGTCTATACAAGTAAGAATAGTTTACAATATTGACACATCTACCTCTTTAGAAGCTCCTAAACAGCACAGTGCGTTGTGGTTAATGCCACGTATTATCGTCAATATAAAAACAAACGTTGAAAATGTACGGAATCAAACAGAAATTTGCCTTATGTATATGATACAAGCGAATATCCCTTTTGGCTCCCATAAGAAGCGGACAAAGATTATAATATTTAATCATGATAACTTATATAGATAAATTGAGGATAATTATGAGATTAAAACTAAGGTAAATTTTATTTGACCACATTCAGAAAAACAACAGATTAAAAAAAAAACAAAAAAACTCGTGTATAATGTAAATAAACGAGATATCTTATCTTAGGACTTGATGAAATTTCAGCAATCGCTGGATGAGAAGACGACTATACAGCTTGTGACGTCAAATATAAATAACGAGAACAACATTAAGAAAACATAGAGAAAGCTCAACTTTGTTTCACTTTTTATAATTAGGGGCAATTGACTTTATACCTAACCACCATGCACAGTGTACCTTTTGATATTGATAGGCCTACAGTTTTTGATATACAGTAGAAAAAAAAATGTGTCAAAGTGTAAAATACTTGTAGGGTACATCGTATTAGCAATTAGTAGGCGTACTGTATGTAGAACTTTAAAGTGATTTGGTTAATGCAACGTTGTATGCAAATATTGGGGAATAGTTTTTCCCGTCTACCCATTTCCTGCTTACGACATTAAGAACACAATGCGGTACTATAGAAAGGGAGATTCAGTGTCTTCGAAATTACTTTTTATTAGGCATAGAAAGCGCGCGAAACACCGACTGCAAACAATTATCTACAAGCTCTGAATAGGTCTTATTATATTCATTACAATAGTCACTTACTGTTAATTGCGTTTGATATTGACTCAGACACGTGGTCACGTGTACATGTATAGAATTCAAGGCAAATATCACAAGACTGTCGGGTTTTTGCCGCGTGCCATTCAGACATGTCAGAGGCGGACCTGGTTGGTCGCAAAATAAAGTCGTGATTTATTGAAGTTCTCGGATTTCGCTCCAGAGTCCAAAGTCAATGCTCTCTGGGTGGTCGACAGTCACTGTGGGTATAGGAATATTATGCTTTTATCTCTGTATGCGTGTGCATATAGTATATGCGGAACGAATTTATCTGCCTAGTTGTAATTTCCGCATGAAGGTGGGTGCATGGTTGATAACAGACAAATCAGCTCATCAAGATGATCCTCCCAGGTGGACGTGTGCTGCTCATTGGAGTGCTGGCTGGTAACAAATTTGATGATAATTTTCATAATCTTAATTCTCCCGTTTTTCGGCCACATTTACATTATATCGCTATAACCGTAAACAGAAGGAAATTTTCAGCTTAGGCCGACTGCTTGTCTATTTTCAGTTTCAATATGTATTCGATGTCTATCTACAGCATGCGCTTGGTCGTAATTGTTAGCTTACATAGGTTAGGATATACACGGCGGTCGATTAAGACTTACAAAAAGCAGTCATTTTTTTTTTCTTCTATGTTTATTCTACTGAGACCCGTCTAACCTCATTAATTGGCTATTAATACCCGAGGTACTTTCTATAAAAATGCCTGTGATATGAGATTTTGTTTATAGATCTATACATATGCTATGTAGTGTTATCATAGCAGGAACTGTAAATCATTATTTTCTCAATAGACCTATTGTCTCTATGACTTCACAAACAAACTGGGTCGAAAAGCTAGCTTCTGTGATGCCATGAGTCTGCAACACTGCAGGAGGGACGTAAGGTGAAGAGTTCATCAATTTCAGTGACAAAGTTGATATCAAAACAGTATTTCTATGGCTTTCGTATGTCATTGATAATACTCCAAGATCATAATGATAATGATAATTTATCAATATGATCTGGGAGTATAAAGGCTTAGATGCATAATTTACCATTTGCAGATGAAACAAAAATCCAGCTTTAGTGCTTTAAAATAGTTCTAAAATGTGCGTTAGGGATAGAAGCAACCATTATTGCAGAAAGTATAATTAATGTTAAACATTGTAAAATATACAAAATGTGAACAATAGTTATAATAAAATTGTTCCGAGACTAAACTGTCTACAGTTATGGTTTATTGAGAAAAATAGTGATATCCCCTTTACATCAGGCTTTATTTCAAGATGCTTGCATGGTAGGATGTTGTGTGATACAACTGACCTACGAATATGCATAAAATTTGATATCTCGAACATTTTTAAAATCATTGCTCCCAATGCTAAAGAGTACCTTTAAGTTAATGTGAAAAAAACAAACAACCCGATTCTTTTGTGACAGTGCATTACTGTATATCTACTCAGTGACATAAGAATAATGAATCGGATTGACTAGAATCAATTACTTTAGAATCAAAGTCCAATTCTTTCTTGAAACAGGTCTGACATGCGTTCAAGCCACCCCAAATAAGCCTGTCTTCAAAGATGCTTACCACGCCACCGGCTTCATAAGGCTACCCTATGCCGAGCTGGATGAACCTTTTGAAATTTTCTACCAAGGGAAGAATAAGAGAAGCAGAATAGATGTCTACAATGGTGAGGACAATTTCAAGATTGCTGTGATGATAAAACTCATCTCATCTTACATTTCGATGAAATATAAGATGAGCAGCTTGTACAATGAATGAAACTAAGAAAGTACGAAGAAAGTCAAATTATGAAAGTATGAACAGAACAAATGAATAGAGAATAAAGGATGATTGAATGAAAATGGATTAATGTCCCAGTTGTTTCTAGTTACATGACATAAATACAATGTGAAAATAAAAGTTACACTGGGTATTGCATACCTCACGAAAGAAACAGAAATGAAGTTGTGATTGGTAGTCTATAAATCAGGAACACACACTAATTGAACATAATGTTTCTACAATTATTACACAATTCCAACTTCATATTGATACTGTCGTGACTGTTAGTCTATATTCTGCTCCCCTTTCAAGGGATGGACAAGACATTCTTCCGAGGTGATGAACCTTCTTACGGCAACACTTACAAGATCTCTCCGGCAACAATTTCCAGTAACAAATGGCAGGAAACCTGCTTCAATGTGACTGGAGACAAGACTAATCCAGTCCTGGCTCAGAGCCTTCTACCAGATCTCACCTTCTTCACGGTAACATTCGTTTCAATTGTTAAATCACTAGTCATTTCATTCATTCATTCATTCATTCATATCTTTCATCCGTCCATTCATTCATTCAAGACTATATTTATTCATTCATTCATTCATTGGTTTCTTTCAT
Source organism: Diadema setosum (assembly GCF_964275005.1). Lineage (NCBI taxonomy): Eukaryota > Metazoa > Echinodermata > Echinoidea > Diadematoida > Diadematidae > Diadema > Diadema setosum. The sequence goes on along the minus strand of NC_092694.1, from coordinate 6,595,333 downwards.
CCCTGTTTATTGTTACTGTACTGTACTGTATTGTTACTGTGTATTATTTTGTTTTGTTCATATATTGATTGATTGATTCATTCATTCATTCATTCGTTCGTTCGTTCATCCATTCATTCCTGCACTCATCCATTTATTCATCCATTTATCTAACCATTCAGTCATCTAATTCACCTATACTTTTTACGTCCACTTACTATCTTATCCATCTAATCAATTTAATTTTGTCATCTTTTCATTCATTGATGGAATTTAGTAATCCATTCATCCTTCATCCATCCATTCATTCATTCATTTACTCATTATTTCAGTCATTTTCATTCTCAGAATTCTGGTATGCACCTGTTAAGCCACGGCACCAAATCTTGGGTTGATTTAGCTGCAGAAATCATCTTCTTCACATTATTCAATCGCTATTCAGTTCAGTTCAGTTCAGTTTTTATTTCTGCATTTCAAAATCAATACAAATCCACAAATCAACAAAATACTTACATAGTCATTTACACAGCTAATATTCGTAACGTTTGAATCTTACATACATTTTTTTTTCAAGAACGAATATCATATATGAAAGGAAGCAATAGGAAATGATAAAAATGAAATGCAGGGGACCATCATCATAAGCTAAGCTTGACGAGGAAGATTGGGGTTGAGAAATAATTAGATAGAACCACCTACGGTCATCAAATCTGCAGCCTATGATGAACAAGCCTAATCAAAATAGGAATACATAAGATCATCATAAAGCTTGTTGAAAATACAGACCCTTGTGAGAATTCAGAACGGAGATGCAGTCACTGCAAGCAAGGAGCTACTACTCTGTAGTAGCTCCTTGCTGCAAGTGTACATATACGTTACAACTGGTATTCCTGGTTGGAAAATATTGGCATCTACACATCATTTCACTCAGGCGCATTTTGGATGCAGGTCACTCCTTGCTATACGATTATGTTGGACTCTCCTACAATCTAAAAGAGTGCAAACAGTCAAAGGGTATATTGTCTGTGAGGGCAAGTCATAGATTGGTAGTAGTTGGTTGTAAATGGGTATTGAAGTAAGCAGTACGTTGGAGGGTTGGTGAAGAATTATGAGTATAGTGTATAGTCATAAAGATAACGGATTTTTATAATCAAAGATTACTTTGAGTAGTACGATTGCCACGTTAGCTAGAGAGAAATTAGATAAAGACCCCCACCCTCATCATACTTAGCAGCTTATCGTTGCCTACATCGCATGTCACAAGACACCCCAGTAATAAGAAGGAATCCTCCCAACTATTGCATACCGAGCACGATAACCTCAACGGACCTTTTTTTTTTTTTTTTTTTTTTTTTTTTTTTTTTTTTTTTGCTATGATGTGCCACAAGGAACCATGTCTGGTTCTGTTAAGACAGAAAATCAATCATTCGATACAAAATCACTCAAAATTTTATTCCTATGTCAAATTCAAGAGCAACAAAATCACCAGTTGAAGATTTATTTTGTAACAAAATTATTAGTGGGGAAGTGATATTGTAACAGTGATATTGTAATATCTCCATTTTGCATAAATTGCCAAAGATAATAGTTATATTATGATCTCAATTCACCAAACATTGCAATGTATTTACTACATTTTGCCCTTGTAAATCATACACTGCTTACAAATTGATAACATGACCAATTAATTTTACTTGTGTGAAAGCAACAGTATGTCCACATTTTACAGTCTATTCCAATAATAATGCTATGTCTGTCATCAGTATATGATTTAATGAAAATGACGTGTAAAGGGCACAAATTATTTCCTCTACACCAGTACTCGAGGACGGAGTTACGTAATGGGCTGATGGTAGACCTGTGGCAGAACGTTACCGCTACGACGTTCTCCAACCTCACACGGAAGAGCGTGTACACTTTTGCCGTGACGCGATCGGCGCCGGTGCGACCCGTGCAGTATGAAATGATGGGTTACAACACTCTACAGGGTTCGCACTTCGACAAATACGTGATCGATTACGAATTCTTTGATGAGACATCGGCGATTCCGAACACGACGTTTGACATTCCTAAAGGTGACTTCTTCAAACGATTTAGGAGATTAATCTTTAATCCTTTATATTTTGTACAGTGACATTTATCTGTAAGTTCCAGTGAACAAACTTCTGACAGAAAGAGAAGGAAAATACATTGTTGGATGTTTCATACTTTGAAACAAAGATTGCAAACCATGGATCTCCCATTAACTCATCCCCTCCCAACTTTCGACATTTCCATAGAGTTTGTGCAGGTCTCATTACATGTGCAACCTGTATAAAAGTGGAACCTTAGCTATTCGGCTGATTTGTCAGCTGTGATATTCAGTTTCCATTCATCAGCAGTCTTGTAACCAAATTTATTCATTTGCATGAAAATGAAATCAAAGATGTAAAACCAGGGTTGTCCTCTCCCTGGTGAAATAAAGAGGTGATGATAAGTGTCATAATAGACCTGTAGATCCACAGTTGACAGAGTTTGGCACAAAAGGCATGACTTTTAGCATTTAGCATTTTATATTGATTTTATTCAATACTTCATCTGTTCGTAATCATACTATAATTCGAGCAACGTTTGTCTGTTTGTTCCTCTACTCCTCCCAAGTCCTTGGTCCGATCTCCACCAAACTTAGTGGGTGGTTGCAGGTTGACCGCGAAATTGCCCTTGAGGGGTTCATTTTTGGAAAGGTCAAGGTCACTGGGGTCAAAGGTCAAATAACTTCAGACACCCGATAGAGGGCGCTATGTAGGCCTACTTATATGGGGATTCCCCAAGAAATATAATCAGACACCCGATAGAGGGCGCTATGTAGGCCTACTTATATGGGGATTACCAGGTGTACGCCAAAGAGATTTTTCTCCTCAAAATCTCTTTGGTGTACGCCTATACTTATGCTTCCAGCAAGTTTGGCCAAGATCGGACCAAGGAGTAGCGCAAAACAGATACATTGTATTTGACGTCTGTTGACCCAGTGACCTTGACCATTTCTGGGGAAATCCCCATGGAGGATTTCTGACACTCCACGGGTACATTGACTAGTAACCATAAAACAAACAGATTAAACTCTTTGATCAATGAAGCAATGATAAAATAGAGTTGCTGTATAAAAGACTTATGAATTGTATGTTTCTCTCACTTCATCTGTAAGATTAACATTACATAATAATGTTACATTGCCGCAGCAAAAGGACCCCTAATCTCTTCCAGAGACGATGGAATCATTCTTCCAGTTTCTCTGTCCAATCTTTCTGTCCTTTTGTTTATCAAATTGCCGAGTGATGATGAGTTATAGAATTTACTCGGATGTTCCCTGGTAACAAAACATAAGAATAATAATAGTAATAATAATAACAATAATAATAATAATTGTTATTATTATTATTATTATCATCATTATTATTATTATTATCACTATTATTATTATTATTATTATCATTATTATTATTATCATCATTATTATTATCATCACTATTATTATTATTATTATTATTATTATTATTATTATTATTATTATTATTATTATTATTATTTATTCTGCTTTGAATATAGGTTTGAAATGTCGAGGTTTCCCAGGACCGGGCATGGAGCACCAGATTACAGTCAATCCATTCCGGGAGATGATCAATCCTGAGAAGGGGGACCGATACCACCACCTGTTTAACGAGTTCAAGGACCAGTTTGGCAAGCGGTATGAGACGACACAGGAGCACGAGACAAGGAAAGGACACTTCACAAAGAATGTCAGGTATATAGCATTATACACGACTCAATTAAAAACAAACAAACAAACAAACAAAGAAGCAAAGAATCAAACAAACAAATAAACAAACATGTCACTTTAAATTCACCTATATACCAATTTCAATATCTCAGTCAATGGTTCCATGGTATTCGCTCCTGCGACGATTGCTGCCATGAAGTATTTTGTTCGCTTAGACAAAATTTAATATAAATTCTACCCGCAGACCTAACCTTACCCCTATAAATTCCAATCCTCACATCAAACTAAATCTAAAACTCTGTCGCAACCCTAACCCTAAGTCCTTGGAAAAATAAGACCCAATCAACTGTCGCAGGAGCAAATGTTTTGTCACCCAATCAACAAGTCTTTGTATAATCCTGTAAGGATCTGTGTAAAATTTGATATATTTTGACATCGTGCTAGGTTGCAAAATAGTTAATGTTCTCATATTTAGCTTACGATAGATATAGGCCTTATCCCTTAGTCACTTATTAGTGGTATATCATTTTGAGCAATTGTTCCTATTAGCATTTACGTATACCTAAGTTTAAATCCCTAATTAATTTTCCATAACCGCCATGGTCGTATATAATGCTCGTACACAATGTTGATACACTTCAGGAAGTGGTCTTGTGAGTGTAATGTACATTTGCAGGATGAATTTTCTCAAAGGAATTGAAACTAGAATATATATTGTCATTTTTATTGTCATCTTTATGACGCTGGTGAAAAAAGCTTCTCATTAAAGTGAAAGATCAGTAGTTGTGATTTCTCTTTGATAGTAGTCCAAGTGGTTAACCCCCTAACCACCAGGCTAAATTCTAACGCTTGACTTTGATGTATGAACCTATTGCTGACTGGACCTAGTGAGTTAAAGAGATGAGGGTGTAAATCCATGTAAAACTGTGGCAGACGTGCAGATGTGATTAATTGGGAAAATATTTCATAGTTGATATGTTTATTCTAGGAGTTATCATAGTCACGGGTCAAAAGGTTTATGTATACTCGGCGGCAGGATTAATATATATCCAGTAGCTAGTATCTTCCAGGAAGTAGCGGCAGGATTAATATATATCCAGTAGCTAGTGTCTTCCAGGAAGTACAGAAAGAAGGAGAAAGTGTATGAGCCTGAAGTATTTCTTGAAAGAAGCGTGCACAATGATGCCTCCGAGAGCAGCATGGTCTTACTGTTCTTTAACACACTGTTTGATATTATGGTTGCTTAATCTTTATATAATGGTTGCTTAATTTTTATAACAAAGTGTCAAACTTGGCAAACTGATCTGTGTACAATGATGTTCAAGTGGATGAAAAGTTAACCCATTCAAGTACAAACACAAAAAAGAACCAAAAATTAGGCTGTTACAGTCAATTATATATGAAACAATATCACATGGTTTATACATTGTTTCCATAATAGATTTAGTGTAACACTCGAGTTGCGAAAGGGAAAATTTAGTATGGGAAATAAAGTCACTCAGAAACTTGCATTAGATGATTATTTCTAACACCGATTCCGTTCATGAATTACTTCTGACACAGTATCAGAGATATTAATGGAATGTGTTGGGACATGCAGCTCAGATTGTTACATATCTGGAAAAAATTTTTCCGCAATTCCTTTTATCCCTCGAACTAATTTTCACGGACCAGCTTTCACATTCTGTTGTGGTCGTTACTCCCCTGATCTTGCTAGATGAACTGAAACTTACTGACATTGAGTAGGAAACATGTGACCACACAGTCCTCATTAAAATTTGTGCTGCTGTATATGACTGTTTCATCATTTTATTTCAACAATACTTCAACCCTGACGACTTAACCTTGTTACTATATGTTTAGAGTCGAATATTAACTAAATTGTATAAAAGTGTAGCCATACATACATGTTTGTGCCTGTAGGAAAATATACCCCCTTAGATGCATGCATTAATGTTGAAGAGAAGATGCTACACAAGTCACACAACTGTAATTGTAAACTAAGTGTGATACTTCAGAGTTGGCTTTTGTACGAATTTAGTCTGGTGGTCTTGCATGGTTTCTGTAACTATGTAGTGGGTTAAATTGACATGAAAGACATGTCAGCGCTTTGTGCATGAGTGCACATAATAATAATAGTAGACATTAAGTAGAGCGCCTTTTCCACTGGATACAAAGCGCTATGAGATGTCATCCCTGGTCGCCATAGGAGATAAAATATATACACACACACACACACACACAAAAAAAAAAAAAAATATCAGGCAGCGACAGTACAAGTCCAGTGCACATATAGGGACATCAAAATAAGTAAGTCTTCAAGTTTTGTTTGAAATGATCAAGTGTTGGTGATGATTTCATAAGAGGAGGGAGCTTATTCCACAGCCTACGAGCAGAAGAAGAGAAAGCTGCATCGCCAGCTAGTTGTTGTTGTTGTTGTTTTTTTTTTCATGTGTGGTTGAGTGAAGGTAACGGATGATGAAAGACGAGTGCGTCTACAGAGTGAGAGTGTCGTACCAGACACTCCCCAATGTACTCTGGAGCTCTATAAAAATTGTTGACTACTTTGTAGACCAGTAGGAGAAGCTTGAAGGATATTCTTGCTTTGACTGGCAGCCAGTGGGGTTGGCGTATAAGAGGAGTGGCATGAGAACGTGAACAAATATGGTAGAATATCAAATAAAGCAGATTAACATTATGAACTCATCAGGAATTAAGTTTGTAAGAAACTGTCAAGTAAACGATGTTTCACCTGAAAATCTGGAATTCACATGTCCACGTCAGAATGATTCACTCGATGAATCGAGCCAACCGAGGCTTCACCCTGGCCATCAACCACCTCGCCGACCTCGCCGAGGACGAGTTCAGGAAGATGAGAGGTCGACAGAGGTCATCTGGTTCCAACCACGGCATCCCTTTTGACGGCTCCAGGATCAAACCCGAAGACGTACCAGACTCCATCGACTGGAATATTCTTGGTACGTGATGTGCATCACAACATCAAAACGGGTGTACGTCACGAATTCGACACCCACGAATCGTCCAGCCCACTAGTCATACGGCCCACGAGTTATACAGCCCACGAGTTATATTAACAGCCCATGTGCCCATGAGTCCGACACAAGGCCCACCGGTTCGACACTAATCAAACATGGCCCACGAAACCACCATATAAGCCCCGAGGGGTAATGTCGAACTCATAGGCCGTTTTGCCTAGTGTAGAATTAGTGAGTTGTAATTGTTTTCCTAGTGTTGAACTCATGGACCTTATAATTTGCCTAGTGGGTTATTCAAGGGCTATATGATTCGTGTGCTGTATGACTCATGGACATTTTTTTTTTCAATGTCGAATTCGAACTCGTGGGCCGTATGACTCGTGGGTGTCTGTCTCGTGGGTTACCAGGTGATAGCTAAGAGTAAAATCTATGTGCATATAACAACATTAAATTTTGGGTAATCTTCATCTTAGCTTGACCCTAATAATGTGGTAGACCCAGGCCCCATTATATTCATTAAAAAGAAAGTTGCTATAATCAACTCCTGATGGTGGAATGACAATGAGCGTATTGTCATGCTTTGGCTAGCCCAAGAAAATTAGCTTTCTGTTTCGCTGTTGATTGGAAATTGCTATTCTAGTAAGAGTTGCAATACTATAACATCTTTTATGAAATGGGGTCCCACAGCTAGGTGATGTGATATGCTGAAAATTTGTGATGTGTGTGGAAATACGGAACAACAATTTAATGGATTTATTTACACACAGCAACAACAGGTATCCAGTGACAATGAACATTAAATTAAAAAATAAAAGCAAAAATCCTGTAAGTGTTCAAAAGTAGGATGACATGATTCAGAAAGATGATTATGTATCATCAGTGGTGAAGTCTTAACATTTATTTTCCAAACAATTAGGAAGTATCAAATATGAAATTGTACAGCTGAACTACAACTGCTATGAACGATATGGCTTTTTTTTATTATTATTATTGTGATGTCTTGCTCTACAGGAAATCTCATGTGAGTATTTCACTCTTGCACCTATAAGCAACACACTACCACTTTCTCTTCTTTGCTAACACCTGTATAATCCTCCAATGTGCAGGTGCCGTTAGCCCTGTCAAAGACCAGGCCATTTGTGGATCCTGCTGGAGTTTTGGTGCTGCTGAGGCCATAGAGGGCGGGTACTTTGTTAAGGTTTGTGCGGGGAACCTATATTGCTAGCTTTACAGCAAACTATTTTGGGAGAAGATATAGATAATCAATTAAATAAAAAAAAAAACTGGAAACAAACCTACTGTTAAGACGTGAAAAAAAAAAATTACATCAGTCCATTTTAGGAGAACTATATGAAGAGTTTTATCGCAAAACAAGCTAACTCCATTCTTGTTGAGTTGAGATATTTGTGATTAAAGCTGCTAAAAACAAAGAAAAATAATAAGAACATATGGGATATTTTAATCATAACTTCTAGAACATTCCTTGTTATGTTAAGAGTGAGGTATCACCGGAAAGGTTTTATTTTGCTCTGTCTTACGATTTACATACTTTAACATGTTTAAAAATGCCGCTTAGCCCATTATGCAATGAAACTCTTCATATTAGCACAACAAAAAAGTAATTTCTCCTTTGATAAAAAATGGCTCAACTTTTGAATGAAAATTGAGCAAAATGATTTGGTAAGGATGTTCCTATACCTATATACTAATGAATAATAAGAATGATCTGTTCAGTCACGCATGAGTGAGCACACATTAAAGAAAAGTTGGTCACTTTTCAAAAATCACGCGAGTCATATTTTTTTTTTTGGGGGGGAGGGAGGGGGTAGGGGTGCATGGGCGGGGTCTGTGAAAAAAAAATCAATGAAGATTGAAGTGATGGTGATGACCGTGATGTATGACAAAAAAGAAGATGATATTGGTGAAAATGTAAGACTGGTGTTATAGTGTTGACAGGTGATAATGATTTTGCTACTGATGATTATGATGAGAAAGAGATGAAGATAATGATGAAAGTGATGATCTGGACCATAATTGCATAAAAAAGATAATAATAGTAATAATTGCAGAAATTCTAGATGTTGTAACATTGATGACATCTAGTGAGAAATATGAATTTGACAAGACGATAATTGCACATTTTAAAAGCGTAAATGTAACAGCTTGGTGGCAATTATTGCCCATGTAATATTGCAAGACCTGATATAAAATTATGTTTGTTTGTTTTTTCTCCATTCAACGATCTGAATCCAACTATATTGTGAAGTAGATGCACTCTATTTGTGATATCCAGTCTGTAGGGAAGAGGATTAAAAACTTGAAACCCATTCTGCCAGTGCTGCAACACAAGCTCCCTTGTATCCCTTTCTTGTTTCATCTTTATCACAGAATAAGAAGCGAATTCGTGTGTCGCAGCAGATGTTGATGGACTGTACCTGGGCCATGGGAAACAATGGCTGCGATGGAGGGGAGGAGTGGAGGGCATACGAGTGGTTGCATAAGAACAAGGTTGGATTCGAGGCCGAGGAAGACTACGGACCGTACCTTGGACAGGTTTGCATTGACTTTGCTTTGAATTTCTGGTGTTTTTTTTTTTTTTTTGTGTGTGTGTGTGTGTGTGTTCTTGCGTCACTCTGCGTCCTTTTGACCTTCAACAACCAGGTCTTCTTCTTGAAGGTCAAGGGATATCCCAGGATGAAAATCCAGTTGAATCCCAATTGAAGAGGGTTCATTACAAAAACAACTTTATACAGTAAGCCTACGTGGTGTGGGGGTGTGTGTGTGGGGGGGGGGTAGGGGTGCTGGTTGCCACACTCTCCCACCTCCCTGACCTGAACCAGTATTTTAAACACACTTTACAGCTTTACTGTCTTGTGTTTGCTGGGCTTGTTTTGTGTGTATGTGTGTGTGTGTGTATGCATGTGCGTGTGTGTGTGTGCGTGTGTGTTTTATGACAGGGATATAGAATATGAACTATTTCAAATTAAATATCGATAGAAGAATGTAAACGTTAATCTCCTGGACCTAAAACACTTGCTGTATTCAACCATGCTGGGTTCTTTCACCAGTTTTTAATTAATTTGCGCAAGACTTGACCGACAGCGAAATAGCTAGCCTACAAGGCATGTAACAATTTGCTTCAGTCCAACAGAAATGTCAGGAGACACCACGGGCTACGGGGATTGTGTATTTCTTTATCATGATATATTATCGTCAGCTCGTTTCCAGACACCAGTGCCAATCTACAGTGCTCCACCTAGATGTGGAGTCTGGATCAGTTGGTACATAAAGCTAAGTAAACCTTCCAGGGTTAATGTCATTGTATCTTATTCAATGCCTGACTCAGGATGGGGAGTGTCATTACGACAAATCCAAAGGAATCACTACACTGTCCAGACATGTGAACGTCACTTCCGGGAACCAGGATGATGTCAAGAAGGCCATATCTACCAGAGGACCAATTTCCGTTGGCATTGATGCACATCTCCCATCCTTTGCCTTTTACTCTTACGGCGTCTACTACGATGCAAAGTGTGGTAAGTGTTAATGCCTTTTTTTTTTTTTTTTTTTTTTTTTTTTCAGTCAAAGGCACTCACTAAGCTGTTGCTGAGCTGCTGCTATACAGCACGACCTCTTGCGACCGAGGCAAGCCAATGGCAACCATGCATTGGACCTTGTTATCTTCTCAGTGGAACGTCCAAAGCACTGACTCGAGTTCTCTAACTTCTGGGCCCCGTTTTATGTAGAGTTAAAATTGATTATAAAGTTTATTTCTATCATAAGTCTATGGCAGCCTGTGTGTTAAGGAAATTTAAAATTATATCGATTATATCTTTTGATAAAACAGGGCCCTGATCATGTTTTGTTTTGTTTTTTCTGTGCAACAATATTGAAAAGCCCTTTGCTTGAGCCGTGGCGTTTTTGTCATGCATGCACAGGACAACTCATGACCAGTTATTTCAAGTCTGCGCAAAGTTACTTATATAGCCTCTAATAAGTATACAGCCTAGTTTTATCATTACGCGTGTAAAAAGTTTAAAGCCTGAGATCGGGTTTTTCCGGATCGACTTTTGCAGCACATGGCATGTCTTGTCTGATGCAGGTGGCGTGTATTCTTTGTGTTTGTCAGTGGGGAAGGGGAGCTATTTGCAGAAACACCGAAAATTATACGATGTATCCTCAACGTTTGATCTAGCCAGTCGCTGGGGTATATTGGTTTGTTATTGCTGTGTGTGTATGTGTGTGTGTGTGTGTGTGTGTATGTGTGTATGTGTGTATGTGTGTGGTGAAATGTTACAATATCTTGTAATTGAGCCTCCAAAATACAAGTCAGCTTGATCCATCATCAAAAATAATGAGGAGAAATACAGGTCATTACATCAAGGCTGCATGTGAGCATCAAACCATTGCTGATGTTCTGACCTATATGAGAGAATTGGTGTGCTTGTCCAAATATTTGATAGAATGACGTTTAAAGCTGAAAGAAATCATATTATCATCCTTTTGGAATGTTCAATTTAAAGGTAACACCTCTAAGGACCTAGACCACGCCGTACTGGCTGTTGGCTACGGGACATACAACAATCAATCTTACTGGCTTATCAAGAACTCCTGGTCTACTTACTGGGGGAACAACGGCTACGTCATGATCAGCATGAAGGACAACAACTGTGGAGTGGCCACGGATGCTTCTTACCCTTGCTTTGGGTTTCTTGACTGCCTCCCTATTTTGTAAACATATCAAAATATTAGACCTAATGCCGTCGGATTTCTTGCACCAACCTTCTTTAGCCCCGTCCCTTTCTCCCTCGCTCCCTCTCTCTCCTTATACACACTTATCTTTCATTTGCTATGTTTTTCACCTTTAAGTCTCATTTATAAAGATGCTAATTTTAATGTATAATTTTTATATGTTCTTGATGTAATTTTCATTTTTTTTATTATCTTTGTCTTTCAGAGTGTACGCTCACAATTTTGCAATGCTGTCATGAACTACGTTTTTTGATTTCATTTCTATGTCGATTTTATGTAAGTTCACACTATCATTGTCTTCGGACTTTCTGATGAGTGACAATAAAAACTGAATTGAATCTATTTGAAAATTAACGTTCGGAAACAAACAACGCAAGAAAAAAAGCAAACATTTCTGTGGTTTGATGCTTATACACCCTATATTTGTTTCTTTTATTTTATTGCTTGTCGTTAGTATGTCATAAGGTGGAATGAATATTCCCCTTTTGCTATTTCAAGCTCTATTTGTATATTTCGGTTGCACAATCATCAAATGCCTCGTGTTTTAATTCATAACTTTGCTTGAAGTTGTCAACACATCTTGAAAGATTAAGTTGAATTAATTTCTCTGTCAAATTGAAAAACCATTGAATTATTTTCATGATTGTGTGGTAAACGCCTATATTACAAGTTTCTTTTAAATAATATTATATCAATATCATCAAATAGAGAGAAAATAATGATATTGCTCTGGCTACATAACACGATTTTTTTTCGATATTGAAATTATCACATAATTTATATACTTTGATTATTTTCTTTGATTATCAGCAGTTTCAATCTCAGATATATCAAGTCGATAGAATCAAGGATGCATCTGAACTCTTCCTAACATGTCAATAAATTTGCCAGCACAGTAGCAGCTTTAGGAAAGAGAGAGATAGAGAGAGAGAGCTTGAATATGTGTTTCAATGATATGTCCGTCACATTGCTTGTTTCAATACTTTGTGTCATTTTTTTCTTATCACTTTTCGAAGTTCAAGTGTGTAATATCTGTCAATTGTTCGTCTCTGTGTGTTGCTGTAGATTAGTCTATCATAATGCCATTTTTTTTTTACGCATAAAGTGCAGCTGATCATAGAAGTATGTGCATGTTTTACATTTCCACATTATAATGTTGTTACTATCGATTATCGTCAAGTAATCAGTGTTTGAAATAAAGTCATTCTAGATTTGATGGCTTCTATCTGAAGTGCCCGCAAACTTGAGCTTTTATCCGATACACTCCTGATGTATTTGTTCTGAATACCTGTACAACAAAATAATGTAACTCTGGAGTTCAATATATTACCCCATACTGATCATTTAGCTAAGAAAACTAACACGATGATTCGCCAGGTAATGATTGTTATCACAGCAAAGGGAGCGTAGCAAATAAGATACATGTGTTATAACAGTACTAAAAAAAAAAAAACTGTATCTGAAATTTAGTAACTCGAAATGGTGTCAACTTTAGTCAAAGTACTTTACCAAGTTTATTGCATCAATTGAGATTTACTTTCATACATGGGCCTATTGTGTCTTTCTCCTATAAAGTTATATTCTTGAGTAATTTGTTGAATAGCTGTCGCATTAGTTACTCTGATATCTCTATTACTATATACAGTCGTTATATGCATCATCTTTCGTCCTACATACATTCATAGTGCATGTTATACATTTAGTTTTTTCTACTCCAAAGTTCAGATTACAATGATTTTCCCCCTGAACAAGAAATAACCACTTTGATAGATAATGCATTATTCATATTTTGTACGTTGTTTTCCCATCATGTGAGAATGATTCTGGAGATTCTAAATGTATGTGCCACTGGAAACAGCAATAGACGTGATAGATATACGCAATCCCATGTCAAATTATATCACAGGAGGACTGTACGTTGTCCTATAGACTTGTAAAGTGTGGTTAAATGTATATGGTACTGGATTATGTTCTCTATAAAACGAACTACGATAACCCTGATCAAACTGCAAAGCATGTAACTGTATAAGTTTCGTATTTCAATTTTGACTAATAATTTGTTATAGAAAAACAACGCGGAATGTCAATAGTGCATGCGTACAGCTCTTTCAATTTCCTAAAAGAAATATGATAATATGTTTTGTTTTTAACTCGTTTCATATACCGTCCACACAGAATTGCAAGAATATTCTGGTGTATGCGCACCATTTTTTCTTGATTATACAATCTGACATGCACTGATAGATGAAGTACTAGAAGAAACACGACATAGTTGGACTATGACATTTATGAAGTGTAGACATTTTCTTCTTTGTGTATCGAGTTCTGTTACATGCTTTACTCGTGTGTTGTTGTTTTTTTTTATGAGAGTAAAAGTAAAACGTGATACTGAAGTGTAACAGGTATATCATGATTTTGTTGAAGAATATTTGAAAAAAGCAATAACAGACACTTTCATATCATTTTCTGTACAATGTATACTTTATTGCAATAATGTCTTCACATCCGTACCCAGGCCAGTTAGAATGTCACATATTCTGCTGTTTCAATAATTTTTGGTAATTTTGAACAGCTTTTTGTGAATAGAATATTATCTGCAATGCTCTGAGCAATTTCCTTCAATAAAAATGAAGATGAAGAATAATTCAAGATTCAATGCATCAGTAATTTTATTTAGATATGTATATCGTTGAAAAGGTGGACTTGAATCATTCTTGACAACTCCCACAAGCCCAAGGAACAAAATTAGATGGAGACATTATAGGCCTATGATCATCTCTCTGCAAAACCAGAGGTTGCACAGTACAACAATTTTATGCTAAGAGATGCCAACTGTCGGCCCTACTTTCCTGGCAGTATTTCGTGCTGATATTTGGCGAAAATACTGAAGGTTTCAAGGAAAATACAATTTTGCTCAAATCCCATTACTGCACACGCTCATTGCTGCAAAAGTGAAAAAAAAAATATTGTTTTCTCGCCATATTATGGCCAATACGCCACGTTCATTGCAGGAAAAGTATTAACAAAAAGTGTTTTCTCGATAAAGTAGGCCAGTACGCTCATCAGCCCTCGCAGTACTATGGGGTTGTTTACAAAGATGGCATCCCTGAATGCTGTATTTTGATACTTCTAGAGGTTGGTCAGTACTGTGGCAGAATGGTTAGTTGCCCAATCAGGCCTCTAGGGAGGAGGTAACTTTTTAATCTTAATATTTTCAGTTATAAAAATGAATTGCATGCATGACCAGAGCATAAAGGGGTATCATTCAGTCGGTTACAGCTCGTTATTCCGAAGGTTCGTTATTCCGAAGGCTCTTCAGTCCGAAGATTCCTTATTCCGAAGGTTCGTTTTTCCGAATTTCATTTTCGGATGAACAAATCTTCGGAATAACGAACCTTCGGAATAACGCCACAAATGTTCGGATTAACGAACCCTTTTTCATTTTCGGATTAACGAACCTCTAGGTATAGGGAATTTGCGTGTTTCGGATTAACGAACCTTCGGAATAACGAACAGCACCCCATTCAGTCATTCCAGATTATCCATCTTTTCTCCTGGAGCTTATCAGATCCTGGGAGGCCTTTATTGATGGCCACAATCACCATACCTTCATCATCACCAACAACAACGGTCATTCGCTTTGAAAACTAAAACAAAATAAACAAAACTAGACGATTCTTTATTCAAGGTTATCATATCAAATCAAGTATATGAAGAGTTTGTTCGCAAAAACCAATAAGTCCATTTTTGAAGATTTTGAAGTACGGTCTCTGTCATAAAGTACAAAATAATACCTTTCAAATGATATATTGATCACTACATATAAAGGTACATTTTTGAAGTTATGGTCAAAAGAAGCAAACTTTTATTATTATTCTCTGTATTTTTCCTGACCTTTAATCGCAAATATCTCCATTTGGCAAATATGGACTTATCGGTTTTTGCGAACAAACTCTTCATATTGTTCCAATGGTTCCAAGACGAGTAAATGTCAAATGAAGTGGTATACCGTCAACAACACGGAAAACAGAGAATAGATCGTTACGGGTGCAAGGACAATGAATTAAGGCTCACCGAAACTATGATCGGGTTGCCTCCATCTATAATGCATGGGACATAATACCTCACATTATACCTGTGGGATGACTGAAATATCTCTGATAGTTACCTACATTAAAATTATAATACTGTCCAAACACAACATTCATTTACACAGTCTACGATATATCGGAGTATCAACTGTGTACATAATAATTTATGTTCAATAGGATTGGATCTATGGATTATTGCCCTGAAGACTTCCTGGATCTCGCCTGTGAACAAAATGTTTAAAATTTCAATTTCTTGAATGAATATATTTTACGGTTAGAACAAGACAGTGATAGGGCCTAACCACCCCCTACCCCCCCCCCCCCTTAGGATCGTCCGGTGCTCTCGTCTATCCATTCTATTGGACTACTAATAACAGCCAAACGACGATCATAGGGACAGAGACCACACTCTTTTTAATAAAACCAGAATGTCTTTTTTTTAAAAACAAGATACGGACTAAATTGCAAAAGAACAGCTTTGTGGAAGCTAATTGCCGTGATTACATAGAATAAACTGAAACTGAGTGTCAGCACATGTACCAGTTACGTAACGAAACCTTAAACAATTTTAATCGATTTTTTAAAAATTAATTTTACTCATAAAACAAAAAAAAAAATGAAAGGAATCACCCAGTGTTTTCGCAGTCATGAGAAAATATAACACCCATGATCAGATGATAAGACGTAAATATAATTTTGGTCTAATTCACACATAGATAAATATTAACACATTGATGTTTATAATGCTAAATTATTTATATATATACATATATTATATTTATAGATAGATAGATATATATGCATCATGTATGCTCTTATGTAAGATAATTCTGATAATTTCATCACGAAGTGTTGCCTAAATTCAAGATTGAGTATGCTATAGTCTTAGTCAACTTATAGTTACAGTACATGATGTATTTCAAGCACTCCCTCATACCTTCGAAGTTTGACACAATAACTATGATGTTTCATTGTATCTATTTTGAATGTTTTATCAAAAGATTCTTAGATATCTTTCTTCTTCATTTTTTTCGGAACACCAAATTTCACGGTTATAAAGCCACCACCACCACCACAAAAAAGAAAAAAAAATTGTTTGATGATCTTTTTTTTTCGCCCGAACGGGCTATTAAAGAAAAACATTAATATCGAACCTCATTATTATCATAGTTAATTGAATTGACTGAAAAATTATTTGATTTATTATTCACTATTCTCGCGGCCGAAAATAGTACTGTAGCGTAGTGGGAATAGTCGTAGATAGCAAGCATGATAATTGCATATTAAACGGAATGCTGCAAGTGTAATCTCAGCAGTGAAAAAAACAAAAACATTTTATGGACTTTTATGGCTCGATAAACAGTCAACTTCCTATCACGTGTGACAGAGCGTACGAAATATTTACAGATAAAGATTTTTAAAAAAGACAGAATGAATAAAAGAGAACTAATCCTTCTTCTTCTTCCGTGAGAGTGACCGCGATCAACTTGGTGATTATTCTGTCACTTTCGGGGAGGTCTAAGTTATGCAAGTCTTCAAAGAGTTCAAGTAGATCCTAGTTGCAGTAATAATCATCATCCAAATATCATCAGGAGAGAATATATCCATACAAAGCTTGTCGTGTAAAAACTGGCTTATGATCACAGGAAGGAAAGGTGGAAGCAAATAAAACTGAAGCCTGGAACATCAAAGCCATTGGATCTGGAATGCCAAGCATACATAGCTGTTCTATTATAGAAGCTACTCATAAATTTGCACAAAGTCTACTCCTTCATTACGTCCTCCTATATGAAATTCTTCACTGGTGATGCAGTAGGACCATAGAGCTGTATTATACGTTATGTTACACGATATGTAAATACAGCTCTATGAGTAGGACCTATTTTTCTGATAGCTCACAATGGACCATCAATTACGTAGGTCTATGATCACATGACGGAAGGGGGAGGCAACTGCGTGTGATCATGTGACCAAGACGGAATCACGTGCCTGGATTTTGATGCAGTTGCAGAGTGCGAGTCAACCTGCGTGTGGAGGCTGCTCGCGGCTACAGCGTGTAGCTGCTCTGCACGGCTCCCGCGTATATGTTGCTGTACATGTATGCTTCAGCTTGACATCACTGGTCACCGTGTTGCACATGATTGAACAACCAAGTCAAGGAAGTAGGGCCGCTGCTGGTTGTTGAGACCCGTTATTCCCAGTTGAACAGCAAGATCGATCACAAATTTTACACCTACACCACTCTCAAGACTCTGGGTTGTCTCCTTTCTGTGCTGGTTGACAGTCTCCAGCAACATGGCTCAAGCTCACTCAGTAGGAGTTGTGCTTTTGCTGCTGTTCGGTGAGTTCATTCGTGACGACAATCAAATAAATGGCCAGTGGCAGTGCAAATGCCCATTCACCTTTCGTAGTAATGATGAAATCTACACATTCTGTGACATTGGTGATACCTATATAGCCTGTGTTGTGCTTTCTGTAATGTATGCTATGGCTTTGAGTTTGAGCCATACTCTGTAAGTGTATGATTGCTTAATGTTATGAAAATTTACCGAACCCGTCTCTCCTACCAGTGTCTGACAAGAAATCCTTTTATTCCTTAGGGCCTAGGTCTAGACTATAGAAAACTAGATATCTACTTCTTTAACGTTAGATCAACAGTGATCAATATCAGGTTAGGAGCATAATCCATGATCTTTGTGTGTGGTCTTAGAGTCATCATAGTCATAGAATTAATGTTTTTGTTTTTGTTTTTTTCCCGGCCCAATAATGAAATATCTAATTTACCAGTAGGCCTACCATTCAGCTTGTCTTGTGTGATTTTGCACCAGTCAAAATGGTAGCTAGAATAGTAAGAATACAATTTTACAAGCATTTAGAGCCTAGACTCTGGTCAATGATAACGATGTTAAAACAGATCTAGGCCTACTGGATCTCGATAGGGAAGTTATGAAATCGTAAAGTTTGCTGATTTTCAAAAAAACAGTTTGCGTTGAAGTTGAACAGTCAATATGAACAGATGAGTAATACCTAGAATTCTAATAGTAAAGACTACTGTGTACAGTATCTGTACGCCGAATATTTTGCAATATTCACTCTGATTGTGACATGCAGGTATACATTCTTCCATTCAGTACTGTACTCCAAGATCGTGAATTTAGCCACTCATGAAATTGTCAGGAAGTGCCAATTCACAAAAATTTAGACTTGCTAAATTATAAATATATAACGAAATGCCCGGGACCAGCAGTTTTCTTTCGTTATAATGAAATTTCATTATAACCGAACAAATACAGTATATGATGAAAAATAAGCAAACTATGTGTGTATTATACTGTTTGTTGAATACTCATCATAGAATGCCAAATGGGATGCTACGTATCTATTCAATTTCGTTTAGCAGGGCCTAAATATTACATCTAAAAGAGAGCATAAAGTTGTTGTACTTTCATGCCTAGCTGGAAATACATGTATAGAAAATAACGGTTTAGGATTTGGTTACAGAACGCTATTCCAAAGGTTTGATATTGCTAATGTTCGTTATTTCGAAGGCTCCTAATTCCAAAGGTACGCCATTCCCGGGATTCCGAAGGTTCGCTCATCTGAAGCTTTGCTCTTCCGAATATTCATTATTCTGAAGTTCATAATTCAGGTAGAGATATATTGTTTGTTTTCTGAAGGTTCGTTGAGCGGAAAGTGAAATAAGGTTCATCATTCCGAAGGTTTATCAAAAAATGAGAAAGGGTTGCTCTTCTGAAGGTTCGTATAGTTCGTTTAATCCAAAAATGAAATAAGGTTCATAATTTTGAAGGTCGGTTTTCTTAAGACGATTTTAAGGTTTGTAATCCCTAAGTTTTGTTTAGTGGACTCACCTTTTTCACTTTTGGATTAGAGAAATTCTTTTCATGTTCCGATTTTAAAACGAACGTTTGGAATAACAGAGATTCCTGTCATTTTCGGACTAACGAACCTTCGTTATAAGATTAAGAACCATACTTCATTGTTGGATTATAAACGAACCTTGTACAAACCTTTGGAATAGCCACAATGTTCGTGATACCAAACCCTATATCATTTGTGAATTAACGGACATTTAGGTGTATCAGAATCTGTGTGTTTCATAATAAAGAACCTTCCGAACAGTGAACCTTATTAATTCAGTTTAAATGCTATTACAAAATGCAAGTTCCCCTCAAATATAAAGTGTTCGTTGTAAGCAAATTTTGTACAGTAGACTTTAATGGCGATAATTTTGGGACCAGAAGTTTTACTTTGTTATAACGAAATTTCGTTACAACTGTGTTCGTTGTAACGGGAAGTGCACTGTACAGCATGCAAATGAGTGTAAAGTGTTTATGATATCATTGCTTCATAATTTGCCATAAAGAGTGTAAAGTTTGCGTATTAAAAATCTTGATATTTCCATACAGATCTAGACTTGTTTTTTGTTTTGTTTCGAAAGCACAATGTAATATGTATGCCCCTGTCTCAAATCCTAGCATGATCTAATTAAGTATATTTTTAAACAGCTGTGTTGTAGAACTGTATACTTTAAATGAATTGTAAGACTTTAAATACTGTAAACATCCCTGCCCTTCACTGCCCTCCTGCACCCCCCTCCCATTCAGTCACACTTTTGAAAACTCTCACTTGTTGGTCTGACAGGTGTATCCTTCGTCGCCTCGGATCCGAAAAAGCCGGTCTTCAAGGATCACTACCACGCCACGGGGCACATCAGGCTTCCGTACGCCGAGCTCAATGAGCCCTTTGAAGTGTTCTTTCAGGGATCTAACAAGAGGAGCCGGATTGATGTTTACAATGGTGAGGAACGCTCTGCCCCAGAGCCAGGAAAATAAGCAACACCTCCATCTAATTCATTCATAAAAAGTGTTAACTCAAATTAATTCTGTAGCAATCTCCTTAAATATCATATAGATATCTTATTTATGCTACCTGTTACGACCAAAATCACTCTGAGAATGATCGCACAAAAGAAACAATCAACTACTGTTCAGGCGGTTTATTAATAGTGATATTGTGAGTACAGACTCGTAATCGGTGTTCACATCAGTACAATAATGATCAATAGAAACAATTACAAATCGGTAATGGAATCACTTACATATTTTGTTATCAAGTAATCCTTTGAAAATGTTCAGATACGATGTTTGATGCACCGATGAATGATCTTTGACGCACCAATGAATGATTCCTCCGACGTAATTCCAGAGGCACAGGTTGCATTAATCCACAATATAAATCCGGGGTAAAGTCCACGATATATGTCCACGGTATAATGTTCACAGCGAAACGTGTGGAATCCAGACGTTATGACGACCACGTCCAGTTGATGCGTTGAATGATGATTCACTTTATAATGTCCAGCGAGGAATCCAGCCCGTCACAGCTTTGCCGTAACAATGTCTGTTGACATTAAAATATGGAGTCTATCTCCAACGTAGGCAAATTAATTCTCTGCAGGCAAAATGTCTTCCAGGCCTTATCTCCACAAACACAATTTGTATAGCAGGTCAGCAGGTAACACAGGACTGACTATATAACAAGTCGCTTCAGAGCCAGAAGTGACGTAACTCTCAGAGCAGAGGTGTTGGGTACTCTGCCTACCTCAGAATTTCTCCGGCTTATATACTATCCATTCACCCCTTTCTAGTACATTCTGTAATTCTCTCCAACCTGGGGCTACATACCTGAACATACTAGCAAGTCCAAATTCCAGGAATCCTGGATAACTCACTGTCTAACTATGTGCATAACATCATTGCCAAAATTAACTACCAATCACATTGGGCTACAGGGACAGTGCCTCACTCAGCCAAATATGTAAGCACTTCCTAGAATTTTCTGGAATGGGTTAAATCATTCTAGATTGAGTGAGCTATAGTGTATTTCCTGTCACATGCATGTACTGTAGATTACATTGTATACCACCTAGAAAATTCTCCACTAATCTGGTCAGCCTGTATGTACTATATCTATATCACATAGAATGTTCTCCATTAATCTGGTCCACCTGTGTACATACACATTAAAACAACCATGCATACAGCCTTGATACATGTACAATTGTACATAACTACTTGTGTGTACATTTGTGACATACCCCCTAATTCATTTCTTGTTATGTTTGTACAATTTATGTTTTATTTGTAAAATGTGGAATATGGAAGAATAAAAAAAAAAAACCAAAAACAAAGGCAAACTCGTTTTATTATTTTTTAACCTTTCCTTTGTATTAGATGGCATATAAGTTGCTAGTTTTCATGTGTCATGCCAGTTCAGAGTCACGGGTGATTTCCCTGTTAAGCTGGGCTTCAAGTCAAACCACAGTTCACAGATGTGAAGGGAAATTCAGCTGCCACTGAAGGTATTAATGTGACAGTTTAATCTCATGAAGCAATAAAAAAATGCTTACTTTCCCATAATATTCAACATTATGATCTTCCTTGATTTACCCATGGTGTATCAGGTTACAGCTGTGAGTTTCAGTTCTTAGCATTATATTTAGCACTATACATCATATTTATGGTGTACATGTCTAGATTCGAGATCAATTGTCATAGAAGTGAAAACTTCAACATTGATCATCTGCTGTACATAATATTATACAACCACAAAGCTCCTTAGAGAGATTTTAAATGATGTTGTCTTTGTTTTTCATAACTGGACAATATTTCAGTGTGTGTATGGAGGAGGGATAAGTCCATTTTTTAAGATTTTGAAGTACGGTCTCTGTCATAAAGTACAAAATAACACCTTTTAAATGTATATTGGTCACGACGTATAAAGGTACATTTTTGAAGTTATGGTCAAAAGAAGCAAAATTTGTCTCATTATTCTCTTTATTTTTCTTGACGTTTAATCGCAAAATCTCAAATTTGGCAAATATGGACTTTTGACAAATTTTGCAAATATCGGTTTTTGCGAACAAACTCTTCGCTTCCTGTTCCCGTGTGACTGTAAAAGTGGATATTTTCACACGACTATATTTTTTTTTTTTTGCGCTTGGCTAGGTAAGGAGAGTTTTGCGTATTTTTAATTCCGCGGAATCAAGACATCGACTACGGAACATATGGCAAGGAAAAATATTTGTGTGCTTTTATTTTTTACGCTAGCTTCTGGTCGCGCGAAATAGGCGCAAATTTAAACACTGCAAAAATTCTCACTTTTACAGTACCGGTACATTTAAGTTGATCTGCTTGAATTTTGGCATCTCACAATCATTTGAAGGCTAATCAGTAATGGTGTCTGATAATTGATAAGAACTTCCTTAAACCATGATGTCGTACAGCTATTCCAGTCTTTATGAGTACACTTTTCTTATGCAAGAGTCCCACTCAATAAGTAAATCACAAAACCGAAAGCAAAACATACATGCAACGTTGGTGATAAACCCAATACTGTGCAAGGATACACTATTAAAGGGATGGTATGTGTACAGTATTGCTGGAGATGAGAATTGGGCTTTTAACTTTTTGCGAGATACCAAGAAAACACTCATGAAATAGTACAGAGCATACCATTCTAAGAGGAATTCAAAGTTTATTTGATGAAAATCGGGTTTGGAATGACTGAAATATCCAAAAACAAAGTAAAACAAAGCGATGGTAAAAAAAATGTGGGTCCCACCAGGGAGGTCACCTCCCTGGTCCCACACTTTTTAGAATCGCTCGTTTTGGATATCCCAGCCATTTCAAAACCAATTTTCATCAAATAAAAGTTGAATTCCTCATGGAATTACATGCTCTTTCATATTTCATAAGAGGTGTCTCATTATCTCACCAAAAATGTTAGAAACCTTAAATTAGGTCTCAACCAAAACTATACAATCCCTTTAAAGTGTACTCCACACACTAGAGGTTGAAATGGCGCTCATGGAGAGGTCATGCTAAACTTTCGAGTTCGTTGTGTCTTCCCAACTCAAAACTTTAACTCTTCATACAATTGTATGTCTTGTGCCACGGTGGAAACCCCCTGTGTGCCATATTATTCTGAGACACCAACGTAGTCATGCTTTGATAAAACATTTCTGTTTTTCACATTTTATTATAGATTTCTAAAGCTGGACATGTAGTAAGCAAAGTTCTAAAGAAGATACCAAGTTTTGATTTGAAGTACTGGTAAATTGTATGACAAATCTATGATTGTTTTTCTTTTAAATGACCAGAAGCTGCATCATTGTAAAGGCATGACTTTTGCACACAAAACAGTAACAAAAACATAGAATTTACATTCAGTCCAGTAGTCCAGTCCAGTCCAGCAAATCCAGTAGGGAACATCGCTTGCAAGTCAATCAATACATAAAATGCAACATACGTGTGAGAGGAACGGAATCGTGACAAACGCTTTCATTGTAATGAGGCATTTGGCGATTTATCAATCGATTTGGGTGGGTTTGTACATTTGAGCAGAATATGCGAAGTTGGCATGCCATCGACTGAGTCGCAGGTGCGAACGTGGTACATAAAGAGTTAAGTTTCGAATGCATCTACACAGGGCTGAACCACAAACTAATCATCAAAAGTTTAAAACAAGATGAGTCAATAATTTTTAAAGAATTAGCAACATTATGCAAAACTAACTCCCGGCCAACCAAATTGATAATTGAAACTGAAGTGGGAAAACTGTTTGGTTTTTTAGTGCTCATTTTGTTCTAAGAGGAGAGTCAGTCACTTGTGCCATAAGTATGGCATTTATTACCAGATATCATGTGATACTTGGCCACTAGCCATTCTAAAGTGTCAGTGTGTCTGAAGGGCAGTTTTGCAATTTTGTGGTTTGCTTGAGTGATGAGTCCTCTACACAACAAGTCTTCAGAGTTTGTTTGTCTGTTCTTGTTTTGTTGGGTTTTTTTTTTCTTCTTTTGTAGAAATTATCATCTTGTAATTACATTCTCTCAACTCTTTTCTAGTTGCCGGTATGTTATATTGAAGAAATATAAGTCCAGTAGATCAGCTCAAAGTCAGAGCAAACTTAAAAAAAAAAAAAAAAAAAATAGAAAATTGCAATTTGGAAGAGACACCGGAATCTCAATCTCTTGATATGTGTTGCCAGTTGAGAAATAGCTATACCTTTAACAATAAAAAGCCTCTGAAGCTTTGCAACTAAAAAAGGAAAATTACTTGATTGACAAATTAAAGGGACTGTACAGTACTGGTTGAGGTGGGGATTCATGTTTTGAACATTCCTAAGTGAGATAATGAGAAACCTCTAATGAAATATGAAAGAGCATGTAATTTTAAGAAAGATTCAACGTTTATTTGATGAAAATTGGTTTTCAAATACCTGAGATATCCAAAAAAGTGATAATAATAAAAGGCGACAGGTCATGCCTTTTATTAGGATCTCTTTGTTTCACCTTGTTTTTGGATATCTCAGCCATTTCAAAACCGATTTTCATCAAATAAACTTTTGATACCCTTTAGAATTGCATGCTCTTTCTGATTTCTGAATATCTCGCAAAACATTAAAAGCTAAATCCTCAACTCAACCAGAACTGTGCATACACACCATTTAAGGCCCTAATGGTATGTTACTCTTCCTTGTGAAAAAGAGAATATGAGTAGAAAAATTCGGATGAAGCTCCAGATAACTGGCTTCTAGGACTAGACAGCTTGAAGTGATTTGCTTAAAATGATATCTAACAATAATATGGTCTTTTTCAAGGCTTGGACAAGACATTCTCACGCGGTGATGAGCAGCCCAGTGGCAACACTTACAAGATCAGCCCCTCCACTGTGAACAACACAAAATCGGTGACCACCTGTTTCAAACTGCCTGGAGACTCTGCCGAACCAGTCACTGCCCAGAGCATGCTACCAGATCTCACTCACTTTTCGGTAAGCCAACCCATCAGTGATCTTTTTCTCAACCATTTTTGCTGCAAAATCTTGTAAGAGCTGTCACTTTTCTAGATGATATTTCCAATTTGAAAAAGAAAAAAAGAGAAAAAAAAAATCTGAGCTTTGTGGTCTTACCTACATGCTGACAATATTGCTGATATTGCGTAATATAAAATCTGTGGAAATTTGTCGTTGAAAATGCTTGTAAAGATGCACTGATCCATAACTCAAGAGGGCACTGTTGCATGAATCTATGCTTTAATAGTCATCTGCAATGATCCAATTGGCCAAATAAAACCGGATTCATACAATGTGTTAAAAATGTCCGAAATCTTGTCAATCTTATTTCAATCAGTCAATGTTCTGATTTTTCAGTTGAAACAGATTCATATATCTCAAAAATGGTCAAAATAAAGTAGATCTTAGTTCGTATCCTGATTCGATCATTGTTCTTGGCTATTTTTTGCCTGTTTTAAAACATGTGCGTACAGATCTTTCAAAAAACAAATTTGCAAGTTAGCTAGCGAAGAAAACTGCATGTTGACAGTTATTAGAGTTAATTCATTACAATCATGCTAAACAATGTCAGCATAATGCCGCATGTTCTTTTCTTCCATCATTTTACCATCAGTTCTACAAGTCTGAGACACGCAACGGGCAGATGGTTGATCTCTGGCAGAACGTCACAACAATGACCTTCTCGGGAATCTCGAGGAAGAACGTCTATACGTTTGCCGTGTCCCAGACCACGCCGCCCAAGCCTGTCCAGTACCTAATGATGGGCCAGAATAGCCTGTTCGGCTCCCACTTCGACAAGTACATTGTCGACTATAACTTCTACGACGAGACCACCGTGATCCCAGATGAAGTATTTACCACTCCAGCAGGTGATCTACTCTGTAACGTAATGTAATGATTGACTGTTTGTAATATTAAAAGCCTTTTCTTCTACATCCCGAGGGCCTAAAAGCTCTTTTCCCACACACCTCAGTCACTGGAATTAAAATCTGTATTCACACTATCACAGCTTTTATTGTTCTTTCCATTGCAATGCAAAAGTCAGTTTTGTCAGCAACTTCTCACACACAGTAAGTAAAAAAAAAAAAAATCACTCAGCTGCTAAATGAAGCGCTTTGAGTTTCCAGACTGTGTTTATTCCTAAGACCAAAGTGTGCGAACCTCGTGTGGCAATTTATATTATGGGATTTTTTAAAAGTCAGTGGTGTCTTTGCATGCCATGCCATCTTAAGAGTTTCCTGAAAAAAAAAAATCAAGCTGGATTAATTCACATTGTGAAGCATGTGGCTGGAGTTAACAAATCATTTTTGTGTCCACACAGAAGAAGAGATTTCCGTCGGGTTGCAAATTGTATTTTCGAAAAGCAGCAACCTGTACCTCTCGCACTTTGTAGAAAAACAAGCGCACTACCATGTTTGAAAAAGGTAAATTATACAAAAAATACACACAGTTTTGATACAGAAAAATAACAGATAATGATAGAAGAAACTCATTTCTTCATAGAAGAAATTCATTTTGCTGGTCAGCATGACACAAATAAACATGAATTTAGGCAATGAATGCAGACACTCTTGGCTATGTTTAGAGAGCCAGGTATACCAGATTCTTGTATAAGAGCTGACGCCAGATTCCTGTGCGGAACAAGTTTATTTAAGATGTGTGTGAATGGGACTAAAGTTATGCCAGCTCACTGCAGTCCATGAGGGGCACTCTGCCAGTGACTGATCCCTGGTATGTATCCAAGCACTCGGCTGTCAATACTAAAATGTCAAATGAATTTGAATATGGACTGAAGCACCTACTTTCTAGTTTGTTGATACGATTGCTTACATGCCATGGTTTTTGTAGGATTGGAATGCCGAGCTTTCCCAGGCCCGGGCATAGAGCACCAGATCAGAGCCAACCCATTCCGCGAGATGATCAACCCTGAGAGGGGAAACCGATACCACCGCCTCTTCGACGAGTTCAAGGCAAAGTTCGGCAAACAGTATCAGACAGCGAAGGAGCATGAGACGCGCAAGGGGCACTTTGAGAAAAATGTCAGGTATTCAAATTCATGAAATGTACGCCCATGATTTCTTTTTTTCATGGCTGCTACTAAAACATTGATCAATTCAGTGCTTATCTAAGTCGATGTAGGACAATTTTTTCAATCAGTTGCAATAAAATCAGGTATACTGTGTGAAGGCTTTTTCTCCCCTCATATTTCCAGCTGCAACTAGCCATGATATCTTAACCCACTGAGGATGGACTGATTTTGCTACAACATGCATTTCCCATAGACACTTGCCCGAGTATACTCAGGACTCGTCCTCAATGGGTTAAAGGGAAATTCCGTCCTTATATTACCTGTTGCATTATATGAGCAATGAAAGAAGAACATAGTTGTAGATTATTAAGATATTTTGAGAATATTCAGACATGAAATGCAAAAAAGTTATGTATTGTAACAGTTCAGAGAGAAAAGCAAATTGGTAACTTTGTATGATCCAGATGTTGAGCAGGTTGTTACGCGCTGGATTTGTCCACAAAAAATTCATGATATTCATTTACTCTTCCAAGATCTTCAGATCTGTTCTTGGAATATAAAGTTACATGTAGATGGGTTTACTGAATGTTAAAGAACAAGTTCACCCTCATTTGCGTGTGGATTGAGAGAATGCAGCAATATTAGAACACATCAGGGAAAGCTTGAGGAAAATCGGACAGTCTGTTAAAAAATTAAGACTACAACTGTGTCAACTTGTGATGTCACATGCGTTTAATGGCATGAAGAAAATTCAGAGTATTTTCACTTTTCTTGCATGATAATAAAACACTGACTAAACCTGCCTCTTTAAAAGGCAGAGGGAAAAATATCGCCCTTATCATAAATCAGTAGCAAGACGAGAGTTTTCATATGTACTTTTTGTACAAAAAAAAAAAATTAATTTTGCAGAATTCTCTTTATTTTTTCTTTTTGATACATCCTTGTAGGCATTTGACGTAAATTGTAGTTATTTTCTCATCCAGAATTGACTACACAGAAACTTTAAAAATTAATTACTTTCGAACAGACTGTCAAATTTTCTTCAAACTTTCACTGATGTCTTCTATTGATATTAAATGCTACATTCATGCAATCTACATACATATGAAAGGTGAACTTGTCTGTTAATGAACTTGGCAAGTTAAAGGTACTGTTTACCATTGGGAGCATTAATTTAAAAAATGTTAAAGATAGCACATTTGATGCATATGTGTAGGTCAGTTGTATCACAAACATCCTACCTATCAAAATTTCATAATAACAAAATTTCATAATAACAAATGCTCTTTCATATTTCATAAGAGGTTTCTCATTATCTCACTTAGGAATGGTCAAAACACGAATCCCCACCTCAACCAGTACTGTACAGTCCCTCATACTGATTCATTTTTATGCCTCCGCCACGAAGTGGTGCCGGAGGCATTATGTTTTCGGGTTGTCCGTCCGTCCGTCCGTCCGTCCTTCCGTCCCTCCTTCCGTCCGTCCGTCCGTCCTTCCGTCCGTCCGTAATAAATTTTGTGGACAAGGTAACTATCGAAACCTGTTGAGGTATCCTAATGAAACTTGGCATGTATGTGTATTAGGGGGTGAAGTTGTGCCTATCAACTTTTGGGTGCACATGCTCAAGGTCAAAGGTCAAAAGGTCAAGGTCAAATACATAAAATTTCACTATTTCCACCATATCTATTGAATGCCTGAAGATATTGTCTTGAAACCTAGTGTAAAGATGTATTACCCAATTAAGATTCTCTGGTGAAAGTTTGGGTCATGAGGTCAAAGGTCAAAGGTCAAAAGTTCAGGGTCAAATACATAAAATTTCACTATTTCCACCATATCTATTGAATGCCTGAAGAGATTTTCTTGAAACTTAGTGTATACATGTATTACCCAATTAAAATTCTCTGGTGAAAGTTTGGGTCATGAGGTCAAAGGTCAAAAGGTCAAGTAAAAATATTAAAACTTCTTTTTTTTCTCCGTACCTTGGAAAATTGTTCAAGGTATCTTCATGGAACATAGTATATACATGTACTGACTGGTAGTGATTATCTAGAGAATGTAGGGTTCATGGGGTCTAAGGTCAGGGGTCAAAGGTCAAGTGCAAGACTTCAAAATTTTACTATTACCCTCATATTTATGCAATGCCAGCAGGGTTATGTTTTTTACACTTGGTGTATGCGTGTGTAACCTAATAGAAATTCTCTGGAAAGTTTTTTTTTTCTCTCTCTTTTTGCCTCAAAGGTCAAAAGGTCAAAGATCAAGTGAAAGTGCTGAACTAACTTTTTCCTCCATATCTCGGAAGTGGCTCAAGTTACCTTGAAACTTAGTACATATTATGCATGTTCTACCTGAAAGTAATTATCTTATGAATTGTAAGGTCAAGGGCCAGATGAAAATGGTAACAATTTACTATTCAATTCAGAAATTGCACTTTTTCTCCACACCTGTACCTTGAAAATTACTCAATGCCTAAATGTATGAATGGGTCAAAGTCAAGTTAACCCTAAAGGGGCCGGGCTTTTTTGGCTATGCTCAGACCGGGGGGGGGGGCGGATTCCGCCCCCCCCTGAGATCTCGGCCATCGGTGGTGCGATCGCGATGAAATTTTGCATGCGTGAGACCCGCGTCATAATCTACAAGATTGTGTTATAAGATTTTTTGAAACAATCAATTTCTAATTTTAATTAATTAATTATGCAAATTAAGCTCAAGGTGATATTTTAGCTTAATTAAAAGCATTGAGAGTCTAATTTTTGATCTGTAAATCTATTTTAGCATATTCAACAATTGTACATCACAAAAACTTCCAAAACTCATTTCAATTCTTATGTATTTTATTGTTTTCAGAATTTCTTATGTATTTCTTTGTTTTTCAACTTTTGTTTTTTCTTTGTTTTTTCATTGGAAATTGTCACTGACCACTTTTCTACCATAATTAGCACAAAATTAATCAATGAAAGTGATTAATTGTAAAAATAATCAGGTTTTTATGCCTTTCATGACAGAGCACTGTTTTCCATAGGAAATGTACACAAAATCACAAAATTGTGCCCGTTTTGGAGCGACATTCCGTTACAAAAATGGGCGTGGCTTCGCAAAAGTATGCGCGGACGTGGCAAATTTGGTCTCAAAAGTTGCGCGAGACTTGAACGAAGAAAGTCAAGAAGCCTCGCGATGAGGCCTTCTCGCGTTACAGAATTATAGCGCGAAACGTCGAGGGGGGGGCGGATTCCGCCCCCCCCCCGGCCCTTTTAGGGTTAAAGTCCTTAAATCCCTAGATACATGCTCTCCTATTCATCCAATTAAACCTACGTCAAGGAAGGTGAACATTCAACACATTTGTGACAAACTTGTCATTCCAATATTTTGCCAATTTTGTGAAAATGTAATCACACAGTGTCCACATGTACTATCTAGACCTACCTTTGTATTGGGAAAATCATGCATTATGGCGGAGGCATACCAGTCGCCAAAGCGACATTTCTAGTTTTTACATATGTGCATTGGTTGTTTCTATCCCGAGCTCACATTTTTAGAACTATTTTGAAGCACTACAGCTAGGTTTTTATTTCATCTGCAGAGGGTTAATGATGCCTTTAATGGTGAGTGCCTGGGCATGTAAAAGGTTAATCCCAGCCATTGATTCCAGTTTTTGTCTTCTCTGAACCCTCATTATAGAATGATCCATTCTGTCAATCGAGCCAATCGTGGCTACGGTCTGGCCATCAACCACCTAGCTGACATCACCCCAGACGAGTTCAAAATGATGAGGGGCCGGCTGAGGTCGACCACACCCCCACGTGGGATCCCGTACGACGGCTCGCATGTGAGGCCAGAAGACGTCCCTGATACAATCAACTGGAATGTCCTTGGTAAGCTGAATAAGCAGGACAGAACAGATTCCACCCACATAATCATCGGCGGATCCAGGAATTCCATAAAGGGGAGGCACCTTTAAAAAATTAAAAGGGGGCACATGACCCCCCCCCCCATATTTTCCCTTTTCTTTATTTTGTTTTTACAAAAAAAAATAAAGAGGGGGCATGTGCTCGTTGCGCCCCCCTCTGGATCCCCCACTGATAATTCCTCCGCTGCACCTAATTCATTTGTCAAATTTACAGATTTGTTTTTTCAAAGTACTGTCTATGAAAAATCTGAGTTTTCATGGAAAATCTTTGTTCATGTTTCTTCCATGAGTACTTTTTGTGGGGTGCATGTACAAGAGAATCTAACAATATAAACATGTTTAGTATAAATAAAAACATAATCAGTCATAAATGTAGGTGGTTCTTTGAAAGTGTGTTGGAGCAGAGAATGGTTTTTATACGACTTTAGATAATGCCAGACCAGGATATCAGCCTTTCGTGAGCAACACTGGAGTCTTTGTAAGAATATCATTTGGAAGATAAAGTAACTTTGAATGGCAGCTTTCACAAAGCCCCATCTTGTATGGAGTGAATAGGACTATTTCACAGGTACTCCAGAACAGAAGTTCTGAGACAAAACACACATCTGTAGGTATGTGAGACTATTTTCTAGTAGTGCGGTTGTTGTGAGGTTCTGAATGAGATTCACATAGTGGCACTTGATCAAATTTGAGGGCTTGAACTAGCTTTGCTGTCCAATCGTTGCACACATTTGTGATTTGATGTCCTCTTTCATATGTCAGCATTGATAACATCAGCTAGTCATATTCTGACATTTTTTCACATTACCAACACTGCCAAAAAGTCTGAAATTGCCAACTTTTAAAGTGTTTTAAATGGTGTTGATTATTTTCCCTTTGAGCATCATGGACTTATGATGGCAGATTCTTACTCTTCAGAACTGTGTAAAATACCATATAGTCCCCCCCCCAAAAAAAAAATTACAATGGAACCCTTCGCAATGATAACTTTTAAGATAGTGAATCAATCCAAATACAATTTCAGGGTATGAAACTATAACTCATTGCCCACATCTTACAGAAAACCACATTAGATTTGCTACAGTGGTCAAAGAGAAATGAGGAATTTTGTAGATCATGTCAGGAATCTCTTCCCTCCATGTTCTGTCTGTTGTGTTTACACATTGATATGCAGCTCCAAGAGCATCCGGTGCTAAACTTGGAAGAATCAGACTCATGACATGCTTTACAACAATCCACATTTTTCTGTTACCGCTTAACCAAACTGAATGGGGTTTTCTGCAAAATAGAGCTAAGATAAGACCCTAAAGTAGCATTTGGACAGTTTTATCGTATTGGGTGTTATCATTGCAAAAATCTGATTGTAATATTTTTGAGGACATACTGTATATTCACCATAAATCTATTGAATGTGATTTTTATCCAGTACTAGTATCAGCAATGGTGAACAACAATGAAATATCTAGACAGTTGTTAAGATTATGAGAAAATGCCACATCTTCAAATTTCCATGACTCATGATGAAGCATGTCTGCTTTTGAACTAAAAACCCCCAAAATGCCTGCCCATTCCCTAGGTGCCGTTAGCCCTGTCAAAGACCAAGCCATATGTGGATCCTGCTGGAGTTTTGGCACCTCCGAAGTCATCGAGGGCGCTTACTTCATGAAGGTGTGTTGAACCGTGCATCTTTTTCTTACCACAGCTGCTGTCGCTTGTCAATTTGAGATAACGCCTGAGGTTGATGATACATGGCAATATCATGCATAGCAACTATCCCATTTCCTTGGCTCCCATAATCCTCAAATGTTTTAGTTATAAATGGGATGGTGAGAGCAGAGAGCAAGCCATGGTATAGCAGATAATCAAGGACTCTTCAAGTGGAGGTTGAGGGTTCAATTCCTACCCAGTGCATACATTCTTTAGAATGATTGTTTGAAGATTTCTTGCTCTCTCTATCTCTTCACCATTATAGCTGCTTTTATACAATCCACATTTATATTTGGGTTTTGGTTTCCAAATTTAAAGTCCCCTCGAAACAACAAGGCAATGAGGGTCACACCCACTGCTATTCATGAATTTGAACCACAGACTTCAGAACTGAGAGCCTGAGATCCCTGTCCCCTGACCCACTGCGTCTCCCTGGAGCTGCATATTGTATCTTAAATATGTTAAATGTTTAGGAGAGCAAAAAAATTGTGGCAGCCAAAGTGCTAAATCAAGAGGGATTGCCTTTTCTTTTGACATGCTATGGTGGCTTCATTTCCAGGGTAAGACAGCTAGGATTTGGACAAGACCTCACTTCATTGATTATCTGACCATTAACCAAAAAAAAAAAGAAGAGAGATACCAGGTCTTGTCATCCTAGCAATGATTATATTTGTGCTTTACCACCACAGCACAAGAAGCGGGTGCGGCTGTCGCAGCAGATGCTGATGGACTGCACATGGGAGAAGGGGAACAATGGCTGTGATGGTGGAGAGGACTGGAGAGCCTATGAGTGGTTGATGGAGAACGGTGGGCTGGAGACAGAAGAGACCTACGGACCTTACCTTGGACAGGTGCGGCCATGTCTGGCTTCTCGATTAACCCGTTGAAGATGAGTCCCGAGTATACTGGGGCAGGTGTCTACGGGAAATGTATATTGTAGCCAAATCAGCCCATCCCTAATGGGTTAATATGGAAAGCAATCCCTTAAATCGTTGAGGACGGGCTGATTTTGCTACGACATGCATTTCCCATTGATACTTGCCCGAGTATACTTGGGTCTCGTCCTCAACAGGTTAAAGGTACTCTTCACCATTGGGAGCAGTGATTTCAAAAATGTTCGAGATATCACATTTGATGCATATGTGTAGGTCACTTGTATCACAAAACACCCTACCATATAAACATTTTGCAATAGAGTCTAAAATATAAAGAGATATCACTATTTTTCAATACAAAACCATAACTGTAGAAGGTATAGTCTAGAAACATTTCTATTATAACTATTGTTCACATTTTGTATATTTCACTAAAAAACACTAATTGTGACCCTGCATCACAAAACACACAAAAAGTCGCCAAACATGGATTTTTAGTTAAGGGCAGATTCTGAAAGAGCAGACTCTAAGCTTTACAATGATGCATAACTCAATTCAAATAGACTCCCCTAACCTACCTAAATACAAGAAAGAAAGCACACACTCTGGAAAAGTGTGAACTGAGAAAAGAGGCTCTGAAGTTCAGGGTCTATTCAAGCGCTTAATCTTTCACCAAGCCACGCCAGCTGTGCGATGAAAGCAACAAAACACATGATGTCAACCACCGCAGCAACAACAGTGAAGGAATTATCAGATTAAGTTGAAATTAAGCATGTTCTATCAACACATTCTGTCCATGTTTAATGCCAACTTATAAAGCAGTAGCATTATCCTTTCAAAAGTTATTAGACTTGAAAGTGAAGAGTGTACAAAGGATTTCAAGAAATGAAAAGGGGCCTCCTGATCATTCTATACTCTCCCAAAAAAGGGGTTGTAGAAAAACTGCTCAAAACACACTATCCCGTTCGTGTTATGATCCCAAACTAAAGAATCACTGATGTAGAAAAAAGATAGCTCTTTCAAAATATGAAGAACTCGAGATTGGCATAGTTGACCCATTTCACCTGTTTTGAGTCCTCGTGTAAAATCAAGGGTTGTGACTTTTTGTTTTTGTTTTGTGCACTGTCATAATACTGTTTCATATTTTTACATTCTCGGTGTAACCCCCCCCCCCCCCCCCCCCCAACTCACAAAG
Source organism: Diadema setosum (assembly GCF_964275005.1). Lineage (NCBI taxonomy): Eukaryota > Metazoa > Echinodermata > Echinoidea > Diadematoida > Diadematidae > Diadema > Diadema setosum. Next base: position 6,560,173 of record NC_092694.1, on the reverse strand, counting down.
CTGGGTTTTTGTTTCATCTGTAAATGGTAAATAATGCCTTTAACCTGCATTTTATGCCACTTTGATTTGCCCGCATATACAGAGAAATGAGAAGTCTATAGGAATTTATAGCCACTGCTTTGTTAGTAACGCCATGCTTAGTTTGTGCTACAGTCATTATGCAGATAATATTGATCTGTTTGATACCAAGGAGATTGATTTTGCTAACATGTTGAAGCCACGACTCATCACATAGAATGTGCTTTGCCAACCTCCTTGTGTAGATATCTTTATCAACCCTTTACAATAATTTGCCTTAAACTCCATTCAAGTAATTTCCCCCTTTTTCAAAACTTGTCCACTCTGAACATTAAATGAGGTTGATATACGTGCCATTATACACTAAACTCATCCACTTGACATATGTAGTTGACTGCTTGACTATATTTGCATAGGCAGATTACCAACCTGTCTGTTCTTTGTCAACGGGCAAAAAGAATCTTGTTTTGGAGCATTTAAGTGTCTCTGAGCTTTGCGAGAGGAACGGGTTGACCCGTTGAGGAAGGGCTGATTTTGCTATAACACGCATTTCCCACAGACACCTGCCCACATACAGTTGTATACTCAGGACTCGTCTTCAGCTATGGGAAAGGGTAGCCCTTCCCCATAGCTATGATTTCTGAGTCAATACTAGTCTTTGAATTGCTGTATTTTTCATCCTCACATTGTTCTTTCCTTTTTTCCCAAACTTCTAGAACGGCATGTGTCACTTCAATAAGTCCCAGGAGTACGCCGTGGTCAAGAACTACACATCGATTAAGTCAGGGAATCAGACGGCACTCAAAATAGCAATCGCAGAGAATGGGCCAGCGTCTGTCGGCATCGACGCAGCTATACCCTCTTTCCTCTTCTATTCATACGGAGTCTTCTACGATGCCAAATGTGGTATGCTTTTTATTCTAAACAAATGTGACCTCACCTTTGATTACGTAGAGGGTAATCTTTTATTAGGCTTTTGAATCTGAAAACAAGTAACACTTCATTTTAGTGTTCATGGTATGAAATGTACACATAAGATGAAAACAAAGTCACTATATACTAATCAAAATAAGTATCAAAGTCGTATGCATACTACTTCAAGATATAAAAATTAATGGATAGAACACTAATGTGCATTACTTGAGATTGAGTAAGAGGGATTGTCATATATATATGTTTTTATACCCACAATCCCTGTCAGTGTTTGATTTTTTGAATTAAATTTATCCAAAAGGGCTGGGATGATATGCTGGTAAAGAAAGATTGAGTAGGTATGACCTTCATATTAACCAATACATGTGTATATATACATACAAGTAGATTAATTTAATATTCTTTTTGTTCACAGAAGTAAGGGAAGAATATACTTTGAATGATGTGTAGAAAGAAAATTTAATACAGTACATGTATAACTAACACTGACATATCTCTCAGAAGCCTTAACTTTTATGGTAGCTGTAGACGAAAACAAGTTGGAGAATTTAGACCATTCAAACATTCTGTTACGAATGAGAAATTGTGCCACATCGTGTGTGTGGATCAAAATGGCCAAAAAAGGAGAGATTGTTTAAAAAATTTCCTTTAATCAATTTCCCTAGCGTGACTGTCCTCTTCAGCTAGGAACTTGAAAACTACTCTTATGACTGATTGGTTCTCTTATTCAGCTCACACTCAGTTGAGTAGGTGGTATTGACATAATCAGCCTGAATGTTTATGAATACTATGTTGCCTGAGCCTTCTGCTTGAAAATGTGTCAACATGAATTACATGACAAATGTGTTTTATCTGGCAGGTAATACCACCGATGATCTAGACCATGCCGTGCTGGCTGTTGGCTACGGGACGTACAACGGTCAGGACTACTGGCTTGTCAAGAATTCCTGGTCCACTTACTGGGGGAACAACGGCTACGTCATGATCAGCATGAAGGACAACAATTGTGGAGTGGCTACTTCAGCGACTCAGCCCATCCTGAAATAACCAATCATGGAGTTATTCTCTATTTCGAATCAATGGAAATAATGTACTCGTGATACCACAGAAAAAAGAAAAATATCGTCCATCATGAACTCTAGAACTAGTTGTTGTTTGATTTTGTTTTCATAGGCAGATGATGGTCAAAACTAATCAAAAAAAGGAATAAATGATGAAGAAATAATACCAAAAGAGATGTAGTTTACAATGAAATCTTGAGGACTAATATCTTTAGTTCATTGCAGATTGTATTGGCTTGTTAGTTTTAAGAATGTTTGCCATTTTTTTCACTTTAAGGCACTGAAACTGACATCTGAGAAAGCATCTGTGAATTGTTAATAACTTCAAAAAGTGGATGTGTTTTTGTACGGTATTGTGGATAGACGGTAAAACACTGCTACAAGCATTTTTGGTTTGTGTATGTGTGTGTGTGTATAAATATGTGTGTCCAGGGAATGTGGTAATTTGAATATATCAAAAATGTCCGTACCTGATCTCGGAAGTGTTTGTCCATGATTTGTTGCCAGTAATAATGTTTTGTCAAGATTTTGCATGTGATGCCTTTCAGTATCATTGTTAATATTTGTTATTTGATCTCACGGGTTAATGATGTGTGCAAAATTTTTTTTTTCCATGACATGGACACTGTGTGTATGTGTGATCTCTTGATTAAAGTGAGTAGAAGTTCCTGTATAGACCGATTCTGTGACGCGCTATGTGTATTTTTGGCATGGGCAGCGCCATTACTGCGGTGTCTCAGCCGACCCCCCTCCTCTCTCCCCCACCCCCTTCCGCGCGCGGAGTGAAAAACTGATGCATGGTTGTTTTAGCCAATGGGCGTCTCGTACTGAGTGCGCGAATGCTTGCTTAGTGTGCGAACCTTTGTTACAAGTGCGCGATAAACATGTTGCAGGTGGGGTGGGGGAGAGGAGGGGGGGTCGGCTAAGACACCTCAAAATGAGCTTATGGCTGCGCCCAGTGCCACAAATTGTCTGCTGCCCTCAACGAACCCGAATCGGTCTATAGCAATGATGAACACACTACTGTTTTGTTTATTTCTGCTCACCATGAGAGGTATCTTATAAACCAAACATGTACTTGACGTTGCAGCAGTAGCTGCAAAGCCCAACTCGTTTGCTCTTCAGCAAGGCAGTCTGTCCACATTGCTGCTCTCCACCCAGGAGTATAAATGGGTACCTGGTAAGATGACAATGTTCATGTTGCTTGATCAGCATGTGTGCACCTGTAAAATTGCGACTGGTTGGAATGCTGCCCAGGGAATGGAGGATGAGCATTGTTAGTGCTGGTTGGAAATAATGTATCCAGTGACCGGGGCAATGATAGTCTGTACAGCACATTGAAATTCTAACAAGTCTGAATGCGCTATATAAAAACTAGCTATTACATTATTACTAGATTATTCAAGACAGAAGAAAAAAATGCTCTTCTCTCTCATTTACAAGGTTTTCAAGGGATGAAAATGTAAAAATGATGCAATATATTCCAAGTTTCTTCAGTGTATTGCAGAATATAATGAGAGTAATTTGAGGAAGAAAAAAAAATATTGAGGAAGTATTTGCTTTAGTGCTACATACATTTTAGGACTGAAAGTCAGATATGAATATCATTATACTACATAAGAGTGACATATTTAGCAAAATAGCTTGTTTGCTCTTTGTTTTGTTTAGTTCTCACAGTCATATAATTATGTTTATGTTTGTGTGAGATTTTCAACAAGTTACTTTCTGTAGATTTAAAACTGCCTCTTTCAGACCTTAACCCTAAAAAGACTGGGCTATTTTGGTAGCTCGAAAGACTGGGGGGGGGGGGGGGGCGGCCCCCCCCCCTTAAGATCTCGGCCGTGGATCGCGCGATCGCCGCGGAAATTTGCACAATGGTAGTGTGCGATGTAATCTACAAGATCGTATATCTAAATTTTCCAAAATAGTCTTCTTTTACTTTATTTTGATTAATTATGCTAATTTATGCGAGAAATCAGACTTTTTTTATCTAAATCAGTAAATAAAGCTCCAAAAGTGCTCATTTTTGGTCTAGATATTCTTTGTAGCATTCTTAGCAAATGTACTTGACAAAAATTTGGTATCAAAATTAATTTCTTATTTATTTTATTGTTTTATGAATTTCTTATTTATTTCCTTGTTTTTTCGACCTTTTGTTTTTGTTGTTTTTTTCAGCAAAATTTGTGGCAGACCCTTTTTGAAGCATAATACCACTAAAACAAATTGATTTTAGCCATTGAGAGTAAAAATAAGCATATTTATATGAACCATGTGATAAAACTCAATTTGCATTGACTTTGTACACAAAATCACATTTTTGAGCCATTTTCGGTCTCACGTGCATGTACAAAAAGTTATGTAACTTCAGAACCGTACCCCCGGGCGTCACAAATTTGGTGTCAAAATGTGCGGGAAACTCAAAAGAAAAAAGTCATAGAGCATCGCGGCGAGAGCATTGCGTGTTGCTGAGTAATCGCGCGAAATGTTGAGGGGGGGGGCCTTTTAGGCCCCCCCCCCCCCCAGTCTTTTTAGGGTTAACACAAATTCAAGCTAAGAAATATATGAGTGACTTTGTCGTGGATACCTTCAGTGTTTGGAACTCCCATTTTGCTGGAGAGCGAACTATGTTCTTGTTTTTGTGCAATCTAACTGCAGAGAAAAAATACCTTCTTGAAGGTGCTTCCCTGTGCATACCTATTTCAAAGATATTGTGTGACACCCTCAATATTTTTTTTTCTTGTAGTCTGGGTATATTATGTCCTATTTCACATTTGAATGATATGAGAGATGATTTCGTCATTGAATGCAAAATCATGTTTGAACAATTTTGATCTATGCAGACATACATTCTGTTCTTTTGTCATACTTTCTGTTCTTTTGTCATACTTTTTTGATCAATTATGAAATTAAATTGTCTGTAGCGTGCAGATGAGATATCAAAAATAATATTTCATATGCGTCTCTTCTTGTTTGTTGTGCAACTGTAGTGTATAATGGCATATACTGTACCTTTCCTGATGCATGTACCAGCAGAGTTTGATCGCAAAAGGACATAACCTCGTTTTTGTTACTTTAAGATATTTGCGATTGGAGCTGCTAGTAAACAAAAGTGAATAATCAGAAAATATGCGATATTTCTATTCATAACTTCAAGAACATTATTAGGTATGCAACAAAATAGAAGTATCACTCGGATTTTTATTTTACTCTGTCTGGATATGGACATACTTTAAATTGTTTAAAATGATGCTTAATCCATTTTGCAAACAAACTCTTCACATATGCGTGGTACATGAAAATGTATGTTTAGAGCTTTTGAATGATTAGGCCTATTAAGAAAATATAGTACATAATAGGCTTGTGAAAGTTGGAAAGAGGTAGAAATATAACAATATGTTTGGCATACACGCGTATAGGACGTCATGAAGTTATTCCAAACATAAATGTTGACAAAGCCCTGTTGAAATATACAGATTACTGTACAATATGCATAAACTTTCTTTCTTACGAGTTCATTTATTCATTAAACCCACTATATTGACACAATTCTGAAATTTCAGCAGTTCTGACTATTCTGTTTACATCTTAAAGAAATTAGACATTGCAGAACATGATTTTTGCATCTCATGTATTCAGTTGTGAGTGCTGTTGAAATTGATTTAAACAGATCAAAATAAACGGGAAGTAAAGCTTGGAAAATGTATTATAGCCTTTGAATGAGGGATATAAGAGAGAGAGAAAAAAAAACCCTGTCAATACATTAAAAAAAGTCAATTTAATGTATAGATTCCAAACTTTCTAAACGAATTTTTCTTAAACTCAAAATGGCACAGTACAAGTAACAAGCAGGGCGTGTGGCTGAAGATTCTACGGTGTTATTTTGAGGTCATAACTGCAGACGACCTTGAACTCTTGGAAAGAAAGCATTAAGTTGGTAACATGTTATGTAGCATATTTTGTAACATATATGTGCATATAATGTAGCATATTTTGTAACATATATGTGCATATAATGTAGCATATTTTGCAATATATGTTAAAGAATATTTATTTGATCCATATCTAAGTAACAAAAAAAAAATATTTTTCTTGTTTTTCTGTTAGTTACCTTCTATAGATCAATGCTGAAAAATAAAGCCAGACCTCTGAAAAACCACATTCACCAGTATAATTATGCTACACAGCATTTTTTTTTTTTTAATTTGTAAATGAATAACTTAAGTGCGTGGCAGCAAATGTTCTGGTTTATCAGTGTCGATGTAGGCCTAATCGATTGTTAGGGCCTTAGGGGTATCTATGACTAACGTGAAAAAGAGAATGATTAATCAAACAAAATACATGTCGGGGCCTGTATACACTGGCCCTTATCTGCCATCAATAATAATGATAATAAAGAAAAAAAATGGGAACTAGGTTGGACAGAAAATTTCAAACAATGAGCGGATGGTGAAAAACGGTGTCCAAAAGGACATACAAAGCAAAGCCTTTCTTTTATATATCCCCACAGAGATGATGAAATCCTTGGTATTCCCCCGATTAATAATCATGTAGGCCTTCATAATAAACACGTATTTTTCAAGTCTTGCTTTTTAGCTTCCCCTCTTTTTTCATCATCCGTCGTTTTGGCTTCACGACATATCATAGTGATTATTATGATATATATCTAGGATATGTATATTTCTTTCTTTTAACATACGTAGGTTTTGTATACATTCACATTCTTTGTTGAAACAAAACAAATAAATGAAATGAAAAGAATAATGCAAGCAGTGTAAATATTCATAACTCGGCGTAATTCTGACATTTTGATATGATTGACTATTCTGCCTGCATTTAAAAAAAAATACTAGGGCCTAGACCTATAATACAACATTCATGCATCTCATCTCTTTTCTGTGCTTTTTAATAAAGATTCCTCAAGCTTTTTCCCACCAAAACATAGTAATAAATGATAGTTTGGAAGAAACTTTCTGACAACACAAGAAACAGTGGATGTTTGAATGTACGTGTTTTGACATAATTCAGTTTTTTCGGCTTCTGAATGGTCGGATTACGTAACTCTGTTTTCAGCGTGATCGTTATTAGATTAATCGTCCAATCACAGTTAATGATATCAGTCACGTGACATGTTGCTAGCCAAATTGTTTAAAGCAGTTGGAACGTATCGATAAGCGTCAAATAACGCCTCAGCGGTTATTATGCTCTCGTTTATGTCGATTTAAATTCATACTTGATGTCATCGTCGTCAGGTAAGTTCCAAGAAATACTGCTTCAATATGAAGAGTAACATGCCTCTTTGTTCCAGCTCAAATTATTTTGTAAACATCTAAACGCGTAAGAGAGTTGAGCGGCGTAGTCCCACTCGTAGCTTTTGTTGTTATCGTTCAGTCTATGAAAGATTGCATGTTAGTTAGGTTAACGGTTACGTGCCTACTACGTACCTACAGTGGAATATTCACACAATTTATAAAATTATAGACCACCTAGCTTAAAAATGCAAAAGCTCATTACTACATAGATGTGTGGCTGTAGAGTTTTCTAGAGATCTAAGTGAAGTAAACTAGTTTTAGGGATCTATGACGTGTGCAGTCAACAATGACAATGTATGTTGATTGTGTTTGTGGCCTCAGTGGTCACTGATTGCTAACCTGGAACTTGGATTTTTGGAAGTAAATTAATCACTGTATGAGGGGGGGGGGGGAGGGGGAATAACCCGTTCTGTACGGGAACCTGGTGACCTGCGAGTTAAGTCTATGGACATTTCAGAATTCAGTATGGAATGGGTTAACCTTTAATTTCCTAGCTAAAATCTATTGCATGCGGTGGAATTTGGCACGGGAGGGCAAATCTTGAATTGGTGCGTGTTTTTTTACATTGTGCATGGAAGTCTACGGTAAAAGTAGAAATTTTCGCGGCATTGAAATTTTAGAGCATTTCGCACAACCAGAAATAGAATTCAGAAACTAGGGCAAAAATAAAAGCAAGCAAATATTTTTGCTTTAATGTGTTCCAGTGAAGTTCCTGATCAGTGATGGCTTGATTCTGCGGAATAAAAAAAAAAAAAAGTGAAACTATTTATGAATCAAAAACATGTGAAACTCTTTTTGCTGGTATGAAAAATAAGTCGCGCAAAAATATCCAGTTTTACAGTTATTAAAAGTACTAAAACACACTAGTCTATAGATGATAGATCTAACTTTTCTTTTAAGGAGAGAGTTTTCTTTTTTATTCTACAATACCTGGCCTGTGTAGCTAATACATAGGTCTAGGCCCTACTGTAAATTGTTTTCTGTAGGCTTAGTATTGTACTATGTGTTCTACTATACCCTACTACAGTGTACACTGTTGTCTGTAGATCTAGAAGAGTCTAGATAGACAACCCCTATAGAAATCTATATTGACTGATCGGGTTTGTGAGACCCACTTGACACACTGCGGAATGCTATGCTGAGTCACTGTCAGTGTCAGTGAATTTAGTGTCACCACTTACATAAGTAAATTGGGACACTTCCATATTTTGACGTAATGGCCATTAAAAGAAAGAAAGTTGATATACATTATATCGCTTTTCAAAATTGCCTGCGTACATAATCAAGCATGAAAAGTATACAGTATTGTGCATCTTTCCTCCTCTTTGATTACAGACCCAATGATAGGGACATGATGGAGTTTAGGGCAGCTGGTTTGCTCTTCACATCCAAGTTTGACTCGGGGAACCTCGCCAGGGTCGAGAGGGTCACCCAAGAGGATGAAGAGGATGGCAACGCCCACAGGGTGGGTGACATTAACGCCATGCCTGACTATGAGTTCAACTTGTGGACCAGTCCAGACTGTGCAGGGACGGAGTTTGAAAATGGCAACAGGTGAGGATACCAATTACATGTAGGTGTACATGTTTTGATTTTGATTTGCTCAGGTGCTTGCTGGTGAGGTGCAGATGCAGTCTTTTCAGCAATGATGTAAATAACTTCTTTTGAAAGCTTTATACAATGCATTCAAAAGATGTTATTAAAAAAAAAATTCTTTCTAAAAAAAAAAAAAAATATATATATATATATATATATATATATATATATATATATATATATATATATATTGATTGTCCATTGCCTGCACTAGTGAGGCTGTAAACAAGACATCAAAAATTGCTCAAGTCCATAAGAAATGAAGCTCATTACTACCAGAAGCAGGGGTAAGATATCTTTGCAACCGTTTTCTGACAACATAACCCACCTCACTCGGCAAAGTATTAATACAGGACTGTGGAATCTTCGATAAGCCTGCTTAGCAAACGTCCTAACTATCCTGATTTTCCCACATATGACACTCTCAATATTTTGTTTGCTTTCTGGTTATAGAACCTGGTTCCACTTTGCTGTCAAGGGCTGCCCCATGAACAAGCTGGTCAAGTTCAACATCATGAACATGAACAAGCAGGGCAAGCTGTACAGCCAGGGACTCGCACCCGTGGTCAAAGTCTTGCCTCAGAAGCCCAAATGGGAGCGTATTAGGGACAGACCAACGCATGAGGTATGTAGCGTAAAACCAGACATTTACGCTGGCATGAAGCTTGCTCAAATTTGGTGAGGAGGCAAGATTCTCAAAAGTAGAATGCACGCAAAAGTTTTTGTCTGCCCAATGTAGTATACTGACTACACCATCACCCACTGTCACACCCCCATTGCATCCCAGTTTAGTTCAGAAAGAGCTGCTTCAGGGATTATCTCATCAAGGTTCAAGGTACCAAGTTTCATTTCCCGAAAAAGGCTTTTAGTTCCAATTTGTGAAAGTTCCATGCTGTGAGTTTTTCTGGTTTTACAGTATACTGCTATTGCTGTTCAGGAGATTCCTGGGTCCAGTGAAAACAGCCACAGTTATGTCTTGGTATTGTCAAATATGGGTTGTAATCAGAGTACTCATTTAAAATTATTTGGTTCATCATTATACATGTAATTGTTTTTTTCCTAAATTGAGAACTCTTGTTGAGGAGTCCTAGGTTTTTCTCTCTGTACATATGAATTGACAAAAATATGGAATCCAAGATGCCATATAAATCCAAGTCACTTCACAATCATTAAACAAGACAATTTGTTTATGTGTGTGCCAAATAGATGCTACATGATACAAAACGCTATCAATAGATGAGCGTGACACTAGTTTTTTGTTTGACATTCATGTCATATTTAATGCATCGGTCATCAACGGCTCTCGATCAGTATCCTTAGCATCAACTTACACTGTAGTGTACATGTAATTCAGTATTTTGCCAGTAGAACACAGAAGTGTATGGTGTAGCTTAGTCCATGCACATACTTCCAAGCAAATCCAAAATATAACTGATCAGTGATATCTCAATGTCTAATCGTATCAGCCTAATTTTCATCTTTGAAAAAAAAAATGACTATGTTGTATACTGAATGGGCAATAAGATGAATATTTAATTTGCTGAACAGATTATTCATCTTCCCCAAGACCATTTTTCTTTTTTAAATCCATGTTCAAGCTTTTCCTAGATTTCATCATAATTGTCTTATCCCAACCATTGTTACTTCATTCTCTAATACTTGAAAGTAAAGAGCACTTAAAGCAGTGAGGTACAAACTGTACGTTTACTGGAAAGACTTGCTGTAATATGCAGGAATGAAAGTTTTAAAGTTTTTTTGTTCTTTTGTTTGTTTGTTTTTTTCCGTTTATGTTTCATTCCCCAGACAGTGGATGGTCAGTTCATCCTGTCCTTCACCTACCGGTTTGAGTACCGCTTCTCCTCCGTCTACTTTGCCTTCTGCTACCCGTACTCGTACACCGAGTACCAGGAGCGACTCACGGAGCTGGATAACAAATTCTCTGGCAGAAAGTACGATGCTGGCTGGTAAGTATTTTTGATGCTGTCAAAAATCTTTCATTTGACTCTGCGAAAGATACACTTTCACATTCTTCCCTGTGATGATACTGCTGTCTGTGATTTTAGTTAAAGGCATAATTTACTATTTGCAGATGAAACAAAGACCCAGCATTGATGCTTTAAAATATTCTAAAAATATGAGTTAGGTACAGAAACAACCATTGTAAAAATTTGAATCTGTATAATCGATGTTAAGTGTTGTTAAATACACAAAATGTGAACAATAGTTATGATAACAATGTTTTCAGACTAAACCGTCTGCAGTTACGGTTTATTGAGAAAAACACTGATATTTCCTTATATTTTAAGATTTATCGCAAAAATTGTATATGGCAGGACGTTTTGTTATGCAACAGACCTACACATATGCATCAAATGTGATATCTTGAACATTTTTGAAATCACTGCTCCCAAAGGTAAACTGGACCTTTAACCCATTGAGGACAAGTCCTGGGTACAACATGTTTGCATGTACTTTGGCAGGTGTCTATGAGAAATGCGTGTTGTAGCAAAATCAGCCCGTCCTCAACAGGTTAACAAAGGAAACATGCTGACAATGGGTTTTCTCTGAAAAAAAAAAAGAAAAGAAGATACAATGTAAGGTAATGAAATCAGACTTGGGGGAAAAATAAAAAGTCTTTCCAACATTAATACATTTCAAGAGGTGTGTGATCTTTGTTGTGATGAGAATGATTAATCAGTAAAATTAATTGTATTATATTGCTCTATACAGTAATTGCTTGTATGTACCAGCTGTGACTAAAACTTTAGGAAAAAATGCTTTTAGCATTACTCTTTAAGATTGAGAGGGAAGATTAAAGTAAAAAAGGTCTTACGAAGGCCCTTAATCAGTGGAGAAGCTGTGAATGCTTTTCATGTTCTCTGCAAATAATTTGAAATAACAGGGAAACTTCTCTGTCTTCAACATGATCTAGAGCAAGAAGGAAATATAGACTTTATTCACAAATTAGTCAGATTAGCGTCCTTTTACTTCTCAAACTAATGTTCTGATGCTACATTCACCGTCAGTCCCAGCAATGCCATCTACTATCACCGTGAGCTCCTGTGCCACTCCCTTGACAACCTGCGAGTCGACCTCGTCACCATCTCTTCTTGCCATGGCCTGACCTCTGAGAGGGAGCCACGCCTCCATGGTCTCTTCCCAGACACCTCCACCGAGCGGGCAAGGAAATTCAAGCACAAACGGGTGTGTTGAAATGTGAATCCAGATTGGTCTTGGGAGGTGTAGTGAAACTTTGTCATAAAGTTTCTGTTTGTGCAGTTTCCAAAATATCTAAGAAGATGATTAATTGCCTCTGCTTTCAAATGAGAATGCTTTTGTAAGTGAGTTTTAGTGTGAAGCTTCTTATACACAGTTTGCTTTTATAGTTAATGACACCTTGTAAGGAGCAGGCACACTTTATTTCATCCTTATTTTTGACAGCTTATTTGCATTGACAAATATTTGGATAAATGCTTCATATAAAACAATTTCTGTTGGTGTAATGTTGTGTTATCTTGTATGTTTGCTATTGTGAAGGTGTTCTTTTTGAGCAGCCGTGTACATCCCGGGGAGACTCCCGCCAGTTTTGTCTTCAACGGATTCCTCGACTTCATCCTCCGCCCAAAGGATGAGCGGGCTATCCAGCTCCGCAAGCTCTTTGTCTTCAAGCTCATTCCTCTTCTCAACCCCGATGGCGTCCAGCGTGGCCACTACCGCACTGACCAGAGAGGCGTCAACCTCAATCGGGTGTACCTCAATCCCGACCCAGGCCTGCATCCGTCCATATTTGCCGCCAAGAGCGTCATCATGCACCACCACGTGAATTCCAGAGTGCAGAAGCAGTCGGCCAACTCTCGGCCAGAGGGGATTTCCCCTTCTGCAGCATGTCCCGCCCCGAATGGCCACGAACGGTGCGACAGCGGTTCACCGATGGATTGCGAGGACGTAACAAACAGCACCGAAGTTCGTGCCGAACTCAGCAACACCAAGTTTGTGATTCAAAAGAAAGGCACCGGTGCAAACGCTATTCTCGTCGTGCACAGAGAGACGGTGAACGGAGAAGCAGGTGACTCTCAATGTAAAAGCGATGGGAAAGAGGAAGTAGATGAACAGAATGTAGCAAGTCACGAACAAATCAATGGGACTGGCGCACTATCATCACGGTCCTCTAAGGTGGATGACCCTACCAGAGACGATGCATCCGTGGATGACTCCGATGTGGAAAGTGTGATAATCAGCAAGACGCACCATGCCCCGGAGGAGCTCCAGTCCAACAATAACGCCCAGCTTGGCATTGAACCGGAAAGCGTCGATGCTGCTTCCATCCCTCCCGACGAAAGTGGCATCGCGTTCTACGTGGACCTGCACGGCCACGCCTCCAAGCGGGGATGCTTCATGTACGGCAACCACCTGGAAGACGAAGATCGGCAGGTGGAGAACCTGCTCTACACGAAGCTGATCTCCATGAACTCCGCCCACTTCGACTTCGACGGCTGTAACTTTACAGAGAAGAACATGTACACCAAGGACAAGAGGGATGGTATGAGTAAGGAAGGCAGCGGGCGGGTGGCAGTGTACAAGGCCACAGGAATCACCCACAGGTACGAACTTGTCGTATTTAAAGTGCTCCTCTGTGGCTGTGTGTGTGTGTATTGTTCTCCCTCGCTGTGTTGCAGAGGTTTGTGTGTTAGCTCCCTGATGGATTCACAAGTATGTCAGTCACTCATGTTTGAATTCTGTTGTATGTCCACCTAAGAGATCTTTAAAGCTGAGTACTGTTCAGAGTTCTAAACATCTTTTTGTTTGTGTTTGGAAGTGTGAACACATATCATCACCTCCGTTATTCCCAGTCATAATTCTTTGGTATTTAGTGTTTTCTCCACATCCCATTAAATTCCATAAATTTTGCATTATGACGTCCAATAATTCTCTTGTGCATTTATACAAAGATAAAGAGCTATAACAACCTCAAAGCCAGTTGGAGTGAATTTCTCATTGTTTATTAAACTGCTGTGTAACAAAAAAGTAACAAACGAACTGAAATTTCTATAGAGTAGCATTAGACACTGCTAAGCTTCTGCTCACACAAACACTGATTTATCAAATTATATTTTCCCTGCAGTTACACACTGGAATGCAACTACAACTCAGGTCGCTTTGTGAACTCTCTTGCCCCAGCCTCCAATGATGAGGGGCGAGCAACGCCTCCTCCCCTCGCTGGCTACCCTCCAAAATATGGACCTCAGCATTATGAGGAGGTGACTTCATCTATCTCTCTAAGAATGCAATTTTTTTTTTCTATGTTAAATAATCATGCACTAAGCAAACAGTCATTATGGGATTGGCAGCATTGTGTCCATTCAATACATGTGTTTTGGACAGCTGCAAATTGAATTTAATGTACGTTGTTCCCCAATTCTTATGAACTTACAGTCGATCCTCTTTTTTGTTTAACACTTGTTTTGCTAAAATGTGTATGCCGTACATTTAGGTTGCTTTCATTCACCTGTAATCTAGAATACTGTACATCGAATTGATATTACATAACTGCAAAATCTGCCATGAATAGATTGTAGGTGGAGAAAGAATGAGTTTTCTTTGTATGTTTGGCATGAATGTACAGAAATATTCCTTGTGCATACTTTACCACAGGTTGGCCGAGCCACTGCGGTAGCTGCGCTAGACATACTGGATGTCAACCCGTGGTCAAGATTGGCCGGCACGGAGAGTGGCAGTGTCCATGGTGTCCGGAGCTGGGTCCAGCGATATCTCCGCAGTATGCGAGGCGCCCCCTCCCTGCCGAAGAAGATGTCTCGTGTAGCATCAAAAACCTCAAGGTATGATTGGTCTCGAGTGGCGTTTCGATTTTGACTCTTTACTTGAGGTGTAATGAAGCCCGAAACAGGTGCTGTTGTGAAGTTGCTTCTAATGGCTATTGCTTCATGAAATATACTACAGATACACAAAAACTATTATTGCAAGAAACATTATAACGTTTTATGTCTACTACTTAAAGGAATGGTACAGTTTCAGCTGATATGGGGCTTCAGGTTTCCAATGTTTTTTGATGATGATTTTTTTGAGATAATGAGAAACTTCTCATTAATTGATAAAGAACATGTATCAAATTCTAACAGGAATTCAAAGTTTACTTGATGAAAGTAGGTTTTTGAAAAAGCTGAGGTATCCAAAGCAGAGTGATCCCAATAAATTGTGGGACCCACCTTTTATCAGGATTGCTTTGTTTTACTTTGTTTTTGGATATCTCACCCATTTCAAAACCAATTTTTTTCAAATAAACTTTGAATTCCTCTAGAATCATATGCTCTGCAACATTTCATAAAGTGGTTTCTGTGTATCTTGCAAAAAGTTAAAAGCTCAATCCTCACTTCAACCAATACAATATCATTCCTTTAAAGGTGCCATTACTCCTCGAGCACTCTGATTTCCCCCTCCTTAACCTGCCTTCATCTTTGCCCTCTCTGTAATACCTCCTCAGTCTGGTAGCTACAGTCATGAGTCCAGTGAGAGTGAGTCGAGGATCCATGCTCCATCACGGCGGGGGCTCGTTCAACGCCCTGGCTGGTACAGGTCATGTAGCGACGACCTCGGCCGCCAGTTCGCAGCCCAATGTTACGGGAAGCCCAAAGAGGGCGACACATTCAAAGCCGCTCGGACCAGTCCGTGGTGAGTAATGCATGTACATGTTACATTGTATCTTGGAAGACTTGGGAGTGGATACAACTGTTATGTCAAAATACTGATTTTACATATCTTGGTATACATAAAACTACCGTGTTTCAACACAAAATGTCTTTATGAAGGGAAGGCATGAGGCTGTTTAAAACCTCTTAGGACCGCCATCCTAACATACCATTTTTGTCAGATAGAAACATGTTGCTGGCAGAACAAAGGCGATAATGCAATTTGATGCTGCTCTTATGGAAGGCTTGTTCGTATGCAAAGCAGTGTATCAGATCAAACTTTGATCAACAAAAACTTCTATTGCATGATTGGAACAAGCTGCATCATCCATATAATTACCTAATAGTCTTGTGCAAATAATTGTGTTGTTGTAGAGAGTGGGTCAAAGATTCACTTTTAAAGCTTCTTCAATCCCTAGGATTGCTGGTAATTGACATTATATTGATGGTATTCAGTGTGACAGGAGTGGTTTGACACTTGCCCGCCCATTTATGGTCATCTTAAAATGCTTCCTGCATATTCTGTAAAGTGGAAAAGAGAGAGTGCATGCAGTGGTCTCAGGGACATCTATCACCTGTAGAGCAGACTGTTCATTCACAAATCCTGGAAAGTTCACAGCATCCCTTTGAATGATTGTGAGAGTGCTTGTTTTGTTTTCATTTTTGTTTTTGTTTTTGTTTTTGTTTGTTTTTTGCTGATAATGCATCAGCTGTTGAAACTTTCTGAGAAAGAAGAATGTCTTTGTGTTGATGTTGAAGCATCAATGAATGTGTTTGAGTTCTGTCATACTAACTTCTTCTTTTCCAGGACAAAGGACAACTTGCAGGTGTCTCCGATCCATAAAACTTGAATGACTCTCTAAGTTTGTCTTTCATCCTTGCCATCATTGCAGAAACTAGGGCATCAATAGAGAGGCGGAAACATCTGGCTAGTCTACAAGGGACTGGCATCTCTGTGGCCTCGTCAGTTGCCATGACAACCACCCCATCCCTCACCACCACCACCACCACCACTGCCACCACCACCTCTTGCCTCACCTCCGGAGGAAAAAACTTCACCATACCCCTCCCGCTGACACACTGCAAGCAGTCGCCCCCTTCTACAGGGGCACCGACTGCCGGGAAGAGTACCAAAACGGGCCATTCATGGTCCAAGATGAAAACCAAGTCGGACTCCGTCCTCAGTGGGAGGAATGTGGCCGAGACGACAGACGAGGGAGAAGCCGCCGGCGGTGGTGGCGGTCGTCTCGGGGGCAACCAGCGCACTCTCTTCTCCAAGTCCACCAACAACCTGGGCTTGTTTGGCCGCAGCGCAGGACAGCAGGCGAGTAGCACACTGCCCTCTACGGTCACGGAGCTGCTCAACTCCGTCATGATCAACGCCCTGGACGGGACGAAGGAGATGTACGGAGAGACGCCGGAGCAGCAAGCCCTGTCTGCTGCCACCATTGCCCAGCAGCGGACAGCCCTGTTTGTCAAGACCCACGCCTTGCAGGTTAGTCCAAATTACTGCAGTTGACATGTTGGCCCACAAATTATTATGCAATCACTTATCACAGTAACACTTTGCTATCGTTGAATGTCACCTCAACAGTGGGCATTGGGCACATTTTCTTTTTGCTTCCCTGCTGTTCATTATGCTTATTGAACAAAATTCTCTTAATACAGTGTGATGCATGATTTTACTAATTTCATTGCAACTCACTGAAGTGTTACCTCTACTCTGCATGCTTTGTATTTTGTATGCATGAAATATATGTACGCAACAGTTTTTTTTCTTTTTTTTTTTACATGGTCAACTCTAGCAGATTAGGCAATGATTAGTGTAGGGATGGCTAGTGCATTTCGTCTTTTTCCCCTTTGCTTCCTCTAGAATAAGAATGAACTTTGAATTAGAGTGATATTTGTGTACTTAGTTAAATCTCAGTAATCATGTAAAAGCCCATATTGCTCTTGATTAAAATTCTCTACACAATCTAAACGTCATTACCTTTTGAATGTTGATGCAGGTGTAACTCGCAACAAACCACTGAAATTAATGTTCACACAATGTGACTGCGAAGAAGTGACTGGAATTACTAAAACTATGTTTTATTTCCTTCTTTTAAGCACTCAGAGTTGTTTGTCTTGCTTAGTGATGTACTGTAGCAGTAGTGACATAGCTATAGAAGATACAGTAGGTGTACATGTATGTACAATAATGTGTGAAAACAGATGTGGTGGTATGATCGTGTTTTTGTTCACCACAATCATAGTAGTTTATAGTTATTTGTAGCACATAATGTATCTTACATTTTAATATCCTTTAAATCTTACATAACATTCTTGACAAATAAAGATCCACATACATTGTAACTGAAATGATACTTTAGATTATCTAGCTACAGTAAGCTTATTGAATATTAAAGGGAATGTTGTTGAACATGATTGTAATTGATTTTGTTTTCCTGCATTTTATAACTACTATTAACTCTATGGCAACAACCAGAGAGAATTTTTGTTTTTGTTTTCATTTTGTATTTTATTCGCATTTAGTTTATTGTATCAAAGCTTGTGGGCACATAAGTCTTTAAAATGAAATTCTACTTAAAGTATAGTTGCTTTCCGTTGACAAACAGCTGTCCAAAATAAAATCAAGACATAGGAACCTGGTGCATCATGACGTGGAACAAGCCTGTCAGTTTACATACAAACACCTAGTATGTCATTTAATTTCTTGGAAAACTGATTAACAAAAGGGGTATAAAGGAATACTGCAGATTTTATTTCATTTTATTTTATTTTTTTTTATAGCAGGCCTGACACTCTGTCATTACAGTTTAAAAGAGGGTAAACTCAAAAGGCTACTGCATACTTGCTGATGTTTTTAATCTTGTAGATTTTGTAAGTCATTTGATAACTTCGCGAAATGAACAACTCAAAGACATATTGCCTCCTGTAACACCTACGTTGTATGTGCTGTATATTTTCTCATAGTTGCAAAATTGCCAGCTTCTCCCATCAAAAGGAGTTTAGATGGTTCTTTTCTCAACATGCATTTCAACCATTTGGGAAATTGTTTTGTACACATTGCAGTTTTCAAAATATCGTACTTGAAAATGTGGTATCATACAGAATTTCAAGCAATTGTAATGTTAACCCACACTACCAGCTTGCTGTATGATGTGATGTGTTTTTGCTCACCCTTACCCACAACATTTAATTCACTGTTTGATTATGTGTTTGTTGGCTGGTGCTCATACCTGTGTGCTTTTTTGTTCTGTTTTAGTTTTCTCTCTCTCTTTTAACTGGTCTGGTGGGTTTGTGGTGTTAGTATGATATTTAAAGATGTGTAAAGCTTTATGGGAAGGTTATTGCTGCATGTATATCACACGGCAGTTCTTGCATAGTATTGCATGACCTAGGCAAGCCCATCATAACTCCCATACTGTACCTGTTGAACGTGGACACAGTGTGTTATCATGATTCATAAATACAGTATGTTTGGTACTCCAAACGAAAACACAAATCATCATGACTTCATGACTCCCATACTGTACCTGTTGAACATGGACACAGTGTGTTATCATGATTCATAGATACAGTATGTTTGGTACTCCAAACGAAAACACAAATCATCATGACTTTTTTCCAACCAGAACTTAAAAGCCAAGATCCTTCTCTCACCCATTCCCTCCCTGTCTCTCAAGCCATCCTCTGACTCTTGCGACCCTTGCCTCCAAAAATTAGCCATAACATCCCTTTCTGACGGTTATTCTTTTTCCTTACGTTTTATGATCATGTATAAAAAAAAAAAAAAAAAAAAAATAGCTTGGTAGGGAAGAATTTTAAATGTTGTAGTGACCAGACTGCTTTTTACTACTTGTGATAAGTCGATGTTCTAGAACAAGGAAATGAAAAAGAAGAGAAGAAAAATATGTTTAAATCACATCAAATTCAGGACTTTTACTTTTTACAAGATATACAGCGTGCCACCATACAAGGAAGTGAATTGTAAAGGATATCCACAGATAACCACAACCTTATGGATGTGTACCATGTACATAACATCATGTGCTTCCTTATTTTCTTTTTTTTTTTCTATGTGCATGTTTCACAATGCATGTTTAACATTTGGGCAAGTTGATTTCATCTGACGTCCCTTAACACTCTGGTTGTTAAACCATCTGATAAGATTATAAACAGGAGCATGATGTTCCACCTGCTACCAGTGTCAGTATTTAATGCAAACCTCAAGTACAATTGTATGATATGCCAGATCTGCCATTCATAACACTCCACATTTTGCAGTTTGCTGTGTGTTTAACAATACCCCACACCACCATGTATTCTGCATTTTCACCACGCATATTTGCCCCTCGCCGCTTCTTTGACGTTGCACTCACCCGCAGAGCACAGTGGCTGCACCCAGTGCCAAAGAGGGACTGCACACAGTCACTTTGGAGTTTCCTCCAGAGGTAAGAGTGTACCACTGTGTCACTGGGGGCCACTGCCATCTTTTGTAGCACAACCTCGTCATGAGAATATATCCTATTGTTCTCATTTCACATTTTGCTGCAGTCAACACATTTCGTATAACTGCATGATATCATCAAGATGCTCATCAACTTTATAATGCATGTTTTTGCATGATAGCCCAAGCATCATATAATGCTCTTTGTATACTTTGGTTCACCTGTGATACTTCAGTGTTGTACTGGATAACCTTCTGAATATTAACTGGAGGGTTTCCACTGTATTTATGTAATAATGTAAGTCGTACACAGTATAATAATGATGTGGAGGTAAGTGTTAGATGAATATCTTCCTGTCAACAAAAATATCACTTATCTTGCATAAATGTAAGATGATTTACAAGACTATGCATGTAATTTAAAAAGAAGAAAAACACAGAAAAGTATGCAACACACAAAAGACCAAACATGAATAGATGTACACAGTCACAAATGCACTGTACTTGTTTATACATACTGTGTTTTAAGACCCAATGTCTTCTGCAGGTTTTCTGTTGCGATTTTAGAAAGCATTCAAATGAAATCTGCTGCGTACTGAAGGTACAATGGTGTACCTGTACCTGTACCTGTTGTAACTGTTCTAACATTGAACATTTATTAGCAAAGCTGATACTGTACATAGTATGTTTGCAAGAGAGTATATTTCACCATTTTCATTAACGGTACATGTATTTATTACCTCCGCCAAGGGAGGAGGTTATGTTTTCGTTACCGTTGGTTTGTGTGTTTGTTTGTTAGTTAGTTAGTTTGTCTGTGTGCAAAATAACTCAAAAAATAGTTAACGGATGTGGATGAAACTTGCAGGAAAGGTTTAAAATGATACAAGTAACAGATGATTAAATTTTGGTAGTGATCTGAGAATTTTGGGGGAATTTGTGAGGGATTTTTGACATTTTGGTAGGTAGGGTCAATGAACTTGGGAGTTCAGGCTGCACGTATTGAGGTTTGCATGCTCGCACTAAAGTGTGTGCTCTAGTTTCTGCTAGGACGAAGCGCGCCGTGCAGCTGAGGGTTTATGACGTAACAAAGGCTTCTATATTGGGAAATTGGGCGACTTTCAGCACACAATGCTATAAGTACGTACAGTATGGGTGGAAATCACTGATATCTGTATGGAAGAACAAGATCAGTGGTGGAAATGAGCTGCATGCTTAACGGAGGTCTGCGCTCGAGTGCTTCTCTAGTTCTTTATATCTTTCTCTTTGTTTGCTGAAAGGGAAGCAGCATTTGATTGTTATTGATTGTGTGTGATTTGCTTCTCAGGCACAGTCGGGCATGTCGCCACGCGGCCAGAAATCGCTGTATGCCCGGCATCCATTGCCGGGTGACACGCCTTCAAGCAATCTCTTCCAGCGTCACCCACACCACCACCACCCCCATGCCCTTCAGCATGATGCAGAGGACAAGTCGGGTGATGTCCTGGGCAGCCTCAAGGTGCCGGAGGATGGGTGAGTAGCAGAGAGATTTTCCCCAGTGACTGCTAGAGTGTGGACTCTTCATATGCCCTGTACTATTGTTTTGTGAGCGCAAGGGGAGCAGTGGATGACAACGAGGCAGTAGGCTCACCCCTCGTGCTAACACGCTAGCAAACGAGCAACCAAGAGCAGCCAAATCAAGAAGTGCGTACTCGTGTAAAAGTTCAGAAGTTCGCGCAATACGCACTGTAGAAATGTTACTTAGTACGCAAAGTCCGCCATTACTAAATGGGTACGATGGCAGCCCCCATGATATCACTGACACCATTGTAGAGTCCGCCTTTTGTGGTGGGGAGGAGAAAAATCTCTTTGGTGAGTAGTGGCAGTTTAAGGACGGGATGAGAGGAGCATGCTGGGAAGAGAAAAGAAATGAATGGATGATATGATGGCTCAAAGTTCACTAGCAGTAATCATGGACCTCCCAACCATTCTGAATTTTGACCATTTCCAGCTCTTGTTTCTATAAGATTTTCCTTTTTTGTTTTTTGATAATTTTACCTCACACCACTGTGGGGACTATTCTTTCTTTCCTACTTTTGAGCCAAATCATCCCTATTTTTCAGTCAAAACTTGGAAGGTCTGTAATTACTTACTTGGAAGACATTAGAAGGATGGAGTAAGTATTGCTGAGCTTAACACTTTGACAATTTATGTTTTGACCTTGTAATTTGTCCCTGAACACGAGTATACATCTACCATATCTGCTAAATGGTGACTATAATATTTTATGAGGGTTTTTTGTTGTTGTTGTTGTTGTTGTTGTTTATTAAAACGTTAGTCCATGGGGGGAGGGGGGCGTTTCATGAAGCGTTTTGTCAGATATTTCATCTGACAAAATGTTTTAAGCTACTGAAATCCTTGCGTCTGATTGGCTGAGAGCAAATTTATCTGACAAGTTAATCGGACAAAACACTTCATTAAATTCCCCCCTGATAAGGGCCGTACACTCCTTGAGTGAGAAGACGTTGCATTAGTTTTCTTTAGTTTTAGCAATAAGATATCAGTTATGACGTAATTTCAACTCCGCTTCCCCAGTCGCAGCCAACCGGATGCCGGTGACAAGTCCAAGCGGAGGCGCAAGAAAGGGACGGGTCCCAAGCGGCGCAGCGTCTCTCACAGTCCCAGCAGGAAGTCACAGAAGAATTCGTACCGGGACCCCGTGAAGCTGGGCAAGCAGAGTGAGACAGACAGTGACCCCGAGAGGTTCCCCCCTCCAAGAGTGGACCGGTCCAGGCAGCGCTCCCTCACCAGTAGTCTCTCGGATCCTACGCCAGGTGAGGCGGATTCTACCACCAGTAGTTTTGGGTGATTTTTTTTTTTCCACCAGAAGCTTTGGGTAGAGAGAATATTTTACAAAGGAGGTCTGACATACTGAACTATGAAAAGCCCTGCAGAATTGGTTAAAGTGTTGCGTACATCATATGAGCCACATGTAGCAAGTAGAAAGCATCCAAGGAAATTTCGTGATGTTAGATTATAAATCTTTATGCAAATCTGTTAAAGCTAATGTCACTTGAAAGTTGTGTCATTATATTGAGCTTGTTTTTGAACGGACACCGTGAAGTTCTTCGTGGTAAATTCAAATGACTAAACTTTAGATATCATCCGACATTTATCTTTTACTGCTCATTTGTGTTTCTTTTGTGCAGGTTTGGTTTTTCTTTTCAAGGTGTTCATGCTCTTGCCGAATGTTAGAATGCAACCCCTTCACGTTCAGAAACATTCCCATAGTTTCAAAAAAATACAGCTGGTTTCAGTAAGTAATGGGTTCACGTGCTCATATTCCATCTTGATAGTCACAGATGTTTTTTTTTTTCTCAATAATTTTTTGAAGTCGAACTGCCACTGTCAGCAGGAGCGCATGCCGGCATGCCCACAAATCACGACAGACGATCTATGACGCCAAAGAGGTATGTAACAGCTGACAGTGTTGGCATCTTGTCTCACCTCTTTCCTTTGTGGAGTGAAAGTGTTGCCTTTCTGGTATATTTAACTTGCTAAACTATAATCTAGAAGCAGGTTCTGCATAATGTTTGTGAAGTGTTGTGTTTTCTCATGTAAGGTTGAAGACTCTAGCCTTTGGAGGCTGCCTAGATACTGATGTAATTTTATTACATTGATATTTATAAGCACTAATGTTCCCGTGCAGAAACATCTACCAAAGATCCCCCCCCCCCCAAAAAAAAAAAAAAAAAAAAAAAAATGGGGAAAATATGCACATAAGTTTGACATGTGCTACTCTTTTTACAAATTATTTAGAATGCAGACTCTCTATTCATTAGAATGTCCAAATACAAGTATAACTGTACTAATACTAAAAATTTTCTGTAAAAAAGAAAATGAGCTCATTTAAAAGCACTGAGAAGTTGTAATGACAACCCCCCCCCCCAAAAAAAAAGAATTGTCAAAATGCCAATAGGTTTCCGTGGGTCATTTGTCCTTTCGTAACTTCGTGCTTCTTTTCTAATCTCTGTGTGTTATAACTTATCACATGTCTGTGACACAGGTGATGCCACAATTGATTGAAATTGCTTTCTGTTTTTATTGGTTTTGATTTGCCTACTTACTATTCAGCAACATCATGCAATCATCTTAAACGTTCAAAGAACAAAAAACAGAGGGGCAAAGGTAACAATTCTTGAGGATTATTCTCCTCCCCCCCCCCCCCCAAGAAAAAAAAATCATTAAATTTATGAAGGAAATTGATTTCGATGAGACTGCCATAACTTTTAATTCTTGTAAAACACGATATATTTATGAATTGGAGCCGACGGCCTTTCTCGCAGCATGAAATTTTCGCGAATCGCCACTGGCATCCAATGCATATTGTTTAGGCAAGAACTTTCGCATGCATGTTAATTTCGCGAATGTTGGCGCTCGCGAAATTAAAATGCAGGCGAAAATTCCTCGTTTTACAGGCTGCCACACCTTTCCTTTTCTAATTCCACCACACATTATTTTGTATCGCACATACAGTAAACATTTAAAGCCCGCACACCATACCACTTACGACTATACGACTGACAGACTTTGGATCTGAAATAAACAAGCGTGTTTGTTCTGAGGCTGTTGTGATTTATTTGGGATCCAAAGTCTGACAGTCATAAGGTTGTGAGTCGTATAGTGTGCGGTGGCCGTGACATTCACAACAAGAGACAGTAGACTTTTCATTTATTGTGCCTTTAGCCTTATTTTGTTCTTTCTCTTTGTAACACAATGATTTGCTCACAAACCTTGTTTGATTTCATGTCATCCTACACCACCACCTCCTCCTCCTTCTCTTCCTCTTCCGTCAATCTTTACCACAATCCTACCTTCTGTCTCTCACGGTGTGTATTTTGCTGTTCGTCGTGCCACTGACGGTGTGTGTTGTGCCGTTCTTGTCTTTGAGTGCAGTCTTGCAACCATCCACCGCCTTCTCCTTCTGACACATCCTCCTTCTCCCGGTATGTGGCTGACGGTTTCACAATCGTCACTTTCACTTTTATGTTCTCCTGCACCTACAAACCATGCACACTGTATTACCAGAAACATTCCTGAAGTGGAGCCAATGGCCTTTTCCTTTTCATGAAACTTTAGCAAATTGCTGACTGTGAAAAATGAGTAGTATCAATACTACATGTACGAGCCATACTGAAAATTGGTAACCAGTATGCACTGCAGGTCTATATAATCGTGCAATACAAGTGAATGCTCACTACTAAACATGCATATAGTTCAGAAAGAGAAAAGATTGTGCACTACTAGCACACTAGTACAGTCACTTGTATGGTGTACAGCATCATACTAGCATTCAGTGCATTATGTAGAAAAAACAAAAAACAATTTGTGTGCATTTGGTTTTGCCATCTTGTTGGCTCCTAGAGAAGTTTCATGCAGGCAAAAATTTATTTTTTCAGCAGTGCAGAGAAACTCTGTCAATATGGGGTTGCCTAGACCATCAATTCTATCTCACTGTTCTTGGTACCTGGTTAGAAACATACTTGAAAAAGAGACCAGCTATTGTACAATAATGGAAATCAGGACTGCTGAATTAAATTTGTTAAAATCAGTATCTTGTTAGAAAATGAGCTTGTTATACAAAGTATTAGAGTTTCACAGTTCAAGAGATATCAGTCATGTGACGGCTGGACCATATAAGCGCATGTTGGCTGGTATCTTGTCGTATGTGCGTGTTGCGTTCGCTGAATGATAACTTTGTCTCAACATTGTGTGCTCATTTGTGACCTTACATCACAAAACAAACAAAAAGTCGCACCCCTTGATTTTACATAAGGACTCAAAACAGGTGAAATGGGTCAACTATTAGTCATTCTTGAGTTTTTCATATTTTCTGAAAGAGCTATCTTTCTTCTACATTATGCTTAAGTTTGGGATCATAACACAAATGGGAAAGTGTGTTTTCCACAGTTTTTCTGCAACCCCTTCTTGGGGGGAGTAGTCATGATCAGGTATGTATTACAGGCCTCTTTTAGTTTCTTGAAATCCTTTGTACACTCTTCACTTGCAAGTCTAATAACTTTTGAAAGGATAATGCTACTGCTTTGAAAGTTGGCATTAATTATTTTTGTATGGACAGAATTTGTTGATGGAACATGCTCAATTTCAGCTTAATCTGATAATCCCTTCATTGTTGTTACTCCAGTGGTTGACATCCTGTGTTTTGTCCCTTTCATCGCACAGCTAGTGCGGCTTGGTGAAAGATTAAACGCTTGAATAGACCCTATACTTCAGAGCCTCTTTTCTCAGTTCACACTTTTCCAGAATGTATGCTTTCTTTCCAGCATTTAGATAGGTTTAGGAGAGTCCATGTGAATTGAGTTATACATCATTTTAAAGCTTAGAGTCTGCTCTTTCAGAATCTGCCCTTAACTAAAAATCCATGTCTGGCGACTTTTTGTTGGTTTTGTGATGCAGGGTCACATTTGTTCTACTTTCTGAAAACAATATATTACTTTACTCAGTGCCAGCCTGTGCTCATGCTGAACAATCCTGTACCAAGTTCATATTGGTTGTTTTAAACATTGAAAAACCAGAAGAAAAGACAATGAGGGGTTTCTTAAAAAGCACCCATGAAATGGGAGTTGTTTAAGGACAAGTTCACCTTCATAGACATGTGGGGTGAGCGAATGCAGCAATATTAGTAGAACACATCAGTCAGAGGAAAATCGGACAATTCATTCAAAAGTTATGAATTTTTGAAGTTTCTGCTCAGTCTCGGCTGGATGAAAAGACTAATACAGCTTGTGATGTCACACGTGTACAACGATATAAAGAAAGTATAAGAAAATTCAGCATATTTTCATTTTTCTTGCATAACAAAAGAACACTCGACTTCTCTCTTTCAGAAGGCAAGAGGAATGATAATACCCGTCATACGTTAGTAACAAGTCAAAGAAATGTGCACTTTATTAAAAAAGTAAACTAGTTTTGTGAAATTTTCTTTTTATTTTCCATATATCGTTCCACACATGTGACATCATACATAGTAGTCTCCTCATCCAGCAGTGATTGCACAGATACTTTAAAAATTGATAACTTTTGAACGGATTGTTGGATTTTCCTCAAACTTTCACTTATGTGTTCTACAAATATTGTTACATTCACTCAACCCACATGTACAGTGTATATGAATGTGGACTTGTCCTTTAATTTTTTTTTTTTTGTTCACAAACATTGATATTGGTCAAAAATGCATGGAACACCCAGAGTGCACTGACTGCTTCTTTCTGTCCTCTCTCCATCCATCCAGGAGTCGGTCAATCAGCAACATACAGTATCCTCCCTACTCTCGGTCAAAAGTAGGTTACCCTATCAGGAAGTCCAATTCATTTGCCGGGGTGAGTCTGATGCATCAGTGATGTTGTCTCCTCTGCTAGTCTTCTGACCAGTCTCTTATCTGTGTTTTATAGGTGTCAGTCTCGAAATTGACTGTTACATGTCTTTTTGCTACAAGATTGAAGAGATATATCTTGAATAAACTTTGATTTTACACTTTTAGCCTCAGTTCAAGCTCTTTGAGGCTCGTAACAGTCAAACACCAGCTTAAATATATGTTTTAAAAAATCTTCTTAAAAATAATATTTATGTCTCATTATTTTAGTATTTGCTGTAAAGCTGGCAAGAAATGGAGTCTTATTTTGCAGTAGAACCTGCTGTTCATAACCTCATATTGGTAATTATGACTTTTTGCAAGAAGAGCATGGAGGTTGACATTGTAATGATATAGCAGTTGTACCTTATAGCACATTTCAACAACTACAGTTGTAGTTCTAGCACATTTCAGATAGCTGCTAAGTCTGCATATTTCAAAGTTATACTTTCTTGATTTTTCAGTCACTAAATGATTTAATGATAAAATGTTTTACTCCAATGGAAACTGTGATAATCTTTGTCTCTGAAATATGATGAATT
Source organism: Diadema setosum (assembly GCF_964275005.1). Classification (NCBI taxonomy): domain Eukaryota; kingdom Metazoa; phylum Echinodermata; class Echinoidea; order Diadematoida; family Diadematidae; genus Diadema; species Diadema setosum. The sequence goes on along the minus strand of NC_092694.1, from coordinate 6,532,149 downwards.
TGTCATTCTTTTTCTTTTTCTTTCTGTGACTTTCAGAGGGATTCCAGCGTCTCCTACAAGGTGATGGAGCTTAACAAGTTAAAGAAGCCCGAGGTTGTAAAAGCGGTTCCGGTCAAAAAGATCGGATTCTGGGTCAACTTCTGATTGTCGCCATGGTGACCATTCCACTTGGAATCTAATTCTCTGAAGTCATCTGGAGGCAAGACTAGCTTGGCTTTTAGTCGGTGCAAAGAGAATCATCAAATACATTGTACAGAGATAAGTGATACATGTATGTTACAGCTACGACACGGTGTAAATCTGTAGTCTGGAGATATTCATGTTTCTGCTGTGATCTAATGCTAAGATCAATAAAATTTGGTCGCTTTTGCTATAATTCAATCTGTGTGTTTGTTTGTTTGTTTGTTTTTTGTTAGGGGGGGGTCTTTTTTTGGTGTGGATAGTATTGTAAATGATCAAGAAATGCGGCGTGGTGCAATAGTCATCCTTCAGCGTGATACAAATTTAATAAAAATACAATCAGATTTTATGAAATCACATTACAAAGCCTCGCTATCTTATGTAGATAAAGATTCCTCATAGGATATTTATGGTTTTATCTCACAAAGATATTTCACTACACTTTTTATGCAGCACAAGTACAAAGGATGGATAGCAGTTATTTAACCTATTGAAGACTAGCCCTGAGTATACTCAAACAGGTTTCCAGGGAAATATGTGTTATAGCAAACTCAGCTTGTCCTCAACTTTAGTAAATATTGACCGATTCGGGTTCGTTGAGGGCAGCAGACATTTTATGGCACTGGGCGCAGCCATGAGCTCAAATTGCGGTGTCTCAGCCGACCCCCCCTGCTCTCCCCCACCCCCCGGGCAACATGTTTATCGCGCACTTGTAACAAAGGTTCGCGCACTAAGCAAGCATTCGCGCACTCAGTACGAGACGCCCATTGGCTAAAGCAACCATGCATCAGTTTTTCATTCTGCGCGCGTGCTAATGTAGGGAGAGGGGTGGGGAGTGGGAAGGGGGGGTCGGCTGAGACACCGCGTAATGGCGCTGCCCATGCCAAAAATACACATAGCGCGTCACAGAATCGGTCAATACCCATTTATCCCCATGATTTCTTTGTCATGGCTACTACTAAAACAGTGATCAAGTCATTGCTTGTTTATGTCAAAGTAGGGCATTTTGTCAAACAGTTGCAATCCACAACGGCAGTTGAAATCAATTTTAGTCCATGAACTAAACCAATCACAAAATTGGCATTCCTTGCATGCCTACACAGGCATGCATTCATCATTGGATGTTTTTTAAAAAGACATGTGTCATATGCATTGAAGCTATCAAACTACATTGTATGTTTAATCCAGGGATTAATTCAAAATACCTCTGTGAATTACTGGCCTACAAGTTTTTGGCACTAATATTTTTCTTCAGATTCAACAGTCGTGTATTGATAAGAAAACCTTTTCCAATTTTTAAATTTTGATTTGCACCTACTCCTTCATTATCTACTGAGCCGACTGGAAGACTGGTGATTGAATTCACCTTCGATCCCATGTGTCCTCATGCAAAAATCTATCATTGTGTCTTCTTTGTAGTATTGCTTTCATATTCATTGATTTGTTCAGTGCGGGCCAGGCCATGCCAGACAATGTAATGTAACGTTTATGATGCCAAAATGTATTCCGCGTTTAAAGATATCTTCGAGATTTCTTTCATGGGAACAAAGTATCACATTTTGTGATTTCTGCAACTTTTACCACATTTGCAGTATTGCAAAGAAAAATGTCTGTATGTAGCAAAAATGTATTTATGTCCATAATCTTAAAAGTGATCTAGACGTTATATTTGACGACACATGTTACCAATGGTCAGTAAAACTTGTAGTTTCTGTGACAGTACACTTTAAATTCTAAGTTTTGATTGTATGTTGCCATCAATTCTTACAGAGGCTGTACAGAACTGTTCTGTGTGGTGTTTTCATTTTGCCAATTATCTTGTGCTTGCATGTTTTCTCGGTGTCAAATATGTGTGAAGGATTACAGTTATGGTATGCATCATCGTTTTCTATTTATCACCTGATCAGTTACGTGGTTCTTAACCCGTTGAAGACAGGTCATGAGAACCCTCAGGCAAGTGCGTATGGGAAATGCGTGTTTTAGCAAAATCAGCCCATCCTCAGTGGATAAAAGTGCATCCACTTGTGTCAGTAGCTGTAACAAGAGAGCTTGATTTGATGAAGGAGTAACAGGGCTTAATTTTTTAGTGTGATTTGCTCTATATGTATGAACAGTCACAAACCATGACTGCATACAGTGTATACTTCTAGTGCAAGAGTGCTGTTAACTGAAGCAGCTATGCATGATAGTGATGTAGCAAAAAAATGACGATGAGTCTCTGAAGGTGTGGGGTATTATAGACCATATAGTAGTGCTGATGTTTCAAAGATATTCTGTTCCATCAAAGTATATCCTTTTGTAGAGATAACACAGTGATGTGTGAACATCAGCTTTTTCTTGTGTGTTGCTGCAGGCATGTGCTACAAGTATGCATGACATCGTAATATGATAGACACTTGCATTGGTCAGTACTAATCATTGGTCACTTTCTCAACATTCCAACTAGGCAGTGCTATATTTCAGCCAATCAGAAATTGCCACTCTTTTTTTAAAATCCTAGGCTCTTTCCTTCAAGTAGTTTTTTTGGGCATACTTTGATGTATTTCAATCTTGTGTCATTTGACACCAAGTAGAGGTGAGAATTGTTAATAAATGTATTCAAACACTTTTTGTTTCCCCCTATCCGTCCAGGCTTTTGTTGTGCATACACTTATACGTTTGATGTTATTGACGGCAACTGATATTCAGATATTTGTGTCTTTGATTTTGACTTATTAGAGTCAGCCTGCCTTTCCTTGAATTGTTATTTGTGTCTTCATGTGTTACCTTTTAAAAGTTGGAGGTCAGTCACATTTGTTGGCCATGGATCCTAGAAATAGGAAATTGCTTTAAGTTTACAGTATTCCTTTTTTACATCTTTTAAAAACAATGCAGGATGCTGTAGTTGTGTTCAGTTACACACTACAACTGTATGTTGTTTTACGTACATGTACTAGTGTAATTGTATATTCTAAAATGCAGAATATCTTTAAAAATTTGGATTTTTTTTTTTCCAAAATTGACAGTACAATTTTTTAAATCTTAAATGCATTTAATATCCCATCAACACTTTGTATTCAGGATGTCCTGCACAAGATTAGAAACATGTATTTTTTTTCTTCAAATTAGCATTTTATAATCACATTCTAAAGTACTTTTATACAGAATTTTATGAAAAACTAATTAATATTGTATATGTCATAGTGCCTTTGTCATAGTTAATCTTTTTATTTATTACAAAACACATTAGAGACACAAGTTTTATTTGAGATATAAGATGTTAAGCATATTTTATTCCAATAGGTAAGAGTGCTAACAATTAATACCTAGCATGATATCCACTAGTGCATTCAAATCTAAATTCTACACAAAGTATTAATGGCTTATTGTGCAAAAAACAAACAAACAAACAAACAAACCCAACAACAACTTCAGAGATTAGTGAAAATGTATGTGTTTGATTTGTTGAAATTACAGTGTAGCTTAACTGTGCAAAAAAGGTATTTACTGTTTGTACACATACAACATAATAGATATCTTGCACTGTGTATAATTGACCAAAGCATATGATGTAATCATATATCATCATGAAATGAAAGATAAAAAATTGCTACAAGTATTAGCCTGACCATACATCTAACCGAAAATATTAACAAGCTCTGCATGCCCAAAGCCCAATTTTGATATCTGTCGGTGTTATTGTGACCAAAGGCATGAGGGCGCTATTGAAGCACAAACAAAAGACAGCAATTAGAGTTGACTTTGCATTGCTTTAATCTACATTTGTATATGGCTAATCATTTGGGTCTTGTGTGTGTGCTCTGAATGTAGCCCCCCAGAGTTCACTGTAATATTGTTTTTGCCAAAGTTTGCACACAGATCATTATCATTAACATCTACTGCATGTATAATGTATGTGCCTTTCTGTTTGAATAGAATAGGATTGTTTGTGCTAAATATGTTACAAGTACAGTACAATGTATATGGGAACATTTCCTAGCCGACACCTTTAAATACATGTACATGTATTTCAAACACCTTGATATGTTTGTGGACTTAGCCCTTCATTTTCTTTTTCTATTTTTTTTTTTTTTTTACGTGACCTCCATGTAATATCTGTATAGAGGTTCCTCTAAAGCATTTGTCCACATGTACAATGTATTCTGAATAGCATTTTTTTTCAATGATTTTTTTTTCTGCTTTTGATTGATGTCAGCAAGTGTTAACATCTCTTAAATAAATCACATTTTTGCTGTGTTGAAGAAAAATTACTCTAGATTGTTTTGTTTTGTGTACCTAGAATCTCGTCAGTATGAAAGGCTTTTGGTGGCAAGGAATACACACACACACACAACTTATTTTGCTTGAATGGACTATGGGTGCGTTCGAGCGCTTTCCTAATGCGAACTGTACCCGCGCCAGAGGAGCGCTCGAACGCTCCTAAAGTGTACCGTACCGTACTGTACCGAACCAAAAGTGGACCACTTCCCGATGTGCTCCAAAAGCGTACCAAAGCATACCAAAAGTATGTTCGATGTAAAGCATGCGCGTATCATGCGCATACGTCACAATGCAAAGACATCATTCTCTTTGTTCGGAACAGCTGTAAGTTGTTCAAGCGCCAGGACTTGGTGGATGACATTCTTACTACAAACAAGCGTGACCTTTTCTAAAAATAACTTGTGAGGTACGCTTTCTCGACAGAGAGCTCGAACGCTCCAAAACTGGCACAGTTCGGTACGGTACGCATTGGTTCAGTTCGCTTTGGTTCGCTTTAGAGCGCTCGGACGCACCCTAAATCAGTGGCGAATCCAGGCGGGGGCGCACCGGGTGCGCGCCCCCTCTTAATTTTGTGTCAAAACAAAAGAAATTAAAAAAGAAGGGGGCATGCACCCCCTTTTAATTTTGTAAAGGCGCCGCCCCTTAACAGAATTCCTGGACCCCCCCCCCCCCCCCCTGTAAATTATGATGAAACTGCTACTGTTCACGGCAGGCAAATTTCGTTATTTGGAGATTTGGAGTCAAAGGCCTTTTTCAGCATGAAACTTCCGTGACTTACCACTTTGCACTAAAAAATGATACAAAATAATGTCCAAAAATTATCATCTATGTTTTATCTTAATGCTTTACTTTAGGGCTATAACGAAGCTTCGATACAATTAAAGAAAAATGCTGGTCTGGAGGGACTTGGTTATATTGGGAGACGTATCTATCTCATTGTCTCTGTGTGTATGTGTGTGTGTGTGTGTGTGTGTGTGTGTGTGTGTGTGTGTGTGTTATTCAAAACCAGCGTGACAAATGCATTGTATCTCACACTTCCATTACTAATTTCTGAAAGATGTAGAGTTTGTCTGGAGTGCAGAAAGCAATGTCCCCTGTAGTTTTGAATTGCTGAAGGCAGTACCACTTTCGCTCAGGGATGTCAATATGCTGGCCAGCAAAGACTGTTTCCTTGTACTTGAGATCACTAGTGTAGTGATCGATGCTAAGGAGATTTTCTTTCTCATTAAGCCAGGCTATCAAGATGGAGCCATCGCTGCAAACTGCTGGATAGCCATAATAGATGCCGGCAGCCTTCCAGACATTGATCTTCACCGCCCCGGTCTCGTCTAGTACTGCCACGGAGTTACAATGGGTTTGCATGACAAGCTCCTTCGTAGATTTCAACGGGTAGTGTTGTAGAGGTGTGTAGTCTTTGCAGGGTATCTCACGTACTGCCTTCCCACCTGACTTCATGAAAACTTTGATCAGCTGAGCTTTCCTGTAGCTGACATAAATGCGATCTTCACCGTCAATCGAAATTTCGCAAATTCCGCCCTCACTCTCTGTCACAGTGTCAAATTCTATGTCACACTTTTCACCGTTTTCAGCAAAAAGTGATATGTTGTTTGACCCATTAACAATGATGCAGCGACCATCTGAGAGATACCCCATGGTTCTAATATCTATGTCCTTATGATCACTTTTCGGTGATAGCTCGCCGTTTCGCGTGTAATGATAAACCCCATTGTCGTAAGATCCTACGGCCATCTGACCGGTCGGTGTTTCAACCATTTTGTTCATACAATCCTTCACAGGAAGCTCTTTCTCTACGACCTTTCTCCACTCTACTCTCTGAAGTTTGCCAAGATGGAGCTCATTGCTTGCTGTGTTTGACTGAAACCGAATACATTTCACACGTGCTTCGAGAGAACTGGCGTCAGTTAGGTCTGGTTTATCTTTCCCAATCGCACACTTCAATTCGTCAAAAAGTGACTGGTGCATCGCAATTGTGCCGCCCTCTAGCTGCGCCTTTAAACTTTTGTTTGCCAACTCCGAGGAACCTTTGATTCTTGCAATCTGCGTCTGGGTATCATCCAATATATCCTTGAATTTTTGTTCTACCTCCGTCTTCTGTTCCTCAAGTTGACGAATCAGTTTCTCCTTCCTTGTTGTCAGTTTCCTCACATATTCGTTGTAGGTCTTATTGATTTTTTTCTTGTTGTCTTCGAAATGTGCGATGGCGTTCGTTTTCTTCTGGCTTACATTCTTTATGAAAGTTTCCAAAACATCTTTGTAAACTTTAATTTGTTCATTTAGTGCATTCATTTCTTGTAATCTCTGTTTGCTGTACTCGGCGTTACTCAAGACTTTGTGATCCTTCGGCTGGTGATCCAGCATTCGACACCTCATACACATGATCTTCAGGCAATCAAGGCAGACATCCGAACAGTACTGCTCCTCTTCGTCCTGGTCATGACTAGGACATAAAACCTTCTTTTTGATGTGCGCCCTCCCATGTTTGATGTCTTCAACGGTGACGATCTGATGGCCAGTGTGTGAAGGCCACTCATTGTGCTTTACTTGACATTTATCACACATGTAAGCCTGACAATTTTGACAATAGGTCTTTGCGTCAGGGCGATCCGCCGAGGTACATATCGTGCATGGCTGAATGGCTCCTGCCATCTCGTCTACCAAAGACTGGACCTGAAGGTTAGTCTTAAGGTTCGATACATTCCCGTCTTTCACCTCCGTCTTCGTGCAACAGAGTGGACAGCAAATATGATTGGGATTCCCGCCTGAAGCTTGAAGGAGACAGAGGCAGTCCTTGCAGAAAGTGTGACCGCATGACAAAAGTTTTGGTGTTTTCAAGAGATCGATACACAGTGGACATTGCAAACTTTTCGTCACAGCTTGTTCCAATGAAGACATTGCGAAGTATTCTAAAGAAAAAACAAATCAAACAAATATCCTTAAGTATGACATAAGGAAAATGTACAGGACCAAGTATCGTGGTACCGGTAAACCCTTTACCTCCCCTCTTTAAATTCCGTGTGATCTCGCGTTCCGAGATTCTTAGTAGAAGAATTCTGAGGGGGGAAAAAAAAACAACACCTAACTATGACCTAAGGGAAAATTCACATTCCCAAGCACAAGTTTCACTTTTCATGCTTTTACTGCTAGATCTCACTTGGCGAGATTTCTTAGCAGGTATTGACATCAATTAGATATGTGATATGAATATACACTGTAGTTTTAAATTCAGACTTACAAAACATTGTTTGAGACGAAAACTGCGAGAGACAGAGGCACGACATCTGCTTGAGTTGTGAAGTCGACTTTCGGTATGTGGCCTACATTTCGACGATGATATTTTCATACCTTACACATGATTATCACTTTCCACTAAACGTGCAACAAATGACTTTTGAATGGACATTGTCAAGGTATACTTCCCTTACTAAACAATGTTTTGTGGCCAACATAATAGTCCGGCAATCACGTGTATAATGATAAATCTGCAATAATTATTTTTCCCAGCTGTAGTTCTCTAAACAGCAGTAAATTTACGCAGGGCTAAAGGAATCAAGGAAGAAAAGAACAAGAGAGAAAGGGGAAAGAGGGAGAGAGAGAGGGGAGGGAGAGGAAGAAGAGAGGGAGGAATAGGCGGAGTGTGTGTGTGTGTTGGGGGGGGGGTGTGAGGAGACACGGCATAACAACATTATCTTACATTATCCCCCAAAAGCAATATAATCACATATCTCCTGCTAAGATAGAAGAGACCTGTAGAAGTAATGCTATCACTAGGCATTGAAAAGTGGCTGGAAAAGCTCTCGAAATAACGCAAAAAGAAGACAAGTATACACGCGTATATGTGCCAGAAAATAAGTCAATAGTGGTTCTGAGACATTAGAAAATCCATACGCAGACGAAACTCTATTATAGGAGTCAATGTGAGCAAAAGCTTAGACGAATCATGCAGTAATTACAAACTGAAGTAGGATATTAATTTTTCACTACACTTACCCGTGAATGTGTATTCCGATGGATAATCTTGATGTGTACTCACAGATTTTCTGTACTGAACTCAAATATCGAAAGATGTCTACAGTAATAGTGCAGACCAAACTCAGGCGATACTAACCGTTTCTATGCCAATAAGGGCAATTTAATGTGCACAAATTTCTATGTCTATGGACAGGAAATAAATGTAGGACCCAAGGGGTTAAATCAGGATACTCAAACATCCCGAGTATACCAGTACATGACTGCGAACGGATGTGTGCTAATTGTGAACTTTGGATTCATAGTTATTGTGTACTTGAAAAGGTAGTCTCATAATGTCAAAATGAATTTTGAAAGTCTGCTCCTGTATCCTGGAACACATAGGTTAGGCACATCTAAAAATCATTCAACAATGCCAAGGTTTGTTTTAAAGTTTGAAATTGTATCAGAACGCACACTTACGTCTCTACGAAGATGTAGAAAGTCGGAGATGAGACCCCCCCCCCCCCCCCCCGGGGGGGGGGGGAGATTATCTGTGTCAATCACACAATGCCATTCATTGTGGCTATAAAGTCGGGCTTCGACCAAGATTAAAAAAAAAAAAAATTATCTTCTATTAATTATGCTCTTGTATACACATACAATTCCCTTTCCACATTTTGCAGACTCTAAATACAAGAAAATATGCTGCAAAAGAGAAACAGCAAATTGGAAACTAAATACATCATAAATGTTCAGTTTTTGAAAAGCAAACATGGGCTGAGTATAGCATGTACATATGTATCATGATGGAATGTAGCACGTATGACACCTATCTCATTTCAACGATCAATTCATTTTGTTCAGTAATACTGGCAGTAATATGAATATGAGGTGCAGAGTATTTTTTACGATGATCATCGCTTTCCTATAATATTACCAATGATCTGAAGACCTGGCACCGCAATTATAACCAATAAACAAACATGTATCAAACAATACAGTATATAAGAAATAAAAACATGATATGAAAGAAAAAAACGAAAACTAAAAGCGGAAATGATTAATGTCATTTGTGATGAAAATAATTTCATCATTAGGAGACATGAAGTAGGAAATTTAAAACGAGTTTTGCATTGGTAATGAAATGATAGTAAAAAAAAAAAAAAGAGAATAAAATAAAATGTGTCTCATGAACCATTCCTAGGGGGTTTTAGTTTTCAGGCTGTGAACTAAGCTCTATTGAACTCGTTAATATTATCGATGAGATCTGCAGATTTTGAATGCGAAGATAGTCCTGCAGAGCAATGAGAAAAAAAAAATGTAATTACAAAGATACTCTTAAAAGAGAAAGATCCTCTGGGTAGTTTCAAATAAATACATTGCCTCACATGAATATCAGTGCCTGATAAAGGCACATAAAGACATAATTTACCTTTTGCAGATGAAACAAAAAACCATCATTAGTGCTTTAAAATATTTCTAAAATGTTAGGTAGGGATGGAAACAACCGCTGTAAAAATTTGAATCCGTACAATCGATGTTAAGTATTGTTAAGTACACAAAATGTGAACAATAGATATAATAAGAATGCTTTCAGACTAAAAAGTCTGCAGTTGTGGTTTATTGAGAAAAATGCTCATATCTCCTTATTTTTTTTTTTAGGCTTTATTGTGAAAACTTTATATGGTAGGATGTTTTGTGATACAACAGACCTACACATATGCATCAAATGTGATATCTTGAACATTTCTGAAATCACTGCTCCCAAAGGTAAACAGGACCTTTAAATAAAGTGCCTCATAAAATCAGAGCACCAAAAGAGGAGCTCCTGCTACATTTACGTCACAAAACTGAACTGAACTGAACTGAACTGAACTGAAATAAGTTCATGAATTGATCGATGTGCTATAGAAATGTGGTGACTAATCGCATTTCTTTGCAATAATATTCCTTCATGCTAATATCAATGTTTTCGGAAGTGCAATAAAATTTGATGTGACATTCATGAGTATTTTCATACACTCCCCCCCCCCCCCCCCCTTACATTTCACGTCTATCACTGGGGATATGCAGGCTCCGGCGATGATCATCATCGCCTTCCAGCAATTCGTTGTCATCGATCTGTCTCGATCCATTCGGTAATCGTAACATTGTCACTGCTCCAAGGTCCGTGGCGGCTTCCGTGATCGTCTGGTTCATCGTCCTCTTCGGTTATATCGCAATGCTCAAACTCATAAAGACCAGTGGAGACTTGGGTGTTCGCCGACCGGAATTGTTCCGGTAGCTTCCGTGACTTTCATCTCTGCTTATTACGACCCTATGCTACGTAGTGATTTACCAACAGGTGGAAAAGGTGTCTCAGCAAGTTGGACTGCCCTCCGACGTGAAGAACCGGAAAATCCTGCTCGCGTTTGGTCTTGTGGTCGGGACGACATTGAAGTCGCATGGGCAATTTTCCCCTGCGTTCTCCTGATCGTGTTCTTGGCTCCAAATCTTGTTTAGATGTGTTTTCAACCGCTGGTTGACGCCAGTCTCGTCCTGCTCGCCCTTAACCTGTTTGGGAACCCTATAATCTACTGGTTTCGCCTCGTCGAGTTTCGGCATCATCTGATGAGCTGTTTCAGAAAAAGAAGAGAAAAAGGGGAATCGGCGATACATACGACATCAAAGGAAGGTACCAGGAAGAACAAGGCGGCCTCCGTTACCAAGACAACAGCTGAAGGTATATGCGGATGTTCGGATATTTCCAACGACATATAACTTTGTCGTATTACTCGAAAATCATGCAAGATGTACAAAGAAGTCAACACAAGATTCTGTCTGACTGCGAGCGGTTTATCCCTATTAATTCATCATAGTAAAACAAGTTTTGTTAAAGTTCTGCATGAATATACCAAGATCGTCCCAAAATTATGAACGTGAATAATTACGAAATAGGATGAGAGATTTACGGTGGCATCATGGGTATACGTAGTGACGTCATGCAGGGATCGTTGTTTGGCAGAAGAGACTAGAAAGAGGAGAGTTTAGGAGGGAAGCGACTCAGTGAGAGCGAGAGAGGGAAGGCAAACAGTGACAATGATAGAGGGGCGGCAGTGAGCTGGAAGTTGGAGTTGCACCATAGTGGAACGGGGGACTGGGGGACAGAAAGAGTCGTGAAGGAGAATAGAGTGAAAATCAGATAAAAGGTTCAGAAATCATTGAAAGGAGAAGGAGAAGACAGAAAGGATGGTTAGTGGAAGAGGTTGAAGATCGGGTAACCATGGAGATTAAAGAGAACTAGTGAAATAGATGTGAAATTCCGACAGACGTTTCACGAAACGAAGGAAGAGAAACGAAGTTAAGGAGTGACGGGGACTATAATGGAACGCAGAGTTAAACTTCCAAAGGAAGAAGTATAATCGTTACAATTGCAATCATTATTGCATCAATGCATTTTCATGCTATGTTATTAAAGTTAAAAAAAAAACGCTGAGAAGACTGCTATTTTCTCATAACATAACGAAATAGTTTATTCTAAATTTTCCTCGTATATCAAAAACGTCATTTTCAATTCATACAGGGTTATCAACTCAAGTCGTCTCTTTGATCTCGAGTACGCAAATGGCGGAATCCCTTTCTGTGAGTAATACATTGGTCCATTTCGCGAATTTTCTTGAAGTGAGCGCAAATTCTCTCACGATATAGAATATAATATTTGACTACGAAATGAACAACCCCATCATCTCTTCTTTAGACACCCTCGTTTGCTGACCGAAGCATTTGGATAACCGTTCGTCATTATTAGATGGCATGTAAGGCGCTCTGAATGTCACCTCTCCTGATAAAACTTTGATATCAAACAGTCAACGGATCGGGGGGGGGGGGTGGCACCGGGTGCGCCCCTTTATTTTGTGCTAGATATAAGAAATAAAAAGAAACAAAAAATGAAAGGGGGCGCGTGCGTCCCCTTTATATTTTATCTTTATTTTGCGCTCCCCACCTTTCCGTAATTCCTAGATCCGCTCTTGTCAAATAAAGACAGGTAGAAGCATAAGAGGTTTCACTCCGAACGGTACAGTGACAGAGACTCCACCGCTCGTTGTTCAGATTCGATGGAGGGAAAGCAAATGGGATTTGCTATATTGACTACTAGAGTGCTCACCTTGTTTGATGTCACAGCAACCGCTATGTCAATTATGCCACAGCACCCCCACTATAGTGGGGGTGCTGTGGCATAGTGGATAAGACTCCCGACTCCCGATCGGAGGACCCGAGTTCGAATCCCGCCCAGTGCTTACGTCCTTGGACCAGATGTTTTTACCCACTGTGTCCCTCTCGACCCAGGTGTATAAATGGGTACCTGGCAACGCTAGGGTAATAATAATAGCAGGGCCCTCTGGTAGAGCAGTGGCAACACTGAAGAGGCTACCCTGGGTAAATAAGACCTTATTATTATTATTATTATTATTATTATTATTATTATTGATTGTCCATGGTAATGCAATCTCTCAAATTCAATACAGAAACTCTCCCGCCCCCTCTCTCCCTCCCCCCCCCCCTCCGTCTCTCTCTCTCTCTCTCTCTCTCTCTCTCTCTCTCTATGTCACGAAAGATATATTGAGGAATGCATTTATTCCAAATCCAAATTTTCCAGGGGCCTCCTCCGTCGTCAGGGATGAAAGTGCTTAAAATCCTAATTTTATGCACTTTCATCCCTGATGAAGGGGGATGGGGGGGGGGGGTGGTGAACCTGAAAATTCTGATTTTGAATTAAAAACTAATTGGCATTTTTAATGCATTCCTCTATCGTGACATTACTATAAAGTACCGATTACTCTTACTAGTTCTGCCAATATGCAGATAAAATAATAATAATAAAAAAAGATCATTGAACATTGTTGAATGTTCATGAATGCATTAAAATGTAAGACGTAAAGTTGGAAGGAAGTACTTTGTACTATGTTTTGATTTTCGTTGATTGGAAATTTGTACAACGTTTTTTTTTTTTTCTTGATTCTCGTTGATTGATTGGAAATAAACTATGATTGAATTGAATTGAATTGAATTGAAAAGGAATGGATGCATCATATATTTATCATGTATAATGCAAACAAGGTCTTACTTTCTCGATTTTATGAATAGTTTATTACACTCATGTCAAATAAAGCCAAACATATACGAATACAATATATTATAGTATATCTCGTGTACATTTTTATCTATTTAAACTTTTTTAACTCTTATCTGAGACGACTAATTTGTAAATAGGTCTAACCTATGGTGTGTCAACACTGCTGCAAGCTTTATATTGACACTAACACAAAATAACTCCGGTGAAAAAACTGGAAATGATTAATGTTTTAACATACAGATTTGCACGTAGGCTTTTACAGGCATATAGCCCGTAATGAATCACATCTCTAAATGGGTATCTCACGGAGCGGCGAACGTCTGCGAACGTAGCGAATTTGAGATTCGCCAACTTTTCTGACGAATGTTTGCGAAAAATCAGGGTTCACTTCTGCCATTAGCGACAGTTAGCGACTTTTTGCGATGTTTAGCGACAATTAATGACACTTGAGCGAATGTTTTCGAAAGTGTTTCCGAAACACAGGTGGCGACTATTAGCGATTGTTAGCAAAATGTTAGTGGCAGTTTCGCAAATATTAGCAACTGTTTACCAATCCCTTACGACAATTTGCGAATGTTTTGGGCCCTAGAAAAGTACCAGGAGATTATATAGACAAAACGAACGTACAACCTTCCGCTGCATTCAGATCTCTTGTGACCACCGCTCAAGATGGATTTCCAGAATATGGAAATGAATTTCTGCCAAGAAGAGGCTCAACGTGCTGCTATCTTTGAAGAGCTGCTTTGCCTGGCTGCTGTTACAGCCATCGTGCAGCTTAAGAGAAAGAAAAATAAGAAAGGAAGAAGAAAAGAAAGACTGTTTTGGTCAGAGAGTGGTTGTTGCAGAGGACTGACTTTGGTCAATATGAAAAGCTTTTGCAGCAATTACATGATGGAGATGTCAAGAGCTTCAAGAACTTTCTATGTGACAAATTTCTCTCAATGGGTCAATTTTATATAGGAACCATATGGTTACTTGTTCGCTAGCAGTGGCGAATCAATAAAAAAATGTAAGCGACACCGTATTACGACCGTTTGTGAATTCTTACGAGTGTTTTGCGAATGTTTGCAAATGTTAGCGAAAATACAAAGAAATTTTGAACATGTTAAAAATGTCTTTGCGATAAGAAACTGCTTGCGACAATAAAAAAAAAAAAGTTCTTGCGACTATTAACGAACCCTTTGCAACCCTTTACGAACCCTGGCGAAATCCCAAATTCGCTACGTTCGCAAACGTTCGCAGCTCAGTGAGATACCCCCTTAAAGGATATCACGTTATCGCCAGCGCACTTGCAGCTGCAGTTTTCGTCATCCAGACAGTATCAGATTCGTGTCATTGTCAGAGACGTCTCCCGTTTGACTTGTAATCAGGGGTTCAAGAATATGAGAATTATGTATCAATTATTCATGATCCAAAGTGGTGAGCTTAGCTCCTTGGACATATGGGTTCTTTTTATTATTCCCACGGACGTCGGAAATTCGTCATTTCATTGTTTGACGCTGGCCATCATGAACGCGAACTCTTCTTTCTCGAAGGAAGGACTCTTAATGATTGTCATGTTATTTCATCTCACTGGTGAGTTATCAATGGTGATCTTTTTTTTTTCTTCAATTGCCGGTGCATAGAGTTGATTGTTGCCAACGTCAAAATGATATAATTATGTATGTCCCTGCTGGAAAGAACACAGTGTCTCACAGTGTGAAATCCCACAACTCTTTACACTGTTAAATTCGAGCGTTTTAACATTGTGAACACACTGTGAATCATCAATTCACAGTGTTGAACACAACATTATTATGTGATCTCTCTGTGAAAACCACACCATAATATGAAATCATCTTCACACGGTTAAATTTGAGCGTTCGCATTGCCGACTATGTGAACATGTGAACACACTGTGGGTTACTGTGTCTTTCCAGCAGGGGTGTTGTTTGTACCATTCCCCATTTCTCCTCCCAAGCCGAAAAAAAAACATGCATGAAAATATCCGCTCCCAACCGCATGGCAAACCGGTGGACATTGTTGAGCATGACTTTATTATTTGAAGCTGAAGTAATGACAAGGCTACGATAGATTGTTGTTGTTGTTGTTGTTGTTGTTGTTGTTAGGAATGAATCGAATTATTTTTTTATAAAAAGACTTTTGACCGAAAATGGCTTTTGGTGAACAGATATTACGAGTGCGGTTCAAACAAAGAAAATGCCTTTATGTTGTATTGACTATGCAAGATTTGGGAATGTCAGTTGTTTTTGATAGGTCCATATATATATATACCCATTATTACATAAAGAAAGATATGTTTCAACATTGTAAACAAAACATATGAATTAAAACTTCTTCATTATTCTGGGTTGTTGTTTTTTTTGGCAAATAAAGTTATACACAAACAATCGTTTATTTATTGATTATTATCATTATAAGTATTATCATCATCATCATCATCATCATCATTGATTGACACCCATATGTTTTATGTAGGCCTATCAGAAAGAAGGACAAGTGTTTGATCACACACTGTAGGCTAAATCAGATGGCATATAAATCAGGCTTTAAAAGACTGCTAATTAAATTAGTTCCTATATTTAAATATCTGAAAGCAAATTTACGAAATATGATAATATATACCAAGTAAAGCTATTAAGGATTATCATCCAACACCTCACTTATGTGAAAATAAGTGCATGTTATTCCTGACTATTCAAATATATTCATTGATTGTTGATCGGAATATTACGGGAGCAGACAAGAGAAAAGTTCCTACCAGAAAATCTTTCAAAGAGGGATTTTATAGAAAATGCAAATTTTATGAAACATTGACACAACCCGCAATAGCATCATTTTAGCGAAAGATTTGTTGCATAATTGTTGTGAAAGAAAAGTAAGCTGATAATGAAAATGATGATAAGAATCACTGTAATGTAAATGTTTGTGCTAATGACAATCCGCTCACACTTTGCAAATGTTTGTTTTCGATTTCTTGTTTTGCTTATAATATGACGGTTTCGTATTCAGGGATTAACAGTTCATGAGAACGAAATTCAGCTGCACAACTGGATCCCGCTTCGCAATATTTGATAATCGAGTATTTTTTTTACTGTATCATCTATGTCCAGATTCCTGAATTTTGTTTTACGGCTGCGGGTTTTGTTTTGTTTTTTGAATCTGAGTCACGAGTGGTATTATTACTGGTACTGTCAAAGACATTCTGCATTTAAAAAAAAAAATGCCGTTTTTTAGAAACAGGTATGGATAATCTTAAATTCTTAAATGACTGCATGACTGATTGTACTTGATGAATAACATGATGTCATGAATTGGTAAATGTCATCCATTAATTTTTCGAAAACGGAAAAGATACATGCAAACTCTCACTGAATTCATGATGCAATGTGCGTTTAGTTTTGTTTGCGTTCGTTTTGTTTTCTTACTGTCATGACTGCCAGTATTCATTCAGATTACTTGATCAGCGTATCACGCTCCAAACGTTTTCAAACGCTCTTTAATCGTTATTGATGTTTGCCAAATCCCTTTAAATTTCTTTAAGTATTCAAGAAACTCACAGCCTCCTTTTCTGTCTAAACAAAAAATCTAGAATGCCATTACTTTTAGTCTCAAAATGAATAAGAACAGGAACGAATAAAGCAGGGAGAGTGCGTTGGAAAAAAAAATCATAATAATATTATCATAATATCATTATAACAAGGAATTGCAATACCTATCAGTATTATTGTTCGCGATGCACTTAGTCCGAAATTAAACGGGGAAACTTATATTTCAGAAGGAACATCAAACAGGCACAAAGTACTGTCGATATTGCAAGGATGTCAAATGGGAAAAAAAAAAGTATACAGTGTTATAGTTTTAGCTAAAATGGGTCATGGGTCAATGCTCCCGTGTCCCTTCAATGAGAACATCGACTTTCTGTAGCTGAACCCTTGGAAAGTAATGCTTTTCTTTTGACTTTCACTAAACTTGTTCCATTCTATTTTTTCAATTTTGTTTGATTGTGCGGATCCATCCTACCCCACCCCCGAAACGTTCCACGCTCGTCCTATCTTTTTGCATCGAATCTGTTTCAGTCATCAAATTATTTTATGGCAGCTTCAAATTTCGCATAGACCTGAAAGGATGAACTATATTTTACTTACTTCGCTGAAGATCGAGTCGCCTTAATATTTTACTGGTTTAAAGTATATACACCCTTGTCGTGACAAAGTGGAATTTTCTCGCCAAATCTTTTTTATTCAATTATTTTGCATATGTTGCATATTATGTCTTTGTTCGTCTTTTGTGGGGGAGGGGAGGCAGGGCGTTAAACGCTGTACTGTATACTTCTTATTTGATTTTATGCACATTAAACTTTAATTTGTGGAATAAGTGCCTATAGCTCTCCTGCTCTAATTGCTTCAAAGACGATGGGTAGGCCCTAAATTTTACCACCTTCGGTTTATTATCCCGTTTATTACATGCGTAAAACCTTTTCTCTGTCTTGTTTTATGACTTTTTTGTATGACCAGAAGATGGTCTGATCTAATGCCCTCTGTTATAAATTATTCATGACAGGCACACTTGACTGGATATAATGGTAATTAAAAAACTTGGCAAGGTCAACTACGTGCCTGGGTTTTAAATTTTCTAAAATCTACAGACTCCGGTAGCCAGGATTTTTCAATGGAGGGTCCGTAAGTCCAGAATTTGAACCTTGGTTGCTTGGGGAGGGCAATGTCGAGGGTCGATGGTATCCCCAACTTTTGGTGGACTGTTTACAAAATTTCAAGAAAAACATTTTAAAATGATTATTCAGGCATTCGTATGAAGGCTAAATCGTATTACCTGCGATCGCCCTCTGATCCCAAAGAGCGTCCTCACTGTGTTTAGGCCTATGGAGGTGAACCAAAGGGGAAGGGGCTAGGGGATGTCCCCTCTCACACGAGGAAGCTTTTGCATTAACAGAATTGAAATTGAGCGATATGGTGGAAGAATGATTGTGATTTCTCCAATCAAAAATGAGAGAAAAATAAATTTCTCTATATAATGTGAATGACTAAATCATGGCTTTTTTTTTTCACCTCCTGATCCGCTTATGCATCGTAATATATGAAGGTGGACCGAAGGGGGCCAAGCCGAGTGTGGGAAGGGGCTGCCCGTTCCCCGCCCACACGAGGAAGCGTTTGCATTCTTAGAATTGAAATTTAGCGATCTGGTGCACACTTTGGTGGTATATTTTGCAAAGTTTGAATTGAATTGAATTGAATTGAATTGAATTGAATTGAATTGAATTGAATTGAATTGAATTATTATTCAAACAATTTTGTAGTTACACAGTGGAGTAGTGAGTATGTTATGACACTGAATGAGGCATGTTATTAAAATACATCCTTTTTGAAAGTAGAGCTTTCAGTGTTTGTTTGTTTTTTTGGGGGGGAGGTGGGGTGCGTCGGGTGAGTACGGGGTGAGGAAATTTAGGAAAGAAAATAAAGATCATTGATAGCGACATCTTAACGATATTTGTATATTTTGTTCTTTTCGATAAATCTTTATCCGACTTTCATGACATCATGACTTGCGCAGCTTCCCAGCAGTGTAAAGATATTTTGACCATATGCGGCAAGAGAATGACGTCAGATGGACGAATGGTTCAGCTCGTGGAGAAAAACTCAACTTATTCACGGTCAGCAGGGACGGCCTTTACCGCGACTTCGCCTTGGGTCCTCTGCGAGGAAAAACATTCACCACTGGTGGAACACGGTTACGTAGTGATCTCCAAGGCTGATTCGTTTCTCTTAGCTGACGTCACACTGGCACAATCTACCGTGGCAGTGTTTGGCAAATGGAGTACACATGAATGGATAGCGCCCTCACCGACAAGCACTGTCGCGGTATTTGATCCTGTTCAGATGGCTGTGTACTGGATTCATGACGAAACAAATTCGATATCTCGGACTTCACTTATCGACAACACAACCCTCAGTATCACTGGAGGTAAGGGGAGAGAGGAATAACAAAGATATTTTACTCTGCTATTACGGTTTGACCCTTCCCCCCCCCCCCCCACCCCGACAACGCGAATTAGCTCCATGAAGCTTTAAGTTGCATTTCGTGTTTTTCCTTTTGTTGTTGTTGTTGTTGTTGTTGTTGCTGTTTTTAATTTTTAATCAGCATTTAATGTCAATATATGTATATCACACGACTGGTTCTTATTTTCTGAAATATGATGCAATACAAAACAGCAGAACTAATGTTTTATATGCTCGTCTCATGAGGCTCAGAACCCTTACAAACTTACAGAAATAAACAAGAAATATCTAACCCAATGTAGAATAATGTTTATAAAAATTGTACGGTGTTTGTGTGTTTCGGAATGAAGAATCTTCGGAAAAATGAATCTTCTAGTATTTCATTTTCGGATGAACGAACCTTTGGCATAACGAAAATCTTTCATCGTCTCAAGGTCTGCCGGGCAAAGGACTCGCCATAAATCTTGACCACTCTAATCACCACATCTATGTGCTTAATTACGATAAAACCGATGATACCTCGACAGTTTTGCGTACTGGAAAGAACAGGGGTCCAGTACGTACAATTCTGAGGCGTCGTAATCGCGGTATGGTTCCAATGATGCGTCTTGACACCACGAGCAGGTAACTTCGAAGTTTCTGTATTATTTTGTGTTTTTCGTTTAGTTCTGAAGCCAATTCGTTGATTTTTATTGATCACTTGATATTGTTAGCATTTCATCATCGCATTCAATACCCGTTTACTAGCATCATTTCGTCTTCTTTATTACAGCATTCGATTTCCACCACAATAGTGACCGCAAAATGGAAAAGAAACGTATGCAGTGATTCTAAAACTTGAAAACTTAACTCAAGGAAACAAAAAAAAAAAAAAACCCAATCTGAATATGAGACCTTAAGATCATTCCCAATAACACAAGATAATAGTTGGATGGTTTACGCATTGAATGACCGGTAATATCATGCAGATCATTTCATCATAAGAATTAGTATAAGCCTATACAATCAAAGGATGACTCCGTTTGATTTCGTGCGTTCTTATGAATGTTGTACATTCAATAACTACAATGTCTACAATATCAATGTTTGTTTGATTTCTGCAGTGAAAAATGAAGAGCTTAATCGCAAAATGAGTTAGCTCCATGCTCGTTAAAGGACAAGTTCACCTTCATATACATGTGGATTGAGTTAATGCAGCAATGTTAGTAGAACACGTCAGTGAAAGTTTGGGGGAAATCGGACAATCTGTTCAAAAGTTATGAATTTTTAAAGTATCTGCACAGTCACTGCTGGATGAGAAGACTACTACAGTGTATCATGTCACATGCGTATAACACTATAAGGAAAATAAAAAGAGAATTTCACAATATTCTCCTTTTTGAAAAAAAGTGCACATTTCCTCAACTCGTCACTGACGTATGTTAAGGGTGATATCATTCCCCCTTGACTTCTGAGAGTGGGAAGTCAAGTGTTCTTTTATTATGCAAGAAAAATGAAAACATGTTGAATTTTCTTGATTTTCTCTATATCGTGTTGTACACATGTGACTTCACAAGCTGTAGTAGTCTTCTCATCCAGCAGTGACCAAGCAGAAACTTTAAAAATTCATAACTCTTAAGCGGATTGTCCGATTTTCCTCAAACTTTTGCTAATGTGTTCTATAAATATTGGTGCATTCATTCAATCTACATGTCTATGAAGGTGAACTTGTCCTTTAAGTTGAGCTCTTTCCAATTTAAGTTGTTACAAACACAGAAAGAAGCGAAACTATCCGATATTTTTATTTTTTCAAGATCATTTCTTGTTATGCTACAAATAAGATGTTACTGGACAGGTTGTATGTTGCTATATCCGATGGACTTACTTTAAAATGCTTAAAATTGGGGTCTTTGGTCATTTTATTTACGATCCAACTCTTCAAATTTCTATAACTCTTATATACTACCTCTAACTCTAACTCTTTCTTCAAACCTCGTCATCAGGATGGTTTACCTGGTCTTCAATAACACGGTCATTGGTGTGGCATTCAACGGACGTAAGAAGGATACGTTCCCTTTCACATCGATTTTCTTTGATCACAGCATTGAAATTGAAGGTATAGGAAACGGAACTCATACAAAGATAACTTTACATTGCAAACCAATGCAAAGGAAATATGTAATAGTGCAAATCCATGTTGACTTGTATCGATTCACAAATATACCCTGATCGTCACTTATAGGTAACCAAAGAAATATCTTATTTCAATGAAATTTCTATTGCTTTTCTTCAGATTACATGGATGCGGCAACAACAACAACAATCACAGAATGAACGAAGAATTTGAACCTGAAACGAGTGATGTGCCATTTTCAAACGTTTCAAATTACCTACATTCAGATCAATCTAAATAGAAACTGTTTCACTGATACATCACTTGTTGCAGGTAATAATCATGATATATCTCATTTGTATGTTCTTATGTTCTTTGTTTTTTAGTAGATTTAATCACAAATAGCCAAGATACATAATAGGGACAAGACTAGAGTTTGATTTATTTTAAGATCAAGTTCATCATGTTCTATTAAAAGTCTGTGTACATCTATGTCCCTCTGTTTTACATTTCATACAGATATGAACGTGTACCGTTGCGCTGCAGCTGAAGGCAAATTAGGGATCTACATTATTGGTTCTGATAGAAGCGAAGGGGTACTGCATCTGGGCAGTACCGGAGCCTTATGGTGTTTTATTCGTCACTTTCGGGGCCCATTTTTCCTGTTGCTTAGCAGCAATGCCATGACAAACATGCAAAAAAGTTCCAGGTCAGACTTTGTACTTAGGACACGCAGTGGCATTCTGAAGGGGTTTGCAGAAAACCCTGACCTTTTTGAAAATGTGGTACAATTTGATGTTGTGAACGTTTTCATTTAATTGTCATGCAGGATCTATTTCTTAATTCAAGACTATTTGGAGTCTTAAAAGGTCACCTGAAGCATGAAAACAGACGAAATATACAGGCATACTTCATAAAACCATCATCATTGTGTGTGACCAGAGAGATAATGGAAACTGATATGGGCATCCCCCTCTATGGAAAGCTGTATTTACTGAGTGATTTTTTTTATTTTTTTTTATGTCGTTAGCATTGTAAAGATGGATTTTGATCATGTTGAACACTCATCCACACAAAACAAATGGAACACATATCTGAAACTGTCGCATGAGAAAAACCAACCAACCAAACAACCAACCAGCACTTGCACAAAATTAATGGCAAAAGAGTGGGCGAGAAAAAAAAAATCAAAAAAGGGGAGGGGGGGGGGGACGGGTTCACAAAATGGCGGATCCCAGAGAATACGATGTAAATAAGATAAGTGTGCTGTATGATGTACGTCATAATGTCGTTGTACGTAGCACATAGATTACGTGTAAAGTGACTGTAATACTGTATTATTATTGTTTTATGTACATAAACAGTTTATTGTATAATATGCAATTCATTTCGTGTTATTTCTTTTAGTGAAGTTGTGGAAATAAAATGAAATCTGCATGTATGTATAATTATGTTATGTATATACATATATTTATACAAATCTCTGTGCTCGATATATATGTACATATATATATATATACATAATATATTGTAATTGCTCGGTGTATTTGCAGTACATGTACTAGAAATAGCAATAATAATGTCACTATAGAGGAATGCATTGAATGCCAACTGCCTTGATTTTAATCAAGGCAATTGGCATTTAATGCATTCCTCTATTGTGACATTATTATTGCTATATATATATCTATCTATCTATATATCTATATATACACACACACACACATATATATACCGGTAATATACATGTTTTACAGATACACATCTATCATAGATAGAAGAGGTATACATACACAGTGCAGGTATGTTTCAAATAAAACACAAATGTAACATAATGAGAAATAGACATAGAGATGAAAATGGCATGAATACTACTACTTTGTTTTGTTTGTGTGTGTGTTGTTGGTTTTTTTTTTAATACTTTATTGCTGTCTTAGACAAAACATTAGTGTACAACATCAATTTCAATCAGACCATATTCTCTGGCTGGACTTTACTGTATATACAAACATCTTTTCCCTCTTTATCTTTTTTTTTTTCTCCCTACTCTATGGACAGAGACTTGTTAGTTTCAACACTAGGCTAGCCAGGACAGTTTCTCTAATTAGCAAACTTGAAAGTGTGAAGTTCATGTTGATTCAGTCTACTCTTTTTATGCAGTAATTTCAGTACGCTACTGTTTCAGATCTTTCATGGAAATGTTAGATCCCGGATACAAAGAATCACAGATGTTTGAGATCACTTTAAGATCTTTATTTCTTTCCAAATTATTTGAATGTCAGAGTACAATTGGATGTGTCGACATTAAGGATCTCAATCTTGATCTTTTTCCCCTAAAAATTGACATCAAATCTATTCTTATCTTACAGCAGAGTGAATCGTAGAAATTGTGCAGTGCAGAAATTTTTTCAACAGGACATACGTATGACTGAACAGGAAGAAAATGATGGTCATGATGGTAAGGCTGAAAGAACAAAATAAAACAACAACTAGAAGCAACTTTGATAAAATGTAAATCAAGGAGCTCATGATTCTGACTCCTTCCATCCAATCCAAACCCCTACTCTGGGTGGCGCATCACAACGCGGGAAACCACGGCAACAAGTGATAACATGCTATCAGCACTCCCTGACTTGCATACTTGCATTTTAATTCCAGTCCATTGCTGTAGCTTCCCACTGATTACGCAGCACATTATGAATCCCCAAGATCACTCATAAATACATGTAGTCATTTTGAAGCATTCTAGGTGAATTTACGAACATCACTGACTGATAATAACAATCATTCTTTTAGCAGAGTCGTAAAGCAGCAAAATCGAAATTGTATCAATTCATAAACAAAAAATAGAGAAACAGATAGCATTTGCAGATGCTACCTGTTTTATCTTGTAATGCAAAAAAAAAATCAAATAAACAAACACACACACTCAACGCTACACAATATATAAAACAATACTTTTTTTTCAACATAAAATAAGATTCAAATACAGTGGTAATTTCAGTCAGGGTTGGATTATCATGAAACCTTGCTCACTGCCTATAAAACACTATACATTGTATGTGTCAGGAGATCTGCAGTTCACTGTGCAGAAATACATTCTCTATTCACACAACAGGGTCTGCTCTTTCTATACATGTAGTGCTTTGTGAATGGAGTTGAAATCTTTTTTTTTTTTTTTTTTTCATTTATTATTATTTTTTTTTAGAATGGCTGCCCAGCAGTACTTGATTAATTTCTTGATGTCATTTTTGTTTACGCAAGGTGCAGACATAAACAATTAGTCTGCCTTGGAACTTCCTTCCTGAAACTAAGAAACAACAAATAAACAAAGTCAAAATGGAGAAAAATTATTTGGGTTGAAAAAGTGCTAGTAGATTATGAAACATTTCACCTTGTTTTGTCTTACTCCAAAACCATCATATATAACACTATGCAAAATTATGTGTAGTTTACTTCCCCATAACTTCCAGAAGTTTAAGCATGCGGGCACACTACCAACAAAACTATAGGTCCTATATAGTTTCAGTAATGCAAAACTACCCGTAGTTTTGGTCTCCTAAACATGCTCCACACTGGCAAAAACCGCATGCCCACCTTGAATATCTAATTGCAAACGCGTAAAAGCATACAAAAGAATGTGCAATGTGTGTGAACAACGAGAAATGGATCTAGTATAATCACATGACTAACTTTTTAAAAAAACTACGCATAGATTCAGGGAAAGTGAGAAATTTCCCAAGTGCATACAGTCTTACAGGTACAATCAACCTTGCTTAACCCGTTGAGGATGAGTCCCGAGTATACTCTGGCAAGTGTCTATGGGAAATGCATGTTGTAGCAAAATCCAACCGTCATCAATTAATAGTTAAGTCCACCTCGCATAAGTCGAATAATCACCTTATTACAGCCAAAAGGTACTTCAAGTCCTCTTCTCTTGACCTGGTATATTCTACTGATTTTTATTCCTTGAAAGTCGAATTTTCTCTAAGGCGAAACTATTTTTCCAGTCCAAATAGATTGGACTTAGGCAAGGTTGACTGTATCTTCTTGAGAAGCTTGTGGTCACACTGGCCAAACTATGGGAAGCTAAACACAGGGTAGCCAAGCAAGACTTGTTTTGTGTAGTGTGACTGCGGCTACACTTGCAGTATAATGCCTGCAAGAAAAACTAATCGTAAAACCAACTATAAATGAGTTGCTAGTGTAACAAGCTTACTGTGGTCTCTATAATTTGTGACTCCACAGAACCAGACAGGCGGAAACCACAGAGGTCGACTTTGGGAGGTAGTTGTTCTGACATTCCATACATGTTTCCTGTCTAAATGAACACTGCTTTTCTCCAATCCTGGTGCGCATGATATTTCTATTCCCTGGAGTTGACTCTACTGTGCTTACAATTGTACCCTGCACAATTTCCTTACTTCACATTGTAGAAAACAAGAAATACAAGAAATGTCTGTATGTACAGCCAAACATGTGCTACCATACAAGAGATAGGAGTCCAGATTGCTTGTCAAATTTTTGTAAGTCATGATTAACATTACAACTGTCCTGAGAATATCAAAACAAATTAAAGCTTTAATTAACCAAAGGAGTAATTGGGCATCATACATGTACTAGCCTTTTGACAGTGTTAAAATGTATGAAACACTGCTAGGGAAAGA
The DNA here is from genome assembly GCF_964275005.1 of Diadema setosum. NCBI lineage: Eukaryota > Metazoa > Echinodermata > Echinoidea > Diadematoida > Diadematidae > Diadema > Diadema setosum. The sequence goes on along the minus strand of NC_092694.1, from coordinate 6,505,851 downwards.
AGAATAGACAAAAAGAGTACACATTGATTCATTACAGCTAGAAATTTAAAGTGGTTGCCGTTTCACACAAGCCAATATTGATCTTGTGTCTTCAAAACATGTTTCGCTTTACAGTCACCACTGGCCAAAATTACAGAGCATGTACACACGTACACATTGTCCAATATGTCCTATGCTACCAGAGTCAAAGTAAAGAGAATTATATAGAGAAATCGACAAAGACGATCACACACATTCCAATCTTTTCCGCACAATTACAGAATGTCATGCAAGATAAACAAAACATTAAAACACAGATGTAAGAAGACATGTATAACATATTACACAAGCGATGGAATCCCATTTTCTTGGCTCATTTTTTTTCCATTAAGCAAAGAATTCAGTGGATGAATAAATAAAAAGTATGGCAAAAGTTACGTTCAGACGGGGATCGTTAACCTCCCGGATAGCTATCTTCAAGAATAAGCTCTGGCCCCCTTACTACGACGCGCGTTCACACGACAAAGCTCATCCTCGAAGGTAACTATCCTCAAGGATGTGCTCACTGCCCCCCACAACTACACTTTTCTACAACAGTAGTTCCTATCAACAAGTTCTGTCCACAGACACGATGCTACGTAACAATGAATGGGGACCCCCCGTAGCTCGGTGATAGAGCGCTAACCCTGAGATATCTTGTAGATTGCTAACTTCGAGCTAACTTCAAGTTTGCTATCAACGAGTGCGTCTACACAGTACTTAACTGCAAGCTTATCCTCGAAGACAGCTATCCTCAAGGTTAAGGATGACCATCAGAACATAATTTCTGTCTTTATTGACATCAATGAAATGGGAAGAAATTATACAAGAAGACATAAGGCAAGACCACTTTATGTGACAGGTTGAAATTTTGTCTCTCAGAGAAACCCAAGTTACATTCAGATGGTGATCTTTACCTTCGATGATAAGCTCGTAGTTAAGTATGGGGACGCCAAGTGTCGCAGGGTCTCTTTCGTCACAAAATCCGTCATTTTGTCACAAAATGACAATTTCGTCCACAAAATTGTAATTTCTTTGAGGAAATTGTTATATCGTTGACAAAGAAAACAAGAAATTGATGTTGTCACTTGTCGACGATAAAATAATTTTGTGATGAAATGACTGATTTCATGATGAAAGAGACCCTGCGACACTTGGCACTCCATACTTAACTACAAGTTTATCCGTGAAGTTAGCTTACACTCAAAGTTAAAGATCAACGTCTGAACATAACTAGGCTCAATGACTGTGATCTAAAATTTGAGTGTGCGCTTGACTACTCTATCACAGGTACCGGAAGTTGGACGCACACTCTACTACCAGCATCATTTGTTTATGAACAAATGCAGTTCCGCAGTGCTCACGGCATTTCATGCTCCTATGAAAACAGATTAACTCTACACAATGGGTGCACAAAGAACAATCCGTATGAATATTCATCACTTCTTTTGCCAGCCACCCTGAAAAACATTTGAAAGTTACCATGATTCAACAGTGCAACATTGCAGTGCCGCACATACATTTGCAGATGCGGGAACCACCAAACTTTAGTTAAATTGAATCTGTATTGACAATTATAAGACACCATACCCTCTTTGCAGGTGTACCAAATTGTTGTATAAATAGTCAGAACAGCTTGCAGGTTTCTACAAGTGGCTTTAGGAACAATCACTTAGCAACCTCCTCTGAAATGCCAGTTTCTCTGCGTGTCTTTATTTTGAACCATTACAACACAGAGTTCTGTGTCAGAAGGTAAAGTTGAACATGAAAACTAACATGGAGAAGAATTTTGATAGTAATCCTACACCAATTGCAGTACACAACATTCACGGTTGAAGTATTGTAGGTAATGACAAAGGAGCATACTCATCTCATTACAAGACAATCACGCTTATGTAAAAAAAGTAAAAAAGTAAAAACAAAATGATGTAAACCAACCACACAAACACTTGGTTTCTCCAGCAATACTGCACCATACATGAAACTTAAATACAAGTATGTGCTGGATTTAGACATGAAAATGCATGTTGCAATTAGGGAACAACATTCAATACATTGTACATTGTATTAAAATGGTTATATTATTTTTTAGGGCTTAACTCTGTTTTGTTCTGTGCTGGGTTTTTTTCTTTCTTTTATTTATGTCATCTCATAAAATGAGAGGATTTTCAATTCTAAGGTGGTTCTTTCTAATCCTATCTACTCCCTCAATTCTCAGTTGTGGTTAGCCTCACTATGTATCCTTGTGCTCAAATTTTCATTCTCGGGCAAAAGATTGGAAGATTATACAGTCCTTTCTCCAACAACAAATCCAATTTAAGGCCTATCTACATTGTACCTACTCATACTAATTTGAGGCAATAACATAGACTCAAAGAATCAAACTTCAGGGCATGAAGGGGGGGACAAATATACAACAACACTCTATGAACAAAGCATGCTTCAGAGATGTATAAAATGTGAAAAAATATGTATAGCTTCAACAGAAAATACAAAGAATTTTGTTGTCAGTTTAGATGATTTGGATGGAATACTTGTTTAAGCATCAACATACTCAATTTAGGGGTTCTCTTCTGTCTGTAATATCTGGAAAACTTCAGTGAAATGACTTGTGAATACTGAAACTGATTTAACGAAATAGATTATCTCAAATCACAGAGACATGGTTACAAAATATACACATGCAAATACAAAACATGGGCAAGAAATAAAGCATAAAAGGTATACTCAATGCTGGGGAACTCTGAGAGAAGAATTGAAGAGTTTGAATTGAAAACAGATAAATGTCGTTTTAAATCTTTTTAAAGGTAAGTCATCATCAAATATAAAAGAATAAAATTTTTTAATGATTCTGAACTTGTTACATAACAAGAAATATTATTGAAAATAAAATTATCACATATGCTCTGATTACTTCCTTTGTTTTTCAGCAGATTTAATCTCTGTATCTCAAATTAATAAAAATGGATAAACTAGTTTTTGCATTTAAACTCTTCAATTGCAATTAAAACGAGACTTTTTTCTTATATCCAAAAAAAAAGGAAATATACCAAAATTTTCTGTTTATTCTTTGGTATGACTCACACAAACACCAGCATTAAAACAGACTTGGTGTTACTCCAGATCAAAGTATAATTTGAATAATCTATGATGACCCCATCTTGAGATAAAGAGAGTTCCAGAGGATTGCACAATAAACCAACATGGTATAAAGTGTTTAACACCTTGCAACACTAGCCATTGGAGTGTCTAATTAATACATTATGCTGTGGTACACTATACTGTGGAGGCCATACTGTATGGGCTGAAATTTTTGAGGTGGTTTCATTTTTGTGAATTTCACAAATTGCCTTTGAATCGTGACAATTTAAAAGCACAAATATAAAAGTGTCCAAAAATATCATTTCTATAAAAAAATTAATAATAATGAATAAAGTAATGCCAACACTGGATCGGGCTTGATCGATTGTCTTACAAGTCCCAATTCAGGGAATACCATGACAAGAACCCTTTAATGAAGACTTGACATTGTCAGCAAAATGGCCTCATTGCAAGAGTCCTAGTGGTGAAGATTAGAGCATTTCTATTCTATGCATGATTTTAGGTTGTTTGCAAGCTGTAGGGCAACTGTGTGATCACATCACCAAATGACTACACTGCATGTAAAAAGAGTGTTTTGAAAATATTTCTTCAGATTGCAATTACACGCATTTAAAGCGAGGCGTCTGCCAGATGACTTCATGTGACAGGATACTTCATCATCTTAAGATGAATGAGTTGATGTATCACCAAATATAGTGCTATTTTACGATAACTTTTCTTCATATTTAAGAAATTCTGAATTGATTTGCAATTAGGGGCTTCAACCAGTACAGGGCAAATATATCTACAGGCGACCTGACTAGTTTTGTGATAGGAAACGCTTGAGACGCAGGCATCAGCTAAACTTTTAACGCGAGAGTCGATATGGACACCCATACTCCAGTGTCTTGTGGAAGTTTGCCAAACATGAGACAATAAACAATATTGAAAGTGCATCTGAACGCATGGACATGTGTGTGTAAGTGTTTTTTTTTCTCTCATCAGCTTGCTAAACCAAATCTATTAAAAAGTAACAAATGGTTTATCAAATGTTACCATATTTTACTACACAGTGCGCAATACATCTGTTTACCTGCACTTATTCCAGCAGTAAGAGGTAACCTACTGTACGCTCCTACAGACTGACAGTTTTGTTTTGTTTTCCAGACAAGGACACTGAAGAGAACTTTGCACATTTTGTTCTCACAGAAATCACTCGAGAGCAAAAAATGATTCACAAACAATAACCAAACATCAAATTTCATACCTGCTTACTTTGCAGATGTGACTATCACATCTTCAAAAATAGTTTATACAATGTAGACAGCAAAGAATCTTATGGAATACACATACCAATGTACGTATTATAAAGCAGTTGTGGATTCAGCCATCTTCACGTACACATCTTTGTTAAAGCATGTCGAAGCAAAAGGTTTCCTTGGCTTTGCTATTAAAGAAATAAATAATCTTGTAAGACCTTTGACCTTTACACTAACTAAGAAGGCACTTTCCCTCATGGCATTTAACTTTCTCTCTCTCTCTCTCTCTCTCTCTCTCTTCTTAAAGATACAAAACATGCACATCAATACAATCAAACTAGTTTCATTCTTCCTTTTTCTTCTGTTACTTCATACATAATACCTCTCATCAAAACGAAGACGTACATAACTGAAAGAAGAAGATTCACACAATTCCAGCGAAGCTCATTACTTCCAAATGTCCACTTGAATTGAAGAGCAACAAATTCTTGTATACTATACATCAACAGAGAGCTCAGAAATGTCCACGTTTATCTGTACAGCTGTGCACTGCCTCTACCTCCCGGCCAACAAGAAGAGGGTCCGCTCTGAAGGGAGGAGGCGAGCTTGCGGGAGTCGGACAAAAATACTGGCAGTGGATGTTTTTTTCTGCAAGCTCACACAGTCCCACATGCTGCAAGCGATTTGCACTGTCTGCACATGTTCTTGTTCCACTGCAACTGATTCTACCCATACATGGATGAATCTTACACCCTCGTTACGGTGACGCTTGATGTCGTCCCCATGACATGCAGCAAAGGGAGTGAATAAGATCTCCTCCAATGACTTGCACTTCTCTTTAGTATTTCGTAATTGCTTAATAACCATCTCCGTGAAAGCAACTACTCATATCTTTCCCCGCGCTAAAGATCTGTACACTTGGGTGTAGAAATTCTGCAGAATGTGTAGACAATTTACTCTGCTGTGCTGTGTGTTGCTATTTTTCACTTTACGCGATGCCCCATCTGGAAGGACATAAAAAAATGAAGAAAAATCGCCATCTCTTTCTTGAAAGTCAGTGAGATGAAGCAAGCGACCCAACATGGCATTTTCATCTAGTCGTTGTCATCACTCTACTCATCGTCACTCTCATCTTCCTCCTCATCTAGGCTATCCTCCTCGTCCTCCTCCTCCTCCTCCTCCTCCAGCTCATCGTCCGTATTCTCCTCATCGCGTGGATTCGCCCTGCCCTGCTTCTTCTTCGCTAGCTTCTTCTTCTCCAGCTGCTCTGCAGAGAGGGGCATCTTGTGCCTCTCCACCAGCGGGTAGATGTGATGGATGGCTGAGTTGATGTTACCAACAGAGGGTGCTGCAGAAATTAAGAATCAATGATCACATGACAAAATGAATCCAATTTCTCCTTATCGCATATTAATGTAAACATTGCTAACCAAAGAATATACCTTTTATACAAAGGTACGATGAAAGACCAATAAAATCCAATATTTACCATTTACTATTCATAAATTCTTCCTCCATCTTGACACCAATATGTACTTTACTTTTCCACTAGACTTTCTCAACTGCAAAAAAAAAAACAAAACAAAACAAAACAAACAAACCCAAAACCCAACAACAACACTGTGAACAAATTCATTTGCTCTCTTCACACATCACAGCCAAGCTGTAATATGTACCTCACAGGGTGTTGAGATACTTGAAGAATATTTGTTCACGAACAGTACCCAGTGGACACTATCAGATTTTTCTTTTCAGTAAAACTTTTCAGGTCTGGCATTTTTTTCTTTTTCAGTAAAACTTTTCAGGTCTGGCATTTTTTCCCCACAGACATAGAAGCATACAAACTAGATTTTATTTCATGAAATTAAAGAAACAATTTTTGCTTTGTTTGGTGCCCTAAGATGGGGGAAAATTAATGAGGGGAGGCGACTTCAGTAGACATGTGATTTTACCCCTGCTTGAGGTCAACATACTCTAAGACACAATAATTTCGTGGCACGAAATTTTCACGAATGGGAGCCGACGGCCTTATTCGCAGCATGAATTTTTCACGAGTTGCCTCTAACATTCAATGCATATAATGTAGACAAGATATTTAGCGTGCTTTTTAATTTTGTAAAACTCGGCTCTCACAAAATTCACAAAATTAAAATGCACACAAACATTCCTCATTTTACAGTATGCTGCAAGACGGAGCTGGAGTTCACACACAGGGGTTGACATACTCACCGGTCACTGTTATGCTTCCAGTCGAAAAGATCTTCAAGGTCGCTTTGGGGTCACGGAGTCTGTAGGTCACAGCTGGGTGGAGTTCTGGCTCATAGCTTTGTTTCAAACACAACACAAGAAGAAGAACATACATGTAGTATACACTGAATTTAATAGGACAATTCCTCAAATTCATGAAATTCTTCCGTCGAGGTGTTTTCATTGCAACTGATTGACAAATTGCCCTACATCGACGTGAATAAACACTGAACTGATTAGTGTTTTAGTAGTAGCCACGACAAAAAAATCATGCGCGTACATACCACTCAAGCAGGATTCGAACCTACGACCTCCTGATCACCACACAGGCGTCATCTCCTCTAGACCATGAAATTCTTCCGTCGAGGTGTTTTCATTGCAACTGATTGACAAATTGCCCTACATCGACGTGAATAATAATAATAATTTCATGAATTTGAATAATTACGCAGTACCCGCTGCATGCTACTAAAGATTAGAACCAACACTTGCTGTCGGGCGAAAGCTCGGTGGTCTAGAGGAGATGACGCCTGTGCGGTGATCAGGAGGTAGTAGGTTCAAATCCTGCTCGAGTATGTACGCCCATGATTTTTTATCATGGCTACTACTAAAACACTGATCAATTCAGTGTTTATTCACGTCGATGTAGGGCAATTTGTCAATCAGTTGCAAGGACAATTCCTGCTGCTACACATTACAGAGGGAGAGATACTAGCACATATAATAGAGTGCCTATTATTGCTTTTTAAGGGGGAATGAAACCCAAATGTAAATAATCATTGATTGAGAAACTATGGCAATATCAGTGGAACACATCAGGGAAGTTTGAGGAAAATCAGACAATGAAATCAGACAATCTGTTCAAAAGTTATGAATCTGTGGTGTGGGATGGCATTTCAATGGCAATTATAAAAAGGATCGCACCCGTTTCCGAAGCATCACCTACCTTGCCAGCCGTGGGTGCTCCTCGGAGAAGTCCCTGATTCGGATTGCAAACGGCATCGAGGTAGTGCCCAGAACATTGACCACCTTGTAATTTGAGAAGCGTACCTTCAAGAAAAACAACAAAAAATAAAGTGTCAGTTTGATCTTATTTCTGCACTTTTCCATGGAAATCATACATGAATGAATGGTAGGCCTACAACATAAGCCAGAACAAAAAATTATAAGATGAATTCATCATGTTCATCTTTGAAATATTTGAACAAATACAATGAAATCAAAGAAGTCAATGATACAATTTTGTGTACATTTCCTATGGAAAACACTGCTCTGTCATGAAAGTCATAAAAACCTGATTATTTTTACAATTAATCACTTTCATTGATTAATTTTGTGCTAATTATGGTAGAAAAGTGGTCAGTGACAATTTCTGATGAAAAAAATTGTAAAGAAAAAAACAAAAGTTGAAAAACAAAGAAATACATAAGAAATTCTGAAAACAATAAAATACATAACAATTGAAATGAGTTTTGGAAGTTTTTGTGACGTACAATTGTTGAATATGCTAAAACAGAGCTACAGATCAAAAATTAGACTCTCAATGCTTTTAATTAGGCTAAGATATGATCTTGAGCTTAATATGCATAAATTAAAATTAGAAATTGATTGTTTCAGAAAATCTTATGACAAAATCTTGTAGATCTTGTAGTGGTGGGGGGGGGGGGGGGCGGAATCCCCCTGGTCTGAGCATAGCCAAAGAAGCCCGGCCCTTTTAGGGTTAAAGGGATGGTACAGTATTGGTGGAGATGAGAATTGGGCTTTTAACTTTTTGCAAGATACCAAGAAAACACTTATGATATAGTACAGAGTATACCATTTTAAGAGGAATTCAAAGTCTATTTGATGAAAATCGGGTTTGGAATGACTGAAACATCCAAAACCAAAGTAAAACAAAGCGATCGTAATGAAGTGTGGGTCCCACACTTTATTAGAATCGCTCTTTTTTGATATCTCAGCCATTTCAAAACCAATTTTCATCAAATAAACATTGAATTCCTCATAGAATTACATGCTCTTTCATATTTCATAAGAGGTTTCTCATTATCTCACCAAATAATGTTAGAAACCTAAAACTGGGTCTCGACCAAAACTATACGATCCCTTTAAGCCGTTGCATAATAGTGAGGACAGCCTGAGAAAAACAACAACAAATAAATGAACAAAGAAAGGCTGACTTTGCAATCAAATTTCTATAAATACATTGATGATTTGTCTAAAACTGCAAAAAAAAAAAAAAAAAAAAAAAAGAATGTGAGAGAATTCTACTCCTTCCTTTAGTCGGTACTAGGTCCACATTGCAAGAAACCACTGGGCACTGGAGGTTTAAAGAAATATGTGTTGCAAAATTTGTGACAAGCTACCTACAAAGCAAACATTATGTCAAAGATCAATTACAACTTACTCATACTTTCATACATTACATTGTACAACCAACAGCACAGTCTCTAGCTGCTGCAGTTGTTCTACAAATTTGGAAGTTAGAAGGTGTAATGTGTAAGGGCCTAGAGCTACAGTCATCTCCATATTATGACCTTATGCTGAAAGTATGGTGAAAGGGGCCATAGCCTAATATTTCCAATAGGATCTAACATTAGAACATATGCATCTAGAGCTTCTCACTGGTCATAATATAGTGCATCTGATAAAAGTTGAAAAGATATGTATCTACAGACAAAATATGCTCTAACATTAGCTAACAGCACAAGAAATTGTCAAGCGATTACAATGTGACATGGTACTCTCAAGCTACAAAAATATCATGATAAAAAATGTCTTACAGTGAAGCCAATTCTCTGCAGGGCTCTAGCACACTTTCGAGCCGTCTTCTTTGCACTGTATTCACTGAAATATGGAGGAACAAAAAGTAAGATGATTGGTACAATGTAAAAGGTAACCCTTGTGGCTCATAAATGTTCAGGTACATTGGTTTGCTTATCCCCTTCACTTGACTCTTGTCTGAACTACCTGCCACCATGTCAAAATTCACCGAGCAACTTTTCTTGAAACCCTCAGTTGTAATTAAGCTTTACGCAAAGAAAATAGTAACATCTGAGCAGCATTAATCAACTCAACCTTGCTACACTACTGTATTGATGCTTGCAGAGTACAGCAGGGTTTCTTAAAACCCTCCAAGTTTTAATCATATGTGCTAAGAAATCATTCACATCCATGCAGTATGAGTCAACTGCAGCTCAACACACTGCTGTGTTTGACCACAGCATACATTTAATGACATTTCATTTAACTTTATGTCCCATGTAAATGCACTGGGTACCAGCAAAATGCCTTCATAATGATAATTGAGGGTCCTTATTTTAAATTAATGAATTGATTTCATACACTAATAACAATCCCTTGTGTTTTACAATTACAAATGTACATTACTACAATTTCGGAAATTCCATGATTTTCTTGTCCCATGTTTGATCTTGTTTAAAATCATAGCATTCTATTCCTGTGATTTCAATTTATAATTTATCGAAATGGAGTGGAACATGGAGAGGCAGTGAACTTTAACCCGTTGAAGAAGGGCTAATTTTGCCTTAAGACGCAATTTCCCAAAGACACTTGCCCAAGTATACTCGGGACTCGCCCTCAACGGGTAAAATGGGACAAGATGGTACATGACTTACCTGTCGTTCCCTGTGATTGTTATCTTACCAGAAGACCAGATGGTGGCAGTGGCTGGAGGATTACGGAATCTCATGTTGACTTTCTGAGGATGAAAGGATATGAAACGGAGGAAGGGGCTAATTATAGTCAGCGATGCTATAGTAGTATAATGTTCCAACAGGGAAAGTTCAGACTTTGGAAGTCACGTTACCTATCATCATCATCTCATGAAATTGTTTGCTGCCACTAATATTGCTCTCCTTGGAAAAAAAGTGTGGGTTCAAATTCTTTTACTATTGAACCAAATTGAATGAAATGTTCACTTGTCTGCTCATTTGATATTCTGCCATTCCTAAAGGTCAACTAAAAAATAGACTGGGTTTTCACTTTAAAGGTACTGTTTACAATTGGGAGCAGTGATCTAAAAAAAAAAAGAGATTTCACATTTGATGCAAATGTGTAGGTCAGGTGTATCACAAAACATCCTACAATATAAAAAATTCACAATAAAGCCTAAGATATAAGGAGATATCACTATTTTTTTCAATAAACCATAACTGTAGAAGGTTTAGTCTTAAAGCATTTTTTATTATAACCATTGTTCACATTTTGTATATTTGACTATACTTAACATTGATTATACCGATTCAAATTTTTACATTGTTTGTTTCTATCCCTTACTCACATTTTAGAACTACCTTGAAGCACTAAAGCTAGGATTTTGTTTCATCTACAAATGGTAAATTATGCCTTTAAGCTAATATATCTGGCTAAAAACCACAAAATGACTTGTACCGTTACATTAAACGGATGTAAAGGTTTTGATTCGCTTTGAGAAAGAAAGGAGGCACACCACATCAAGAGAACAACGTGCCCTTCCTCACCCCGTACTCTCTCCTGTACTCCACATTTGAGCCAAACTGTCCGATTTTCCGCAGGTTGAGATGACACTTGACGCTGAAGGAACACACAACATTGTTGATAAATATGTCCACTCTTGTCTTGTCGTCCTCTCCCTCCTCGCTCTCTTCCGGCCGTTCCGTCCCTTCAACTTTCTCCCCCGTGCCATTGTCTTTGGCCCCAACCACATTTGCACTTTCCCTACGGTCATCAGCACTGGATGGCGGGACGGATGCGCTGCAACGATGGACACTCTGCACGGTGCTCGGGTCTCCCTGAGTTGACGCTTCCAGTCCTGGATTGGCCGCGAGGACCTGCGAGTTTGAGCCCGGCATGCTGCCAAACATAGACGGAGTGGCGGCGATTGCACCCGAATTCATGCTCTCCAGTTCACTTGCTAAGTCTTTGAATGTCAGCCTCAAAAAGAGTTTTGCAGGGGCTACGACCAATGCGATGCTTGACTGAAGTGCATATTTTTTCACCTCTAACCTGTGATAAGAAGGGATTTTTAGGATTATGTATATTTTCAAGCATACACTTCACCAAATCAATGAATTTTTTAGTAAAGAAAAAGTAAATTGTTGAACCTTTTCTTTTCTGGTGCATGCATAGAAGTTTAAAAATCATGAATCAAGGAAAAGTGAGTGATGATTAGACTTTCCAATACAAAAGTGTAGGTACATTTGTACATATTTTTTTTTTTTTTTTTTTTTTAACATTTAGCAGGCTGCTACATAACTTTATTTTACCACTTGCCCGATCGGGCAAGCAGATTTTCAAACTTGCTGTAAAACACTTGCCTGAACATTAATTTTACTTGCCCAAAAAGAAAGTCTAAAATATAAGGAAAAAATATACAAAGTCATGTCTTAGTCAAGAGCTTTTTAATAAAGAACAATCCTTTGAATAAGCAGCACACACACACTGATTTGCACGCTCACAATGGAGTAACAAACGTGGTCCGATCAAGTGCTGCCGTTTCATTGCATTGTGGCTTCTTCACGTAAATTAAATGTTGGAAAGCTGCTGAAATGAAATATAAAGTGCTTTGCATATCACTTAACAGCCATTATCTTTGGGCTTCTGTTTGGTTGACTTTTTGTGGGTTTGTTGGGGGAATAGGTGAAAAAGAGGTGGCTTCAAAACTTTTTGCTCGCTAAATTTGGGCAAGCATCTGTTCTCACTCATTGTTCAAAAACACTTGCCCGAATTTGATTTCACTTGCCCCTGGCAATTAGGCAAGTGCTTACGTAGCACCCTGATTTAGTTGATTTACGGCTATCCTCCATCTGTAGGACTATATATTCCGTTAAGCCAGACAACTCTAATTACTCTCCGCGGAACATTTCCTTTGGTCAAGCAAATACCCACAACTCACACAACTCGGTCAACTGTGCAAGTGAGTGTGACTGCACTGAATTTCTATCAAATCAATTTCTACAAATACCAGCGGCCCAGTGCAGTCCTTCTTCTTACGTAGAATCTTACTCCTCGATCGAAGGGGGGGGGGGGGGGGGGCTATAACAATAAACGTGGTCTGATGCCTTTGTTTCACACATATGACAACTTGCTCACGCGAGCTCACAATGGCCACTTTACAACCGTTTGTTGGTCAATTCCATTGTGACTTATGAGACAAAGTGACAATTTTTGGCAATTTCAAACCAGTATTTTGAGAAAATAGTTGCATCAAATGCATTTTTCTCAGTTCATGGTTAGATCTATCATATCACAGTTTATGAAAACACCATACTTAGTTTGAAAAGTATCATTGCATTACGTACAGCAACGAAAAATTGCTGTCGTGACTTATGGGACATCTGAGGACCACCGTTTTTCACATGGGAAAGTACTGTAAGTTCTGAAATATTCTTACACACAGAGTCTCTGGAAAGATATTTTCTTTCCTGAATGTAGCAAAGGGTTGGTGCTTACCCTGAGCTAAGTGGTATGAATATCTACTCATTGGTACAGAAGCAGGATAGGGAAAACCAGTGTGACTGATGGGACACAAAAACGTGACTTATGGGACGCTATCAACTACCACATTTTGAGATTGAGAGAATAATCATTATGATAATATTTACTGATGCCGGAACAAGTTCTAGAACATCATAAAACCAATCTATGACCAAAGAACATTCAGAAAATAAGCCATCTGAGAATTACACAAGCTGTATTATGGTCATAATAGTGTATCAGAAATGATACATAAATTCTGCAAAAAATTGCCAATTTTCATGAAAAATGAAGGTTTTTCGGACATAACTCCACTCCACGTTCACCGATGTTCACAAATGAGGTATCAAAATATCCGTTGTGAAAGGCTGCTTTGAGTAAACAATACCAGATCATCTAATTAAGCTTCATTAATCATCTATACTCAATAGTTTGATTTTCATAAAATGCAACCTTTCCGTGGAATTGACCTTATTGTAATTTTTCTGCGACTAATCTTGGTCCTTGGATATTGACATTAATTAAAATCACTATCATCAGATCATAGTATCAACATGGTTTTTAATAGGGTCTAGTAGTACCGGTAGGTCATCAAAATTGAGCATATCTAAGATCTAAATTCAAACGTGTTTTATAATGGTAAACATTTGATTTGTTTCAGACACTAGTCTGTAGTCCCAGTGACAGTGCAGTGTAGACTCCTTGATCCAGCTACTGTAATCGACCCAGTAATCACAGTATTTTTATGTAGTGACGCAACAACAACAAAAACCTACCCATTGGCATTAATATGTACAGCACTGTGTTATTTAATAGCCTTTGTTTGGACATTTAGGTTCATTAATCAGCCCAATTTCATGGGGTTTTAAATTAGCTCAGGATGTACTGTAGGCAAATAATATCGGCCTTGATTGACGTTTGTTTTCTGCTTGGTTGCTTCAAGTTGTGTTTTTTGCAGCGCACAGCACCACAAAAATAACGTAGAAAATCTCGTCTACTGAACACAAAACATACACTATTGCCAAACTATTCGATACAGGTGCACTTAATGATGACATTTCTCAACAAAAACATTTGATACAGTGCTTAACTTTGTAAATAAATACATTACCAATCACGAAGACAATGACTGCATGCTCGCTCCGCAATTACTATAATCTGTGTGTGTGGGACTAGGGGAAATGATTCGCCGGCTTTTCACTGTCTTCAACCAATCAAAATCTACTTCACTCACGTATCTATTTCCGGTCTATACGTTCACAGTTTCCTGACAGGTTTTCACTGAAATGGCAATTCTTCATAAATAAATTCATTAAAATGATATCAAAATAATATGGAATGAGAAAACATTTTTTAAAAAATATAGATCCTTTTTAAAATTTATCATTAGAAAATTATGTGACTATGCTCTGTAAACCTATGGTCTATAAAATTACAGTATCCAATCAACGTGCTTGTTTCTTAGCTCGAGTTTGGCCATTTAACAATATTTGCATGGACCCGACCAGCGGCGCGAACATTGAATTTTCACAGGCGAAAGCAGTCATTGAGAGAGATATCTGTTAGCAATCGACCCGTGACTCCGTGAGTACTTTGCAGAGTAATTATTTCATTATTTTTCAGGCTTAATCTGTGAGAAATTTACAGCAGTATCAGCCAGATAATTGTGCAGTAATGTAAACTTTATGCCTAGTAGTAGTAGCAGAAAGTCTATAAATTTAGGGCCTACTGGGCTACTCTTAGTCTTATTCTGATCGAACCAAGTCCAAGACCAAGGCAAGACAAGACTTCCGGCAAGCGCAAGAAGACAGACAGATAAGATATTTGTAGTGCCTAGTGGGTTGATATCATTACTAGGACTAACCTCTGTTCACACGGGTAAATAATTCCCCATAAGAGACGTGTGTTAAAATTCAGATTTCAAAAAATTCTGTAAAATAGCTGGAAGAAATGAGGTGTTTCATCTTCACTAACCTGGATATATAACTAAGTGAGATATACACTACACACAGTACCCTTTCATCCATCAAATTTCCAGTACCAGGGCCGGGTAGGTTCTTCTGCTCAAATTCTGTCCAAGGGTCCGCAAAGCCAGACTACGATCCCGACTTCTTGTCACTCGAAAAATCACCTATTTTCCGTACACGTACCCAATGAAATATAGATAGTCCCCTCAAATTCCATCAGAAAGCTTTCATCTTCCAGCCAACGCAAAATGCAGTTTGTAGAGGAATTCATACTCGATATTTAACATTACAGTTGACCGAAAGATCAGTCTGTACAGTCGTATCTGGCCGTCGGGGGCCGGGGGAATGTTCCACGGAGACTGCGTCTGGCTTCACGGATCCCCTCCGTATACGGAGGAGAGCGATAATGTGAAAAATATAAAAATCCTCCGGACAGACGGATCTTTCTGTCTATAGGGCCTACAGCTATTCAGTTTTTTGCCAAACTTTCAGTAAGTTCAGTAAGTACGTGCACTGTAGCCGTAGTAGCCCGACCAGACGCTGTTACGCTATGCGAAAGCAGTACCATGTACAGCGACTGGGCTGTGTATAGTTATAGCCGTAGGTAACGTTACCTTACAGAGTCTCCTAGCATGCCATTGCCATTGAATGTCAACTGTACAGAAACTTGTTTCTGGCTCAACAAAAGGGTTTGTGTTCTCACCTCTTTTAGCATTTTAGCCCCCCCCCCCCCCCCCCCCAAAAAAAAAAAAAAAAAAAAAAAAAAAGATAAAAAATTCAGTAGCATTTTAGAATCTATAGTAATAGTATGTTGAAATTTTTAATATGATAACAAACTAACTAATTTTTGTTTGTAATCACTACATTTTGCACATCTCTGAACATTTCTTAGGCTATTGTAAAACCTCAACTGACAGCCAACATGAGTGCAGAAAGCAGTGTCACAAAAACAGCTGTAGGCCTGCAAGGAACTGGTCGGGCAGTGACAAGAAAGGCAAAGAAGTTTTCTGAGAGCATGGTAAGTTTGTTTGTTTGTTTGCTTTTTTTTTTTTAGTATTTGTTCTTTTGTTTGAATATGTTTGTTTGTTTGTTTGGGGGATTTTTTGCACATGGCATGGTACCTTTCCCGTACTCCAGCCCACACTCAGTCATGCTGATGGATCACATAAATCCTCTAAGCTTTAAAAAAAAAAAAAAAAAAAAAAAAAAAAAGTTTGTTTCTTTACATTTTCATGACATTAATATGGAAAAATTTGATAAAGTGGAAAAGTTTGCATTGATCTCTGACAGTGATTAATGCTGAATGCCCATGTTCCTTATTTGGAGTTTGTTGTTTCACTGGACTTAGTTCGTTGGGACTTTCATATTTTTATTATCTGGTAAAACTCAGCTTGAAGAAGATAAAAATCAATGGCTTTTGTTGTCATATTTCTAAGCAGATGTCAATACAAATTCATGTGCAAGTGAGTCTAGAATCAGAAGGCCTTTAACTTTGTAGATGTACAATACATACATACTGTACACTAGGACAGTATTAATACCTTTCTGGTTCTAAAGTGAAGAAGACAGTGAAGTCTGTTGAGAGTTGTTTTGAGCTTAGATTTCCATTGTACCATAGTATGTAAGTCTTTAGTTAATGTTGCAGACAGTGTATTGAAATGTTTGATATGGCAAGGTCCTACATTATGTATGTTCCTTGTTACCCATTCACATTCAAACCTTGTCACAATGTAGACTGATTTTATGCACTTACAAATATATGGTTGACTCTTAAATGTTCTAACCTTTCACCCCAAATCAGTATTGCCTTCATGTTCAAGGGAATCCTTTTAGTTTTCCCTGTACTTTTACCTTTAAGAGTCATATCCCTTTCAAGTTTCATCATGTGATAACTCTGGCCATTCATAGCCATTGGAATGTACACACAGTTTTAGTTGACTTAGTTTCCCCCCTTCTTTTTCTCACTTTTGTGTCTTTCCCACTCTCTTTTTGTCTGTTTGTTTTTTGTCCCCGCCGAACGAGTTCGAGCAGGGGACTATGAAACGGGCTCCGTACGTGTGTGTGTCCGTGTGTCCGTCCGTGCGTCCGTGCGTCCGTGTGTCCGTCCGTGCGTCCGTCCGTGCGTCCGTGTGTGATCAAAATGTTCAAAATGCTACTCCTTCGCCATTTCTAACCCGATTTTGATTCTGTTTGCTTTATATGATAGCACTACATGGGAGCTTTGAAACTTCTATAAAGAATTTCAGTTGTGACCTTTGACCTTGACCTTTGACCTATATTGTACATTTTGCTTCAAAATGCTACTCCTTCACCATTTCTAACCCGATTTTGATTCCGTTTGCTCTATATGATGGCACTAGGTGAGGGCTTCAAAACTTCTACACAGAATTTTGACCTTTGACTTCTTTGACCTTTGACCTTGATTTTTGACCTACATTGTACATTTTGCTACAAAATGCTACTCCTTCGTCATTTCTAACCCGATTTCGATTCCGTTTGCTTTATATGATGGCACTAGGTGAGGGCTTCAAAACTTCTACACAGAATTTTGACCTTTGACTTCTTTGACCTTTGACCTTGATTTTTGACCTAAATTGTACATTTTGCTACAAAATGCTACTCCTTCGCCATTTGTAACCCGATTTCAATTCCGTTTGCTTTAAGTGATGGCACTTGGTGAGGGCTTCAAAACTTCTTCACAGAATTTTGACCTTTGACTTCTTTGACCTCTGACCTTGATTTTTGACCTGTATTGTACATTTTGCTATTAAATGCTACTCCTTCGCCATTTCTAACCCGATTTCGATTCCGTTTGCTTTATGTGATGGCACTAGGTGAGGGCTTCAAAACTTCTGCACAGAATTTTGTCCTTTGACTTCTTTGACCTTTGACCTTGATTTTTTACCTATATTGTACATTGGCTACAAAATGCTACTCCTTCGCCATTTCTAACCCGATTTCGATTCCGTTTGCTTTATGTGATGGCACTAGGTGAGGGCTTCAAAACTTCTACATAGAATTTTGACCTTTGACTTCTTTGACCTTTGACCTTGATCTTTTTACCTATATTGTACATTTTGCTACTAAATGCTACTTCCGGCGGGGACATATATTACGCACCGCGTAATTTCTACTTTTCCTTGTTTCTTACTGTCTTTGTCTCGCTCATTGTAATATATCGTAGAGTTCCCCATCCCGACGCAAGTCTCTTCAACTTCTCCAGCCAGTTGCAGGGAGTCAAACCAAGCTTGTTGGCTCAGACGGATTCATCAGATTAACCAATCAGGTGTGACAAAGAATATATCTGACTTACCCCTTTGCTAGAATCATTTAATGAACTTCTTTCCCAGTTCCCTAAATCCTTAACTGAAATTTCCTTGTACTGTTTTCTTTCTGTATAGAATTTTCTGATACCCACTTTTTTAACTGACACTCCAGCAGGAAACCTTCATTTTTTTTTTTTCAAAATATGGAAAGGATTTTTTTTTGTAACTGTTTTTTTTTTTTGTGTGTAGAGGACGGATAGTTTTTGAGTTGAATTGTACAAAAGTCAAAATTTCTTCAACTGATGTGCTTTCTCTATCCCAACAAAATCCTACCACTGTTAACATGGTGTCGATCGAGTATGTCTTCTTTTTAGTGCGAAAGATAGATATTAAAAGCATTTGGGGAGAAGTTGCATTACTTGGCAAGCCATCATTCCTACTCTTAACTCAATATATTAAACTTGCAATGAACATTACTTTTTTATTTCTGCTCTCTTTTGCTCATGAACTGTTTTCAACAGTCAAGTCGATCACCAAAGAGGAAGTTAGGCAGTGATGGAAAGAGTGAGCCCAGGAAGATCTTCAGGCCAGATGCAGGAAAGAACTTCACCATCTTTGAGGACAAATCTTCATTGTCAAGCAGTCCAGCGGTATGGTATCTCATCAGAGCAAAATGTTACAAGTAATCAGATGCAGTGAAACAGGAACAAATCAGTTGTTGAAAGCATACAAATTGATCATCTATGCAAAAACCAGGAGCAGATCCATCCTTAAAGGTCCTGTTTACCTTTGGGAGCAGTGATTTTAAAAATGTTCGAGATATCACATTCGATGCATAAGCATCTAACATCCTAACATAAAATTTTTGTAATAAAGCCTAAAATATAAAGAGATATCAGTATTTTTCTCAATAAACCGTAACTGTAGATGGTTCAGCCTGGAAACTTTTTTATCATAACTATTGTTCACATTTTGTATAATAAACAATACTTAACATCGATTTCACTGATTCAAATTTTTACAGTGGTTGTTTCTATCCCTTACTCATATTTTAGAACTATTTTAAAGCACCAATGCTGGGTTTTGGTTTCATCTGCAAATGGTAAATTATGGCTTTACTATGTTTATGATGTGTGAAAGATATTATTATTTTTTTTAATCATCATACAGCCTTCATTTCATGTTTAACCATCTTTTCAATTTACCAAGGTTTACCTCCATCGCATGTGTTCTCTTGTCAATTTATCTGCCTGTCAGTCCAGATATTTTACCAGGAAAATACGTAGCTCTTCTAAAGTTCAAGATAATCTTTAGAAGTGTTCAATGTTTTGGTACAAAAGGGCACTTACAGGAAGGTAGATTCTCTCATATATTTTGGGGGAAATATGACATATGGTCCACAGTTCATATTCTTATATTAAATTGTTGGCTGCGATATTCCCACCAAAATTTGAGATACAAGGTCTTGTCACCCCAGCGACGATATACCCTTTTGTTCAATTAAAACAAAATATTGATTTAATGATAGAAAACTGCCTATCCCTAGGACTTCATTTTAGCAGGAGTTGCCTGTATATCTGTGAGATTTGTCATGAATCTACCCCCCAACTTATGGTATCTTTCCAGAGCTCGCCTGAAAATGAAACCGTTGAGATGCTGACGAGGGACACGCCCACAGAGTCGTACTGGAAGGAGCTTGCTGAGGAGAGGAGAGAAGCACTGGAGGACGCCCTCAAGGAGAATGAAGAGGTTTGTTTAAAGGGGCATCCCAGACGATTTTCATCATTTCACATCATGTAGTACATAAATCAACAGCTCCATGTATAGACTTGTGGAATTTGTTGTGACCCTTGAGCAGAGAAACCAGTAATCTGAAAATCTCAAACAAATTACACTGAACAGTCTTGATGACATAGGAGCCTCACATATTTCAGAAATGTAGCAGTGTAATTCCATTGCAATACCCCGTGCCTAACAAGTTCACCTGTGTAGAATCTATGCAAGCCTTCTTCTTTTGTTCTGCTCCCTTGAGCCCCAACTCGTGCATTCTTATGGTGAGGCTGCCATGCCATCATTTTTGTTCATTGCAATTTGTTGTAAATTTTGAAAACATTATTATTCCTCATCCCAGTCACTATAAATTCTTAAACGGTATAATTTATTTAAGTTTGAAAATCTTCCGGAGGTCTCCTTCAATACCCCCACTGCACAGAGATTTCCTCTCATTGGTCACTCATTGGAATCTAAGTTTATTGCTTCTGGCCACCCACCGAAGTGTACTGGACCACAGTCCAATGAATCTCATTTGTGTAATAGGCGACTGTTAGGTGAGTGTTAGACATGTCAGGCGGTGGCCCGATGAAGCAAGATCGTCCTATGAGGGTCACACGCGACATGTCTGACACCCACCTGATACTCGACCAATCAAGTTGGATTCATTAGACTGCTATCTGCTACACATTTCGGTAGGTGGCTGGAAGCAACAATCTTTGCTTCTGATGAGAAAAAAATGTCTGTGGAATGGGGGTACTATAGATTATCTAAAGCCCTGTTTTAACAGAACTTACCCCCAAACAACGTTGGGACAACGTCTAGAGTATGGAATTCCTCACCTCGGGCAATAAAACTGCAGGAGAAAGCGAGGAGTATCATTTTAACAGACATATCGAAAACCTGTCGGTAGGTTTCCATAACAACCAACCCGTTCATGCTCAAAGGGGTCGTGGTTACAATCCATGTACAACATACATGATTGGCGAGCGGTGTGTCCTTTGGACTATTGCGTTTCAAGCATATCAAAGGAATGTCACCGCAAGAGCATTTAAACAGAAAGGTTGTCAGGTTATGTTGGGCTAATGATCCTAGCTGGCTAGGGTAGAATTCTGCAAAAGTTACTGCCAAAATGCCCGAGCAACATTTTGCAGGTCCATTTTAAAGAGCAGGGTAAATAAAGATTTCCCGGACATTAACGGGATGTTGTCGTGGTAACTCTAGTTTGAAAGGCTCTGTTAAAACACGGCGTAAGAGAACAAAAATATACCGCTGACGGTAGTTTCATTGTACTCAAATCCCAGTTATACATTTAAAACTCATTCATGAACTACGCAAATCATATTCATAAGTTACAATATATTCATTGAATATTTGGATTCTCATTTATTTATATTACATTCAAATTATAATTTCAGTGTTGGAGTTACACTAAAAATTTGGTAATTTCAGCGAAAGCACATTTTTTTCCCCCTCTCTCTTTTGAATGGTGGGCACAAAAATGTCTTCATATTATTCAAATGAGGACATTCCTAAATTACCTCAATTCTTTCTCTGTAGTGGTTTGAATTGAAGGGTTTTAAAGGTTCAAGACTCTGTAAGATACATACTTGCGGTGAATATACATGTACTAGTGGGAGCCTTTTATTTATTTCATTTGTTACGTTTCCATTCTGTCTCCAGCTTCACGTGGAAAACAGCCGGCTGAAGGAGGAGAATGAGAAGCTAAAGGTCATGGCAGATCAGGCAGAGTATTTGGCAGATGTTGTGGAGGTAAGTTCATGTGACATGATCATGTGACTGTTTGACCCTAAGGTCCTCTGTTGATTTTTGGTTATTTGTTTGTTTGTTTTATAATCCATAATATCTTCAGCTGTTCCATTGTAGTGTGTATCAACTTATCTTGTTTTCTTCTTCATCATTTTTTTTTCCATCCCTGCAAGCTCCAAGGCCATAGAGATAAACTCTCCCTGCATTGAAGTTTTAGCTGGCTGACAAAGTTGGTTGCTGGTGAGAAAGAAGAAGAAGAAGAAGAAGAAGAAGAACACAAACAGATTGAGTGCATAAAAAAAAAAAAAATGCCCCTGAATGCGATTCACTGAAACATGTTGATATTTGAGGACAGCATTTGCAGTGGCAACGCTTTAGCCTAGTGGATAAGGCTCCTGACTCTCAAATGGAGGAGCCTCTTTTCAAATCCTGCCAATTGCCTATTAAGATGTTTTACTTACATTGTTCCTCATGATGCAGGTGTAAAAATTGGTATACAAATAATGAATGTTTATGAGTGCAATGGACAGAATATTTCATGAGGTGAAAGATGAAATGATCCATTCAACGAGGAAACATTTCATCTTTCACCGAATGGAATATTCTGTCCATTGCACGAATGAAAAACATTTATCATTTGTTTTATATAACGCCTAAAATAGATCCTTGTCATTTGATGTTTTATTAATTTAGAAACAAGAGAGAATCTGTGATCGCGAGAGTGCTCACTGAGCTCTTTACGCTAGCGCGCTGTCGCATGTACACACTGCAAACGCAAGCGTTTTACATGCGTAGTGTGCCGGGCTCTCAGCGAGCGTGCAATGGAGCAAATCACATGGATCCAAAATTGCACTGTAAATGGAGCCACAATTGCACGGATGATGACATCATTGTGAAATGATCAATGTCAAACAACCAATCAAATAACATGGATCTCTTCGGGCGTTATAAAATATGTGACAATGCTGGGGTTAACAACAATGATTCATGTAATGGCAGAGTCCTCTGGGAGAGGAGTGCTTAGTTACACTGAAGAGGCTACCCTGGGCATATAAGACCACAAGTTTATCAACAGTTTCAAGTTTGCATCAACCTATAGAATTAACTTTAATGAACCAATAATTCCATCTGCTGCAAATTGTCATTTGAAAATTACAGAAAAATACCAGATATTTGGGTATTGTTTTGGTGTTGTTGTTTTGTAATGCTCCAAAAGCTAATGTGTTCCCAATGATGCAAATAGAAGGGAATAGCAATGGATTGTTATTTGCTTGTGTAGTTGCCCGTACATGTTTACCCATCATTCATTCATTTTGAAGATTTGTAATTCCAGGGACATCCCATGGTACAACACACCAGAAAGTTCAGCAATATCAGCCAGTTTAAAATCACAATTATTTTATTTGTTCATGACTGACTGGAGTGGGTTTTGGTGTTTAAAAAGATTTTATGCTATGAATTCAATTAAATGCGAAGCAAATCAATCCAAATATAAAGCAACTTCATATTTCTTTAAGAGCAAACCTGCACTTTTTTCCCTTCCTCAGTGATTAAAGAGAAATTGATGACATGCTTAAACTCCCCTTGAGCTCACTCATCATTCATTTGCTCATATCAGTATCCATCCCCCAAACTTCTTTCTTTTTATCCCAGACTCTGATTGGAAAGTCGAGCGAGGAAAGTGAATCCACCGAGGAAAGTGACCAGCCTCCCGACGTCGCCCCTCACACCAAGGAGGAAAATCTGTGCTCGAGGGATGCCGTCCATCGAGATGACGAGAAAAGTGATGCAGGTGACACAGACAATGGCGTTACTGATGATACCGGATGTTCTGTAGAGGAGGAGAATGAGGAAGAGGAGGAGGAGGAGGAGTGCATCCATAATGATGTTCCATCCAACCGGGCTGATGAAACTGACCGAAGAGATGAAGTTGTGGATAGATTGCCAAACAGAGAAGCTTGCAAGGTGGCGGAGGAGGAGGAAGAGGAGGACTTATAGCAAATGGAGCCAAGTGATTTTCATGTGACATTTGAGGTTCAAGTTATGCTGCCATCTTCAAAACAATAGACTACCTGACACTCAGCTGATGAAATGCATTTGTTTGATGTCTGCGTAAGAATGGATTCAAATGTTGGTATCTTTTGGTTTTTATATATGATGTATTGTAAATGTCTTTCTTATTTAAAGAGAGGGAGGAAGAGAGAAAGAGAGAGAGAGAGAGAGAAAGATTGTATGTGTATATAAGTACCAGTGAGAGAGAGCTTTGTGTTGGTTGAGAGGGTCTATTGTGTGGTGAAATGTTATTTTAAACTGAATGTTGATTTTAAACTCATGATCGGAATTTGAATTTTGTTACTCTTCAATTTAGATGCATTAATTTTGAATGTGATGATACTGTGAGATGTTGTGACGATTTGTGATGCCTTAGCTTGTCATTCAGCGATCATTCTAGAAAGGGTTTTGTCAAGTTGGGCCGCTCTGAAGTTTGACATGGAATATCTGTGGCATCAGGCACATGACACTCAAAAGCATTTTAGTCCTACTGTATGAACCTTCAGCATGGCTTTAATCAGTCAGCAAAATCTTGGCAACCAAACACAAAAGAAAAGAAATAGCATAAGTCTTGCAAAATTGAGGAAGGTACATTTTTAAGTCAAAACGTAAAAACTTTACTTACTAATTCCCAGAATTTTTGGAGTGTTCTGCCCTCAAGATTTCCCCCACCCTTCCACTGTGTGCCTGGTTCTACTCATTGACTCCTACAGGGGCAAAAAGATAAGCCCCTGGAACTCCCCAGTCTCTCTCCCCCCCCCCCCCCCCCACCTACCTGTCACCACAGCCTGTTATCAGTACAGCATTCAATCTTAAGTGCAACAGTCTGTGAGTGTGTGGTCTGCTTTTTAAAGTGGTTTGAGAACGGTGTACGGGGAATTGTATTTTGTTTTGTTTTGTTTTTTATCAGAAAGGGTTTCCCAATTTTTTTCTTTAAAAAAAGATCAGTGCACTTTTATTAATGTGTAAACAGACCAGGATGTGGAAAGGTGAGTTTACAGTGTGCAGATTGAAATGTAGCTACAGTATCTCTGCAAAGATTCATTATGTAACATTCCATGTGTCACAGTGCAGCATATTGCTTGAAGCAAAAACTTACCACAAAGATAGTAATTGAATACATCAACAAAGGAAATGAGGAAAGTTGTACTAGTAAAGTTGACAAACATGTAGAACTGAAAGTAAACGTATTTGAGTCCCTTGATACAGCTTCCTATTTGAACCTTTACCATGACAAGGCCACTTGATGTCTCTTAAGCAGAAATCCCTATTAAGTATTCTTTTAACACTACTGTATCCAAAAAACAAACAAACAAGGAAATACACTTGTACACTGTAGTTTTTTTCCAGAGTCCTTGTGAAAGAGCCACTATGCATCACCTTGGAAAATGTATGAAAACAGTGTATTCATGATTTATCTTTAATCACAGTAAACTAAAGCAGGTACAGCTCGTAAGGATACATGTTCAGTATTTTAAATCTGCAACATTGTCAAGGATACATGTACAGTGTATTTTAAATCTGCAACATTGTCAAGAGACATTGTGAGTTGCATGAAACAAGTTGCTGTCGGTGGAGACTTCCCAGTTGTCAGCCCGAGACTGTCCACCCGAGATCCCAAAGGTGCACTATGTGAAATGCTCTGAAGACTTTCCATGATTTGCATGACTTGTGTTTTTTTTTTTCAAGAAAAAATAACAACAAAACAGCATGGTTTGAAGAGAAGGCTTTATGACAGAAATTTGTGTCTCATAGATTTACAGTTTGTATAGTTTCATTCCATCTTGGTACTCTGATGCTGAGAGGGTCCTTGTCAAAGTACAGTACTTGCCCCTCTTTCTCCAGTAGTCCAGTGTCCTTCAATGCTGTAGACAAACATAATGCATCCTTTGCTTGCAATGGGGTCCAGTTCCATGGTACTAAAATTGTCTTGGTTCTTTTCCTGAAGGCTTTGTCTTATAGTGTAGATACAATGTATCTCATATCAAGTAAGGGTGATACAAGTTTCTACTATTCTTTGGGGAAGGGGAATCACTTGTGATATAAATTTTTAAAGAGTAGTACTAGTACATGGAAAACATAGGTGATTATAACATGATACATGTAGTTACCTTGTCATTTAACCCCACAAAAGCACCTTGTTAAATGTGTCAAAGAAGGTTTTGTTGTACTGCATATATGAGCTCTTTGAAAACGAAGTTCTACTGTCAATGATAATTGGGCATGCACACATCTGGTAGGTCTTGGTTGAGTTCTGCATGTCGTGTCTCTTGATGTTGATTGTTGAATACATTGTCGAAAACATCTGTGCCATATTTTGATGACTTGTGTGTGCTGGAATAAAATTCTTATGAAGAGTAACACTGGTTCTTGTGTGATTGGTAGTGATCATTCTTCCTTGTACAATTGTATTGGATATACAAAATATGATTTTATGAAGAGTTTTATTGCAAAATGAGCACTCCATTCTTGTTAAGTTAAGAATATTTTCAGATATAATGTATTTGTGATTAAAGCTGCTAAAAAAAACAGAAAATGATAAGAAAATACAGAACATTTTTATCATAACCTCCAAAATGTTCCGTTTTCTTACAAGTGAGGTATTACTGGAAAGGTTTAATTTTGCTCTATCTGATGATTGACTTACAAGTATATTGTACTTTGAGATGTTAAGAAATGGCACTTGGCTCATTCTGCAATAGAACTCTTCATTTATATGTCTACAAGTGAAGAGTTTGTTTGCAAAAACCGATAAGTCCATTTTTGAAGATTTTGAAGTACGGTCTCTGTCATTAAGTACAAAATGATACCTTTTAAATGATATATTGGTCACTACATATAAAGGTACATTTTTGAAGTTATTGTCAAAAGAAGCAAAAAAATTCTTATTATTCCCTTTATTTTTCTTGACCTTTGATCGCAAATATCTCCATTTGACAAATATGGACTTATCGGTTTTTGCAAACAAACTCTTCAAGTGTATCTACAACATAGTTCTTGTACAATTGTAACAAAGTTATGATTATATTAATCTGCAGTGACACTGTAGATACACATAATGCACTATGTTTTGTAATAATGACATACGTTTTGACAGTTCACATTACCAACTTTTTCTCTCAGCACTGAACTTAACAAAATCTACCCAATACTGATGCCTACCAACAGTACATTTGCACTGTATTTCCTTAACATTTGATAAAAGAAGCAATTGTACACAATTAGCAAAGGTCTATGCTACCCCGCTATGAATCAGCTGTCCAGTACAGTAGTTTTATAGTGCACCCTTGAGGAGACACAAATGAAATACACATTGTAAATTATGTACATGTACGTAGGAACCTCGTCAAAATGGGGACCTAAAAATCGTGACAATTGCCTTGTACACTTTGATAATAATAATAATAAGAAGAAGAAGAAGAAGAAGAAAAAGAAGAATAAGATTAAGAATAATAATAATAATAATAATAATAATAATAATAATAATAATAATAATAATAATAATAATAATAATAATAAGAATAAGAATAAGAATAAGAATAAGAATAAGAATAAGAATAAGAATAAGAATAAGAATAAGAATAAGGTCTTTACCCAGGGTAACCTCTTCAGTGTTGCCACTGGTCTACCAGAGGGCCCTGCCATTATTATTACCCCAGCATTGCCAGGTACCCATTTATACACCTGGCTCGAGAGGGACATGGCGGGTAAAACATCTTGTCCACGGACGTAAGCGTTGGGCGGGATTCGAACTCGGGTCCTCCGACCAGGAGTCGGGAGTCTTATCCACTATGCTACAGCGCCCCCACTGGTTTCTCACCAAACAGTTAACAGGGTACAAAAACAGAGCAATACAAAGAGTTGGGACCTGGGCCCTGTTTTATGAAGAGTTATAATTGATTATATAGTTGATTTCTGTCATAAGTTTATGGCAGCCTGTGTGGTAATTTACAATCGGTTATATCTTTTAATAAAACGGGGCCCTGCAAATTACAACTTATTAAGAGGGTCTTGTGTCTGACCTCTTTATTACAGGGTTCCACTGAAATATAAAATGGCATTCCACCCAGTGGTGGTCAAGTTGATTTACCATAGGAACCAAATAAACAGAAGGTTACAAGTTTCATTAATTTGAGTGAAAGAAGAAAGTTATGGAGTTTTTCAAGTTGACATATTTTCAGTAAGTAAAGGTGATACAATTGTACATGTACTTGTTGCAACCATTTATGCAAATTAGTTGAGATGCTGATGCCTTCCCTTTACCTGCACACAAATCACCACTGCTTTATATTTTGATGAATAAAAAAAAAAAAAAAAAAAAAAATCTCATTTATACACCTGTAGGCCAATAATTGTTGTATTGTAGTTGCTTTACGAGATCGGTTACAACTATTGATAATTAACCCAAAACTCTTTTTTTAATTCTTTGTTTGTTTGTTTGTTTGTTCGTTTGTTTGTTGTTGTGTTTTTGGTTTTTTTTTTGATGGTGACATAATCTCATCTTATTTGAGTGTGTGGTTGTGACTGACATCCAAAAATTTCAGCAAAATGTGAAACGTACATTTTGATTTTTTTTTATTTACGTGCGAATTTGATGAAATTTGTGTTTTTCTTGTTAATTTTTAATACGAGTATGAATTAGAATATTGAATCATTACACCCGTCATGAGAGCAAGCTGGTCAGATATCGACAATAGATGGGGTAGTTTCACTTTGACAATCATGATCATGCTCACACAAAGTATGAGGCACAGAGAATAACGCAACGCGGATGTGTGCGTGGTGGTTTTTTGAAGCTATCACCTCCCTGATACGGCTACGTACGCAGTGTACGTTTGGCTAGCCAACATCCCTTTTGGAGAGATAACTACATATGTATACTTGTCGTACTGATGATACATATCGGTGCCTCACCGAGAGAAAAGGTCACTGTACTTTCTAAATTTAGACCAATCAAATTGGCTATTGAATGTTAGTGTGACAGCTCTGGATTAGGTAATGTGTTTCCTGTGTGTGTGCATGTATGTGTAGGCCTATGTGTAATCAACGACTCGTGGTGTTTATGACTAAACAAGAGAGAGGGATGTTATGTTACGCAATGAATACATACACTATATATGCCTGCTTTGACAGTTGTGCAAAGCTGGCGAAATAAACACAATCCCATGTGTTATTTTCACCAGATTACTTTTTAACAGACACACTTTTTTTTTCATCATTTCTGATATTAGAAATGCACCTGTAGATGACAAATTTAGCTGAATCCTTCAACCATGCTATAAGTTTCAGCTTACATGCTTATTATTCTATTTCTTTTCATTTCTTATTTTATGCAATTACTTTTATTTCCAACAAAAATGCAGTTAATACAGCAAAACGTCCACACAAACATTGTTACAGCTTTAGATATTCAAAACAATACAGCAGATGACCATGCAGCCCACTTCATGAAAGCCCTCTTGATTTCACCCAAACTTATTCATTACTAGTATTGGAACCCTATTGCTATGATGATGGTATACAGTGTATGTATCAAATTTCGATGGGCTTGTATGTGTACCAAAATAGCACTCCTCAAAACTGTTATAGTTCGAGCTATCGAGGGATGTAGCAAGCGTACGATGTAAGCCATGATTTTATCATACTGGAAATCTGTTGGAAAGTGGTTCCTGGGATCGGAAACTTGATGTTTTCCGTACATCTAAGGGCCCCATTTCATCAAAAGGTTGCTGAATAATAGCAACTGAAGAGTTTGTTCGCAAAAACCGATAGGCCCTAAGTCCATTCTTGCCAAATGGAGATATTTGCGATTAAAGGTCAAGAAAAACAAGGAGAATAACAAGAAAATTTTTACTTCTTTTGACCATAACTCCAAAAATGTACCTTTATATGTATAGTGACCAATATATCATTTAAAAGGTATTATTTTGTACTTTGTGACAGAGACCGTACTTCAAAATCTTCAAAAATGGACTTATCGGTTTTTGTGAACAAACTCTTCAACTCTTGGTGGAATGACAATCTAGTCGTGGTAACGACAGGGATCTAGCTTCCTGATTGGCTGTCGCTACGAGAAGTTGCTATTCTATGAAGAGTTGCTATAACAACTGACATCCCGATATCTTTGATGAAATGGGACCCAGTACTTGCTTTTTTCTCCTCCAGTGGAACCAGAGAAAAGATTTTGTCATGTCGGGCGTTTCGTTACATTTAAATCTTGTAACTCCGGCATGTCATAATTGTTTCCACTCTCTTGTATTTGGTTTGTCTTCCTTCAGATACTATGAATTCTGAATAATCAGTTAATAGGTGCAAATTGAAAGTACTGCATTCGCACAATGGTGTATTTCAAATTCCCCATTTTTTTTTTTTGTAATGATGATGATGATGATGAAGAAGACTGTAGTCCCACAATGCTTTGTAAATCAGGATACTTTTGTGACTTTATAGTGTTAAGTGAAGGATATCACTCAGTAACGAGCCAGTCGTAAACTGCGAAAGGTGATAAAATCGACGGTTTTCAAACTCGTAACACATAAATCATCTGTCTTTTACCATCTAACGAGTTCGTTCCTGTTAGGGACATTCTAATCATGATACTTTAACAATTATGGCGTACAATGTCACATTCGCACTCTACAGCAAGCGTGTGGCTGTATTAAAAATTGAACGCCTAGTAGGCCCCCAGTACTAGTAGTCTCTTTCAGACAACTATTTATTATAAACAAAATAACATATCGCTCTAGTTTAATCTAGCTCTCTTATGCTTTATAGCTATTCTATATAGGTCCGTATGTACATGAATAGAAAAATAAAAACAAATGAAAACATAATTAGTTCAATCAGAATTGCAGTGATCCTGATGTAGGACCTCGTTTTTGATCGAATACTATCTTCCAGACGTAATTACATCTTCAGTTGCTATAAACTCTCATTTTTGTATACG
Organism: Diadema setosum; assembly: GCF_964275005.1. NCBI lineage: Eukaryota > Metazoa > Echinodermata > Echinoidea > Diadematoida > Diadematidae > Diadema > Diadema setosum. The sequence continues at coordinate 6,475,001 of NC_092694.1, read as the reverse complement.
TTTACTCCACTGATGACGATACCACTGTGTAATTTCTGAGGGAAATTGTATATAGTTAGTGCATATTTATAGGGCTGTTTGGACGATCTTTAACCAATCGCATGAGAAACCACAAGTGCTGATATAAGAAAGTTAAGGTTATCAACCAACTTGATAGATGGACCGTCGGGGGAGAGAGTTGCGGTGAGTCACGGGTGCCGTGAAATTGACGTTTCCTCTTTACCGAGTGTTTCCTCTCGCCGGCTCTGACGCGTTCTTCCTCCCTTGCCCGTCGGCCGCGTGCCTCGTTCAATGTCCGCTGCATTGGTTGGGCAGACGGGCCGGGTAACGCCCACTCGCGTTGCAGTGATCGGCATGTGTATATTCTACGTCTGGACTCTGGACAAAGACCTAACGCCTGCTAAACTGAATAGATTTACCCTAAACATAACTCAACAGATGCAGTGTGTTTCATAGCATGGTATTAAACTGATTCAGCTTGTTGAATAACTTCTGTCGGGAAGTTATTACCACCTTCACGCTCCTCCCCCCCCCCCCCCGTGTGCCCCTTGATCCTCCTCTGTCATTCCCCTCACTCCCATCTCTATCTATCTATCTATCTATCTATCTATCTATCTATCTATCTATCTATCTATCTATCTATCTATCCATCTACTATCTATCCAACTAGGTATGTGCTATCTATCTATCTATCTATCTATCTATCTATCTATCTATCTATCTATCTGTCCCTCTTTCAATGTGCGTATAGGATTCGCACAAAATGTGTCGTTCTTTGTTTAAGCATGCATTTTGAAAGTATTAAAAAAGACACACAACAGCCATTCTCATTCTTCTCTTCTTCTTCTTCTTCTTCTTCTTCTTCTTCTTCTTCTTCTTCTTCTTCTTTGGGGGTGGATGGTACTATCCCTGATACATTAGTATTATTTTTTTTTTATTCACGGTAGAATATCTTACCAAAGACCATGAGGATAACATTTCACCGGAAATATTGATGGTACAACCTCATGCTTGCGATACGTTGGCCTATACTTGCTATGTGTTTTTCATTTATTTCCTCATTATGTATGTACTTACTGTTGCTGTCGAGTCTTTTCTTCAAATATTTTGTGGTAGCAATGGAAGAAAATAGTAATGACAACTCTACTTAGAGCTATATAAGGCTGATTATAATTATTATTACTGATCTTTTCAGCATGGAGTACTAAAATAAATCCATTATGCTACATTATGAAAAAGCAGACAGGTTTATTATGAGTTGCATATACATTTTAAAATGCACGTTTGAAATGAAAAATTGATGAATATATACAGATTGTTGTGAAAATAAATGACACGGTCGATTCAACATGTCCAATCTGGTGAAGAACGCGTTTATATTCATGACAACATACACGCGTTCAGTGCATGGTGTAGACAGGCAGATTTATGCCCCCCCCCCCCCACCAAAAAAAAAAAAAAAAAAAAAAATCCATACCACTGATGAGAGAGTCGGCTTTGAGACAAAGTAAACAAACAAACAAACATACATACAATCAACAAAAAGCAAACAAAAAATAAAAAATAAAAACAAACACAATCCAGATGAGCCTGAACAGACAATGACTGTGACGACAACAAATGAACAGTGTGGTGTGATTCTCCTTTCCTTGGCCCCTGGGGTGGGGTACCAGGGAAGGCTTGAGTTCACTTCCTCCCGTATTATCGCCCAATTATTAGTCCACCACACTTGTGTACGAAGAAAAACAAATCAGAGCAAAACAAAAACAACGAAGAAAACGAAGGGGAAGTGGACCGTTATGTGCATCCTTCAAAATATGGGGCAAAATGACTAGAGAAGAACTCGTTAATTACCGTCTGGCTTAAAGAAGCGCGATGGAACGTCCTCCGAGCGCAGAATGATGCAGACGACGTTCAGCTTTTCGCGAGGAGAAGGAAATGCGATTAGGGCCAAGCCGCAAATTGGCAAGCCCTTTAGCCTTGAATGTGACTATTGCAGATGGATCTAACTCCTTCTATCATACTTTAAATTGTCTAAGAGGGGGGGGGGGGTGTCTCCATTTCAATATCCAGCCGGAACTGACCTGGTCGCAGTCAATGAGAACTTTTGACTCTCTGTAGAATAGTAAGACCAAATGAGAACTGTGATTCCCACCTCCCTGGTGATAACCGACTGCAAAACTTTGCTGCTATATAGGCAGCCAGTCGATGCAACAACGTCAAAACGGACAATCAGGCTGTGCATAACAGCAATTTCCTATTGAGAATGGTACCTGATCACGGCAATCACGGCATATTGTATCACAGTTGCAATCACGGCATATTGGTCGCCAGTGATTGCAACTGTCTTTCATTATCTTCTCTCTTCACTCCGGGAAAAAGAAAGAAAGAAAAAAAACAAAACAAAGAATAATCACTTCATGAGAAATATCCAACTCTGGTATAGTGTCATAATCACGTGATCATGCGTCTTAGCTGCAAGAGCTATAGTAATGTGATTTTCTCGAGTTGATGATGTACTTCCCATGGACAAGGTTGATTGAGGTGATGAAATATTTAACTCACCTTGCTTTCGTCATACCGAGCTTGCAAGCTCCCCTGGGGTTTGGAAACTTATTAGCAAAGCATTACGTCATTCATTTTCCTTCTAATCAGCTGTCAAAATTGGTTAAACCGGTATGCTCCTCGGTCAAGACTTTTTTTTTTATAGTAATGTGACTTGATAGAGTATGTTATTCACAGAACTCTTGCGCGCCAGTGCAAAGTCGGTTTCATGCCCATCGTATTTCCGGGATAAGCTGAAGCAGACGTTCTTTAAATGACAGATGATGACTTCTGTTGTTGGGAATACACATAATGTGTTAATCTCAGGGTTTGAAATACTATTTTGGGGAGGCCGGAAAAGTTCCTCAACCTCATTCCCTCATCCATATAATGTTTCTCAAACATTCCAAGTCCTTCGGATGCCATATAATACTGTTATACTCCCTCCATCACCAAATCGTCGTTGATATATATGCTTGGCAGCAGGGCCAACCTAAAAACCCAAAAGAATTCGGTCATGTTTGGCAACAGAGGCTATAGATGTTGGCATTGAGTCATCCATTGTGTATTAAGTGGCTTAATCTGCTTCTATTTTCACACTGGCATCATAATAGTATTAGCTGCGAGAACCGAGCAGGTTAGGCCCTATATCATGTTTATTGAAACAACAACAACAACAACAAAATGAAAGAATAAATTGTTTAAAAAATTAAACTCCAAAAGTCACAATAAAAAGAGCTTTCAAGTATTTAATGTCAGCAATGAAGGAGTGGTATACACAGCTTCGCTAGATTCACATGCATTGGTCAATTGTTGTTAAAAATGTTGTTAAGATGTTATATTGTAGAGACCAATTAATCCGAAACTTGAGGGGAGATGACATAATCATTACCTTCATCACCCCGAATTTGTATGTTATTAGTGAGAGACTCATATCATCACTAATTATCATCTTTTTTCTTTTCCTTTTTTTTTGGGTGGTGGTTGTGGTGGTGATAAAAAAAAGCGATATGCTTTGTTTTTGTGCGATTCTAGCGAAACCGAATACATTTTTTTTATTTACTCAGTTTATCAAACTTGAACTTGTAGGTTGAGTGTCCCTTTAAGCCTATACTTCTCATCAGTACTCGAAACCCATGCCCTTATTGATATCGCATGACACCTTCAAGTCTGCTTTCAATCAACGCCCATGCCCTCCTTGATATCACATTACAGAGATAATTACATGTTTGATTCTTGTTGATGAATATCGGTTCCATGCAAATTTTCAGCAGTGCTCTTGGTCTATACAGTGTCACTCATCCCCAACCACCAAAAAACAAACAAACAAACAAACAACAAACAAACTTACTGACGCAGAATTTTTGGAAAAAAGCGGGCTAAATGAAGCTGAAGCGCCTTTGAATTCCGTTTCTCTAGAGTAATTTATGAGACCTATAAGCTCTTAGATATCGTATATAAAAGTGTTTATATGATATGCATGCAGGTATGGTTTCCTGCGTGCACTTTAAATACGTCAAAACTTTCCAGAAAAAACAAACAAACAAGAATACCCTGGCGCATATTGCATGAAGGGTACTATAATATCAAAAATATAATTCAATATCATATTGATATTATTATGATAAGATTTATGATAAGTGCATAAATATATCCATATATTATATTAAACCAATGTATAATATGATATCCTACAACACAAAGTATTGATTTTTATGGTTCCAATCAAAAGTTAAGAGTTGTGATTACAGAAAAAGTCTTATATGCAATTTGTTCTGCAGTATACGCATGCTATTCCGAGTGACAATAAAAATAAATCTCGGAGAAGTGGCTTTCGTGGAACGAATCCCTGTGACACAATAAAGCCAAACAGATCTTTTACAGTTATATCGACAAAGGGGCAATATGATACGAATATAACATGTGATAGGGGTATTTTTAATGGTTACAGTTCGTTAATATTCCGATAAGGGTCGTTATTCAGAGTCTTCGTTAATCCGAAAACGAAATAGGGTTTCATAATTCCAAAGGTTTGTTACTACGCGCCTTATTTTTAATTTCGGAAAAGCCAACCTTATATCATTTTCAGATTAACGGAGCTTTGAAATAACGAACTTTATTTCATTTTTCGGATGACTGAAACTTCGGAACACCGTACAATAATCGATGTCATTTTTGGATCAAAGCCACAAATGTACGGATCAAGGAACCCTATTTTTTTTCGAATAATGAACATCTTTATATGTATAGCTATAAAGAGAATCTTCGGAGTAAAGAACCTTAGTTCATTTTCGGATTAGCAAAACTTCGAAATAATGAACATCACATTTTTAATTAGGGTGCACTGACTATTTTCGACAGAGTTAGATCATGTAGATCATTCAGGTTATAGTTGTTAATGCCTATTCATTTAAAAAAAAAAAAGGACTTTTCTATAAAAATCCTCATACTTTGTAAGTCAATATCCAGCAGTGACAAGGGCAACCACAATGTTGAACTAAATTTTTGTTGAAATGAATTGAGTTACCAATTAATATATCATGCAGGTGTATAATATGCAAGAGCGTATGATTAAGCTACCATCTTGAGACTACGTCTGATACAGATTATTTTATAATAAGGTAAAGACAAATACCATTCAATAACATCTATCACAGTGACTATGTCAATCATGATTATTTTCTTATCAATTGAAAATCATAAACACAAGTGCAATTGTATAAGCATAAGTTAAATGTCTGGTTTTATGTTGTCTTTTTGTTTTGTTTGTGTTTGATAGCCTGCATGGTTCTAGAAAGAGAAGGACTGGAACGCAAGACTTGGAGCTAATGGCGAAGGTTTAAAGAGCAAAAAATGTTGGCACAAATGTTAGCGTCCAAATTGTCAAAGATGAAACGTTATTTGAATAGATCTGAAAACACTACTCTCTTTTTTCAGATTTCATAGTAATTACATCAGAACAAAAAAAAAAACAAACAAACAAACACAAAAAAAAAAACGAGGTGGGAAGGAAAAGGAGCTGCCCACGTGGGAAGGAAAATGGTTTATTTGTCACGGTGCGGCCAATAGCTGTGTATGGGATTCATAGAATTCAATGAGTGACCATAACTTATGCCGACAAGCTCGAACTTTTGAACTTTATTTTGTATGAAGCCGGAGTATGGTTCGTTGGAAATGCCGAATGAGCGCTGTATTACAGTGTATAAAGATGTAGAAATCCTTACGTATGAAGGTGTGTGAGGTATATTATGTCGTCACTCGCATTGGCGAGGTAGAATGTTCAAACTTTCCAGTAATGATAATCAAGATATTTAGCTCTTATATCCAGAACCTTTTTAATTAAAGAAGAAAGCACTCATATATGACAGTTGTTATTTTCGGCTGTCACATAATGATTTGACATAAGACAGTCCATTCTGGATTTTTTCTTTTTTTTGGGGGGGGGGGGGCGGGGAGCTGGGTACACTCACAACATCCACGTATAGCTGCGTTCACGTGTAGCTGTCTTTTACCCGGTGATGTTAAAAAACGCAGTCTCATTTACCGTTCATTTCCTGCGATAACATTTACACGGAATCCGAACTCATTTCCTTTTCATCAAAATCATTAGTTGCGCTTTACAGCTTTACAAGGCGCGCTCACTTTCTTTGGTCGAAGCATATGCTTTTATGACATATGCCATGTCGTGTGATAAATAAGTAAATAAATAAATGAGTAAATAAATAGATTCATATACGCACACACAAAGAAGTAAATCCCCTTTAATCGAAATAGCGTAACTTTAGAAAAAAAAAGTTTTGAGCCAACCAATTCGGCGGAAAAATATTCCTACATGGACTTATTGACTAACATCATTCATCAGTAATCCGTTGAGTCGTGAAGAAGTGAGCACACATTAAAGACAAAATGGTCATTTGTAAAAATTCATCTTGTATTTCGTGAATGTTTAAGTGCTGCTGTTGTCTTATCATTAATTGTTTGGTCATTTGTAAAAATTCATCTTGTATTTCGTGATACTGTTGTCATATATTGTTTGATACACTTATGCAATATCAAAAGAAAATCTAGCTAGCCACGACACAACTCTCTCTTATGTTAACACAGCATGTGCTGCTACATGTTGGTAAAAGTAAAAATACCTCTGCCAAAATACGCTTTGCTAAAACTTTTTTTTTTTTTTTTGGTTGAAAGTGACACTATTTGATTATTGCATACGCAGTGGGATTGGACTGTTTTGTGTGTGTTTCTGTGTGTTTATTGTGTTTCTGTGCGAATCGGCATATAAAACAAAGTGTATAATTTGCATGTTGTTACAATTCAAACATTGTATTGTATTAAATAACTAAACGGTCATTATTTTTTTCCCGCACAATGAGTAAAGACCAGGTGGGTGAACCAACAACGACTACAATAAAGTACAAACAAGCGAAATGTTAACCACCTGCCCTGCAAATGATCTAATGCGACACTAAGCAAGGGTCACAATAACACTGCTCCAGACGATGATCCTGTAAAAAAAAAAAATTCGGGAACACGAAAGAGGTGAATAGTTTTGGTTCACGTATCATTATTTTCATGCCACGGAGTCAGGATTCCAGAGTTGACTTATGATAGTGGTTGGTCAAAAGTCTCCTTTGTCACAGCTAGAAGTAATCTTTCTCTTTTCACCCCCTCCCCCGACCACCGCAAAGCTGTTTATCAATGTGTGTGCCTTTTGATCCGATCAAGAGAATAACTAATAATAATAATAAATGTAATATCCAAACGTTTTGTAGATAAAAACATAAACAAAAATGACAGGATTTTTCATAATTATAATAGTCCAGATAATGTAACGAGACAAAATCGCGAGAACGTGTCAAAAATTAATGATGTCAAGACGACAGGTATTGGGACCGTCTGCGTGATGCCATTGTCGCAGAGTCGTGTCTTGCTCCACCTAAACTCTATTCCATCAGCTATTTCGAGAGCCCGTATACCAATCATGTGGGTTTTCAGGAAGACGAGACAAAATTTGTAGACAGGAGGCCGCCATTCCTGCCAAATTATCGTAAGTATTATAATAAGAACGCTGTTGTCTTACCCGTGTGGGACTATTGGTTCTCCCTTAACTGTTTCTGGGTCATGTTGTGTTTTAGGCGCACAGGAAGCGTGATTCACATGTTTATCATTCATGTCGAGGTAAGACACAATCTGGCTCACGAAACAGGAGAATTCCTTGCCGCAGTCTATTGCGTACTCCAAAGCAATCTACGTTTAGTCCAAAAGATCTAATCAAACGTATGCTGTGAAGAAGCATTAGACACTGGTAGCAAAAGTTTAATCAACAATAGATACATAATTATGGTCAGTAGATACAAAATCTTCAGAACAGGCACGTATTAAACAACTATGTACTCTATCATCATCCCCTGGTCTTTATCTTATATGCATGTATAATCACAATAAACAGAAAGTTTATTCCGAGATTACTATCTTACCATAGGTGGGTAAATTTAAGGAAATACTATACAGTGTACAATACAAATGACTAGGACAAAAAGATACGCAAACACTAAAAACGGATATGATAACATGAAATATTGTCTCACAGCAAAAACTGAATAATGCAACACTAATATTATTACCTTCAGATTTGTTAGTACCAATTAACTAGAATAATTCCGAGCACTCATCCAATAACATGAGCCTACTAAAATACGATACAAATAAATTCGTTCACTAAATCCGTTAAGAGAGAGAAAAAATATATATGTATACATATATATAGGGCAAATTAAAATGCATGCTGTTAAAGAAATGTATAAAAATTCAACGACTGTAACTGCTGAAAAGGTACCGTCCTTCTTTGGCATAACATCTTTTTTGGAAGGAAAACTTTTAATCAATATACACGTCTTATTAATAAACGCATACACATAAATGTCTGCATTTCTCATGATTCCTTTTCAGGTTTTTGCCAGATGATGAATGATAAGATTCTTTGACTGAAATAGAGAATTATAATGACATTTTTTTTTTTATTCCGAACGTGTTGACTGTCATTAATTGCAGATTTGAATTTCGCAGTATCATTGAGATTCAAAACTATACAATTTAAGAAGATGAAGTTGTATAGACAAGAACACGGGGATCCTGGTTTACAACTACATGTGCTATAAATATATTATAGTCCGTCTGTGTCCTCGAGAATGGCCGGTAAGAAGTTGGAAAGAAATTATCCATGTCCTTTGCTGGTCTATTTTTATTCATGTGCGGTGCTCGCAAGGATTAAAAACTCTCAATCACGTTATGTCCTTCCTCGATCGGTCACAGCAAAATGTTCCAAGTCATGCGTTGCAGACAACATTGAGGTCTGTCGCTCTGTCTGTGAGGTCTGTGATTGCAAGGTGAAGAGAAACATAGCAGGTAGAAACTTGATTTGTGTGTGTGTGTGTGTGTGTGTGTGTGTGTGTGTGTGTGTGTGTGTGTGTGTGTGTGTGTGTGTGTGTGTGTGTGTCTACAGCCCTTGCCGGTTTATTACGTAGTTTTCAAATAACGATGAAACAACAAGACCAACTCGACATAATCATAGCCATCAGTTGGAGTCGACGACATCATCAAGTCAATCATCTGAGTATTAATACTGACTAATGAAGAACGGTTACTGTTTGGTGAACATTAGATAGACAGAATTCATGATTTCATAACTTCTCTATATAAAATCAAATTTTCACTCGCTTAGCTTAGCTTATCAAATATTAACCCTTGTTTTAATTCAGTCTCACTTTAACTGATCCCGAAATGCCACAAAAGGCAAAGAATGCCCTGACCGAGTGACCATTGGCCTACTGCCCTTTAAATAGATCTATGAATAGAGCATCACGAATAGCAATAACTTCAAAAAGGAACACGTTTAGGACAACATTTTATCAATAAAGCCATACATGCAGCAGAACGTTATAGATCTCCTTAACGTAGACAGATGTATATTAAACTCAGCACTTTAGTAGCGGCAAGCAGCAACAGGCGACATCTCTCAGTGACTTGGGGGTATACTGACGTGTCCGCAAACTATTAAGTAATGCCTAACGCATTTGACTATTGGCACATTGACCCATTGGCTTAACAAAATTTGTGGTCACAAAGGTCTATAAAGACCCAACAAGCCAACATTTTTTTTTTTACTTTTTTAAATTTTGTAATGCAACCAGCAACAAAAAACCCCAATATAAACAATGTACAAATGACCAGCCTATAGCAATAAAAAGGGCTCAGTAAACGAGTCACCTTAAACTATCTGCCATAATGGAATAACAAAAGAAGATGGATGTCTATGAGATATATAAAAGTAGAGGATCAACCATTACAAAAGCATGGACCACTTCCTCATATGACATTGCAATTTACCTTTGTTTTGTGCTTTAGCACATATTCAGTTTTCTGTTTATACTTCACTAATGCCATGAATGCATCAAAATTCAGAGTTCAACCTTGAAATCTACATCTATAAATATAAAACTTAAGACAAAGAAATAAAAAATTTATACATGTACAGAATTCTATGTCATTATTTACACCAAACATCATATTAAAGAGCGTAAAGGTGTATACCTTATTGGTCTTTTCCGCTATAAAATCAAATAATTTTTGCCATAAAGGTAGTGTTTTAGGACATTGTACAAATAAACAAAAAGCAGTTTCCTGTTCTTGACTACAAAACATACACTCTTGGTGTTCTATTTTTTAAATCTTAAATAAGAATGCATTTAAACCAATAATATCATGAAAAACCTTAAAATAAACTGAACGAAGTTGCGTTTCAATAGTACATTTATAGTTATTCATATGAATAGCATCCCACTGAACTGAAGCCAGCAATTATTGATAATTGGAACGATCACCGACCGATACGATCGCTGATCAATATCACAATGTTATAAAACTTCCGCCCACGTCTCATGTTAATTTATTCAAATTGAATTAAGCGTATCCATCCTTCTGACAAGTACATGCAATTGTGTGTCGCTGCAATTTCAAATGGAGCAAACCTAATCAGTAATAACAATAACGTACAAAATATGAGCCCCACAAGATAGAGTTAATCGTAACTTAAATGAGTGCCCCATCTCGAGGTAACACGATAAAAATAACCAATAATAATATTTCGGAACAAACAGTCGACTGCGTCAAAAATCAAACAGTTGTACTTGACCCAGATATTAAGTATCCAGCCATTGAGTGCCACCTGATTGTTGAGCAGTGTATATATGTGTGTGTGTGTGTGTGTGTGTGTGTGTGTGTGTGTGCGTGTGGATGTGTGTACAGGGTGTGTATAAACTTTGTGTCTTCAGAGATCCATCCCTTTAACAGAGAAGAATGAGTAAGGCAATTTGGAAAAAGGCGAGGCACCGGGTGCATGTTACCCTTCACTGTAATAGAATGCGACATGTGTTCAAAGTGTTGGATTGTCTCCTGAGTCCAGTTGCATGACGGGAATGCATTTCCTCCCTTTACACAATGGGCACATGAACTGAGCCATTCGAAACGTGACTCCTAGAGTCGACGATATATCGCCTGCTTATCATAACTGAATGCTTAGTTTTGTTATTGGAGGGGGGGGGAGCAGATGGGGGTCTCGACTACCACCATGCAAAAAAAAAAAAAAAAAGTTTTGTTATGGACTTCGGTATTGTTATAAAGGAGGTTTAATTTGCTAAAATTGTTGATAAAAAGAACATTTATTCGTGCATGCGCTTGCTACAATGAAAATGGTTATCAGCCCCTTTTTTTAAATCAGGACTTTTGAAAGGCAGAGTGATGCATTCGTCTAATATGTCTGCACTCACTGAAGTCACATGTTTATGTTGTATTTGGGTTAAATTCCCAGAGCTTCAGACTGATATATTTTTATTTCTGTGTTGATGAATACTCGGAAGTGTACGGAATTAGAAAACAGGAGACAATGTTATCGCTCATGGTTGCAACAAAGAGTATAAGTTAGCTGCTGTTTATCAGTAGACAGAAGATACTATTGTAAAGCAGCATAGGTGATAGCAAAGTTTGTAAATTTTAAATCTTGTTATAGATTTCACCTTTTTCTTTGTGCAGTGTTAGAAGAGACAATGGTTTAATAATAATTTAATATAGAAATGACCCTTGTCATCTGTATGAACGGAAGCGATGGGTTTTGTTAACTTACTGTATAATGTCTTTCAAACAGGACTCAATAGCTCTTCTTTGAACAGCTTGATGGCTACAGAGAAATGTTATGAAAGCATCGTTTGAAGATGTTAACATAGTTAGATACATTATCATTTGACAACATTTTGGTTGCACATCGCGTCATTACAATTGTATGACTACCTATCTTAAAAAGAAGAATTTCTCCTGCGATGATATGAAAAAAAAACACAAAACAAATGCATGCTGTTGCTGCTGCAGTTTGCTTTTAAAATGTATGTTATATGCAACTACATATCTTGTTGACCTGTTTACAGGTACGCATATTATTCAAGTGTTATGCGTACCTCAATTACATAAACCTGATGTTTATAAAGCTTACTTAATACTTGCTCAACACAGCAATAAAAACTGTATACAACTATAGAATGCTACTACTACTACTACTACTACTACTACTACTACTACTACTACCGCTATTACTACTTCTTATACTTTAGTAGTAATAGCGATAATGGTAATAATAATATATGATAATAATAATGGCAATTTGAATAATTGATAATGAAAAAAACAATAACGATAATGATAATAATGATGATGATAATAATAAAGATATAGTAACAATGATAATAACTATATCGTTAATAATAAAGTCGGCCTTGTAGGAACGTCACTGGGGCGACAAGACCTCGTATCTACAAAATGTCAAATTTTCAGGAGAGCCAAAAAACATGGCAGCCAAAGCACTATACCGAATGGGACAGACGTTCCTTTGACATGCCATGGTGGCTTTATTTTGGGGATAAAACAACTAGGATTTGGACAGAACATTACTTAACCCATTATTTGACCATAAATGCAAAAAAAAAAAAAAAAATCATTTTCACCAGAATTGCAGATACAAGGTCTTGTCACCCCAGCGACGCTATATTCCATTTGTGGTTTCTTCCGTAATTGTCAAACATTTTCTTTGTCCTATGGGTCATGTGAATAGATTAGACATGGGTAAAGTTTCTGGGCAGGAGATATTGAATCTTTTGTCTTCAATTTTTCAGTTTCATAAATCTAAGATTGCAAGAATTTAATTCCTAATCACAAGGCTATAATTATGATGAGGGGAAAAAAAAGCCATGCTACGAGCAATGCCTTTCTTCAGATGAAATAATGTTCCAGAACAAATTGTAAAAGAGTGTATAAGGTTAACGACATGCTTATGTATAACAAGGCTGAAACTTTGTAGAATATCCCTGGCAGATCAGTAACGCCTCAGGTATATATATATATATATATATATATATATATATATATATTAACTATATACATATATATGTATATATATATATATATATATATATATATATATATATATATATTAACTATATACATATATATGTATATATATATATATATATATATATATATATATATACATATATATGTATACTGAAAGAAATTAGACTTGAGGTGGATGTTGCTGTCGATCTTGTTCTCCCTTTTATTAAATCGAGCTTTAAGCCTGTCATCAGGCCTTCATCAGGATCTACCAACAGAACAATAATATCATCTAAATGGCCTAATGTGTCATAATATATAATGCAATGTCATATAATACCAATCTTCTGAAATATTACCTTTATATACACAAATCAATCATTCAATTCAATACGAAAATAAAATCTAACATCATCTCATCAACCGAAATATATAATTTATCAAATTGTTTATTATATGTAAATAAATTATTATATCAAACTACTGAAATATAGTAATCATATTTTATCCTCATTCCAAGCACAATGATTAAAAACAAAATAGCATTATATGCATAGGCATACACTTGTATATATGATACATTCATATATGTCTATATGCGTCACAAAGAGGCACCGCGTACTTTTGGGAAGTGAACTATCTCACGCAGGTAATTCATAGAATGTTGTTGTTGTTTATAATTATATCTGATTCAAGAGTTGATATATTTTGGCAGTGGTTAAGGTTATTATATTTCGGTAATATATAAAAAAAAAATATATATATATATACGTTGATTTAGATAGTATTATATCAACCGGAGTTGTGTGTGTGTGTGCGTGTGTGTGTGTGTGTGTGTGTGAATATGTAAATGTGTGTTTATGTATGTGGGTGTGTGTGTGTATGTGTGTATGTATACATTATATAACCAATGCAAATAGACATATGAACATATGTATATGATTTTGTTTGTAGTTATCATGCTTAGAATTATGAGAAAATATGGTTATTATATGTCAGCAGCTTGATATAAGACTTTATTCATACATATTCTTTGGATATAAGATGTTATTTTGATGATGAGATGAGGCTAGATTGGATTTTTGTATTGAATTGAATGATTGATTTGTGTATATAAAGGAAATAATTCAGAAGATTGGTAATATATGAAATTGCATTATATATTATGACACATGAGATTATTCAGATAATAACTATTCTGTTGGTAGATCCTGAGGAAGGCCTGATGACTGGCCGAAAGCTTGACTGAATAAAAGGGAGACTCAAGATCGAGAGCAACGTCCACCTCAGTTTAATTTCTTTCAGTATATATATATGTAACCAGGCGGCTGGTAACGAGAATAGAATTTTAAATGTATAACATGTTCCCCTTCCCGCATTTTGAATCACTTGTGAACGGGATTCTAGAACCTTCCCTTTCGCCGGTCACGTGATCACATGTCGTCGTGAACCGCCTTTATGAAGCCCTTATTTTATGGTAATTGGTCTGGTATTAAATTGTTTAAAATATGCAAATATCCCCCCACCGGAAGTCAAGAACACCACTCGGCGACTTATCGCAGTTCGTCCGACGTCGATATCACCTTAACCATTCCTCGTCTCTTGCCTCCTGTTTTACAGAGTTATTCTCGTAGCCAGTCTTCTCGTAACAAAGACGGGTTACATTTTGACGTAGTCGGCAGGATTCGGACGAGCTGTCTCTCTGTTAAGCAGGTTGGCACACAATTGCGAGGGGGAGGACACACGACCGTGTCCCAACATTGACCAGGCTGTCTTGGGCTGGATCTTGCTTGCGCCAACGGGGACTGAGGGTCAACGCTGAGGGACTGCACGACATCGAAGTCAACACTGAGGGACTACACGACATCAAAGTCAACGCTATATCCCTGAGGGCCGCCATCGGACGAGCAGAGGAATGAAGGAGACCTCTACTTGGGAGCATAGAAGTTGAAAGCAGAATTTGTATTATCCCTCGAGATCTTTGTCCATGGTTTAATGATTTGTATTTTTATCGTTTTATTGTGTATGCTTGTTTGTGATTGGGCGGATATTAGTGCTTAATCCATGTTCATTTTGCTTGTTCAACGCTAGTTTGACTAGGCTTAATTTGCATTTTCACTTCCTCCCCTTTCTTTGAGGTTCTTTGTTCTTTCCTTTGCCCCCCCCCCCCCAGCAGATTTCCCTTTATTATTAATTGTTAAGTTCAAAGTTAGACATTAAGAAATGGCTACTCGAGCAGAAGCGGAATTGCTCATCGACGCCCCAATCAATCTGTCGACTCAGCAGGAGGTTCCCACGCCGGCGGGCCCAGCCTTCACCCAGGTTAGGGGGGTCCCTATTTTTAGCGGAAGGGAATCAAAAATGGGCATCGATGACTGGATTAGGGACCTGGAATTAGTCTGCATTGACTACCTAAAGTTGGAGAAGTCGAAGGGTGGAGTGGAAAATGTGTTCGTAGTCACTGACCATTTTACCCGCTACGCACAAGCCTACCCGACCAGAGACCAGCACGCCACTACGGTTGCACGAACTCTGTGGAAAAATTTCTTTGTGCACTACGGATTCCCCCGGCGGATCCATTCAGATCAGGGACGCAACTTTCAGAGCAAGCTTATAGCGGAACTCTGTAAAGTTGCGGGTGTGCAAAGAAGTAGGACCACAGCCTACCATCCCCAGGGCAACGGAGCTACCGAAAGGTTCAACAGAACCTTGATCGACATGCTGGGCACTCTGTCACCGGAGGATAAGGCTGACTGGAAGGAGCACCTTGGTCGTCTTACCCATGCCTATAATGCAACTCGGCATGAGTCGACGGGATATGCACCCTTCCACTTAATGTTCGGAAGACATCCAAACCTCCCTGTCGATGTGATGTTCGGCCTACAGGAGACTCAAGAAGAGCAGACCCACGATGAGTATGTTTCTAACTTCCGTGATGGGCTGCAAAGGGCATACGAAGTTGCAGCAGCGGCGTCGGCCTCCTCCAAGCTCCACCAAAAGGCCCAGCATGACAAGAGGGCGAAGTTATCACCCTTGCTCCCAGGTGACCGGGTGCTGGTCATGGACAAAACGGTAGGCGGACGTAAGCTTGCAAACAAATGGGAGCCCATCCCATATGTCATAAGAAATAAGCACCCAGACCTACCGATCTACCGTATAGAGAAGGTGGATGGTAGTCGTGAGAGGACTGTCCACAGGAACCTACTAACGCCGTGCATGTTCCTCCCGGTTGAAGAAGACCTGGATCCTGACCGAAACGTCCCAGAGGAGGAATCAGGTATTTCGCAGGCTGAAGGACCTCTGTCTGTCGCTCCAGATCACGCAAGCCTTGGGATGACTGGGCAGTAATGAGACATAGACATGTTTCCTCACACAGCGACAACCTTCACCAGCCTCCTGAACATCGGGATAACATCCCACAGACCCTCGACAGCCCTGACCGACCTCCAAGCGAACCAGACCAAGATCACGACGACCTCAATCTCACAGAAGCTGTCACCGAATCAGACCCTACCACGCCACACGTTGAAGCCCCTAGATCGGACACACCTTCCCTCCCGGAAGATTGCCAGCCCGCGGGGCGGGAAACTCCTCCGGAGACAGGACAACGGCCTGCCAGGATGAAGGGACCGAAGACACGTTCCAGCCACGACGTAGCACCAGGCACCCAAAACCCATTGACCGGCTACAATACAATGCACTTGGCCACATAAATGCAGTGTCCGTCTACCAACGAAAGCTGGAAGCTGGTCGACGATTGTGGGCGCGTTGGATGAATCTGGCCATGGCTGCCGAGCGAGCCAGACTTGGAATTGTAATTGACCATTGATGATAACTGAATTTAAGGATTTGGCGTTGACCAGAGCTTGTGTTCCGATGGTATTAGTTAATGCCGTGGGAGACATAGTTTCAAAGAGGGGGAGAGTGTAACCAGGCGGCTGGTAACGAGAATAGAATTTTAAATGTATAACATGTTCCCCTTCCCGCATTTTGAATCACGTGTGAACGGGATTCTAGAACCTTCCCTTTCGCCGGTCACGTGACCACATGTCGTCGTGAACCGCCTTTATGAAGCCCTTATTTTATGGTAATTGGTCTGGTATTAAATTGTTTAAAATATGCAAATATCCCCCACCGGAAGTCAAGAACACCACTCGGCGACTTATCGCAGTTCGTCCGACGTCGATATCACCTTAACCATTCCTCGTCTCTTGCCTCCTGTTTTACAGAGTTATTCTCGTAGCCAGTCTTCTCGTAACAAAGACGGGTTACATATATATATGTAAAATATTCCTCGATACTTGTAAATTTGTCTATGTAATTCAATCGTTGATCTCTCTCCGCTTCTCTCTTTCATCACTTAGTCGATCTTTCTTCGAAATGGTCTTCATTTCTACTCCCTGTTCTTCTCACTTTCTTTCTCCCTCTATCTTTTTCCATCGCGTTCCTTTTCACTTATTTATCTCCACTCTTTCCTGAATATCACTCCTATTTTCTTTATTTAAAGGAAATCCTGTTGATGTCATGGTCACTCCTGCTTATATTCTTCGTCACCTATTTTTTGTTTAACTTGACCCAGCGCCAAGTGGGCAGTCATCTGTTCTCTATCGTCCTGATTTTTTAACGGCATGTCTCAATTTTGTCTTTTTCTGTAGCCTTTTTTTTCTTTCAAATTAATTTCCTGTTCACCATGGACTGGGAGACTTCCAAATAAACCATAAGAGCGCCAGAGTGATTTATCGCATGAGATTTTCTTTCCGAAAATCCCCAATTTCCAGAAACACACTGTTCTGTTGTTTTGATTTGGTTGAATAGACTATTCTTCAAAAAAGTATAAAAAAAACCCTCCAAAGCTAAGCAAAGAAAGAAAATATAGGAAGGAACGAGATAGGATAAAGAAAATAACAAAAAATGCGTTAAAGACATATGCATTAAAGGATTTCCCCACTGTCAAGCCCAGTAGTTATTAGTTCGGAAGCATAAGGGCATTAAACAAATTTGCTTGGCAGGGATACCGCCTTTCTGGTTCTTTACACACTGAGATAAACTCTAACCCAATTTGCTGCAATTTAATCGCTATCGATGAGACATTTGCCTGTTTTTATAAGCTCTGTCATCGGCTTCGGGAGCTGTTTTGAACGTGGCCCAGGATTGTAAGATGAGGCGAAGATTATCAGGTGAAAAAAAGTCAGGGGAAGTACTGCAGGAGGGAAAGCTATAAAAGTATGAAGACTTTTTTGCCTTTGTCAGAAATGTGCGATTGTTAACTACAGGAAATCAGATGAGTGCAGTGATTCACCCTGTACGAGCTATCATTTCTCCGTGCTCGAGTAGTGTCGAGGGGGTTGGAGGAGTTTGCCTGGCTGATGAAACTTCCGTTGTAGTGAAACTTCTCCCTTTAAAGGTTTATAGTTTGCCTTCTCTTGCGAGAGTTTATAAAGAGCCGACCTTAGAATATCGTGTTTGCACTGTGTAGGATATTGGGACTACTTTTCTATTTTGAGGATGAAGTTGACAAGTTTTGTGTTGCAGTGGCATTCTTACTTTCAAAGGTGTTTATCAAAGGCAAAGTATAGTCTATGTTCAAGAGCAGTTGGACAAATAAAGTGAAAAACGACGTGAAATGGGAGAATTGTGCGATTATGACATTACTGGCATGTAAACTTAAGTTAATGTTGTCATTGTTTCCAGAAAGCATATGGATATAGTAAATTACATGAAATTCCCATTTTCAAATTCAACTTCAAATTCAAATGAAATTCTATTTCCATTAACACACCTAATGTCTGGTACAGATTCAGAGATTTAAAAAAAAATCTTTCGCCTTTCGCCGGTTTCAATTCATTTCTTTTTAGCACATTATGAAATACCCTGACCGTGGATTAATAAATAGGCCCTACATTTTTTTTTTCTGGCGTGTAATAACATTAATCAAAGTTTGATACTGCAATGTTTTGCTTTTTTAATCATGTTTTATTATTTTCACTGTTGCATTATGATTTAAGTATTCGGCTGGGCTATCACTGTGGAACTCACCGTCACCTCACATTGGAAATGCGTCATCAACGGATTTTTTTTTTTTTTTTAAAGATGGAGCTGAAGACTTTAGTTTCACGATATTTGAACTGTTCAAATTCCGTTATCTTACCTTTGTGCTTTAATCTTCGAGTGCACCTTGGGCGTTTCATTTAATGGAATTGGTGCAATTTATAGATTGTAATTATTCTTATCATAAACACCGCTGCTGTCAATACACCTTCATCAACAACAATATTAACATAAAAACCTTATGTATTTATTACTATGTCTGGGATTCTGTTTCAAAATGTGCTTACGGCGAAACCAGAACTGTAATGATATGAACAAAGGGATAAACTTCAAAGGAAAATATGCTAAAAGTTGTAGATACCAAACGTTGAAACAAACAAAGATGTACGCGTTATAGGACAAAACATTAAAAAGAGCTGTAGAGAATATGGAAGAACTATATTTTAAGGGTAACTTTAACGGACATATTACCCCCACCCCCCCCCCCCCACACACACACACAACACACATTATCCCGAGTGCCAGAATTTGTTGAACTTGATTATCTGAAGATGACTGAAGGGCATGCATTGTTTGTCTTGTCAAAGTTATCCATTTAGAATCGGCCGCATGAAGATACAAAGATACACATAGATACACATGGAAAATACAAAGACATACACCAGTATACTAAACTGTGCAATGTAGGACCCATCGATATATGAGTTTGATAGAAAAAGAAATGGTGAATGAGATTAGTTTGAGTGACAGAACAATGCGAATTGAACGCATTATTTGCAACTGTCATCACAATTATTAATATGGAATACCATTCTTGAAATCAGAATTAGAATAATCATAATCAATTGAATAAGCAATGATAGTGATAATGATGATGATAGTGGGAATGACAATAAATGATAGTAACAATGAAATTGATGATGAGTTATTATAATGATAACAATATTAACAGTGACATTATTGTCAAGAAATCAATAAGTAATGACAAATGATTGGAATCATCATTGATTGACATTTTATTCAACAATCGATAGTATGATTTCTTTGACTAAGTCAAATATCCAGAGCTAGGCATGTGTGTCATCCATACATAAGGCGTCAGTTTCGACGTAACGTATTTTCTTAGCTGAATATCAACGCTCAGGGAAATTCTGAAATGTGCAATTGACTATAAAAAAAAATAAAAAAATAAGGAAACCTAAAAATTATTGATCGACTTTGAGTTATAACAAAAGATTACCGCAGGCTGTCTAGCTTCTTTATCGTAATTTCTGAATGCTTACTTTATAGACGCAGGTAGTCGTTGAATGTACATTTATATTACAAATATGATATCTTGACAGATTTATTATCAAGAGACATTAAAGATTCCATGAGAGTACTGTTAATGATCACTGCATTTGAGATTGACCCAATATTATCTGTGCCTTGAAAGAGACTCGGACCACTGACCAAAGCGTATCAATCAATTATTCTGATATTTCATCGTTCACTTTGAAAAAAACTAGTGTACGTTCCTTATATTCATTATATCTGAGGGAAGATGCTGAAGTGTAAGGATTGACTGGTTTGCCCTTTCGTCATTTTAGCATCTGACGTCGTTCTAAAAGCAATGCATGTGGTCCATATTATTCTACTCTTGCGTGCATTCACCCAAATGTATTATGTTAACCAACATCCCCTGCACAGACACCTGCATTGTTCCACATCATCGCCACTTCCTACCAATATTTTTAACCAACCACACTCGGGTCATCTACCCACTGATCAATATCATCAGCAAAATCTTAAAATCGGAATATGCCAGAATTCTCAACATCAGCACTACCCATGTCTCTACCACATTGCCACCGACACCATGTTGTTGTAGCTGTAAGACGATTACAGTTTACCCGTCTCAGATACTCCCTCTTAATTGCATTATTTGCCATTTGCAGATGAAATTAAACCCGGCTTTTTTTTAGCTTCAAAACAAGAGAGAGATAGGGAAAGAAATGACCAATGTAAACATTTTAGCATTATAATCAGTGTTAAGTATTGTAAATTCTGCACATTGTGAAAAATTATTTTATTGTTATAAATGATAAAACGGTTTCCAGAATAATAAAATACCGTCTACAGTTATTATTTTTTTTTGGAGAAAAATAGTGATATGTACTTGTATCTTTGGCTTTATTGCGAATTTTTCATATGGTAGGATGTTTTGTGATACAACTTGACCTACGCACATGCATCTAATGTGATACCTGAGATAACATTTTTCTTTTTTTTATCACTGCTCCCAATATGGCAAATAGTATCTTTAAAATTGCATTCTTAGCATCTGTGACACGGAAGTCAACTTTGAGATACATACATTCTGCTGAGTAGCATTATGTCCACACAGTCAGTGGTTATATTAAATCAAGACTCCACTTCAATCGGAGATGAGGAAGAGACACACATAGCTAGACTATTAAACACAGCCTTACAGTCACGGTGTGTGCCAGAAATAATACGTGGACATAGTATGTTTATATCATGATAATGACTGTCCTCAAGGCCAAACATTAGGAACACGATATATGGGGAACGTGTCAGGAAATCACACAGCAAATTCTAATTAAACGTGACAAATATAGCCTGACCCTTAAGTGTATAAAGAACCACACCTTTGGGGGATTGTCCGGGAGCTAGTGACATACTTTTGACTGCATTCGAAATCCCTCCCCATCACACACAAACGTGCTTGCGAGCGCGCGCGCGCACACACACACACACACACACTGCTATTGCACAGAGCATGCATCCGTAGAAAGTAAAGAGGATTTCACGAATGGTTTCATTACGCATGATTCAGACTACGCCTTATAGAAACAATGCTTTCATGTAAATTCCACATTTTTCACAATCATGTATAATTATCTTATCTTTTCTATTCGACAATTTGCACATTCAATTTCTGGTTAATATGATTATTGTTAATTTGTAAATGGAATATAAAACAGGGAAGGTCTAGTATTTTAACAACGAATAGTGCCTACCATCTTCGGATCAATCATAACGCAAAAAGAGAAGGAAGGTCAAAGAGAGTTGTTTTAAAAACTAACTACAAAGCAATTTGTCAGGTTTGTGACATTTCATTCGAATATTTAGCTTTAAGGATGGAAAACAGTATTTACAGCATATATCATGAAATATGAAACAAATATGTGCTTCCGAAAGATTACTGAAATGCTAAGCGAAAGTTTAGGAAAATCAAACAATCCGTTCAAAAGTTATGAATTTCAAAACTTTTGGTTAACGTTCCATATGCCGCAAAGAAAGTCTGGAATAATGTGTTGTCATGATAGCACAACAATACCGAGGGACAGAATTTCACAAAATGTGTTTTCGACTTCCATAATGCACTTTTTGATATCATAAAAGCTTATACCTCCTCCTCGTAAAATAATATCTGTAGCAACATATCTCAGTAATAAATCTAGAGATATGCGCTTTACATCAAAGTGTATGTTGTCATCAAATTCATGACTCTACTAGCACTCTACTTTGTTGAAAGAAATCATATTAATTACATAAAACATATGATTTGATCGATATTTGTACCAAAAGCAAACTTTTCCCTATACAAGTCTCTTTTGCTGAGCCATTTCGTATTCACAACAAATATGCAGTCACTGATCGACAAAAAGTAGTATCTTAATTTCCTTTCCGAGAGGAAATTTGATTTGTATGCAAGCGAATGGTAGATATTATAGGCTAGAACAAAATCACGACATATTACTGTGACTGGTAAAACTGCTCGTGGATAAAAAAAAAAAAAGAAAAAGAAAAAGAAAACACACAAAACAACGTAAAATGCATAAGATGTGAAATCTCTTTAACTGTTGGACAAATTGAACAAGACATCATTCTCTTCACTTAAATTTACTGAATGAAGATGATATCATAACCTCATATTTTACCATTAATAAGAGTTTTTCAAATTATATTTTTGATGATGATTAAAAGCTAAAGGTCATCCTTGCTTGGTTATCACAAGACACCAATGATTTTATTCAGCGGGTGCGTGTTTTTGCTCATTGATTTCATGACAAAGAGGGTGATTTAATGATATATTTGTGTCCATGTCGTTGGGAGACTTAAGAGGCTATAGCATCATCAATACTGTCAATTAAGACTGTGGTTGCGAAAAATATCAGTACACTGATACACCTTACAATCTGCACTTTATCGAATGAAGAAGAAGAAGTAAGGAGAAGAAGAAGAAGGAGAAGAGGAAAAAGAAGAAGAGGAAGAAGAAGAAGAAGAGGAAGAAGAAGAAAATAAGAAGAAAGAGGAGGAGAAAAAGTAATACCTATCATTCTGTCAAAGTACGGGAAAGTTCTACACATCCAATACTTTCTTATTCTTGGAGATTGGAGTGAAACTTCTTCCGCTGTGTTCGCTGGTTTTAACTCTTTAGGTTGATGTCAACTTGGACAAGGTGAAAATTGTACTTATTGTTTATATATATTGTATATATATATATCCCATTAACTATGCACCTAACTAACACCTAAATGAGCAGTAGAGAAATGTCTTCATGGTTTTTCATTTTGTTTTCCTTAGCCTGCCGCTATATCTTTTCTTTATTCTACCTTTTTACTTGATGAAAAAAGTGCTGTATCCGGCAATTAGTGACTAGGACTTGACAGGATTCGATCTATGACAAAAATGATGTCCTGGGCATAATCATTTGCAGCTTGGTTGCCATGGATATTGTGAGGTCATGAGACGTTCAGTTGCTGTTCAGTTGCCGCGACACTTGTGTCGTCTAACACGACATGATGAAGAGGAAAAGCTCCGGTGTAGACGCATTACACTCGTGTGTATACAAACAGCCCTGGAACAATTACAATTCAGTGCCTGGAACAGTGAATGGTAGGCCTTATGGCTGAAGAGAAATACCTCTCCAAATTCAAGCTGATATGAATACAATGGTTAAAATCATACACACATAATGGTGGCGATGTAATACTATCGGATGTTTTCACGAAAAAAAAAGTGATTTTCGTCAAAAGCACATGATATGCTGAATCTCCTAATTCAAGCTGATATGAATACAATGGTTAAAATCATACAAACATAATGGTGGCGATGTAATACTATAGGATGTGAGATATGAAAGCTATAGAATTTAAATGTTTTCACGAAAAAGCAATTTCGGTCAAAAGCACATGATATGCTGAATCTAGTGTATAGGGTAGTGATGTCATCGCCCCACACATTTTTTGCTGATCTTTATACAATTCTTCGCTAAATTTCTCCTTTGAAGTAGTAAAAATCGAAATTAAGGGCAAAACTAGAATCCTTTCCATCAGTATGTTGTGTGAGAATACAATGGTGTTAAAGTTATCTAGCATAAACATCATCTTAGAGTTGTTGTTTTTTTGACAAGTGTGATAAACTTATTTTTATATGTGGTATATTTATGCTAAACCAATGAGAGACCTTCAATGTCATTACTTATTGATATTTTCAATTCTGATTAAAGTTCTAGCACTTTGTTCGTTTGACTTCAGTCAATTTGAAATCCAAGTTGAACATAAAGAAATTACAGACAGACTTCAACAGACAGAAAGGAGGGACTAATTAAAAGATCGCTGCACTCTTCTACTTCTTATATTGCCATGGTTCAACTCGTACCGTGATTAAAGATGTAAATTCCGGATTGCCGGATGTGAAATTCCGTATGAAACAAAAACGTATTCAGGGAGTAAATCTCTAAGAACTTTTGATACAAAATGATTCAGTGATACTCTTCTCAGAAAAAAAAAATAACGAAGACTTTGAAACCTCTCCTTCAGTTCCATCACACAAACAACAATTTAACCGTGTCCTGTTATGCCACCTAAAGTGAGTATGGTAAGACTTCCATAATTAGCAATTCCTTGTAAGCCGAGCGTCAATGACGTCACTTTAATTTCCTTATGGTCACAGTAATTGAGCCTATTAAAGATGATGGCTAGTGTGAATATTTCCTGCTCTCTTTATACATTCTATATTTTTCCTCTACTCTGCTGTTCCCTAATTCTATTCACAAGTCAATTTCTATTCACTCATCGCAATTTCTTTCTTTACTGAGTGCTTTTCTGTCTTTATACAATCACAAAGACATAATGTACTCTGATCAAAATATACATCATAACTTCATTTAATACCATACGCCCTTTCTGACCCTGACATCCCTCTCTCGATTTCCTTCCCTCCTTCATTCTTCCCCTCTCGTCCTGTCTCCCTCTCATTCTATCCATCTATCTGCCTATCCATCCATCCATCTATCCATCTATCTATCTATCTATCTATCTACCTACCTGTCTATCTATCTATCTATCTACCTATCCATCTATCTATCTATCTATCCATCTATCTATCTATCTATCTATCTGCCTATCCAATCATCTATCTATCTATCTATCTATCTATCTATCTATCTATCTATCTATCAACCTATCTGTTTTTCTATCTACCTACATACCTATTTACGTTTCTATCTTTCATCTCATCTCGAAACCAAGCGTGTTTGGATGTGGTGGAATATCTCAAGTTATATATAACAGTATGATAGAATGGTGATTGCATTATTGTAAGTGGGCGTGAACATTCATGCATATTTTCATCACAATTTCTTCTTTGTTATTGCTACAGAGGGCAGGGAGCGGAAAGAGACAATCCATATGATGATCCGTATGAAATACGGTCTGTATAAAGTAAGGTGTTTCAGAATTTGTGGTTATATAACTTTTTGCGGCAATTGATTTTTCCATAGTTTTCTGTGTATGTACACAAATATATTTATTTTTTCCCCTCTGCACGTTAAACACATGATGCTAGTTTATGTTGTGATGTATGTCTGGTTCCCTGTATTTTTTGAGTATTCATTTGATGTCTTATATGTAATGTAATATTATTTGCTATTTATCTGTTGTCAATATGTGTTTATGAATGTGTGACAAAATTCAAATTTCCATGCCATGTTTCTATACATAATTTGGACAATAAAGAAATGAAATAAATGAAATGAAATGAAATGAACGAGGGGTTAATAATCATCATTAGTCTTAAAGAGCAAGACCACCTTCATATACATATGGAATGAGTGAATGCAGCAATATTATTAGAACACCTCAGTGAACGTTTGGGGGAAATCGGACAAACCTTTCACAAGTTATGAATCTTTTAAGTGTCTGCTCAGTCACTGCTGGATGAGAAGACTGCTACAGTGTATGATGTCACATGCGTACAACAATATAAGGAAAATACAAAGAGAATTTTACATATTTTTATTTTTTGAAAACAGTGGGCATTTCCTCTAGTTGTCACTGACGTATCATTCCCTCTGTCTTCTGAAAGAGGCAAGTCGAGCGTTCTTTTATTACGCGAGAAAAGTCAAAATATGTGGAATGCTCTTTATGTTTTCTTTATATAGTTGTACACACGTGACATCACAAGCTGTAGTAGTCTTCTCATCCAGCAGTGACTGAGCATAACATTAAAAAAAAAATCATAACTTTTGAACGGGTTGTCCAATTTTCCTGTAACTCTCACTGATGTGTTCTACTTATATTGCTGCATTCACTCAATCCACATGTCTTTGAAGGTGGACTTTTCCTTTAAAGTAGACTGAAATGCAGTCATAAAAATGAGATCAATTCTGTGATAGCAGTCATATTCTTAAACAGACCTCTCCACTCCTCCTCTCCCCTCCCATCTACCCCTCTCCCCTCTCTGCCCCTCCCCTTTCCTCCCCTCCTCTCTACCCCTCTCCCCTCTCTGCCCCCTTTCCTCCCCTCCTATCTACCCCTCTCCCTTTTCCTTCGCTCCTCACTGCTCCCCTCCGATCCCCTCTTTAACCTTCCTGTCTTCCGTACTCATCAAACTTTATTTTGCCACATTCCATAGCCTGTATAAGGGGACTAAACTAATGCCGACATTATTAGATTATAGAAGTAAATTTTAAACCACATTACGTGACGAGACACAACTTACGACTTTATCTGAATCAGCAACTTAAGAATGATGTATTGTAACTATGTAGATTAGAGCCTACTACATTATTACTGAATTTGTTACGCAGCAGATCGAGATTTTTTTAAAGGTCCAGTTTACCTTTGGGAGCAGTGATTTCAAAAATTTTCATGATATCATATTTGATGCATATGTGTAGGTCTGTTGTATCATAAAACATCCTACCATATGAAATATTTGCAATAAAACCTAAAATATAAGGAGATATCAGGGTTTTTCTCAATAAACCGTAACTGTATACGGTTTAGTCTGGAAAATTTTTTATTATAACTATTGTTCACATTTTGTGTATTTAACAACACTTAACATTGATTATACGGATTCAAATTTTGACAGTGGTTGTTTCTATCCCTAACTCACATTTTAGAACTATTTTATAGCACTAATGCTTTCATCTGCAAATGGTAAATTATGCCTTTAAGTTACGTATATACTTATTAATATGACTGTCCTTTGAAATTCTAGACTACACATTACATTACTTTTGACGACCGCAGACGACTCTCACGTCTTCTCCTTATCGTTTGTTATTTATGTACTTCCTGGTTGCTCTACGGCATTTTCAGTAATATGAGAGTTGTTTTTCTTTTGATGACAGCGGTCAGTATAGTGATTAAAAAAAGAATGACAGACGTAACCGATATGTGTGTCAAGTTGCCTAAGATAGAAAGCATCGTCTCAACATGTTCAACGAAGTGTTGTTCCTTATCTACAAACACAGATAGCGAAATGCAAAACCAAATACATGCATCAGCGTGTTGCAATGTTCGATACCCCCAGTGTGCCTTTCAACCCCACAATGTTTTGTCTTTGGTGTGTGTCATCAACAGCGTCTCAGGTTTCGAAGTTCGTTGGGGATTTTTGTTCACGTCACAGGACAGACATCAAGCAAAGAGTGTTGTGAGGTTTATGTCGGGAACGTTTAAGCCTTATCATAATATCGGGAGTGAATTCGAGTGGAGCGCAGTTGTTAGATGGGGAGTAACCAAGTATGTGTCATTGCATCGACTAGGAAAAAAAAAACCCCGATGTCTGCTATCGATATTTGATCGATGCTAAAATCATGGACACAGCTCGTGCTATTCCCCGGTTTTCATAGTCTTATATCCAGCCTGTCAAGCCTGTAACAACAAAGGAAACAGTTTGCAGTCTGTCATGAAATACACAAGAATTTATTTTGCTATGTACCTATAACCATGTTATCTTTGCTCTCCTGTTCAATCTGTAACTATGTTCCTGCTAAATACTGTTTTAAATATCTTATTATAATATCTACATCCTCAGTGGCATTCTTTATCATCTCGCCCTTTTTTTCTGTCTTTCCCTCCGAATGTGTATATGTATAAATACACACACACGCACGCAAGCATATATATATATATATATATATACATATAATTTAATATATATATATATATATATATATATATATATATATATATATATCATAATATTCATATATATTTATATCATTCATATGTTACCACATGAAACATGAAATATTCACGAAAAGATAGATAGAAAGATAGATGGATACATATCACGAAGAGACCAATGTCACTGCAAGTTTGATTGACTCATCGTGATTGCATTCTTTGCGAGTTACTGTTTACAGAAGTAGGATGATAATTAGCATTATTAGCTGTTCCATTTAATATTTCTCCCCTCGAGGAGGTGGAAAGTTATAATTAGAATATTTACACGGGATAAGATTGCAAGGAAGTGCTCACTATGTTTGCACGGGCTAAATTACGGCCGGTGATGAATGCAAAATCTTTCTTTTGACGGTAATTCTTAATAAAACGCCTGATGATGCTGAGAGAAGTGAGAATGTCTTTCAGAGATTCCTTTTTCTATACCATTCGTCGAATTATTGATTTATTTCATTTTTCTCTTGTTGTAATTTTTATTTATCTACAAATTAATTCATGTCTATATTTCTAACTCTATATATTACATATAATTATCTTATATATCTTTCTTTCTATCTATCAATCAGTTGATTAATATATCTATCTATCTATCTATCTATCTATCTTTTTATCATCGTGTATCTATTACTTTATGCATCCTGATATTATATACATATATTTAGTATAGAGTGACATTTCTCTTCTCCTTTTTTTTTACAACCTTTGGTATCATGTATATTCAATGTACATTCCAGTGCTGTTTTGTTTATTAATCTACAGGGTTTCATAGGCTCTTTATAAGTTTCTCTTTTCAATTTCATGCACAATTTATTTTTTTTTTGCCATTACGTAAGTATTTATGATAAACAATGCACATATTATACTTTTTTTGTATAAGAATAAAACTGACTTACTACTAATAGTAACATCGCTTCTTTTACATGTTATAACTACTCACTACTGAATAATTACTGCCATTTTCATAGCAAGCCACTACCATGACTACCAGTAGGTTTTTTCACTCTTTCTACTACCCAAATTACTACCATGACTACATTATACTGCTGTTATGTAGATTATTTACATAATTGTCCTTATTCCTTTTGCCGCTATTCTATAATTCTGTAACTTTTACTCCCTACTACCATGTACTACTACTACTAAATCACTACACTGCTGATAAATACTACTCCACTACTACTATACTACTACTACCACTACTACTACTACTACTACTACTATTACTATACTACTACTACTATGCTACTACTACTATTACTACTGCTGCTACTACTACTACTACTACTACTACTAGTATTACTACTACTACTATTCTACTACTACTACTACTGCTACTACTACTACTACTATACTACTACTATACTACTACTATACTACTACTACTACTACTACTGCTACTACTACTACTACTACTACTACTACTACTATACTACTACTACTATCATTACTTCTATATTACTGAGAGTGTTGATACCTCTGTCATAATATATTAATGTTATTTGGTATTATTTGGACACATCAGTTTCTACATTGTGTCGATATCATTTTGGACTCCAATCAATATCCTAATCACCTCATTCAGTCTTTCATCTTTATTACTCACGTGGACTTTGGGATTATGGTGGAAAATATTCACAGTTTGATACTATTAAAGAAGCCATCTCGTGTCATCAAAGCGACGGGTCGGTTGTCCCAGTGACTGTAATGACAGTTGTAAATGCATGGACGTATTGCTGGTAAGTTTTGAGTTGACTGACGAGCACATCTTCGGCTCCCCGAAATGTCGACTTATCCTACATCACGCTCTCTCGAAGCAGAATATCATAATACTTTAAGTCTCTACGATTTACAGCGTAGGTGAAAGTTGAAATAAAGTGTCTTTGTACCCTATGCATCGTCCCTACCCCCCCCCCCTTTCTTTTTTAATGATACTGCATGCACACTATCGTGCTTACGTATAAGATCAAAGAGGTACTATGTCTAGGCGAGCTCACCTATCATAGCACCTCTTTGCCTAGACATACACACTATACTCTTTTACATTATTAACTTGTACGTCTGAAATATACAGTAAATGATTATTACATACATTTACGCGTACGTACTAAAATATGTTTCATAATATACACTGACAAAAACAGAGTTCACAAGCGCTGCTATGATTATTACATACATAAACATAATCGTATACTAAAATACATTCCATATCTTACACTGATATAAACAAAGTTCAAAAGCACTGCAGACTGTTGAATTATTTAGACCATGATCATAATCGTTATTATGTGATCATATTTACGTTCCTGGTCATGTTCAGAAGCTCCTTTCGGATGGTAGAAATAGGTCATATTCCTCCACATCATTATGGTCATATCCTGTTCGCCAGTACAATGTGCTGAAATACTATAGTGCAAGGAGGAAGGGGAAGGGGAGCCCTAAAGATTTTGAGTATAGAAAGCTTCCTTTTTTTATCATAATCCTTTCATCTTCCGGTAATTGGCTATACCGCGTTGAGCCGATGTCAAATTAATGAGCTATTGTATATCATCATGCCTAGACGTGTGCCAATGTATAGATCTAAAAGTGTAACAGCAATATGGTACTCGATTGTCATCACCCGGTCCCGATAATGATTAATTTCCTAAGCTGATTGCCGTTAGACACGATTATGTTATTTTCGATGGGCTATACGGGGGAGGGGGAGGAGTTGCTATTATAGAGAATAGGAAAAGAGGGTATTCTTCATGTAAGGCAGGGCAACATCGATCTGACAGCATCAGATTCTTGTTAATCTTTTGTTAGTACCAGTAGCGGCTGAAGTCAAGGCAGCATATACGTTTTAATCGATTTGATTTGATATCAATCTATATCTCCTTTGTGTTCACAAAAGCAAGAAAACAAACATAACTGAGTTTCAATGGTTATTACCATATATCATTACTATATACAATGACGCTTTGTCCATCTTTGTGTACAAACATAATCGAAAAAAAAAACTACACTAATAACATCACTTGCAACAAATGGTAGTAATTGTTATACCCCCGTCACACTAATTCGGAATCAGCACGAATCAAGCAGAGCCAGCCGGAATTAAGGATTTTCAAAATTCGCGCCACATTCGGGAGAAAAAATTCAAATTCTTACAGCTTGGTAGGGATATGCTGTTCGAATACTAGGAATGCACTTCGAACCCTTCTCGAATCATTCTTGCTCATTCCGAATGGATAAGCTCTCGAAAGCTGCTCGAATGTACTTGGAACGCTGTAGGAATATTCAGAATGCTGTTAAAATGCGGTCAGAATTGTTAGAAAGCACTTCGAATGCCGCACGAACGCGGTTCAATTGCTGCCCGAAGTCTGATGGTCAGAAAGCGCCTCGAATGCTGTACAATCTCATTTCGAATGCGGTCAGAACGTTCCAAGAATGGCTACCAAATGTACTTTGAATGTTCACGAATTCAAACAGAATGCAGCCCGAACAATTAGAATACACTTAGAATATACTTAGAATGCAACACGAATGTCCCGTGTGTTTTAAGAATGCCGCCGGAATGGTCTCCGATAGCGTATAAAATGGGGATTTTCACCAGTCTCAACCCGATCATCCTTGGACCATGTTGCTTTGCTACAGATTGCTGTCCTCCAGCAAGACCTCCTTGAAAGAGAGTGCCTCGGAAAATTACCCCCTGTTCAATTACCCCGGACCCTTCCCGTGACCCTAACCCTACTCCTAATCCTGGACCTAATCCTAACCCTAACCCAAACTCTAACTCCAAACCTATCCCTAACTCTAATCTTTACTCTAACCTTTTCACTAACCACTATTTAACTGGGGGTAATTGTATGAGCATTTGAGATATTTTGGCGGAATTTGAGGTGCAACACCGTTCCGATTCTCCCTAAATGAGGTCAGATTGTTTCAAATGCTGTTAGAATGCCGTAGGAATATTTAGAATGCAATCAGAGTCCAACTAGAATACCCTTCGAATGCAGATCGATATTTCTCCACTTCGAATGCTCCTCGAATGTTTTAAGCATGGGTAAAACATTCGGGCTGGCCACAAGAATGGGCCCGAATGTTTCGAACGCGCTCAGAATGTCGTCAGAATTTTTAGAATGCACTTCGAATATGCAGGAATTCAGGAAGAATTTTCATACCAACGGCATTCCGGCTCATTCCGCCTCTAGTGTGACGGGGGTATTAAGCCAATCAATCTCAGCCAATCAGACGCAAGGATTTCAGTAGCTTGTAACAACTATCACAACTTGTCATTGATAACAAGTTTTATGAAACGGGACCTAGATTGTAAAAAGATGCCCCCATTAAAGATGGAAATAGGTTTCAGAGAATTTTGATTGCCTATCACTGGCTTTTGGAAGGGAAGACAGCAAAATGACCCCGTTTCACAATGGATTTGTTGTTGTTCTTGTTGTTGTCGTTTTTTAATGGAAGCTATATAGCAAAATTACCCCCTAAATGACGAAAGCGTGCCGAGGTGAGCAGTGTCCGCACTATTCGAGACCCTTACTGATGCTTTTTGGTTATCTATTCAGGATTGCTTGGGAAAGACTGGAAAACACCAGCTAATTGAATAATTTGTATTTCAGAAGAAAATACTAATTGATCAGCATTTCCATGATTTTTTCGGATTTTCCCCTGAACTGAGCCCCTAAAATATACCCCTTTTACCGAAAAATCGCAACAGGTGACAACCTGTGAGTCGAGGTGAGGGTGTGACAATATATTGCAAGAGGCAGGTGTAACATGAATAATTACTAGCATCTGTGTACCGCAGAAGGATTTCAAGTATAGCTTTTCTGACAGCAGCAGTAGGGGCCGAAGTTTTTAGTGTCTGTCTGTCTCTGTCTAGTGTATAGTCGTCATGGTTTACACAGGACCGAGGTGGTTCACATAATACGTGTAGATATTAAAGGTAGGGAATCCCATTTGCATGCCTTAAATGAAGAGTTGTATAAATACAGTGGTATGTCGAAGAGAGTATCATTTTAGAAACTCACATGAAGTATTGAAAGTGGAAGGTAACATTTAGTACATTTTTATTGACCGTTAGATTTTGAATTGAATTTTTTTCGGGGCTCACCGTAAATTCCAGTACATTACTAGGCTACCTTTGCAGACCCATGCACTGCATGTGTGTCCATCATGTATATTTTTTGAAGAAAGTTCATCAAAACTTACAAACATTTCTATATACATTCTTGCCACATACTCTATATGTTATTACATCAGCTCTTATACTTTTAAATTTGTGTTTATAGATAACAAAATACAGAAGACTGCAACAAAAAGGCTTAAGTGTGGCTGACACACAGAACTACTGAGTAGTTGAGTTTTGTGCATTATTCAAATTGTAGATAACTGTTGACTTCCAAATTTCTAAGCAGTGGCCTAAACAAGTCCCCTGAGGTTCATATTTAATGTTATGCTGCATTTTGGGAGGTCTGTAAAAGGTATCCCCTACAACATGCATGACGAAATAGTGTCCTTGTGTCTTCGACGTTTTATCGAAACAGTTGACAAACAAATCAATATTACAATATTGTCACAGCAAAAGGAACGCAGGTGATTTCATATTTTTCATTAGCATGATTAGGACGATTCCGAAGCTCCACGATGATTTACGTATCCGGGAAAACATGAGGACATTTGGAGGAGGATTTATGCATTTTGAAAGATCAAGGCCTCCGGTCTCAAGAGCATTCGGGC
Source organism: Diadema setosum (assembly GCF_964275005.1). NCBI lineage: Eukaryota > Metazoa > Echinodermata > Echinoidea > Diadematoida > Diadematidae > Diadema > Diadema setosum. Next base: position 6,440,757 of record NC_092694.1, on the reverse strand, counting down.
AAAGAAAGTAAGTTTCATCAAATCTGGATGACATATCATCAAGCATATTACCTCGTTTCCTTGTTACCGTCGATGCGACATGGTTACAGACCGGTGTCCAGGAACATCTTTCACCAATCTTTCGATGGCGGTTCACTGAGTTATAAAGAGTGCATGGACAACGGAATTCATGACCGTCTCGATTTCTTGTTTATCCCAGGGTCACTTGAATCCATTCCAACTCTCTGACTAAGATAAGGGATTTACAAGAAAAACCTTTAGATTTCTTCCTGAAGAAAAAACAAAACGCAGATGGCAGTGAATGTCGAATTCAAATAAACTGTCCACATGGCTTGATTAGTTCGCTGAAATTAGGTAGAGGCATTTACATGAAGAAATTTTATACAATTATGTGTCAAGTATCATATACGTATACGCCTTTTCATAACGTACATTACTATTAACATGATTAATCAGTTTTAAATGTTCTATATCCATGATAGCTGTACATTTATTCTATGGAAAATGAATAAATATGTTATTTGCATATTTTCTATCGAGGGATCCTCGTTTCCCAAGCTCTGATTTTCAGTCCATCACTCTTTTTCATCATCATATGCACGTGTTTTGTATTCTTTATACTATATAATATGTTACGTTTTTTGCTGGAATGAAAGTATCATTAAATTGAACTGAAATAAAGAAGAATCTTGATTTCATTACTGACGGAATGCTATTCTAAATTCTGTCGCATATTTTGTCCATCCATAATGTTTATATCGATAATCAAAATGATACAATGTGATGTAAAACGCTGTGAAACAACCAAACAGTTCGTAAGAGCGCCATACAAATGCAATTATTGGTATTGGTATTTTGTCGTAAATATCATGGCTTAAATTCATTTCGAACGGCCACTAGAATGAAACTCCTAGGCCTGTTCAGTTGAGGAAATCAAATTCAAACACAGAAACAAAAACGCCTTTAAGGAAGTCTAAAGAAGTTAATGTGGTGTACGAGGAAATCATGTTAAACCATGATTAACAACCAGAGCTGAAAGTGGAGGGGATCAATCCTAGTTTTGTCACCCTGTGGAAAGAAAACGATATATCTAGTGTGTATAACTCCATACTCTCCTTTTTATATAGAAACGAGCGAATAAATGACCCCATAAGCCGAAGTTTGAAGGTGCTTAAGATCGTATCATTATACCGTTATTTCTTTAACGGTGATTTTTACCCAGGGCTCAGTTTTCAATGCTCGTATAGTTTTATACGCGTGTGAGAAGTTATACTAACAAACTTTATGGGACCTTGTGCTATTTTAACTTTGAAGAACCAGAGGGTATCATTATTATTCCCAAAGTTATAATCATGAACAGGATATCCGTGTGCCTTGCAGGTAAGCCGGCGAGAAGCACACATTTTGACACGAAGCCAGAACAGACAGAAAAACTTTGCTGGATGACCGTCTAGCAGTAAAGGCCATATGGACCCGAATCCACAGGGTAGAGTGGAAATCAAATCAACAGTTTTAAAACTATATGTATATAAATGAGAATGAAATAGATGTGCCTTAAAGGGGATGGCTAGTAACTGATCAGTGGGAATCAGTGGGAATGCGGGCCGCTAACGATCGCCCCGTCACTGTAGGCCTACAGGCATGCTATCCTGGAAACATTAAATTGCACATTACTTGAATATGAGACCATTCTGAAGCAAATAATTTTCACACAACAATAGATATAATGTACTCTTAAATGAATCCCTCAAGGATTGGAACAATCATCGCCAGCATTCCCACTGATCAGTTACTCAGCCATCCCCTTTAAATGTGAGCGTGCTGTGTTCGCTTGTTTTCATTATCGGTGGTCTAAATTCAAGCTGTCAGCATTTGCATAATCCGTAGATCTAGATTTGAACTACCTCTTGTAAATATTTGTCATAAGACTGACAGTTATGTCCACAAAATATCAACTGGAGTACTTGGGAGCTGATATACTCTAAACCTAATTATATTGCTATTGCGTAGGACCTATAAAAAGTGACATATCACATTTTGAATGCAGATCTAGGCAACATGTATATACTGAAGCCATCAGAATCATTCATCTCTATCATGGCAAGGTCCATTTGATTTTATTTTTGTTTCTTTTGACAAAAACTGCCATGGCAGACATTAGATATGTTTTTACTTGTTGATCCTTGTTGTTCCTTATGTCACATAATTATATGCAATGATTATTTGATTTTATTTTTCAAGTTTTTATATATTATTTTGTTACAATAGAGGATAATAATTCTGCTCATTGATTAATAAATGGCAAACGTGTGATATCTTTCCATTCAGGGAGACGCTGGTTAAGTTTATTGCATGTCAATAGCCCCGAAGAGCACAAACTATATGCTGGTACTTTTCCACCAGCTTGACCCGGATAAAGAGAAGTAGAGTGTTACAGAAGTGTACTTGCCACTGTAAACGGGGTCCAGCCTGCCTATACCGTTTTTCACTATAATAATTTTAATGCCCATAAAGCTTATACCACCTCAGAGTGAATTTCACACTTGGCGATATAGCCCGACAGAAACTAGCGGTATACTTTAAACTCTTTTATTGTAGTTGTTGTTATCATGGATTGTTAGTATGTTATTACTACTCAAGGTGACTGTGATAGCACAAATCAAGCATTATGATATAATATAATATAATATAATATAATATAATATAATATAATATAATATAATATAACATAACATAATGTAATATGATATAACATAATATAATATTAGAATAAAAAATGAAACATATCGTACAATATCATATCATATTTTATAATAAATGTAATATTTAAAAAAACTGACTTTGATAACTTTCGATGTTGTTTTTATAAATTTTGTCCTTACTTCCGACTCTATATGCGGACTTGCCTTAAAGAATCTGAGATGAAAGGGGATGACGTTACCCCATTGTGTCACTATCGTGAATCACTTGTTCTCTGCACTAAAACTATGGGACTTAGCATCTCGGAGACAACGAGTTAAATCTTCTTTAAATTAGTATGTTTAGTTTAGGACAAATGTACGTTTGTAGAATGTTTAACCATAACCATAGTGCGGGAACTCAGATTTTTAGTGCAGGCCACATTCTATCCAATTCCCTCCCCCACGCACACATAATCATATCAGACACCCATTTCTTCATTGCAACTTAATGCAACTACGTAGTGATAAAGTATGATTTCAATTATACAGACACGGTTTCATTTCCCATTCTAGGCCCCTCGGTCTGTTGTTTCCGGTTGGGAGCGTCGTGGAAATCAAACTTGTACTGTAATTGTTTTTCTTCAGAAGTAACAGGGTTCCTGAGCAATTACTCTCTCAGATTTTTCGTACAGGCCACATTCTATCCAATTCCCTCCCCCACGCACACATAATTATATCAGACACCCATTTCTTCATTGCAACTTAATGCAACTACGTAGTGATAAAGTATGATTTCAATTATACAGACACGGTTTCATTTCCCATTCTAGGCCCCTCGGTCTGTAGTTTCCGGTTGGGAGCGTCGTGGAAATCAAACTTGTACTGTAATTGTTTTTCTTCAGAAGTAACAGGGTTCCTGAGCAATTACTCTCTCGCCAAATATGGAGCGGAAAAATTGTTCAGACCAGCGGGTAAAGGAGGCGACGTATTTTGGTGTCAGGCCAAAAGGAATGATGTCAATTATTATGACAACCAACCTTGTGTTTCCCTTTGAACACCCCCCCCCCCTTACACACACAAGCGCGAGCGCGCACACACACACACGCACATGCACACACACAGCCCTCAGTATATATTTTAAGCAAGTGGAACGGGGTGATGAACTACACAAAGCTTTGGATCTTCAAAGTAAATGTCCTGAATTCGAATCCTATGTCCAGTGCTTCTGCTGCTGGAAATATTAACTCTAAGCATAAATTATGTATTCCTAGTCATTATCAATTTGACTAATTTTTTTAATTCATGATGCAAAGTTTACATTACAAAACAACATTCCTCTAAAAACTTAACTTGTGTAGGGTGCGGCTTCGGATCAGTGCGTTACAAACTGATTATTGTACCCGACAACGGCAGCGCATAAAAACTCTTATTTTTAAGAAGATGTCTTAAGCAGGTTAAATGGATAAAAAAGGTCTGTTTAGTTACTGATATGTCGCCATTTCCTGAGAATGACATCTGTCAAACAACGACCAGAAACAAAAAGGAAAAGGATGGGGATATGGGCAGGAGAGTTGTTTCGAAAGTAATGGTTCCGTTTACTGGTGAAGATAGTTATCATCTACAGGATGTGTGCGCCCCCGTTTCAGGGCAGCGGTTACCGGCAACGGTGTGTTTAGTCAGACTGCAGTGAGATTTGGGCAGATTTGTGTGTCGTGTACGAAGAACTACATTAGTTAAAAGTACTAGAGTTATTCGCCACCATTCGTCGGATAGTGGTTCTGGCTTTTTATTGCCTCCGTGTTACTGTGTAAACTTTACTTTTTCATGTGATATTTAATCACTTGTTTATCGTCTATTTCTACATCACAGCCTTCCATAAGATCATAGTCTGAACATGAATGTGTATAATGTGCTTTGTGCCAATTCACGCAAGGGGCTCAAATTATTTCATATAGTAATGCAAATAAAAAGAATCATTTTTCCTGCAGGATGAACTTTACGACAGAGGTCCCTGTTATGTAGCACAAGAAATATGACTATAAATGCCTCCTTTACAAATATCCCAGAGCCAACTTCATTTTATTATAATTCAAATGTGCAGTACCATTGGTAACAAGCTTGTCTTTTCAAAAGACTCAGTCTTTAGTTTGTTTTACAAACGAATTTACTGTAATAGCTTGTCTCCTCCAAATGAGTAGATTCGAGATGTCGAAATTTGTTCATGGCAACACAACATCTCGTGTCGCTGGGAAAAAAAAAGAAACCGCCATCCTGTTCAAGGCATTATTTATAATTTGTATAAGCTAAGGAAAGGAGAGTTCTACCTAGATGAAATCAATCTCAATTACCATCAAGCATAGGATTCCATGTTGGATCTGCTGAGATGTTTAGAAATTGATTGACTGATTTGCATGTTGTTGTTTATTGTCATCACTATGAATACGACAATAAAGATAAATTTTATATGGTGATAGCAGAAAATACAATTCGTATAGTATAGTTCTATAATATAGTTCTAAGTATAGTTCTATAAAAGCCGAAGCGATTAATCAAGGGAATTAAAGGTCGATGATACAGTTTCAGCGAAGCTTGGTGTATATAAAAAAGGGTTTCATCTTTGCAGATTCAGTAAAGGCAGCTCTAAGTAATAAAAAGAACACAGCAGCGAAGTTTGTTTAAATACAAAAATCTGTTCGAAGATTATGAATGTTCAAAGTGTAAATTAAATCTGTCACGATGGAAGATGTCCCAGTTTGATATCAGACTGATAATATAAAGATGTGGGGAATTTCACAATATATGAAAAATGAATATTTTCTTGACTTTATTACAAATATAATGCGAAGGGTAAATAAATTTCCCCTACCTGCGCTGTCTAACAGACGCACGTAAAGTGCTGAGCTCTTCCATTATGCCCAAAGTGGATTTCTAAACTCTCAATTTGGAACGCGTTGTTCAATTTCATTCAAACATTACTAATACGTTCTGCTAACATGTCCGCAATCGCTGATTCCTCATTATATATTCAAAGTAAATTCCCTTTGAATTGGACGAATGCAAATTAATAGGTCTACACGTTTAAAATGACTTGCTTCCAGAGAAGAGCAGAGGATAAAGGATAAAATATCTATGGTGCGCAGAGCTCCTTCTTCAAATGTATTGCACTTTCATATTAATATATTAATACATTAATATATTAGCATGTTAATATATCAATATGTTGATATATTAATATATTAATAGTGTTATATTTTCTTACTTTGAACAGAAGGGCCAAAAGAAGAAAAGCAAATAATATAACTGTATTTAGATATGCTTTTCATTCCACACAGCTGCACGCCCGTCTGACTTTATCTCACAGCCTGACAAGTCCACCGAGTATAACACAGTGAGGTGATTCCAAGCGGTTATCAACGTATCTTGAATTTCCGTTCGTCATTACCGTTCATGTGTCCCCATCTTGCTCAACATATCCGATCGATTGATACTTTGGTCATAAACATTGGTTTGCGTGGACATTATTACCCCCCTCACTGCACCTCGTACTCTGTCCAGCTGCCGCGGGCTGGCAGTATCGCGATGCCTACTTTGTGAGCTCATCGAAAATGTTGCAACTTTTCTAGACACTTTGGAGCCCCTAACAACTGGCGTTGGAGGCTATGTAAGGGGTGAATTCTATACAAAAAAGAGAATGTAGATGAAGATATTATAGAGCACGTAAAATTATGTCCACTTGAATTTCATAAAATTATCTGAAGTGTGGTATTTGAGGACACTCATGTGACCATGAAGTTATTTGCGTGTTTCTTGCAGAAAGTAAATTCAGAAAATGAAACTTTCCAGAAACTTTAAAAGAATACTCTTCCTCTGAAATGGTGGGGGTTATATGTAATGCTCTTGTACCTAGCAGCTGTTGAAAAGTTGGTCTACTAATTTCTGAGGGGTCTGCAATATATAAGTTAAGCTTCTTTTAATAGCAGTCCCTTCCTTTTCCAACAGTCTGTTTGATACCATCATTTGATACAACGTTAAATGAGTTTATATGACTTTGTTCAAAATTTGTTATCTTTTCATGTGACAATGAAAGAGTTCATTTAAATACATTAAAAGAAAAACTTTGGGTTTATACAAACGAGTAGCAATTATAAGGGTGTACGATTTTTCGTTGAAAATGGAAAACTATATGAAGTGAAATGAAATGGAATGGAATGCTAAATGACATGAAATAAAATAGAATGAAATGATTCTTACGAAATATCAAAGAACTAATAGCCATTTTGAATAACCTGTTTCTATCAACTTATTCACCATCATTTCATCTGTTGCTTATGTGTTCATCATGCTGCTTTCACCCCCGTGGCTGTTGTATTCCCTTGACACTCGATGACGCCAACACGCGGCATCCCGCTCGAGACACGAGCTCCTGGTATACATTAACTCACTGCGTGCCAAATTCCTCTCCTGTCCATGTCCTGTCCTGTTAGCCATGTGTGTGAAATTTGTGAACATTTCGCTCATTGACACAAAAAGGGTTAATGGGCAGGGGAATGACGCACGACTCGCTTCTTGGTTGGGATACTTGACTATACTCTCGACCTCTTATGTCACTTCCTATCTGGTTTTCACAATAATGGGTCTGCTTTGCTCTATGTGACGATGTAGTCATGTTCGTGATTCACCCGTTAGGTGGAGGTGTAGAAGCATTAAAGGGAGGGTTTACCCAACATTGAAAAGTTTCATCTCAGATGGAAAAATAGTGATGGAAATTCATCTGTTAGTCGGGAACTAGATTGAAGCGTAGGAGAAAACATGGAGAGATCTGCCTAGTAATGATTGTAGGACATACAAAACGTCTTGGCGACATCATTGAAACCTCAATAATGCAATCATTCTCACGTTTAGCTATGTTTGTAAATAAGCCCATTTCAAGATACATCCAGAATGTCTTCCCAAACGAAAGCAACAGTAAGAAATATTTCCTATATCTAAACATCCTTCTCCAAAGTTTGAAAGAATCTATAACGGAACCATGTTTCTATCTCCTTCCCTTCCCTCCTCTCTCTCTCTCTCTCTCCCCCTCCCTCCCTATCTCCCCCTCTATCTTTGCTTTCTCGAAAATCTTGTAAAATAAGTTTAAGAGAAGGATGGCAGTCATTGGCAGTGGTGTAGTTACGTAATAGTTTATGCAGGTATAGGGATGATATACGTGATGGCACAATGTGCTGTCTGGGCCATGGTGCAACAGTGTTGGCAGCTGAAAAAGAAGAAGGAGTCGAAAGATGCTATTTCTTACACATGAGAAAAGATGATCTGTTTTTCCTTTCCGTCAAAGGAGCTAGGTATCATGCAGTCTAGATTTAGACATGTTATCATCTTAGACTCTTTAAACCTGATGGCCTCGAAGTAGAATATAGTATATATTGTGCTAAAAAATGACTCAAGTTTGAATGATTTTCCCAGGAACCCTTTGACAGAAGGGACGGGGGGGGGGGGGGAGTTTGCTTGTAAGGCAGGTTGGAAGGTATCTCGTAGGACCAACATTCTAAAATTCCATTGACGTTGCGTCCAATCATGTTGCGCAAGGGAATGAAGAGTTAAACGTGATTTACATAATACATGTACATTTACAAAATACAACACGTATGCATGTGCTTTATATTTTCTAATATAACTTTATTGAATAAAATCTACGTCATATCCTATTTGGTCGCCATTTCAAGATAAATACAACTTTCAAATATAGGCAGATTTCACATAAAGACACAATTCAATGCAGAGTAAAGGCCAACATCTACATACTGACATAAATACTGTTTCAACGTGATTGCCAAATTACCAATAAATCCTGCATGGATTTCGGCATAATTCTCCTAAACAATATTTCGCACATGCCTCGTATTTACAATATTGTTTCAAACATTCGAACTGTAACCACCTGGTAATATCATAATTGTGCAAGATGTCTGCTATTTCATTTTCATGTTGAAGCCCATCGAGTCATACATTATACGAGTCCATTTCAGTGCAGTGCTGTACTCCTTCGCAACCAAGACCCTTCGCCTATTATAATGAATTCAAACGGCTGATGCTGTTATAGGCTGCTCGTGAAAAGCTCATCGGTATATCGTAATTTCGTAACAGTAAAGTGTATTAAGACATGTAGATGATAGTTTTGGGTCCTGAATTTTTACTTCGATGTAACGAGAATTTCGTATTTAACTGTTTTCGTTATAACGGGAGAGCATTGAATAAGCACGCTCTAACAGAAGCTTTACACGTACGCTCCTCAACCACAAATAAACACGTTAAGTATGAAAACTAAAATATTGACTTTGTTACGTTAATGTATGATATTAGGACTTAGCTGATTCGCCAGCGCCTGCTCTCTAAAGCATCGAGGTATTTTTTTCATGGACGTAAAGATTGAACTTGATACATCTTAAGACATCGAATCACTGCGTTATAGCTTGTAAAGGCAATTACAGTGTAAAGGGTCTACATTGAGACGTGACTTAATAATCATGTGGTAATTGTCCACCGGAGTCAAATTTCCGGCCCACGGTTACGTATTATGGTTGAAAGTGTGACTTGTATGCAAGAGAACTCCTTAACCTTGATCTCAAAATCAAATCCTGATTCCTGTGATCAATAACGATTGTCAAGGGTACAAACACCATGCCATTCTGGTGTCTTATCTTCTTGGTATTTCTCGTCTTTTTGTTTCATTTTAATGCCCTCTTTTCAGTATCTTAACTCCACTAAAATCTATTCCAAAATGGCTCGTTCACTTTCCATCCGACCTTTGGCGCTGGAAAACGACATGTACCGCGACCTTGCGAGGTAGCCCGCCACCGTCGGCCGACCGAGGTAATGCGGTGTTACTAGAGACACAGTTCGCGTACGATACTGGGGCATGTACGGGTCCTCGGATAAGGCGGATAGTTTACCACCTGCCTCAGGTATCAGCTGATCGTTGAAAGCTTCAGAATCTTCGTCGTCGAAAAATGAATCGCTCTCCGGCTCGACGTCGGCGAAATACGTGTCCAAATCGAAGTTCGACTCCTCGAGGTGGAGTAAGCTGTTCGTGACTTTGAAACTTCCAAGGTTCGTGCGGGAGGCAGACTGCCCAAAATTCAAATTGTTGCTCGATTTGAATTTAAGAGAAGACAGGTTACCGCTCGACGACATCGACTCACTCGCTGCTGCAAGTGGGTGGAGACTGCTCCGTGACTGTGATTGGACGAGCGGTGCGTTGCCTCGCGCTGATTGGTCACTGCCGAAGTTGGCGCATGACTGCTGTTTGCGCAGGTACGTTGCGCGAAGGCTGTTCTGGGTGCTGCTCCGCTTCAACTGATGTATGGTCGAACGCAGTCCCATGAACTGCCTCATCAGAGACTGGTCTTGTTTCTTCATCTTTGCCTGAAAAATACAAGAAGGGAAAACAGTTATAAGCTTGGAAATAGTACCTTTTAAAATTCATCACCATTACGTAAAAACTCCCTTGGGATTATCATTACTATACACGTTACATTACATGTTATCTTAAAGGGGATGGCTTGTAACTGATCAGTGGGAATCAATGGGAATGCTGGGGATGATTGTTCCAATCCTTGTGGGATTCATTTAAGAGTACATTATATATCTATTACTGTGTGAAAATTATTTGCTTCAGAATGGTCTCATATTCAAGTAATGTGCAGTTTAATGTTTCCAGGTTAGCATGCCTGTACAGTGACGGGGCGATAGTTAACGGCCCGCCATCCCATTTACTGACAGCCTCCCATTTTCGATTATTTTTGTATTTGATCTAAACACGGCTGTTACCGTTTTGATTATTATCTGTCGGTGCATTATTTTGTGCTTGTAAAAAAAAAATGATTTAATAGTGTTTGATTACAGTGGTTTCGATGATTATGGTACATTCAGTTATGCTATAATAATCAACCACCATGCCATCATTTCCCAAGAAATCTCTTTACAAGGGTTGACTTTTAATGAAGGAGCAATACACACTTAAATGAATGGTCAATACTGAATCAAATGTATGAGATTGAAAGGGAAATCGAAATGAGGAAATCCTGACAAGCGGGAGAAAATACTGTGCCATACTCAATGTTAGTATTACTGAGACAAGGAAACCAAAGGTGACAATGGAACTTGACTCCCCATTTGCCTTTGTGTATGCGTGTGTGTGTGTGTGTGTGTGTGTTTTCAGGCGCGTTTCTTGTTGTTGTTGTTGGTTTTTTTTATAGTTATGCCAGGAAGGATATAGGAGTATTCAGAAAAGTCAGACCCGGAAGAGGGTGGGTGTTTGATTAGGGTATACAAATATTTCCGTGTATTGTCATTTCGTTGATAAGTAGTAAGTCCCAATCATATTAGACCTCGTTCAAATGCCACACTGATTTTTATAAAACTGTGTTGTTTGTACATAGACGTGTGTCTTGTATGATCTGCATGTTAAAGAAAGTTTGCGCAGCAGGGTTCTGAAGGGTTAGTCCCTACTCCAAAGACCAATGAGCCCTCTATATCACCTTTTTATTTAAAGTTTTATTATCTTTGATTTTCTTTCTTATCATTTGTCATGGATTTCTGTTCAATTTCTTAAAATAGGTGGTTGTCCCATAATTCCAAATATTTTATTCGCCAAACCTTTCAAGATCTGCCTGAAGGCGGATAGGCCTAGTATACATAGTCAATGTTTTTCATAGAATCATTCTCGCTCTCCCTCTCTCCCTCCCCCTCTCTCTCTCTCTCTTACTCACTTTCTTCATTTCATTTTCATTTTCTTCTGAGAGTACACTATGTCAAAGAAAATATACCCGTGTGCGCTTTAAGTATTTCATTTGATGGAGTTACCGAATCTTATTGGTACATGTACTACATGTATGTTCAAACTATTTTGTATCTACTATATCTTTTATCCTCCTAAAGGGGACACTCTGAAAATATCTACAAACCACTATTCCCTTCCTGCTTCTCACCCCTGTGCGTACCCTGTGAGATTCTAATCATGATATCAGTTTTACTTTCAATATTCTCACGTCGATTTCTATGTACACGCAACACACATCCCCACAAAATATGCAATGTATACTATAACACTAGATAATCATATAGATTGATATAAACTTTCACTTTGTGAAGGCCATCTTTACAGAGTGGTCTGTGTTTTGAAAGCAGAGCGCACAATAATATTCACACATTGATGTTACTTATTACATATGTATACATGTACCAATGTCATATTACAGAGATAAAGGATTTAGCGAGATATATTTTTATATGAAGTATTCATATGCAATTTGTGTGTGTGTGTGTGTGTGTGTGTGTGTGTGTGTGATTGAATCCTCTCTTTCAATAGTAGGAAAGAAGGACGAGAATGATTCGAAGCAAAACCACGGCAAAAGGAAATAAAAAGGACAATCTTTCTGTCATTTTAGCGGACGTGGAATACATACCTTACGCTTTGGGCCAACAACCTCTGTTGGCCTACATCCACTGATTAAAAGGATCGTATAGTTTTGGTAGAGACCTAATTTCAGGTTTCTAACATTTTTTGGTGAGATTATGAGAAACCTCTTATGAAATATGAAAGGAGCATGTCATTCCATGAGGAATTCAACGTTTATTTGATGAAAATTGGTTTGAAATGGCTGAGATATCTAAAACAGAGCGATTCCAATAAAGTGTGGGACCCACACTTTATTGCGATCGCTTTGTTTTACTTTGTTTTTGGATGTTTCAGTCATTCCAAACCCGATTCTCATCAAATAAACTTTGAATTCCTCTTAAAATGGTATGCTCTATACTATTTCATATGTGTTTTCTTGGTATCTTGCAAAAACTAAAAAGCCGAATTTTCATCTCCACCAATACTGTACCATCCCTTTTAGGTTGACATGTATTCGTATATGTGTCTGTGTGTGTGCGTGCATGTGGTGTGTGTTTGGTGTGAGTACAGCAAAAACTTTTCTAAATAGGGTAAATAATACAACAACATGTATTCAGCGTGTATAGTGGAGCTCCGCCTCTTTTTCGGGGGGGGGGGGGAGGTGGACACAGGTGGAATGGTGTCGTGTGCCGACCTCTGGTTCGATTGAATGTTACTCTAATTTGGTTTTAGACTGAAAAGATATTTTGCTTGACTGATGCAATATGAAACTCATGCAACGGGGCCAGGCAAAAAGTACAGAGGATGTAGCGACCAACATGTTTATGAGAAGAATGAACATATTTTAGTTTCAGATGGCTTTCATTAACACTCTTTCGCTTTCATTTCTATTCAAAGTAAACTGAAGTTCTTCACCCCGCCTATGAATCTGTTTTTTGTTTCTGTATAGATGATAATAATATGATTATGCAGGGCAGAGATATAATTGGCATGAAACTTAGGTTATCAATGAATGCAAATGAGTCATTGTTATGATAGAGTGATACCTATTAAGACATCCGTTGACAGACGTACTTTCAATAGTTGTAATCGGATCTAACCAAAGAGAGCTATTGAGGTTTCGTCACCTTCGTGAGAATTATTAAGCTATTTATAGACTACCTGACCAGTCGTCACAAGAGATAATGATGAGGGATTGTGTGCTCAAACAAGTACATTGTACATGTCCATTGTACATTGTGTGTATGTGAATGAAGGTGTGTGTGAGAATGAAGGTGCATGAATTAGGTTTGATATCGTTCATAATATTGCTGGCGTTTGGTTTCATAATTTGACAGTGCAGCTTCATTGCGTCTGTTCGTTTTTGACTTTGTCCGTATCTCTCCTCTTTGCTTTTTCGCTCACGACTGGGCATTTTGCATTTAATAAGAATGACTGCAAGCTACGGAAGTTTGAATAAGTATGTAAGTGCCACCGAAGACAAGGTACTCGGTAGTTTCTTACATTCTCGACATTTTTGGGTCCGTGGAGGCGAGAAGTCGAGAAGACGAGTTATAGATCTCCAATATCACCTTCTTTCCTTCTTTAACTAGAAAAATAGAAAAGGCTAGAAGTTGGCTCGTCTTCTTGGTGGCTTTATAAACTTGTTAGCAAACGCAATAGTTTCCAAAAAAGACAACGAGTTCAGCCTGGCTTGACCTTGCCCCTGTAAAAACCACCGGATTTCAACTGGTTAGAACAAATAGTCTAATCAGATTCAGTCCTTCCTAGAAGGATATTTGCATGTTGGGATAGGATTTTGTCTTCGTTTTTATTCAGCTGTATGAAATGTGGTGAATCTTTGAAAAACAATGATAGAAAAGAATTGTAAAAAGTGTTTACACTCATCGACTTTTTGGGTCACACGCGAAAGCATTTCAAACCTTAAGTGTCAGTCGCAACAAAAGAAAAAAGTAGACATTTCGCTTTGATTTGAAGTTTCATTTCAGGTTTAGTTGTTGCATCGTCTTTAACGATCACTTTTACAATACATTCTGAAAAGATCGAATTGAATAAATTATGTATGTCCTCAGTTGGGTCAATTTAGGGTCTACTATAACATTCCCCTGTTTTCCTCTATAGATACTTCAAACTTACCCAATTTATTTGCGACCTCTATCAACGTAAACATGGATGATGACACGTAAAATGCTTCAACATATCTGCTAGTTTTAAGTGAAAAACGATAGAAATGATTACTTATTGTGGTTAGACTAACATCGCCTTGCGACGGTACCCTTACGTATATCTCTCATCTCTGAATACTCTATAAATTAAAGCTAGAAAAAATGCTTTGTATACAATAACTATGTACGACTACAATGTAAAAAAAAAATAGACAAAGGAAAGAAAGTAAAACAAAACTGATTAGGATAACCTTTAGAAATGTGTCATTATCTAATCAGTGAATGCACATATCCATGAATATCCATACAACATTTGAAGGAGAATTCAACATCATAATACAAAATCATTAATAAAGAGATTACAGGTGAGCTGAATTCATCAGTGGCGGATCCAGAGGAGGGCGCACCAGGCGCGCGCCTCCTCTTTATTTTTGGTCAAAACAAAAGAAATGAAAAGAAAAATGGGGGGGGGGGTACGTGCGCCCCCATTTAATTTAGTCAAGGCGCCTTTCCTTTACAGAATTCCTGGATCCGCCCCTGTTCATGCATTACTTTATTGCGACTGGATACGGTACTATGCCTCTCCAAGCCAAAAAGCATCTAATGGTGGCTAAGCCGAGAGAGTGTAGTGTTTTAGGTCTGATCTTGATACCTTTCCTGTAGATTGTCCATAAAAATGCCGGGGGATTTACTGGATATATATGACGTGACTGTCATTCCACACGCCACACAGGGGCATTTTCCGCCTTAGCCGAATCGCCGTTAAATTAATACCTTCCTTTCAGTCTTAACTCAACACTTAGATAGCTCACCATGCGCAGGCTCTGTACATCTACTATGTGAACGCCCATACACATAATAGGGCCTTTACGGTCAGAGACAAACCTCACTCAGCAGAGAGTTGATTTAGTGGAACTTATTATAAACAATGTATACAGACATAGACCTACTCTAATCGTTACTATACCATCCCGTAGGAATAGACATTGATACTTCCAACTGATGCTTATAGGTATCGCTATCACATCTTCCCCATCTTTTGATGTTTCAGTGTTATTACTTTTTCGGTCCCTAATCTCCCTATAGAAAGCTATTCGTTTTGTCAACACGACAAAGCTTCGAACGTTGACGATGCAATCAACTTGTCGCTCCTGGCGCGAAGTCAACTTCCGGAATAACATCAACAACGCACGGCCCCATTACTGATTAAACTCCGGAGGTAAAGATACGATTGGCGGGGTTGATCCTTTATTGTCTATTTATAAAAACATTCAAGGAGGATGAGGGAGAGTCAAATGTCATGGAGCTTACTGATAATTTAACCCCAAGCTAAACTAGTCCTATATAATAATAACATATATAATAATAACATCGCAACAGTTCGATGAATTCTGTAGCCTATACAGGTGAATATGAAATGCTTTCACCATCCAAGGTCAGTAAGTTCGCTTAAAGCGTTCTGTGAATAAACATCGAATCTCCGCTTTCACGTGCTTTTTGACGTCTCCAAACTAGTACAAGCTTCTTTCGCTTATAAATTCAATTTTCCCTAATTTCTCCATCTTGACAACCGTAGGAAAACTTTTTGCTACGGCTTTGGATAGCTTTCTTACAAAAGAAATGCACCCACTATGTAATCACTGAATTCTTGACCAAGGCGAAATTTTCGAATTCTTTTTCCGGTTCCTTCTATATTTTCTAACTTGTTAAATAAAATATTATTTCACATAGACTTCTAATGTAGACAAAATTCCTTATGTCGTGTTACACACACCCATATATATATATATATATATATATATATATATATATATTATCATTATCATAACTTCAATGTACGGTGAAATATGTTAATAAGTGTGCAGGGACTGTCCACCGAGATTAAAAAAGTACGACCGCTGTAGTTTTAGTAATCAATCAAATCAAATGCTTGAAATTGTAAGGCTTTTAATTATTATCGTCATAAGTTTGACTCTGCCAGGATTACAGCTGATCCGATACGTCTCTGTTCAAGTGTTTCTTAAATGTTTAATGACCTTAATGACATATGTCAAATCAAATCAAATGCTTGAAATTGTAAGGCTTTTAATTATTATAAGTTTGACTCTGCCAGGATTACAGCTGATCCGATACAACTCTGTCCAAGTGTTTCTTAAATGACCTTCTTAATGACATATGTGGGGCGGATGGGGGTTGAGTTGGGGACTACTTTTAAGGAGGGGGTGTTTTTAAGAAGAAGGAGGAGGGGTACTCTTAAGGAGGAGGGGAAGAGTACTTTTAAGATGACAAAGAATGATGACATCATCGCCTTGAATGATCTCCGACTTCTGTTAGCTATCAAGATCTTAAGAGCTCGATGTCAGTTATGTCTTAACGTCCACCTTCTCCCCCGTGACTTCAGCGACCTTAGGCGACCTTTCCTGAACTCTCTTAAAATGCCAACATTGATGCAGACGAGTTTTGTTTTAAACTCATCAGCGCGAATGTGTGAACTTCACGCTAATCATATAGTTATCGAAGAGGTGGGCTCTCAAAAACTTCGTGATATTTGTAAAATCTCTTGCGACTTCTCTTTACATCAAACAACCTTGAAAGGCAAACAAAAGTCGATCTAACAATTTAATCTTTTCATCAGAGGTTAATTTAAAGAAGAACTGCTGGAAAGAACACAGTTGTCCCGCTGTCATCATGATGTGCTCACAAAGTTGACAATGTGAAAACACTCGAATTTATAATTTATTATTTATAATATCACACGGTTTTATGTTTTTTTTTTATAGAGAGTTCACATAGCACGCTGTTTCACACTGTGAATTGATAATTCACACTGGGAGTTGATGATTCACAATGTGTTCACGATGTTAAAACGCTCGAATTGAAAAGTGTGCAGAGATTTCACACTGTAATCACGTTGCGCTCACACTGTGTTTCATATCAT
Source organism: Diadema setosum (assembly GCF_964275005.1). Classification (NCBI taxonomy): domain Eukaryota; kingdom Metazoa; phylum Echinodermata; class Echinoidea; order Diadematoida; family Diadematidae; genus Diadema; species Diadema setosum. The sequence goes on along the minus strand of NC_092694.1, from coordinate 6,423,579 downwards.
ATCATATCATCATATCATATCATCATATCATATCATTTTATCATATCATTCACACTGTGTTACACTGTGTTCTATCTAGGCTGTTTTCCTTGTGTAATTTTTATCTTCCATTGAATACTGCTTAATCCTGTCCATAAAGTCAGAACAAGCAGTCAAGGCATTGTCGCACTGCAGTCATTTCTAAATCGAATGGAATGCGAGTCCCTCCTTCGATATAACACGAGTAATAGGCAATGTGTCACTATTGAAATCAGGCTTGTGTTATTAGTAAGTTTAAGTAAGTTAGTAAGTTTAATTTGACATTAACCTCGTGTAAACGTGTGACGAGGGTTGCTCATAATCACGCTATCATAGTCTCGAGTATTTGTCTGTTAGATTCTCTCTCTCTCCCTCTCAACACTGTCTCTCTAAAACGCAAACTACAAGACTCTCGACAATACGACTGGCAGATTGTGGATCCGAAATAAATCACAATAGCCTCGGAATAAACATGCTTGTTTATTTCAGATCCAAAATCTGTCAGTCGTATAGTCGTGAGTCGTATAGTGCGCGGCGGGCTTTACTCTCCCCCATTCTCGGTGTTCTTCTTTCTCTCTCTGAATCCTTTTATATTCATCTGCTCTCGTCGCTCTCTGACTCTGCCCATCACGCGGACTTTGTGCACAACATGAGAGGAACTCACATGATTAGAGTAATTGGACATGAATCAGCTACTTGTGTTGTAGTCGAAAATGCCGTGCTGACAGGTTATAATGTGCTGTATGTGGCACAATCAGCACCTATGGCGTAAATTGGAATATACACCCCGCGTTCCACGTCGCTCGTATTAGGTGACAAAACATGAAGTGACGTCATCATAACCTTAATTGTTATAACAAGTGATTTCCACATTCTTTCTGAGTAGCTGCATTATTATATTTGACATATCGTAAGCTCAGCTATCCTATTGAAGTACTTTGATGTGAGAAGGGTTCACGTGAATCTATCTATGAAAAAAAAAGGAAGAAAAATAGCTGACTGAATTTGACGAATTATCTGCTAGATGACATTATTTTGTTGTATATTTTATATGCAAACCTGTATTCCCTGTGAAAATCTGTGAAAATGCAGGGTACACGAGCATGATTTTATGAGTACATGTGTGTGTGTGTGTGTGTGTGCGTTTGGCACATATTTGTAGTGTACATGACTGTATGCTACTGTAATATAACTGGCAATTCCCTAACTTACGGTAAACGAAAAAAACAAACAAACAAACAAAGAAACCACTGTCTTCCGCGTTCATTGCTTTCGTATCATACTGTCGTTTTTCATGTATAAACTTCTGAGCGGAATTTAGTGTGATATCATTATAGTAGCTTAAATTGTCATTTTGCTATGATATTATTCCCGTGCCTGTACAGGCTAGAATTGTCCCTATCACAAAAATTTATGGATATCTGAAGAAGAAGGGATCTGGAATACTTACTATTTCTTCTCTCAGCCAGCTGATACAATTATCCATTCGTTCAGTCCTCTCCTTCCAAGAAAGTTTTTCGACGTCGACGTCGGTAAAATTCTTGGCAGTCCTCGAGAAATTCACGAATTCTTCATCTTCTTCTTGATTCGCTGCATCTTGCTCTTTCTCAACAGCGCCGTCTACCACGACCTCCTCGACCTCCTCCTCCTCCTCGCGATCATAGTCTCGATGTATCCTGATCTCTATCGGGCTGGGACTGGCGTCGTCGCCCGAACCGATGCCGGAGTCCTTCGAGTTCGAGAGATCGCTGGCGATGCTGAGATCGGTTGGCGGTGTCTGCACGAACCGGACCGTGCCGCGGTGTAAGGAGGCAGACTTTTGCTTGACGATGCTTTGTGATATGTGATTAGAGTTGGTGTCGATTTCCTCTTGGACGGTATAAATGTCGGAATAGAAGGGCGACTTGAGGAGAGGTTGTGAGTAGCTCAGGGCCAGCTGCCCCGGAAGATTGCTACATGCCATGGCAGCCATTTCGAATCCTACGAAACGTTTCACCCTGCAACTTCTCCTACCGGCGAAAAAGCACAGAGCTTGATCCCAACACGTGTGCTCCCAGAGTTTTGCCGAGGGACTTAGGTGAAATTCATTAATATTCCACAGTAATGATTAGAAGTGTGATCCCCAAGATAATGCAATGTATCCACTTAAGTCTCCGTTCTGTTCCGCTCAGAAGTCTTTCATCGCACTTTCTTGCCAAGCACCGATAGCTAAGTAAACATCTGAATGATCTTGAATCCTCATGTCAACGAATGTTCAACCCAGTAGGGTCTGACGGCAACTTGCACAGAATCAATAACTTGATCTAAAATTGTGACTTCGCGATTTATATCGAGGAAAGTATCAACTGCGCTGATCCACTGTGACTCTTTTGCTTGTTCTGATCGTATGCTCAGACCTGGCGCTCAAACTAAAAAGGAAGTCGTTATCTGGGAGGTGTTGACCCCTGAAGATAAGTGACTAACACTCAATGACTTTTGCAGACCTAAATGACTTGTTTGAAGATCTCGTCAGGTCATACCTCTTTCAACTGCTGAGCTGAAAATGAGATCAGAACGTTAGAGAAATACGGTTGAGTTCAAAATCATGTGGATCCACGCGCTTAGCAGAAACCATGTTATCGCCACGACACTGCGTTCTACTGACGACTACTTGTTGCAAGCGCGCTCTTTATCCGCAGACGATCAGCACACACGTTTTTGTTTTTTCAAGTGACAGTGGACACCCGCGCACATTATACCCTAGCTTTCAAGACTAGTTCTTTGATCGGCCTTCCATTAAGGAAGAGGAAAGTGATGGGTGACAGTGAGTGGGGGATAATTATGGGGGCTTTACTGGTCGAACGACATTCCATGAAGTGACGAAGAATTAGACAAACACATCAGACGTGACGTCACGGGGTACTACAAGATGGTTGACTTTATGCAGAATTTAGACGGACATTCTCAATGCAGATTTTCCTTTCTCCGTGTCTCGCTCATTGTTCAAATCTTCAGAAGTAACTGCACAAATCAAAATTAGCAACAAATTTACCTTGGAATAGTAGAATGATGTCTAGGCAGAAAAATGAGAAGCTGTCGATTTCTGCGGACCTTTAAAATCCGATAAGGACGCGCAGATCCCTAAACCAGGGGTGTAAATTATGGAAAAAGCTGTAGTCAAGAGGCCTACACATGTATGAATCGCATAATCAGCATTCATTTGATAACATTACTCAAAATGAACTACACAGTCAAACCTGTATTAGCGACCACTTGTCTCTAGCGGCCACCTGCAGTATACAACCTCTAAAACAATTCCCTTCAATAGAAAAACCATGTTAAAGAACTTGTCTAAAACGGGCACCTGTCTATAACGACCAACTGTCTAAAACGGCCACATTTTCCGTCTCCCGTGAGTGGCCGCTATAGACAGATTTGACTGTATCATGACTTTAATCTCTCGAGCAAGGACAAGCACGCATTTGTCACCTATAGCATCGCCCATTCACGTATCGTGTAGCTCGCTTCATTCACGATGCCACTACGCCTGTCATAATAAGAAAGGATGATCCTCATAACTTACGGTACTCGCACGTTCCTATAGGGATTAATAACATGAGCCATAGCTCGACCACAAGATGCTATTAAATCACGCAGGCCTATGGTCGGATATTTTCCGCCTGCTCTGATGAGAAACACGTGTACAGGTTTATTTTGGAAAAGGTGTGACGGTGATTACCACGTACTGACCTACGTTAGCCGTTGGGTTTGTAGTAAATCGCTTTTACTTAACAGCCCAAAGTTTTGTAAAATCATAAACGACGAATACAATTGAAGGGGTCGGTGCAATATAGTACTAACCCACACAATAGTCATTTTGAGATAATCGCTGTTGAATCTTTGGAAAGTCCATACATTGTACATTAATAAAACACGAATGCATGCATTTTTACAATCTTATTGGTTTAATTCCAATATGATATTTTCACGGATGTTAGAGTGAAGGATAAGGATTATCAAAATGCATGTAACTCAATTTTTACAGAAGTGTGGGTTAGCACTATATTGCACCGACCCCTTCAATTATTCTCTGTAATATAGAAATGATAAATAAAATAGATAAATATCGTTCATAAAGCGCTTATTACAACGTTTCTAAGCGCTAAGCGTCTCATAATGGAGAAAATTAGAAAGGAGAAATTCAGTCATGAAGAAGATAAGATCTCTGAATAAAAATTTACGAGTCTGCACTAGCTTCTAAAGAATCAATGTTTCGAGGAATTTTCTGGATTTACCATATTTTGGGAGAAAAGATCATAGTAACACGGTAATGTTCGGATCAAACGTACGCAGGACTGACAATGAAATTTGAAAGTGAAAATGAAAGTGGCATACAGCTCTCTGTCCTAGCGTTCTCTTGTATTAAACATTTTTTTATACAATTTTCGTTCCATAGATTTTGTGTCATGTACCTCTTGATGATGTTTGCTGATCATGTTAATGTCATAATTTTCTACAAGATATCATTTTCAAACGAGATCTCAAGCAGTTGCTATGTAAGAGCATCAATAGACACAAAAAGAAACAATTTATGGTGAACCTTTCAAAGAGAACTGTCCTCGCCTACTTACCGAAAGAGAAAATAAAATACATCGTATGGCTTAATAGCTAAGAAAAGACAAAGAAATAGATAAGTAGATAGATAGATACAGGTAGATAGATAAATAGATATAGATAGATAATAGATAGATAGATAGATAGATGCATACATAAATGGATAGGTAAGTATTATAGATGAATAGCTGAATTAATGAATATTAAACACTTATATCTTTAGGAAGTCTGTGGGAACTTCCAACCTAAACGGCCATAATACTACTCCACGCGCCCAGATAAGTTTTTATGAAAGATCAACAGCGAGAGAGGGCGCTAGACTGCACAGGTTGAGTGTGACGATCGATGATTTCGAAATAGAATAATAATTATTGGCTTCTGCCGCAGCGGTTTTTCATCCAAGGAGCAGAATGACTTCTCAGCAGTCAATCCTAAGAAAGTTTAAAAGGCAAGAGAACATTATGATGAATTTTGAATATGCGGGTTATTTTTTCCTCTGCAAGAAATGGCTGTTACACAAAAGCGTGTAATGTAATTACAATTTCAATTATCATAAACATGCGAAGTTGGCCCATGACAGGGGCATGATGCACGGCTGTCTCTGTCAAGCATGGGCGTAAATCCCGGGGGGGATGGGGGGGATATATCCCCCCCTGAAATGGAGGAGGGGGGGATGGCCTGTACAATCATCCCCCCCCCCCTGAATTTTGAAAAAAAAAATGGAGGAAGCAGAAATGTGATTGTATCAATTTTGGCATATTGCGTGACGTTTGTACGCCGGCCTCCAGACAGGTAACAGAGCTGAACAGTATTCTATCTTGTAGGAAAATGTATACATAATTTTCTCAAGCGCTCGCTCGCTTCGCTCGCTCGCGAAGAAAGTAACATCGACATAACCGTCGGCCTTATGCCAAAAGGGCCTTAACACCATAGACTTTGTACACTATTAGTGCCCTTTTGGCATGAGGCCGACGATACTGTACAATGTAAGGTATGGCTCAGACGTTGACAACGTCACATAGTATAGGCCTACATGTAAACATGCTATGACGCGAGTAACTTGGGACCATCTGCAAAATATGTACGAAAACAAACAAACAAACAATAAAAAAAAAAAAAACTATATCGCCATAATTGAACCCCTTCCATTTCCTGAATCATTCCTGAGAAACGACAGTGACTGGTGACTCAGTCAGGATACATCTATGGGCATACCCAGGGAAGATCAGGGGCGTCGAATCTATCTCCGGGGGGGGGGGGGGGGGGGGCAAAGGGGCATCTGCCCGCCCCTACGGAAGTGTTTAGGCAGACAAATCATTTATCCCCAAGCAATTCCCGAGATGAGGACAAATCTCGAACCTTATTAATGGAAAATTGTCCAAATATCGCCAGAACTATGCACCAGATAGTTGTATTGCAATCTTAAAACATGCAAAAGCTCCGCTATAAGGATCCCTTTCGATAGACTTTGTACACTTTTGAGATTGACGTATATTTCCCTAATTTATCAAAGAGTGTGCAGCAGATCTTTCACTTAACAAAAGCACCCTCATATGCAGAGGCTTCCGATGGGGGGGGGGGGGGGAATGGTTCCCCCATAAATGTGGGACAAACAAAGCGAAAATATAGCCACAAACGGCAGTTTTTGGAGTGTAAAATGTTCAAAATTTTAAAGCTCGCTCGCTCCGCTCGCTCGCATTTAATCGCTATGCCATTCTCCTGATGTTGCTGCCAGTGACTGACAGCAGTTTTCGCCAGATGCGCCCCCCCCCCTTAATTTCCAAAGCGAAATGATAGCTACAAACGGCAATTTTTGGACTTTGAAATGTCAAAATTTGAAGCTCGCTCGTTTTGCTCGCTCGCATTTAATCATTATACCATTCTCCTGATGTTGCAGCCAGTAATTGCCAGCAGTTTTCGCCAGATGCGCCCCCCTTAATTTCCCAAGCGAAAAATATAGCTACAAACGGCAGTTTTTGGACTTTAAAATGTCAAAATTTTGAAGCTCGCTCGCTTCGCTCGCTCGCATTTAATCACGCCATTCTCCTGATGTTGCTGCTAGTAATTGCCAGTAGTTTTCGCCCGGTGCGCCTCCTTAATTTCCAAAGCGAAAAAATACAGCCACAAACGACAGTTTGGGGGACTGTAAAATGTCAAAATTTTCAAGCTCACTCGCATTTAATCATTATGCCATTCTCCTGATGTTGCTGCCAGTAACTGTCAGCAGTTTTCACCTGGTGCGCCCCCCTTGATATCCAAAGCGAAATAATACAGCCACAAAGGACAGTTTTTGGGACTGTAAAATATCAAAATTTTCAAGCTCACTCGCCTCGCTCGCTCGCATTTAATCGTTATGCCATTCTCCTGATGTTGCTGCCAATAATTGCCGGCAGTTGGCCCGGCGTGCCCCCCCCCCCCTTAATTTCCAAAGCGAAAAAATACAGCCACAAACGGCACTTTGGGGACTGTAAAATGTCAAAATTTTCAAACTCGCTCGCTTCGCTTGCTCGCATTCAATCGTTATGCCATTCTCCTGATGTTGCATACTGCCAGTAATTGCCAGCACTTGTGCCCGGTGCGCCCCCTTAATTTCCAAAGCGAAAAATATAGCTACAAACGACAGTTTTGGGACTGTAAAAAGTCAAAATTTTCAAGCTCACTCGCTTCGCTCGCTCGCATTCAATCGTTATGCCATTCCCCTGATGTTGCTGCCAGTAATTGCCAGCAGTTGGCCCGGTGCGCCCCCCCCCCTTAATTTTCAAAGCGAAAAAATACAGCCACAAACGGCACTTTGGGGACTGTAAAATGTCAAAATTTTCAAACTCGCTCGCTTCGCTTGCTCGCATTCAATCGTTATGCCACTCTCCTGATGTTGCATGCTGCCAGTAATTGCCAGCAGTTGTGCCCGGTGCGCCCCCCCCCCTTAATTTCCAAAGCGAAGAATATAGCTACAAACGACAGTTTTGGGACTGTAAAAAGTCAACATTTTCAAGCTCACTCGCTTCACTCGCTCGCATTTAATCGTTATGCCATTCCCCTGATGTTGCTGCCAGGAACTGCCAGCAGTTGCGCCCGGTGCGCCCCCATTAATTTCCAAACGAAAAAATGCAGCCAAAAACGGCAGTTTTTGGACTGTAAAATGTCAAGATTTTCAAGCTCGCTTGCTTCACTCGCTCGCATTCAATTGTTATGCCATTCTCCTGATGTTGATGCCAGTAATTGCCAGCAGTTGCACCCGGTGCGCCCCCCTTAATTTCCAAAGCAAAAAAATACAGCCACAAACGGCAGTTTTTGGACTGTAAAACCTGGTAAAATGCCGAAATTTTCAAGCTCGCTCGCATTTAATCTCTACACCATTCCCCTGATGTTGCTGCCAGTGATTGACAGCAGTTGCGCCCGATGTGGCGCCCGGTGCGGCACCCCTTAATTCCCAAAGCGAAGAAGTATATCTACAAGCGGCAGTTTTTAGACTGTAAAAGTATTATGTCAAAATTTTCAAGCTCGCTCCCTCCGCTCGCTCGCATTTAATCGCTATGCCATTCTCCTGATGTTGCTGCCAGTGATTGACAGCAGTTGCGCCGGTGTGCCCCCCCCCCCCCCCTTAGTTTCCAAAGCGAAGAATATAGCTACAAACGGCAGTTTTTGGACAGTAAAATGTCAAAATTTTCAATGTAAAAAGATTTCACCGTGGGAGGGGGAAACCCCCGTACCATACCCTCCCCCCTTGCTTGCTTCGCTCCCTCACGATCTCATAACCGCTCCCCCTAAGATCAAATCCTGTCTACGCCGGTGAAAGACCCCACTATTTTGTAAGCCTTCGCAGTGATGTCGCACAGGCGGAGCAAGAGCTGAAATACCACGATTTAGTCATTCAATAATATATTGTGAATATTTCATTTTCTATTGGGTTTTTTTAAGAAAAAAAACACACAAATTTCACCAAACGTGTGCACCAGATCGCTGAATGTCAGGTCTTAAAAATGCAAAATCTTCCTCATGTGGGAGAGGGATATACCCCCCCCCCATACACACCCTCCCCCCGTTCGGTCGCTCCGCTCCCTCTCACAGATATTTCAAAAACAAACTGATTTTCTGCCGCAAGTCATCTGACAAGCAAAAAAAAAAAAGCAACAAGAAGAACAAAAAGTCTTCATATTTTTGCTGCCATTCTCCTCCCACTTTATATTTCTGCAAAAGAGTGGGACATCCGATCCCTGTAAAGTGTGTGTGTGTGGGGGGGGGGGCACAAAGCTCCCCCCCCCCCCCCCCCCCCCCCCAAGGCTGCGCCGGTCCGGTTATGGGCTTGTGATCGTGGTGATGGTGACCATCCCCCCCACTCCTCAGTACGGATTTACGCCGTTGCTGTCAAGGAGTTTGATATGTGTTGTTTTTTTTTTATATAATTTTGACGCCTAAATAGATCCTTGTCATTTGATTGGTTGTTTGACATTGATTATTCGTCCCGTTTCACTAAGACGTCATCACCCGTGCAATTGGATCCGAGAGCTCGGCACAAAACGCTTGCGTTTGCGGTGTGTAAGCGAGACAGCGCGCTAGCGTAAAAGGTGCTCAGTGAGCACTCTCTCAATGTCTGACCCGCACATTCTCTCTTGTTTCTATATAAATTTATGAACCATCAAAAATGAAAGAGGTCTATTGTAGGGTGTTATGTGAAACAAATATTAAATGTTTTTTTATTCGTGCAAGGGACAGAATATTTAATTCGGTGAAAGATGAAATTATTGACCCTTTCAACTCGGCTGCGCCTCGTTGAATGGATCATTTCATCTCTCACCTCATGAAATATTCTGTCCATTGCACTCATAAACATTCATTATTTGTATACTATTAAATATCACGTGACATGCTCTTGGCCAATCACAATTCGATCTCATTCTTAGGTTTTGTATACTAGTAAGCGGCACTAGCACGCACATAGTACGCGCATGCAAACCTCAAATAGGCGCAGCTTGAACTCCCAAGTTCATTTATCCGGCCTGGCGTACCTGCCAAAATATCAAAAATCCTGTATATGGAGGTTGGGGGGGGGGGAGGGGGGGAGGGGGGGAGGGGGGGGGGGGGAGGGGGGGCTTTATTTTTGTTTTAAAAAATAAGAATAGAAAAAGAAAGGGCGCGGGCATCCCCCCCCCTTAATTTTTTGGCACCAGAAAATTGCGCGGCAGATTATTTATCTTTTTTTTTTTGGGGGGGGGGGGGGGCTTGTCAGCCGAAAAAAAAAAATCGCTGAAGCGTTTTTTTTTTTTTATTTATTCATTTACTTGTCAGCCGATAAAACCCGGAAGTGGCACCAGAATTTTTTTAAGCGCCTCCCCCCCCCCCCGTGTGTTACGGAATTTCTCGATCCGCCCCTGAAAGATTTGAAGAAATACGTCGTGTTCAGCAGAATTAAGCCGCACGCAGAACCAAGCTCTGCGTTGCAAATTTAACTGTATGTACAGACCGTGTGTAGTGTGACCGTGTACATTCGCTACGAGTGCACGCAGTAGGCCTACACTAGTAATCACAAAAAAAAATACTCTTGTGTAACTTAAAAAAAAAAATACTCTTGTGTAACTAAAAAAAAAAAAAAAAAAAAACATCAAATGGACGAGATAGTCGTAGATACGAGCCTTAATTTCAGACTTGATATAGATTCCCCTTTAGCTTTCTGGCAAATTGAAATGAAGTCGCAAGTACGTTTGTCTCATAACATGAAAATGCAATACCGTATTCATCACCTCCATACCATAAGACTTTTTACAATAATTATAACTTAAAGAATAATGAATTAAGTAAAACGCAACTTCAGAGTGTGAAAGTATCTAACTTATTACCTTCACTACATCTTGCAGAAACCCTCATTTGATTTGCTCTATTGATCATGGAGAAAGAAGGATCTTTGTAAAACATATTATTATTCTAATATTACTCTAATAATGCTATACAAGGATCCCTCTATGTCAAAATATTCTGCTCTATACTTGACATTGTGGTGAAGATTGTTGCGCCAGTTGCTATGGTATTAATCCAAATACCTTTATTGACAATCGTGGCCGACATCGTAGCAGCCAACGAAGTTAGAATTTATAGCTCAAGTAGCTGGAGGGAAGAGGTTTATTGACGTACCAGTGCCAAGATGAGTTTATTGAGTTTTCATTTCGTTTATGGTTTTTCTGCGTTCCAGATAATTATCGTCTTTTATCACTTTGGAAATATCAATAACAAAATAATATTCAAATAATATTGGCTGCAGTAAAACGTGCCATTTATTTTACTGTCATATAATTGAAAGCTGACCTCCACTGAGGTATTTGCAACGCTTCCCGCGAACAGAACTATAGAAAGCGTATAACCTGTCGGCGCTGTTGTTTAAATGTCTATTGTATGCCTTTGCGGTAAGAACATAATACATAAAGACAGTCGTCAGTTGTATAATAGGGAGCTTTAGATTTTGACGCGCGGACGTTTGAGCCGACGCTTGCGCTGGACGTTCTCCTCTCCCTGCGTCGTGTGGAAAAGTAGCTTTAAATTACGCTGGGACGCAACGTATAAAAAATAAGATCGCGCCCCCATATGATCAGTGCATGAAGAAGCTCTCTACGTCGCAAACTGTGCGGACGTGAAAATAGCCCAGTACGCGTAGTGATAAACTCAGGCGACGCAAGCTAAAAAGAGATTGACTTTACGCGCGCTACTGCGCACGCTCAGAACATGTTTTTTGTTGTTGTTTTTTTTCCTTTGAACGTCCGCGCGTCTAAAATCTAAAGCTCCCTAATATCATGAAACACGTTTTGATATTTTCATGTTCAAAAGCTGTCAAACCTTTCAAATCTATGACAGATTGGTGATATTGGAATGAATAGTTTTCTGATTTGTTTTTATTCTCCCTCCCTGTCACATTGTTTTTCCTCTCCTTGTTTTTCACATCCAGTGCCTTTTAGATCAAATTTAAAGACTTTAAATAATGTATACAATGATAATAATCATATCGTTATATCTTTATTGATTTTGTAAATATGCATGACAATGGCCACGAAAGAAAAGTGACATTCTTGCAAATTGTTCACCAATCTCTTTATCTTTGCTTGCAAAGATGTTCATACAGGCACAAACCATTTTCATTGTTAAGGCCCTAGCTGTCACATCTTTCCGGGCAAGTTACGCGGCTTGTTGCGTGTATGGATTTTCCAGCACGCAGGGTAATTTTTGCGGGCGGACAAGGATTTGGGCGAGTTTCGCTTGCGTCTTACCTGCAGGACGTCTTACCTGCCACTTACGTTCTACTCACGTTGTAGTTGCGGGCAAGTTGCGTGGGAGTTGCCTGCGAGGTGTTCCCGCTACGGCCCTTCTACTGGTGTTCTGCGTGGACATCTGCGGGCAATCCCCGCGACTCACCCCTTAAAGGTTTGAGCATGCTCTAGGGCAAGTGATACATTTCCGGGCAAGCCTTGCTTGTGACGTGTGGGGAACAATTTTTGCTACCCGGAGGTCCCCGCTGAGTCCCCCCAAGTTTTTAAGCATGCTCAAAGCTTTTTCCGGGTGACTCTTCTTCTTCATCTTCTTCTTCTGTAGAAGTGCATCCTTCATAGTTGAAGATCAGCGCACTGCAGAGTGGTATGCATGCCGTCATGGCACTTTGAGAGACCGGGCCCTCAAGGGCCGATCATTATGTACATATACTGAACAATACATTGTGCAGTAATAATCAATTATGTAGGGCCTACATGTGAAGTGCTGCTAAAAATCATCGGCATGACTGGATACTAGATGAGGGCTTCCCTCAATGCCTTGTTAAAGACATCGAGTAATGGGAAGATTGCAGGATCCTTCTTTAGGTTGTTCCATTCTCTGCAGGTGCTGGGAAGGAAGGATGAAGAGAAAACTTGTGAGTTGGAGTGTGGGATCCAGAATCGACTAGCATGGCCTCTGGTATTTGCCGTCAATGGTGTGAGGTGGTCCTTCAAATCAATATCAACTATAGGTTGAACCGTATCTTGTAGAGCATTGCCAGCCGACTGTGCCGACATCTGCTCTGTAGTGTAGGCCAATGAAGATCATTTAGCATGGCGCTGACACTTGATTGGCGGTCATAGTTGTTCATGACATATCTTGCACTATTCCGCTGAGCCTGCTCAACTTTCTTGATGTTTCGTTGTGTGTGTGGATCCCATGCTACGGCTGCATGTTCTACTGTGGGTCGTATGTAGGTCTTGTATGTTGGGGTTTTTTTTTATCTTACGAGGACACCTTCTGAAATTACGCTGAAGAAAAGCTCGAGTGGAGTTAGCTCTCTTGGAAATTATGTCAACGTGGTTGTTGAAGTTAAGGTTGTTGCTGATGTGTAACCCTAAGATATATGGCAGTTGCAGCTTCTGCACGAAGTACTCCATGAACAGGTATAGTAGTGACGTGCTTGCGTTTCTTGGTCATGTGAGGGGGTTGGCTTGGTGTGGTGTGTTGATGGATGATGTGTGGTAAGGCACGTGGGTCCCCACAGGTCTCGCACTGGACTAGGGCACACAACACATCAGGACACACCAGCTTCCGTTGGACGTCATGCCTCTGTTAACAGCAAGCAGAGGGGTCACTTTATTAAAGTGTACCAGCTGTATCAACTGTATTACATAACTCAATATCAACGATCCACACAAGCTGATTAATAACATAAGTACCATAAAGCAGGCACAATATTGAAATACGTCCCAACTTTGAGTCTTCACGTCCTTCAGAACCTCCAACGCTAAGGATCGAACTGCAATGTATTATGAGCATTAAATGATATGTCAGACGTAACTGACTACCTGTGGTACCTCACACAAGTGTATCCTGGCTTATATAATCCAATGCTATTTATATTCATGCACATTTAAAACAACTGGAATTCTTGAAAAGGAAAGAACAATGCTCATCTGTGACACTTCTATCAAACTTCTTCTTTACCGAGGCCTCTACATAACACAAATGTCACTGTACACTACGTAAGCACATCACTAACCCACTCGTTCTACGTAGCCTACAGTTAACCGAACTCACATCGCTTTTTACACCGAGACCCTCATACTACCTAAGTGATCTGTAACACTATAACTATGTATAACCTTCGAAAACATTACGAGACATCAAGTAATGCGATACAAGGATTCCCTTTTTCAATCAAAACCTCGGCTGAATTACAATACAACCCATATGTACAGCATTGTGCCTGTAGTGTGCCTACACTACACATCTTTCTGGTTAAACTTCAATCCGTCGCTGTCACCACGAACTGGCATTTTAGCGCTCTAGCGCACGAACGTTGATTTCGAGTAAATCGCGTTTGAAGTTTTCATGTTTTTAAACTTTATGTTTGAATGCGTTAATGGAATAAGATTACACTGAATTTGATATGTAGTCAATCTACATGACTCAGGCTTTCTATTGGAGTATTCTTTTATGATCAATCATCAAGAATTTCGTCAGAATTAGCTTCCATACAAAAATGTCAGTTCGTGGTGACGAAAGAAATCGTTTTCCCGCTGTGCGCAGTCACCACGAAGTGACATATTCAGTGTTGCGTACGCATTGTCAATGGAGTATCCAGCACAAATCATAAGAAATCGGGCAATCGTTTGTTTGTTCATATTTCTATACTTGAACTTATTGAAAATATTTCACTATTAATTAATAAGAATAAACAGCACACAAGCTTTCCATGGATGTGAATCGTGCTGAAATATCAGTTCTCAGTACGCCAATATGGGCTTCCAAACAAAAATGTCAGTTCGTGGTGACGAAAGAAATCGTTTTCCCGCTGTGCGCAGTCACCACGAAGTGACATATTCAGTGTTGCGTACGCATTGTCAATGGAGTATCCAGCACAAATCATAAGAAATCGGGCAATCGTTTGTTTGTTCATATTTCTATACTTGAACTTATTGAAAATATTTCACTATTAATGAATGAGAATAAACAGCACACAAGCTTTCCATGGATATGAATCGTGCTGAAATATCAGTTCTCAGTACGCCAATATGGGCTTCCAAACAAAAATGTCATTTTGTGAAAACTTCACTACACAGTCCGAAGTTTTGACAAAGAGACATATACAATGCACATTCTCACATTATAACACAGGGTGTACACAGACATTATGGGTACACACAGACAAACACACACACTCACAACCCCCCCCCCCCTACACACACAACACACATACATACCCACAGAAGCTCACACAGCTAATATGCAGAATGACATATTCAGCCATCTCGACTACAACAAAACAAAAAAACCCGTGATTTTTCGGTGATCTTCGGGCGCTCACCATCTCCCCCCCCCCCCACGCGTCATACTATGAAAAAAAAAGCAAAACAAAACAAAAACAAACAAACCAAAAAGGTTTGGGGGAGGAGTCGAGGCACTAAAAATGGTCAAAAATGGTCTGAAAAATAAAAACAAATTTGGGTCGGGCCTGGTCACAATAAAGAAATGTGTGACACATTTACATGTGAGCGAAACACTCTTCTGGTACAATACAACCATATGAGAATGCTGATCATCATTCCAAAGGTAAACAAGTATGCAAATTATTGAAAAAAAATTATGACATTTTCATCAACATCCAAATTGGTTTTATTTCATAACACTGGCTCTAGTATTTCATTAAAAGAATTCAACAGCATATGTTCGCTTTATTGTTGAATATTTCTAAGATTTGATTAAAGAGATGAATGTGATTGGTTAGCTGTACCAAGTTGTTAAAAAGGAAAAAAAAAAAAGATCAGTTTCTGAAACCGAATTATTAAACGGAAGCTATCACTATATCAAATGGAATTTACGAATAACTATCTCCATATCTACAAACCATCCCCATGAGGTTTCATCAAACTCCAACAACCATATCCCGCAGAAGTATGATGAAATTCGTTGCTTTCACTTCTTGAAGCACCTAACAAACTTTTTGAAGTGAAAGTTTCGGGGCTCCATGATTATTTACACAGCACCAGGGACAGTGAAAGCATACTAGAGCTACACATCTAACAAATTTGAGAGACTACAAAAATATAGTAAACAATGTTCTTACGACTTTAAACAGCATATCACCTGTTACACACTCCCAAGACTCCGGCACATAGAATTGGGAAATGTTTCATGCTGAGCTCACATCACGATTATTATGAAATAAAATGGATATATTAATACATAATTGTTCAGCTTTTTGAATGGAAGAGTGAGTCGTTGCACTGCATTGCTACTTCCATCAGGAGAAAAGTCTGTCTCACCCCACACAACTGTTAGAAGCGCCTAGTTACTCCCACTGAAACAGATTTGACCTCATAAGTAGGCACCTATTTTCACTCAAAATGCACAAAACAACATCAGGTAAATTTAATTCTGTGCTTGCCACTGTAAAATTGACACATTTTTGTGTCTGGAGATGAGTACTTTGCTCACACCTTTCCTTTTGTGATGAATTCTGAAATCATGGAATAGAACCAATGTTACTACAATGCAGGTGATTCATGATGGCTATGCAATGGGATAGGTCCATGTATAGTCAAGGGGGCTTGTTTTACTCTTGTTTGCCTCCACCTCTATAGGGTGGTCTGCTGCTGCCCATCCCTTGGTTCCGCAACCCCTGCAATCATGCAATTGCCTTACAAGGTACTTAGGGGTCACTGGGTGATCTTGCCATAGAGACAGGGTGAAGACATGGGGACTCGTGTCTTGCTTGAGCACTCCTAATACAGAAGATCCAATGCCCAACCTTACCTGTCCAGCAACCATCCACAGAGCTATCTGACAATAGGCATGCTGACATTGTTGCCTAAATGCAGCCATAATTTGATTTGATTTGATTTGATTTATTCAC
Organism: Diadema setosum; assembly: GCF_964275005.1. Lineage (NCBI taxonomy): Eukaryota > Metazoa > Echinodermata > Echinoidea > Diadematoida > Diadematidae > Diadema > Diadema setosum. The sequence goes on along the minus strand of NC_092694.1, from coordinate 6,407,117 downwards.
AAAATTCATATACATACATTATTCACAAATATGTACATAGTTTTTACATGAAATATGTTATTATACATTTTGTGTGGATCGTCATAAGCTATGAAAAGCTTGACTGGGACGTCCAGTATGGACAAGGTGCACATAATGTACATAAACATCATACAATAAAAATGCATTATACGCATTCAATTGATTCATAGATAGGGAAATGAGAGAAGGAGAGAGAAAGAAAGAAAAAAGGAGAGGGAGAAAGAAGGAGAGGGATACTCTACATCATGGTGGTTAAAGGTATACAAGATCACAATCTGGTAACAACTAACATAGGTGAAAGGCTTCACTGTTCTCGAGGTATATGGGTTTTACCGCCAGTTTTCTCGGAGTGAATGTATCTGCATATGATGTCAAGGGAGCCTTTGAGATCTGTAAGGTGCTGCCTCATTCTCATCAATGCCTCTGAAATCCCACAAGCCAACCTAGATTTCCCTCCCATCACTTGAAAGCTTTGACCCCCCAAACTGGTGGTGCAGATGCTGGTCTGATGCCGTCTCTGATACCACCTAAGTTACCTACAATACTGTCTCTGGCCTGGCAACAAAGCCAAAGGGCTTCAACGGGTGGTAAAGCAAATTTTCATGTCTTCATCCTGTTTCTATGGCAAATGATTACCCTCTGACCCCTGAGGAAGTGCTGAACATCATCAGATGTGGTTGCAATTAAGGCAATTGCAGGACTGATATTTATGCATCTTTTGCCTGAGAATCCTGCAAATTTGGGGCTGATGTCGCCTGCTGCCAAACATCAAATTAAAGAGATCTTTGTAGACAATAAAAAGGACAGTTTTAGTTTTAAGACAAGAATGAATGACCTCATGATGTCAAAGTATATAAATCAACACCTGAGAACTGAGAGAGAATTGAAAAAGGTACCTCACATTGCTCGGTGGTTGATGTTTAATTGATTTGATTTGATTTTATTTTATTGTTCCACATCTCAAAACATCAAACATGATACGATCGATTGAACATAAGATTGAACATAGCTTCGTGATTACAAAGAATACAAGAGAAGACAATTTAACAAACATGAATGTGGGGACCTACTAAAAAGCAAAGCTTGTAATGTATAGGTCCCTGTATAGATGAAAGTGTTGGTCTTCTTTAAACAACCTAGTAACGAAAACTATGAAAGGAAGGAAAGGGACGTAAAAGATAAGAGAGCAAAAAGAGCAAGAGAAAGGAATAAAATATACGAAAGCATAGCGAAATACAAAGTAGCCACCTGAGTTGCGTTTACAAGACTCCTTGTCACCCGAGCAACACAGTTACGTAAATGTAAGAATGCGCAAAAATGCACATGATACATAATGATTCATTAATTCAGGAATAGCCTTGACATAAATGACTCAGTAAAAAGAACGAAAAGCAAACCTGGAATACATAATAAGCAACGAATCTGATAAAGAAGAGGGAGTTCAAATAAAATTGCATGATTTGTTATTAGATATAAGCCTACACAAGTAAAGGGATTTTTTAGTTTACGTTTAAAACAATTCAGTGACAACGATTCAGTAATGTCGGAGTGAAGGCTATTCCAGAATGTCGGACCTGTATGTACTATTGTTTGCAGTTCTCACGGGAGAAAAGTGAAATGAATTTTCCTGTCTTGTAGGGTAGGAATGTATAACTTTATTTTTTACAAACATGGGAGTGAAAGCATAAGGTAATTTAGTTAACTGGAACATAAATATCCCAATGGAGTAAGAATATATATAAAAAATCTTTAAGAGGTTATTACTTTTGAACAGTGGGCTTGTCGGTGCTAAATAATTGGTACAATTGATAATCCTTATAGCTCGTTTTTGTATTCTGAAGATAGACTCCAGGCGTATTTTGAAACAATTCCTCCAGGCCAGTATACTATAATGAATAATGAATATTAATGAATAGTTTGTACGGTATTGCGTTAGGACTGTTTCGTTTATGCCTTCACCGGTTTTTGTTGTTGTTTTAATTCAAGAAGAATATCAAGTTTGCTCGATAATATCAAGGCGGTACTCCTGAATTATATCATATCGCAGTGATGGAGGTTATGATCCATTTCAAACTCGCCTCAGGACCCCCCCCCCCCCAAACTCCTTGCTGAAAAAAGCTACATCGTAAAGGGTTTTTAGTTTTGTCATTTAATATCCGATGTGTTTTTGTCAGCAGCCATGTATCTCTGCATTACTGTATAGGATTTTCTGTACCCTATTAATAATGGTTTTAGGGGAATGCATATTAGAAGCTTTGCTTTCTAGCTTCCCCTCCATTTTTAACATTATTTGATAAATACCATGCATCTCAGCATCTTAATATATTGTGTATGACATTTTTATATTCAACCTGCATGTAGAACATGATGGTATTGATTTTTTGCGTGATGTTAAGTGCACTTTTATTCTTTCAATGTCTTTGTTGAAACAAAATAAAAAATATGAAATTGCGTTAAACATCGTAAGGCTTATGAATATTAAATGCTCAAAACTTCATTCATAACTGAGTATCTGAATATAAGAAAGACCCAAGTCCATGGAAGACCATTTCGAGTAAACTTCAAAAAACTTCATATCTTTTTTATTTGTCCAATAATATTATATTCAACTGTGATGGGAAGGTAACATTGTATATACAAATTAGAACATATTATACTACCTTTGTATTATGACAATTAACATTTACATTATTGTGGAGAGGCCATTTTGTGTGATGTACTTGGGTCGTTATTTGAATCATATACATGATATTCTGCTATAGAGATGAGAGAAGGATGAGAGAGGGAGCTATGATATGAATGTAAGAATGACCCAAGTCCTTCATTCTTACATTCATACTCATTCATTTCAGGTACTTCCGGGGATAATTAGGATTTATCAAATATACACAAGATGAGTCCATGCATAAGCTACAATTTGCTATGTCAAACTGAATTTGGCCAAAAATTGGACTTGGGTCGTTCTTATATTCAGGTCTTCAATTCCTAGCAAGAATCCTAATCTATTTGCTAAATTAGGACTTTTGCATTACAAAAGAATAATTTTTTGTTCAGAACATTCTTCAGATATATGATCAGCACTAAATGTTAATAAACGATGTAGCTGCATGTCAGAAAAAACAAACAAACAGCAAATTGGTTTTCTATTTCCACAAATACTTTTGCTATACATCTTATACAGGAGAATAAGAGTGGCGACCATTTTGAATTTTAGAATTTAAAAGAATAAAAATACATGTAGGCCGTCTATATTGTAAGTGGCACCCAATATATTTCTATTGCACACGCAACACATTATAATAGCGTAGGTACGGGACTGGAAATACAGTAAATTCATTTTATACTTCCATGCATATTTTTGCCATTCATATTGTACATGAGCATAGGAATGGCGGCCATTTTGAATTGAAAATGAGCTTTAAATACTAAATGAACCCTATGCAATGGAAATTCTCTTGCAAATGCAGATGGAGTAACTCTAGGGACATACAGTGTAACTGTACAAAGTTTAGTGGAATAATTGGTCATAGAATGCATATTATTGTGATTATCCCGGCCAAATTAGCATATTTGGCAGCCATTTTGCATTTTGCATTTTGCCGAAAATGCTCAAGGTTTCGCGAGTGGCATCAATCAGATTTGGAATCAGCACCCGAATTGACAAAAAAAAAAAAAACATTAAAAAACATTGTATACATAAAAAAGAAACAATTTTAGGTGCCGTCCAGCCTGGACTAAAGAGGCATTTTAGTGCGCGTTGCAAAGTGTCTCTTTTGTGATATCTTGATCAGTGGATTTAGTTACGAAGTTAATTTTCACAAAGAGACATTTCAGCGCGCGTTGCAAAGTGTCTCTTTTGTGATATCTGAATCCGCGGATTTAGCTAAATGTCGTTTCTTGTGTACGTCATAATTACGTAACCATTGAAATATGAGTCTCCAAATTTAGCAGGAATGTAAAGGGTCTAGAGTAGTATCGAAAAATGAGAAAATCTCGAAAACGTGAAATCCAACCATTTTTCACTAAAATGCCAGTTCGTGGTGACAGCGACGAATCTTTCTCAACTCTTTCACCATAAATGCATTACAAATGCTGCATATTATAGGTCAATTGCTTTAATCAGAGACCATCAACTCAGCTTCCTATTACACTAGGCGCCCCATACTACACAGCACCATGTAATACCAGAGTACACGGATCACGCTAAACGCCCTATACTATTACACTATACCGTAATTGGTCACGTACACAAACTTACGTAGGTCTGCAGTCCTTGCATTGTACTACTACGGCACTACGAATACACTGTGCGTACAAGACTACGGCAGCCGCAACTAACTACGTCCGCACACACAACACACGTCCGTAGACCGACTAAACACAGGTACGCACATATCTACTTACCGTGCATTCCGTGTCATTGAACAAAATCACCATCAACCAGAGACAAATAAAACGGCTTAATTTTGGTTATGGCAAACTACTTCTCACCATAAAATATACCGGTTCGATCCTCAAAACTTATTAAAACGGCTACCAAAAGTAACAGTGGAATATGACAGCAACTACACACTTCATTTTGTGTGTAATTTGCGAGGTTCTTCTTTCCATCGACTCACCTGTTAACAGCAAGCAGAGAGGTGCCCTAGCAAACGCTCTGCTCTAAGCACGCCATCTACAGTCAATTGCAGCCATATGTTGATCGTGTACCCCTTACAGTCACACGCAATACTTAACACTTTGCTGGGTTAAAGCGCGTGTTCCGTGTGCGCTCCCAGGCCTGCAAGCTATCAAGATCGTCTTGGAGTATAGTCTCGCATCATGGGGAGATGATATCCTCTAGTACAGAGCACAGTCATCTGCGAAGAGCCGAGTTGTAGAGTTGTTAACACAGTCCACAAGATCATTTATGAATGCTAAGAAGAGTAAGAGCCCGAGGACACTCCCTTCTGGCACACCACATGCCACAAGCACCTCTTTGCTGACTTCAACTTCAACCTGGACCTGCTGTGTGCGATCTCTGAGGAAGTCTTCAACCCACTGCAGAGTACACCCTCTCACCTTATAGTGTTCAAGCTTGTAGAGGAGCAGTCTGTGGGACACTGTGTCAAATGCCTTTGCAAAGTCCAATAGGATTAGATCAGTCTGCCCTTTGTCCTTTATTCCTCTTGGTAGATCATTGATGGTCAAGACCAGCTGAGTGTCACATGATTGTCCTTTCCGGAAATCGTGCTGAGCATCGCATAGGATTTCATGGACTGTGAGATGGTTCATGATAGCGCTATGGATGACATGCTCACACAGTTTAGATAGGATGGCAGTTAGGGAGATAGGCCGGTAGTTGGCTGGAGATGACCTACTTCCCTTTTTGAAAACGTGAACAATCAACGCCTTCTTCCATGCTGATGGTACACTTCCTTGGTCAAGAGAGGCCTGAAACAGAAGTGTAAGTGCTGGTGCAATATCTTCTGCAATTTTGGCATCTCCTGCAATCCACTCTGGTATGCCTGGATGAGTACTACAGATATCCTCTATGTGATTTGTAAGGGTCGTCATGTACGGCTGCTTACTTCTTGGTGGGCGGTAGAAGGCACCAAGGATGACATGTTGCCTAACAACCCTGCCACAAAGAACTTTTCGTTGCAACAAGTTCAGACTAAGGATCAATCTCTAGTTGCTGGCTTCTAAGACTTGATTTGATGAGTACACCCCACAGCCATCTTTACGATCCTTTCCGTACACTGCATAGCCTGGTGGGAAGATCTCCCCAAGGACTACGCGGGGATTGCCAGCAGAGGTCCACGCAGAACACTAGTAGGAGGCCCGTACCTGCCGCAAGTCACAGGCAGTTAACCCCGCGTGCATGCTGAGGATAAGTTACTGCCTTTCTGCTGGTTAGTTGAGAGTCGGCTGCGGCCAGGGTTATGAGATTCTCTGGGACCCCTGCCAAATAAATATTCCTTCAGAGGAATTCCTTCAGAGTTGTCAGCCTCCACGCGCCTGACACGCAGGTCACGCAGAATACCCGCAAGCAGGACTTAATTAGCACGCGTCCAGCAAGTAAGACGCACGAAAAACTAGCCCAAATTCTTGTCCGCCCTATGAAATTGTCTCGTATGCTGAAAAATTCCCACACGCAACAAGCCCGCGTAGCTTGCCCGGAAAGGTGCTACATGACAGGGCCTAAACATGGCTGCGGGTAAATAGGATTTGCGTGAGCACCTCCGGGCGACTACATACGTGCTAGGTACAGTCATATGCGGGCCGCGTGCGGGCCATCTGCGGGGATCTCCGAGTAGCAAAAATTGCTCTCCGCAAATCACACGCAGGGCTTGCCCGGAAAGATGTGACAGGGCCATTAACTTTAAACTCATCATGAAGATTATATGACCAGACAGCATGGCGGAAACCAATTCATGTTTGGTTTGGGAAATTGAGGAATTATTTTACTCCTGTATGTTTTCCTATTACATGATTTCAAAAGAACAGATCTACAGTCTAATAATCAATGTAGTCCCAACCTTTTCACATATGACTTTTGCGTTGAGGTATACAGTTGTATTCATACGCTGAGTTACTGTACAATAACTATTACTGTTTTTATGATCATCGATTATTCTGTTATTCCTGACACTTCGAGATAGCCCGAGAATTTTTTTTTTTTTTTTATATTGACTAGGTCGCGCGTGCGTGATATCAATACTATTGCATATTGGATGTAATAAAGGGTGTAATAACACGTGCCTCAATTTATTGTCTTCAAATTTATAGCCAGTGAAGAGTGGTCCTGACGTAGCTGACCCAAGAAGAGCCTGATATTCTTTTGATGATGATATTAACTTGTTTAGTTTACTTTAGTACTATGATAATAACGTGACAATTGACCGTTCATATGGGCTGCAGAAAAGTGTGTAAATAAGCAAAACTTGAGAAAAAAAAAGTGTGTGCTGGCTTGATCACGAAAGCATTTCCACCGCTGCCGGCCAACAGAAATAGGAGTGTATCATGTCGGGGAGATTGTTGCTGTCTATTCTGTACCTTTACGGTAAGAACATAATAATACCTAAAAACAATCTTCCATAGTATAACGTCATGAAACATGTAACACGACATTGTTTGTTGTGTCAAAAAATGAAAGAAAAGAAGAGCCGTCAAACATTTACAATCTATGACGGCTTCGTAATTCTGGAGGTAACAGTTGTCTGTTTTCTTTCTTTTTATTTCTCCATGCTGCCCTTCTTCTTCTTCTTCTTTTTTTTTCTGTGGACTCTCCTCATTTTATTTTCCAATATCAAAGGAAGTATTGTAGGTTGTGTAATTGTATTTGATAATTTCATGAATTGTAAGTGTGCATGGTGCGATACAGCTATAAATGTGGTATTCTTTTAGATTAACCATTCTTTGTTTGTTAGTTGTTGTTGGGTTTTTTTTTTCGTGCAAAGATGTCCATAGATACATACACAAAGTAATTTCACTTGCAGTGTATACTGAAAACTAATCATAAAGGTAATGTGACCTGTACCTCTCACCAGGAGACAACTCACGTATGCTTAGGGAAATTGGGGAATAGGTTTCGTTTTTCGATTAGATATAATTTCCAATTAACAAATCTAATCAAACAAATCTAACAAATCTTCTGTCAAGACTTAAAGGACACTAAAGAAAATATATTGATGTGGATTGAGTGATAGCAGTAATATTAACAGAACATTCATGAACACATTAAGGGAAAGTTTGAGGAAAGTCGGACGATCGATTCAAAAGGTATATATGATTTTCGATCCAGCCATTACTGGATAAGGAGACTTCTACAGTTCATGACGTCATTATGAACGACAATGTAAAGGAAATAATGCAGAAAATTGTTTTCACATTTTTTTTTAGCACAATGTACAAGCACTTGACTAGTGCTTCACTTACCTCGTTCAGAAACCTTGGAGAATGATGTAACATGACTGTTAGCTGCAAGTCTACATGTGAAATGAAATTTTGTTGAATTCTCTTTTTATTTTCTTCCTATATTGCTGCCCAAAAGACGTCATGAACTGCAGTAGTCTTTTTATCGAAAACACCAAAACTTTAAACGTTCACAATTTTACAACCTTATTGTCCGATTTTCCTCAAAGAATCACTGATGTATAAATTCCACTAATCCCTGATAGCAGAGGCACGTCAGATTGACGTCATTTTCACGTCAGCGGTGTCGTCAGAAAGACGTCGTAAGCTGTCGGCAACTTTTCGAATTTTTGCTCAAATGGAAGACGTAAAAAAGACGTCGTGTTCAGACGCCAAAAAGGAGTCATATATGTCGTGTTTTGGACGTAAATCAATAAAGGAAATGGACGTCATTTAGACATCTTGAACTGACGTCAAAATGTCGCACTTTTGCTCAATTGGAAGACGTCAAACAGACATCATATTTGTGACGTTTGTCTGACGTCTATAGGTGGTCATAATAAAACGTCTTAATGACGTTTGATTATTATTTGCTTGTTTGTTTGTTCATTTTTCCATCTGAGAAGATGGCTGGATAGCCCATATTCAGCTATGCTAAGCTGGTCTTCCATCATGTCCATGGGGTCCAGTTGGATGTGAGGCGGGACCACTCCACAGGATTAAACACCCTGCTCTTTGCGATGAATGAATGAAACGGGATCTTTTATGTGCATGAGATGTGACTCTTTCACACACGAGACCTCCATTCTATGTCCTATCCGAGGGACAGAGTGTTTTGCCTCTTGCTAGAGGGGACGGTATGATTACACACAACATTGCTCAGTCCAGACTCGGGTTCGAACCCGGGTCGCTTGGGTCGGAGGCAGAAAAAAAGAAGATGTCACGTCAGAATAACGTCATAAACATATCGTTTACACGTCAATTTATGACTATTTAGGTATATTGGTACTGTAAAAAGACGCCCTAAAGACGTACGACATACATAAATTTTGGATGTGTATGTTATTGGCATATCTTTTTAAAATCATTTTTAGCTATACATCCCCGTCTTGCAAGTGGGGCTTTTCGGTAGATCACGCTTTTCCAACGCCACGTTTACTTTTTCAACATTGAAAAACATCCATTGTTTCTCTCATCGTTTATCACATTTTGAATTCTTCTACTTATTTTACAATGTACTTTTTGACTTGCATTTCTTACAATTCATTCTCAGCCATTTCAAAACGGTTTTTCATCTAATGAACTTTGAATTCCTCTCACAACTGTATGCTCTTAAACATCATCCATGTCATACAGTGGTTTCTAAGTATCTTGAAAAAAGTTAAAGACTGAATCCTTACTTCAGTTAGAGCCTGTATATTTCTCCTTCCTTGTCTTGCAAAGGCATCAGTCCCAACGCTGGCATTACTACTCAGAGCACCCCTCATGTGGTTTGGACAGAGTCCAGACATGTTGAAGTTCAGTTAGTTCAGAGAACTATAACATCGACGGAGTCCGCGGCGATCCTCCGATTGTTGAATCTGACGACACAAGAAGCGATAGCTTGTGTAAAACCCTGTAAGTGAGATTTTTTTTAATTAGAACAATTAATACCGACACTTTGAAATCAAAATTTTGACAGCGAGAGCGATGAAAGGAAGTGAATACAGTGCACTCCCATTAAAACGAGACTTTGGCGAAATTCCGGTTACAACGAAGTAAAACTTCACGCCGGTACACTATCCACTCTTTGTATTTTTATTGTGTATTTTTTCGGTTATAACACAATTTCGATATAATAAAAGAAAACTGCCAATCCCGAGGATTTCGTTTAAACGGGAGTCCACTGAAATTATGCCATGAGGCAATTATGATTATTAGTCACTTTATTTGTAATAAAGCAAACTCGTTTTCGACATGAAAGACTTAACCAGCAATATAAGTGTATACAGGCTAACTTGCATGGAAAAAAAAAGTGTATTCAAACCATAAAATAACCCAATGCATTTGGATTTAAGATATTATTATTTCTATATGCTGTCAAACATGAATTGCGTGGAAATGATATGACCATTGGGCATTTGTTGATTGTGTTCAAGACAATGATTAAGAAAGCGACAAAACTTGGAGCGGCGGAAATCAGTGTAACAATTTAGTAGTTTTGTGTAGCATGTCAATCACATGTTTCGGTTTTGCTAAAATTCTTCTTTTGTTTCTCAAGATCCTTGCCTTCGCGAAGGTACATGGAGTGCAGACAATCGCATTTACCACTTCATTTGTACGTCTCCAAAGACAAGAAGGTATTATGAGTGTGAGTTGAACAGATAAAAAGACAATTCAATTAGCAACAATGCAACAGCAAGAACAACTGAATGATAAAAGCAAGAGATTAACGTATGTTTTAGCAACACGCACACACCTACTTATGAAAGTAGGAATGTGGCTATGGCGACTGGTGTGCCCCCGCTATATCGCATGGTTCTTTTAATAAGTTTAAAGTAAATTTTGACAATGTCGTAACGATAGTTTCATGAAATTGGCAAAATATTAAAATGACATGTTTTCTCAGAAATGTTTTGAGTGTTAAATTTCCCTGGACTTGGCTTCAGTCAGATATATGGCTACAATGGAGAGAACATTTGGGAATTGGAGCATTATCTCTTCACCTTTGACCCTTGCCCTTTGACCACATGGTCAACAATTCTTCAAAGAATCATTAATTGTCCATGCAAATACTGAGCTTTATTCAAAATATCGGAAAAGAATGTAGCATTTTAACATTTTCACTTGACCTTTGACAGCATGGCCAAAATTTTTCCCTGCAGAATCATTGTGCAGTAATGCATGTATATGGTTTGATTAAGTTTATGCGTTAAGTAACCTCGAAGGTACTAAGAAAGTGTCACTTAGGCATTATATACACTGTATAATAAAATTTTAACACTTCAACCTGACCATTGCTCTTGATTTCCCCCCCCCCCTCAAAAAAAAAAATAAATAAATAAATAAATAAAAAAATCCGAAGCACGGAGAAAGAAAAAATGAAATTTCAGCATTTTCACTTGACTGTGACACTTTGAAATTTGATACTAAAATTAATGATAGTGACAATAATGTTGAAAGTTAAAACTGTGTTGTTGTTGTTTCTTATTGTAATATATAAACACAGTCTGCCAGATTTCCACCATCATGGACTTAAAAGATGTCAAGGGCCTACATGAACTTGCTCCTGTACCTAGCACAGTACGTCGCTTGAGATTCAGTGTGAAGGGACCTTGCTTCGGTCTGAAGATAGGTGTTGGGCAACTACCTACCTTTCGGGCTTGTAAGATGTTGAACCCCATGCGTTTTGTACTATCAATATGACAGTATAAACGACAGTCCATGTATAAGGCCTATAAATAGTCTACATTATGTTTCTGACTGTTCCCTGATAGTTCCGTAACCGTGAATCTATCAGCTTGTATAAAATCCTCCTTTCCGTAAACAATTTTATATAGCTATCCGGGATTTAAAAAAAAAAAAAAAATGTTGACTTCAAAACTTTCATGGTCAAAGGAATTTCATCTCTGTGTCCCCTTAATTTACCTACTTTTGCCTTTCATCTGATACAATATTCCCTCCCTTATCCACATTGCAAGCCGCAATTTCCGGTTTCGGATCTATCCTTTTACCTATAGACCGACAAAGTTATGAATATCATATCACTCAGAATTCGGTAGAGAAAAGCCAATTAAGTGCTACATTGTATTCTGCATGTTTATCATTTGTTTTCGATATCATTTAAAAGGGATTTTAAGCAATTATTGCAAAGCGGAAGGCAAAAGCATGGACAGTCTTTATAAGCCCCTTTTTACACTTCAAGGGGTCGCTTCACGGCTCATCATGGATTGTAATCCGTGATATTCGGGCGTGCGACTTCACGATTTCCCTATCGATGCCGGTGTGGATACGATTCCAACACTGCGTGTCTACACTGACTAGTAGAATTCGGCGTCTCCACGGAAAGTACGGTGTCTGCACGGACAGAGAAGGTAAGCCCCTGTCACACTTTGCCGGATAGGCCCAGCGTAACAGAAACAGGCAAGATTTTGCTCATCCGTTGTTCAAATGCGGTGGACAAATTGTACATTTTCCTTTTTAGAGGAGCATACATACACGGTCTAGCGGCCGAACAAAACGCACCTTGTGCGATTGTGTACAGGACAGTCCTGTGGAACGCTCGCACATGCATGAGAAACGAATAAGAACCGAATGCCCACAGGACAGAACGCACGAGGAACAAATGGGTGACGCATGAGACGTACATCGAACGTTAGAGAACCTTGCGTACGCGTTTAATGCGCTGTACGTAACCGTTCCATCCGTTCCATTTCTTGCAGCAACGGACTCTACTGGAGGCCTAGCGGATGGAAACGAGAGAAAACGACAAAGTGCAGTACAGATAAAGGAGAAAACGTACAACTATCGGACAAGGGTCAGATCGCGCTATCCGTTTTTGGCGAGGAAAAAAAAAACTTTGTGCATGCACAAAGTTTTCTGGCCGCTCTGACGGAAATCAGCGGAAGATAGACGTCCCTCCAAAGAATAAAAAGGACATGAAACGCATTTTAACGGATACCAACGAATGCCAAAAATCGACATTCGGTTTTAATGCTTTTGCCATATCCGGCAAAGTGTGACAGGGGCGGTAGCACAGCGGATTACACCGGAAACGTATAAGGAGGTTACGCGGACATCTACGAAGAGCACGAATTCAATTGGGTCCCTTCACGGTCCTCACACCGATAAAGTGCTGGTGCAATATCTTCTGCAATTTTGGCATCTCCTGCAATCCACACTGGTATGCCTGGATGAGTACTACAGATATCCTCTATGTGATTTGTAAGGGTCGTCATGTACGGCTGCTTACTTCTTGGTGGGCGGCAGAAGGCACCAAGGATGACACGTTGCCTAACAACCCTGCCACAAAGAACTTTTCGCTGCAACAAGTTCAGACTCAGGATCAATCTCTAGTTGCTGGCTTCTAAGACTTGATTTGATGCCAAGGAGTACACCCCCACAGCCATCTTTACGATCCTTTCTGTACACTGCATAGCCTGGTGGGAAGATCTCCCCAAGGACTACGCGGGGATTGCCAGCAGAGGTCCATGCAGAACACCAGTAGAAGGCCCGTACCTGCCGCAAGTCACAGGTAGTTAACCTCGCGTGCATGCTGAGGGTAAGTTACTGCCTTTCTGCTGGTTAGTTGAAAGTCGGCTGCGGCCAGGGTTATGACATTCTCTGGGACCCCTGCCAAATAAATATTCCTTCAGAGGAATTCCTTCACTGCGTGAGTTGTCAGTCTCCACGCGCCTGACACGCAGGTCACGCAGAATACCCGCATGCAGGACTTAGCGCGCGTCCAGCAAGTAAGACGCACGCAAAACTAGCCCAAATTCTTGTCCGCCCTAAGAAATTGTCCCGTATGCTGAAAAATTCCCACACGCAACAAGCCCGCGTAGCTTGCCCGGAAAGGTGCTACATGACAGGGCCTAAACATGGCTGCGGGTAAAACAGGATTTGCGTGAGCACTTCCGGGCGACTACGAACGTGCTAGGTACAGTCATATGCGGGCCGCGTGCGGGCCATCTGCGGGGATCTCCGGGTAGCAAAAATTGCTCTCCGCAAATCACACGCAAGGCTTGCCCGGAAAGATGTGACGGGGCCGTTAACTTTAAACTCATCATGAAGATTATATGACCTGTTAAAGCACTTCCAGAGAGCATGGCGGAAACCAATTCATGTTTGGTTTGGGAAACTGAGGAATTATTCTATTCCTGTATGTTTTCCTATTACATGATTTCAAAAGAACAGGGGGTGTTTCATCAACGTTTGTCGGCGCTGACAACTTGAATCACCATAGTAACAGTCAGTGACCAGAGCATCTCAGCCAATCAAAACCAAGGATTTTGCTGAAATTGGTCAGTGCCGACAGTTGTCGGCGCTGACAAGCGTTGATGAAACACCCTCCTGATCTACAGTCTAATAATCTATGTAGTCCCAACCCTTTCACATCTAATATATGACTTTTGCGTTGAGGTATACAGTTGTATTCATACGCTGAGTTACTGTACAATAACTATTACTGTTTTTATGATCATCGATTATTCTATTATTCCTGATACTTCGAGATAGCCAGAGAATTTTTTTTTTATTGACTAGGTCGCGCGTGCGTGATATCGATACTATTGCATATTGGATTTAATAAAGCGTGTAATAACACGCGCCTCAATTTATTGTCTTCAAATCTATAGCCAGTGAAGAGTGGTCCTAACGTAGCTGAGCCAAGAAGAGCTTGATATTCTTTTGATGATGATATTATCTTTTTTAGTTTACTTTGGTACTATTGATAATAACGTGACAATTGACCGTTCATATGGGCTGCAGAAAAGTGTGTAAATAAGCAAAACTTGAAGTGTGTGCTGGCTTGATCACGAAAGCATTTCCACCGCTGCCCGCCAACAGAAATAGGAGTGTATCATGTCGGGGAGATTGTTGCTGTCTATTCTGTACCTTTACGGTAAGAACATAATAATACCTAAAAACACGTCAGCGGTGTCGTCAGAAAGACGTCGTAAGCTGTCGGCAACTTTTCGAATTTTTGCTCAAATGGAAGACGTAAAAATACGTCATGTTCAGACGTCAAAAGGCGTCATATATGTCATATTTTGGACGTAATTCAATAAAGGAAATGGACATCATTTAAACTCTTGAACTGACGTCAAAATGTCGCACTTTTGCTCCATTGGAAGACGTCAAACAGACGTCATATTTGTGACGTTTGTCTGACGTCTATAGGTGGTCATACTAAAGCGTCTTAATGACGTTTAATTATTATTTGCTTGTTTGTTCATTTTTCCATCTGAGAAGATGGCTGGATAGCCCATATTCAGCTATGCTAGGCTGGTCTTCCATCATGTCCATGGGGTCCAGTTGGATGTGAGGCGGGACCACTTCACCGGGTTAAACACCCTGCTCTTTGCGATGAATGAATGAAACGGGATCTTTTATGTGCATGAGATGTGACTCTCTCACACACGAGACCTCCATTCTATGTCCTATCCGAGGGACAGAGTGTTTTGCCTCTTGCTAGAGGGGACGGTGTGATTACACACAACATTGCTCAGTCCAGACTCGGGTTCGAACCCGGGTCGCTTGGGTCGGAGGCAGAAAAAAAAAGATGTCACGTCAGAATAACGTCATAAACATATCGTTTACACGTCAATTTATGACTATTTACGTATATTGGTACTGTGAAAAGACGTCCTAAAGACGTACGACATACATAAATTTTGGATGTGAATGTTATTGGCATATCTTTTTAAAAATCATTTTTAGCTATACATCCCCGTCTTGCAAGTGGGGCTTTTCGGTAGATCACGCTTTTCCAACGCCACGTTTACTTTTTCAACATTGAAAAACATCCATTGTTTCTCTCATCGTTTATCACATTTTGAATTCTTCTACTTATTTTACAATGTACTTTTTGACTTGCATTTCTTACAAATTCATTCTCAGCCATTTCAAAACGGTTTTTCATCTAATGAACTTTGAATTCCTCTCACAACTGTATGCTCTTAAACATGTCATACAGCGGTTTCTAAGTATCTTGAAAAAAGTTAAAGACTGAATCCTTACTTCAATCAATACTTTACCATCCATTTAAAAGGGCATTGTACCGGTTTTTATTTGTTTATATGTTGTTCTTTTAATTCTAAAAGACCCAGCGGTGCAAACAGAATCAAAAATTCATAACGATTTAACCCGTAATTTCATGTTAAAAATTAAACTTTTTGGGTGAGAATTATGCTAATGAGCTGACGAGCCCGGATGTCGTGACGTCACAGGTGCCAACTATATCACTGATTACAAGCTCTCGCACACGCGTGCGTTAAATCGTACCGAGTAGCAGACAGGCCCAATTTAGCTAGCAGGCGGCTCTTGTGTACTGTCCTATTCATGCAGCTGTCTCAAATTTCGCTGAACCAAATCGCACCAAAATTACAGGATATACTTCTAAGCATATTTTGAAATACTGTCTTATATTTGAACGAAATCGGTAATCGAGAAGTATCAATATTGACGCCGACTTTCAAGTCGTCACTCAAAAAAACTCACTCTTCGCGAGAGATCATGGTAAACGCGACATGCACATTCTAGAACTGAAGTTAGCGGACTAGTACTTTGCGAACAGGGAATTTACGCGGGAGCTAAACTAAAAAATGTCATGATTTTGGCGATTTGTGTGATTTACGAACTATATTGTTCATTCGACTTAGCTCAAAAAATCTATAAATTGATATTTTGCTCCCGATTACTTGAAAGATTTGTCTCATCATATTACATGGCTAACTTCAGTCTGTGCGTGCGCAGGCAGGTAGGGCCTATGCCGCGATCATTCTTGTTTAGTCGTACAGAGCAGATTATTTTTAGCGACGTCAGGAAAGTCGACAACTTCACTTACGCTTCCCGAATTGCGATTTGGTTCCAATTAGCGCGAGCAAGTTAGTGGACATGAGTCATAAAGTATTTCCTGTGATTTTAGTGCAATTTGGTTAAGTGAATTTTGAGATATCTACATGGATATGGAAGTACGCTAGCACTATATCTACACCAGCGCTTGGATCGCGAAGCGGCGGCACTGTTAGTATCTACGTGGTCAGGCCACTCTTCCGAGGTATGGGTCCTACTAAAACTAAACTAGATCTCTAGTCCTTGGTGTTAATACGACCACCATGAGATTTATCTCGACTACAAAAACATTGAAAATCCATAAAGCAGATACCTTACCTGCAAAATTCAGCACAGAAACAACAGGGCCTGCAGCACAAGGGCCTAGATCTAACGGCGACGCTAGACCTTGGAGTCTGGACTGTCGTCTGGACTTTCTTCAAGTTCTGGCAGCAGGGGTATGTATACTATAACGTTTACGCTGTGCCTATTAGCAAGCGCGCCGGAACACTTCTGTTTTTTTGTTTTTTTTTTTTTTTCTCAACGAGGTCACATTTATGTGACGATGTGAGATCCTCGTCGCGGGAGCGAAGCGAGCGGGGGGGGGATGGAAAGGGGGATCCCCCCCCCCCCCCACTGTAGGGAGCTTTTGTAAAATAGGGTACAAAAGTCGCGTTTATAGACCATTTAAAAGCAAATTCCTAAGGAATTAAACATAGTGAAAAATAATAAGTGCAAAGGGCTATGATTATTAAATATACGGGAGTACATAATAATGTGATGGTGTGAGATCCTCGGCGAGAGAGCGAAGCGACCGAGCGGGGGGAGGGTGTGGGAGGGGGGGATATCCCCTCCCACGGTAGGGACTTTTTGTAGAAACAGAGAATAAAAGTCGCGTTTATAGAGAGTTTAAAGCAAATTTCTAGGGAATTAACATATTGAAAAAATCAGTTGGAAGGACTATGATCGTAGCATACGGGAGTACATTAATAATGTGATGGTGCGAGATCCTCGGCGAGGGAGCGAAGTGACCGAGCGGGGGAGGGTGTAGGGGGTGTCGCCTCCCACGGTAGGGACTTTTTGTAAAAACAGAGTATAAAAGTCGCGTTTATAGAACATTTAAAAGCAAATGAGTACCTGAATATAAGAACGACCCAAGTCCAAATTTGGCTATCGCGTTTGAAAGCCATTTAGGTAGTCATGCAAATACAGATAATCATTCAAGTGACTGTTTTATATTCAAATTTGAATTAATAACACCCCAATAACCGAAAACAATTAAGGGAGTATGGATTTTTTTATTAATTTCCATTTTCTCCTAAATTTTCTCTAATGGACTTGGGTCGTTCTTATATTCATATACACTAAAATTTCTAGGTAATTAAATATTGAAAAAAAAAAACCCAGTTGGAAGGACTATTATAATCTTAACATACGGGGTTATCATGTGATGGGGTGAGATCCTCGTCGAGGAAGCGAAGCGACCGAGCGGGGGAGGGTGTGGGAGGGGGATACCCCCTCCCACGGTAGGGACTTTTTGTAAAAACAGAGTATAAAAGTCGCTTTTATAGAGCATTTTAGATTAGATTTCTGAGGAATTAAACACAGTAAAAGAAATCACGGCGAAGGACTATGATAATAACTTATGAAGACTTTTCATTTTACTATAAGTGCGGGCAGAACGAGCGAGCCACTTTCACTTTGCAATTTATCTGAAATGTACTCATTAAAAGCTTAAACATGATCGCATCGTTCGAACAATAAAGAATATTCTTATACTGCTAGAAAGCAAAGAAGAAAATTCTCAAACTCGAGGACACGAGGCTACCATCTATATACTAAATTTACTCATAAGTTATTATTAGTGTATAGATACAATAATGTATGTTGTTAGTTAGGGGCGAAAAATTTTGCATTTTCAGATATGAAATTACAACATTTAGGCCTACACAAGAAATATGCCTTTATTGTTCATTTTGGTCTTTAAATCAGTGATTATTTGTTACAGGGGGCACTTGGGGGGGGGGGCAAAAACTCGTTTTGCCGCCCCCCCCAGCATTTTTTTTTTTTTTTGGGGGGGGGGGGGGGCAAGTGCCACCCCTGCCACCCCCCCCCCCCCCCCCCGCTTCCGGCGCCCTTGCCTATTAGCGCTGTGCACGTAGAGCTGCTGTCGACGGGGCGGCGAGTGAGTGTAGGGGCCGACTCATCAAGACTTGAACTGCTACATAGAATCTACTCGGTCCGTGACTGCTCACTAGTCCTAGTCCTAATTCTAGTCTAGAGTCTATGTGTACTGAGTGCCGTTTTCTTCTAACTAGGCGTAAACCGTGATTGCCGTTGACTATCACTCAGTCCTGATCTTCGTTAGATAAGTTTGAACTGTCGAACCATTATCGCTCATCATCAGTGCATAGTATAGTTAGTGGAACGTTACTTACACACAGTTTTCTATGGGCAGCACGTTCGGACAATGATGCCAATTTCATTTTGCATATCTGGAATATTCCCCACAAATTTTATCCAAACAAAAAGCTTTTGAAGAGATTCCTTTTAAAAATTAATTAGTATTGTTTAACATGTTTATTTCAGCTCCATAATGCAATTTTATTAAATAACAGTTTTTGCAGTACTTCATGTGAGATTTCATCAGTAAATTGAGATGTGTAGTTCGTTTTGCTAAAGTCGGAGGGTGGCACCTGTGACGTATGCCAAATTGTGTGGATCGTTCCTTGGCTTGCTCGTTTTCATTTTTTTTTTTCAAAAAATCATTACAGGCTTATCCTGGGTTTTAGAATCCTCTCTTTCCAGTTGTAGGCATCAAAAAATGTAGATTAGAATTATCATTTAGAAAATGTCAGTACAGTTTTCTTTTAAGGAAAATAATTGTTTTACTGTACCAGTTAGAGTCTGTATATTTCTCCTTCCTTGTCTTGCAAAGGCATCAGTCCCAACGCTGGCATTACTACTCAGAGCACCCCTCCTGTGGTTTGGACAGAGTCCAGACATGTTGAAGTTCAGTTAGTTCAGAGAACTATAACATCGACGGAGTCCGCGGCGATCCTCCGATTGTTGAATCTGACGACACAAGAAGCGATAGCTTGTGTAAAACCCTGTAAGTGAGATTTTTGAATTAGAACAATTAATACCGACACTTTGAAAGCAAATTTTTGACAGCGAGAGCGATGAAAGGAAGTGAATACAGTGCATTCCCATTAAAACGAGACTTTGGCGAAATTCCGGTTACAACGAAGTAAAACTTCACGCCGGTACACTATCCACTCTTTGTATTTTTATTGTGTATTTGTTCGGTCAACACAATTTCGATATAATAAAAGAAAACTGCCAATCCCGAGGATTTCGTTATAACGGGAGTCCACAGAAATTATGCCATGATTCAATTATGATTATTAGTCACTTTATTTGTAATAAAGCAAACTCGTTTTCGACATGAAAGACTTACCCGGCAATATAAGTGTATACAGGCTAACTTGCATGGAAAAAAAGTGTATTCAAACCATAAAATAACCCAATGCATTTGGATTTATATTATTATTTCAGTATGCTGTCAAACATAAATTACGTGGAAATGATATGACCATGGGTATTTGTTGATTGCGTTCAAGACAATGACTAAGAAAGCGACAAAACTTGGAGCGGCGGAAATCAGTGTAACAATTTAGTAGTTTTGTGTAGCATGTCAATCACATGTTTCGGTTTTGCTAAAATTCTTCGTTTCTCAAGATCCTTGCCTTCGCGAAGGAACACGGAATGCAGACAACCACATTTACCACTACATTTGTACGTCTCCAAATACAAGAAGGTATTATGAGTGTGAGTTGAACAGATAAAAAGACAATTCAATTAGCAACAATGCAACAGCAAGAACAACTGAATGATAAAAGCAAGAGATATAACGTATGTTTTAGCAACACACACACACACACACACACACACACACACCTACTTATGAAAATAGGAATGTGGCTGTGGCGACTGGTGTGCCCCCGATATATTGCATGGTTCGTTTAATAGGTTTAAAGTAAATTTTGACAATGTAACGATAGTTTCACGAAATTGGCAAAATATTAAAATGACATGTTTTCTCAGAAATGTTTTGAGTGTTAAATTTCCCTGGACTTGGCTTCAGTCAGATATATGGCTACAATGGAGAGAGCATTTGGGAATTGGAGCATTATCTCTTCACCTTTGACCCTTGCCCTTCGACCACATGGTCAACAATTCTTCAAAGAATCATTTACTGTCCATGCAGATACTGAGCTTTATTCAAAATATCGGAAAAGAATGTAGCATTTTATAATTCACTTGACCTTTGACCGCATGGCCAAAATCTTTCCCTATAGAATCATTGTGCAGTAATGCATGTATATGGTTTGATTAAGTTTATGCGTTAAGTAACCTCCAAGGTACTAAGAAAGTGTCACTTAGGCATTAAATACACTGTATAATGAAATCTTAACACTTCAACCTGACCATTGACCTTGATTTTTTTGCCCCCCCCCCCCCAAAAAAAAAAGAGAGAGAGAGAGAGAGAGAGAGAGAGAGAAATCCCAAGAGACTCATTGTCGGGTATAGTATATAATGCATATGAAAGAAAAAAAAAAGAATACCATTTTCACGAAGATGCCTTGAGCAATTTCCGAAGCACGGAGAAATAATAATAATAATAATAATAATACATTACATTTGTAATGCGCTTAATACAATGTTTCTAAGCGCACAGGGAAGAAACGAAAGGAAAGATGAAAATGAGGGAAAACAGACAGGTCAAAATATAAGTAAGAATAACATGACATAAATCAAATGTGTACCAGTAATTAAACACATACAATAATTGAATTACACTCAACACATTAACTTAGGAAAGGAATCAATATGGGAAAAGAAAAAATGAAATTTCAGCATTTTCACTTGGCTGTGAAACTTTGAAAATTGATACTAAAATTAATGATAGTGACAATAATGTTAGAAGTTAAAACTGTGTTGTTGCTGTTTCTTATTGTAATATATAAACACAGTCTGCCAGATTTCCACCATCATGGACTTAAAAGGTGTCAAGGGCCTACATGAACTTGCTCCTGTACCTAGCACAGTACGTCGCTTGAGATTCAGTGTGAAGGGACCTTGCTTCGGTCTGAAGATAGGTGTTGGGCAACTACCTACCTATAGGGCTCGTAAGATGTTAAACCCCATGCGTTTTGTACTATCAATATGACAGTATAAACGACAGTCCATGTATAAGGCCTATAAATAGTCTACATTATGTTTCTGACTGTTCCCTGATAGTTCCATAACCGTGAATCTATCAGCTTGTATAAAATCCTCCTTTCCGTGAACAATTTTATATAGCTATCCGGGATTTAAAAAAAAAAAGAAAAAAAATGTTGACCTCAAAACTTTCATGGTCAAAGGAATTTCATCTCTGTGTCCCCTTAATTTACCTACTTTTGCCTTTCATCTGATACAATATTCCCTACCTTATCCACATTGCAAGCCGCAATTTCCGGTTTCGGATCTATCCTTTTACCTATAGACCGACAAAGTTATGAATATCATATCATCCAGAATTCGGTAGAGAAAAGCCAATTAAGTGCTGCATTGTATTCTGCATGTTTATCATTTGTTTTCGATATCATTTAAAAGGGATTTTAAGCAATTATTGCAAAGCGGAAGGCAAAAGCATGGACAGTCTTTATAAGCCCCTTTTTACACTTCAACGGGTCGCTTCACGGCTCATTGCTCATCATGGATTGTAATCCGTGGTATTTGGGCGTGCGACTTCACGATTTCCCTATCGATGCCGGTGTGGATACGATTCCAACACTACGTGTCTACACTGACTAGTAGAATTCGGCGTCTCCACGGAAAGTACGGTGTCTGCACGGACAGAGAAGGTACGCCCCTGTCACACTTTGCCGGATAGGCCCAGCGTAAAAGAAACAGGCAAGATTTTGCTCATCCGTTGTTCAAATCGTAAATCCGGTGGACAAATTGTACATTTTCCTTTTTAGAGGAGCATACATACACGGTCTAGCGGCCGAACAAAACGCACCTTGTGCGATTGTGTACAGGACAGTCCTGTGGAACGCTCGCACATGCATGAGAAACGAATAAGAACCGCATGCCCACAGGACAGAACGCATGAGGAACAAATGGGTGACGCATGAGACGTACATCGAACGTAGAGAACCTTGCGTACGCGTTTAATGCGCTGTACGTAGCCGTTCCATCCGTTCCATTTCTTGCAGCAACGGACTCTACAGGAGGCCTAGCGGATGGAAACGAGTGAAAACGACAAAGTACAGTACAGATAAAGGAGAAAACGTACAACTATCGGACAAGGGTCAGATCGCGCTATCCATTTTTGGCGAGAAAAAAAACTTTGTGCATGCACAAAGTTTTCTGGCCGCTCTGACGGAAATCAGCGGAAGATAGACGTCCCTCCAAAGAACAAAAAGGACATGAAACGCATTTTAACGGATGCCAACGGATGCCAAAAATCGACATTCGGTTTTAATGCTTTTGCCATATCCGGCAAAGTGTGGCAGGGGCGGTAGCAAAGCGGATTACACCGGAAACGTATAAGGAGGTTACGCGGACATCTACGAAGAGCACGAATTCGATTGGGTCCCTTCACGGTCCTCACACCGATTATACGTTGTCTAACTGATATCGCCGAAATGTTGACAGATGACTTGTGCTTTTAGGCGCTCATGAACCTTCAAGAATCTGTCTTCGGAACCAAGTTATATGGCAAGATTACCTGAAAATCTGTAGCACATGATTCTGCTAGTTGTCAGCATTAACAGATTAAACTCCTTGTTGCATTTGCTCTTATTTTACAGCACATCGTGGTATAAGCCAAGAAACACAAAACAAAGAAGAGAAGGAAAGTGTGGGTCATGCCTTGGCTCCTCAGGCGACTACTTTACGAATAGTATGAGAAGTTGACGGCTAAATTGATATAGGGGAAGTTGCGAGCAATATAGCAATAATAGGAACTTTATGACAGTGGATTCTGACACATTTCATGAAATCCATTCTTCAAAACGTGTGTATATCTGTTTCCGTCGAACGGCAATTTACTCTTAACTACTCGTTCGTATTGACAAATACCCTGAAATTTAATCCCGGATACAAACACAAATAACAATGGAAAAGCAGCTTGCTTGCAAACTACCCTTGTCAGAAACGGACAATGTAAAGACATCTATGGTGGCCCTGAAGTACGCTCGACAACAGGTCATGTGCGCCGTGAATTTTGCGACCAGGTCGCGAAATTCGCGATTTGGGACGCCAAGTTCGTGACTCGGGACGCGAAATTTCATGACCCGGGACACGAACTTGGCGACAGGGGACGCAAAATTCGCGTCCTGTAGTCGCAAACTTCGCGACTCTGGGTCGCGAAGTTCGCGATTTTGGGTCGCGAATTTTGCGTCCCCGGTCACCAAATTCGTGTCCCCGGTCGCCAAGTTCGTGTCCCGGGTCATGAAATTCACGTCCCGAGCCACGAACTTGGAGTTCCAAATCGCGAATTTCGCGACCTGGTCGCAAAATTCATGGCGCACATGACCTGTCGTCGAGCGTGCTTCAGGGCCACCATAGACATCAGCCCCGCATCTTTCTGACTGGCTTTCCTGAAAGAAAAAAAAATGTGCCCGTCCTCTTAATGTTTTACCAACTATGGCTAAGGATTCCATGCTATGTGTCAAGGTCTACATCATAAAATTGTTGAATTATCCACATCTTCCCCAATCAATGCAGCCATCAACTTCTCATAATATACGAAAAGTAAGCGCCTGAGAAACCAACGTTTGACCCACCACACAATCCGTCTCTTGAAGAAGATGGTGTCAGTTTTTTGTTTATGTTATGTTGCTGCAAAAATAAGAGCTTCTGCAACAAGGAGTTTTACCTGTATGGCGTACTTGTCCGTGTAGACACCCATATCCCTGCAGGCTGGAAAGACACAGTGTCCCAGTGTGAGAACCACATTGTCTCACAGTGTGAACACAGTGAGAAATCTCTTCACACTGTAAAATTCGAGCGTTTTAACAGTGTGAACACAATGTGAGTCGTCAATTTACTGTGTGAAACAAAGCATTGCTATGTCATGTATGTGAACACTCGGTGAAAACCACATCACAGTGTGAAATCATCTTCACACAGAACTGTTTAAAGTCGAGCGTTTTGACATAGTCGACTACTTAGTATATGAACACACTGTGAACACACTGTGGGACACTGTGTTCTTTCCAGTAGGGAGGGATCGTATCCACACCGGCAGTTGAAGGAAAATCGTAATATCTCATAATCATCATACCGTGATGGTCCGTATCAAAAGCAAGTGAAAGAAGAGAAAGGGACTTGATTTTAAAAACATTAATTCAATCTGCAGGTATAGACTAGATTTCTGTTGTCATTATTTTTTTGTGAGTCTGCTTTGATATTGCTTTTGTTTGTTTGGTTGGTTTGTTTCTCTCTTTTTTGGGGGGTGGGGGCGGGGGGACTTCCTTTTTTTTTTTTTTTTTTTTTTTTTGAGAAGACAAAATCCGATACATTGTTTTCGTATAAATGACATTTTGGAGGTTTCATTTGATTTTTGCCTTTGTTATCACTGGTAATTGTTTGTGCCTGCAAAGTAGGAAGCCCTAAATATCCATGTTCGATATTTCTAGTGATTTGTAGAGGCATTTCGACGAAGATAGCTTTAAATTCAATCATAGACGTACATACGTACTGTACGTTAATGTGTAGAAAAGGTAGAAATCGAATACGGACAAAATCTGTATCACTCGTTGACAGTCTTTCATTATGAAGAGAAATCCACTAAGGTCACCATATAGAATTCTAGAATTACCTGATTTCACAAAATGATACTGAAATAAGAATGAAGATTTTTTTTTTTGACTGGCCGTCATCACTGGTGATTATGGAATATGCCACAATGTACATTCCTAAGTTATCTGTGCAGTGTTAAATGAATAAACCGAACCAAGCAGTGGAATTGACGAAAGTGTCTCATTACGTGTGAATTCCGTTTAGATATCTGCTTGTCAGAATGGTCGCCAGATCTACACGTCTTGTGGGACTGTCCGCGTGAAGCCCCTGGCTGTTTCGGGCAAAGCTGGTCTCGGACGAAAGTGTGCAGTAAGTCAAGCTTCGTCCAGTTTTGGCTCGATTTCGAAGACCGCGGTTTCGTGATAAGAACACACGGACGGCAAAGACCAATTGTGAGCGCCGCGTATCCAGTGGCGGTCGAACCAACGGCAATCATAACTCTACAACCTCTAACGAGGCATCACTGTGCAGCTGAGTGGTTGTGGGAATGGTCGTGCGGAAAAAAAGTATAAACTAGGTCCTTAACCATGTTAACGTAAATTACACTGCACAATGTAAGTTGACTTCGATCAACAGAGCACAACCAGGCAAACAGAATTATATTCATTAGACCCGGTATATGCACCGTAATCCAATGTGAGATATGGGAACAATTGTGTTTTAACATTCGGTTTCTTGTTTTCTTAATCCGATAGTGGCCTCATATGAAAGAGTAATGTGCAAGTAAGTTGAGGTTATTATGCATTAAATTAAAACCGTCTCATTTTATAACCAATGTTTTGGTTCGGCAACTACAATTTTTTCTACCTGTATGTAATCACTGCTTTGTTACAACAACAACAACAACAACAACAACAGCAACAACATCAACAACAAAAACAACAACAACAACAACAACAACAACAGCAACAACAACAACAACGTGATACCAAGGATCTTTTTTTTTTCTCCATGAAAGAAATTTAGTGAAGATTAGTACATATTATAGTCACTGGGAGAAATGTGATATATATCACTTCATTTAATTTGAGTAGTTGTTGAATTTATCACTTTTCGAATTAATTTGTGAAATATCAATGTGATTCCTTGATACTTTTTTTTCTAGGTCCGATATTGATGA
The DNA here is from genome assembly GCF_964275005.1 of Diadema setosum. NCBI lineage: Eukaryota > Metazoa > Echinodermata > Echinoidea > Diadematoida > Diadematidae > Diadema > Diadema setosum. The sequence continues at coordinate 6,380,689 of NC_092694.1, read as the reverse complement.
AACCTTGACGATTCTACTTGATTGCAATCTACTTTGATATTCTGACCCGAACGCGATAAGGGATTCGGCTAAAATGTCCTTTTTGCGTTTCCTTCACCGCCCTTTATGTGCGTGTTTGTTAGTATGGGGTATCAATTATGCTGAAAGGAAATAAGCTGATCTTTTTTTTTTTCGCGGTCGAAACGTCGTATTCATCTCTTCGTGTTTACCTCGCTTTGTGGGACAAAAGATCAGATTTATTTCCTTTCAGTTACTACCACGATAATAAACATCTTCCGCACTATGTATGTACTGTTTTTCATTTTACTCTTACATCTTTTATTAATTAGATTCGATTCTCCTATAAACATATTGTACATGTATCTGCTCAAATAATAATGTATCAAGTATATGAATATATATATATATATATATATATATATATATATATATATAATACGTAAAGTCATTTTTAGAGTATGACTGACCGAGGGTAGTTTTTGGCTTTTTAAGTCGTTAAAGGCATCTATGTTTTTGGTTGAGACCTAACTTGAGATTTCTAATATTTTGTGGGTGAGATAATGAGAAACCTCTCATCAAATGTGAAAGGGCGTGTAATTCCATGAGGAATGTGATGTTTATCTAATGAAAATTAGTTTTTTCATCCTATAAACTTTGAATTGCTCTCAATGGTATGGCCTGTGCTATTATATGGTTTCTTGGTATCTTCATCTCCACCAATACTTTACCATCACTTTAACTCTTTATGACTGGTTGATGTTGTAAACCGCCTGTGTGCCACATAATTCTGAGACAGCAACGTAGTTATAATAATATCCTGTTTTCAACTCTTATGTGCAATTTTTAAAGATTCTGCTACCCTGGAATGAGCAATGTTGTAGAGAACATACCAAGCTTTGCGTGCATGTAAGTTGTATGACAAATCAATGATCGTTTTTCTTTCAAGTGGCCAGTAGCTACATTGTTGGAGAAGCATGACTTTTGCACACAAAACAGTGACAGAAACTTAAAATCTTCTTCCAAATACAGTATAGAGGACACCGCTTGATAGTTAATCATCACATGCAATGTGACAGGAATAGAATCGCGAGAAACTCTTTCATTGTACTGTAGTATTTGGCGATTTATCGATCGGTTTGGGTGGTACATTTAATATCACTTCTTCTCATGACACAAATTGCATTGATTTCCATGGTTCTAAATATCAGGCGCAATATTCCTCAAATAAGATAATGAACAGCAAATGAAAAGTTTTATTGCAAAACGAGCTAACACCATTCTTGTAAAAAAGAATTGAAGTTTTTTTTTATAAAGTTGCTAAAAAAAGAAAATAATACGAAAATGTGGGATATTTTTAATCAAAACCTCTATAATATTTTTTGTAATGTTACAAGTGAGGTATCACCGGAAAGATTTTATTTTGCTCTATCTGACGATGAACATACTTGAAAATATTTTCAAATAGCGCCTAGCCCATTTTGCAATGAAACTCGTCAAATGTAGAAGCAATCCAATCAAAATTGGTTTGTTTAATTTCATGTCATTTTATAAAGTAAGTTTATTGAGTTTTCTACCAATTACATAATGTAAAATACATTTGCAGATAAAACAGTAGTGATAAGAAATTTGAAAATCTCGCGTATTCAGAGGCAACTTTGAATAGTAATTCAATTCCAGAATACACCTTAATCAGTTTGCAGTATGTAATATCCATACTTGAAGTAACAGGTGTGGAAACAGACAAACAAAAAGATACCTATAACAGTAGGTACCAAGAATAAAAGTTGGCACACACACACACACACCCCCCCCCCCCCCACAAACATACGTACACAGTTCGAACACGAAAGTGCATACCAACACATAGCATAGAAGAATTAAAGAGAGAGAAAAAAGGCAGCATTCAAAAATCATAAGGGCACCCACGCAAATGATAATAATGTGGGTAGTTTGGCTTTGAAGAAAACATGAAAAACTAGGAAATGGAGAAGAGACCAAAATGTACCTATTCAACAGCCATGTGAGGAGTATCTAAAGCATGTGATGGTTGCTTATTTTTTCTTGAATCGTTTGTCAATACAATATTCCCTCACTATAGACCGATTCGGGTTCGTTGAGGGCAGCAGACAATTTGTGGCACTTGGCGCAGCCATAAGCTCATTTTGAGGTGTATTAGCAGACCCCCCCCCCCCCTCCTTCCTCTCCCCCACCCCACGGGCAACATGTTTATCGCGCACTTGTAACAAAGGTTCGCGCACTAAGTAAGCATTCGCGCACTCAGTATGAGACGCACATTGGCTAAAACAACCATGCATTTTCGGTATATATATATGTAATTTACAATGTATTAATGTATTAATTAACTGATTTTATCTGTTACGGTGTTTATTTTTAATTTTCTTCAATACCCTGACGTTGGGTGACATAAAAAAAAAAAAAAAAACATTGTCAAACCATTGTCATTGTCATTGTCATCAGTTTTTCACTCCGCGCGCGTGAGAGGGGCGGGGAGAGAGGAGGGGGGGGGGGTCGGATGATACACCGCAGGTGGCGCTGCCCATGCCAAAAATACACATTGCGCGTCACAGAATCGGTCTATAGAGTACTGAGAAAGTATTTAATTTTGAAGCTCAAGTTATTGTGTGTATTCAATCTGGAAGCGTCTTTAATTCAATATTTCAAGTATTCCAGAGTTTGTACTCACAATATTTAAAATCATCTTACCATATACGTTCTCTATGTTTGTATACAATACACGGAAATTGTCTAATTGAATATTTATGTACTTTATAATTTTCTTGAATAAAGGTTGCAAAATTTCAGCACTTTAGAATCATTAGTTTTGAGAATCAATTTCAATAATTTGTTTGTTACTAAAACCTTTGTCCAAACTATCCGGTATCGCCTTAAAAGTGCGTTAGAAGCATGCGTGCGTACATTGCCACACCTTTTTCATTAATAGCAGAAGTAAAGATATATAATTACACTAATTATGATAATAGTAATGAATCAAAAGGAGAAAAAAATGAAATGATGACAGTTGAAATTATACAAGAAGAAGAATTATATAAGAAGATTGAAAATAAATAAGTAAAATGAAGAACGTAAAAGATAAGGGGGAAAAATAATGAACAAAATACACAAGAAGAGAACCATTTGAAGAAAAATCAGAAGCAAAAGAAAAAATGTTTATTTCGTATAATATTTTGAGTTTCTCTGAACTGCTTGAGCTCTTCGGGGTTTTTTCTAAATCATAATCTCAAATACTAGTACTATTATTACGTTGTTGTTGTTGTTATCTGCGCTGCTACTATTGCTGTTATTAACAATATTAAACAACAAAACATGTAAGCTGGCACTCTCCAAGAGCACTTGGGCGCGCAGACTCCTTTTCGAAGAATAAGGTCTTTTCGCAACTAAAATGGCCTGTAAAATTTTATTGATACCACAATTTGGAATCACATACTACCTAGGGGTGTTCCAGAGGGTCCAACCGACCACCCCGTGCAGTCAAACCTTTTCTGCGGGGTGGGTTGAACGAAGTCATTTTTTCTGGGTCCCTGCGCCTTGATTAGAGTGGGAGGATAGTGTGGGAGCCTTTGGCAAAGCAATGCTGCCTTTTGCAAAGGCAGCTCGCAATGGACTGGCACACAGCGAGCGGTTGTGGACTCGCACGCACACAGCGATGGGATCGGAGATCAGCACTCTCGCACCTCGGCGCTCGCGCGATGTGCGTGCGAGTCCACTGCTCTCTGTGTGCGTGTGCTGAAATTGTTATAGCGAGCTGCCTTTGCAAAAGGCTACAAGGCTAGGTGGGAGGGGGAGATTTTGCACTTTCAGGCCTGAAATTCAGTGATCTGGTGCAGACTTGTGGTGTATTTTGGTTTTTTTTTCTTATAAAAAAGGGGGAAATCAGCATTTACAGATATGTGAATGACTAAATTGGGGGATCTAAGCTCTTATTCCGCGTGTGCGACATCACTGTGCACGCCAACTAAGTATATGGAAGTTGACGGGGGGGGGGGGGGTAGCAAACTCCCACACGAGATTTTGCATTTTTAGAATTGAAATAGATAGATATAAAGGGAAACTTTTGAATTTATTTGAATTGAAGTGACAGCTCTGATGCACACTTTTTGATGAAATATTCTGAAATTTGTTAATCTCCCAAGTGAATTAAGTGTATGGAAGGTGTCCTTAAACGGTGGAGGGTGTGGACGGGGGCGAGAGAAATTTTGCATTTTCAGAATTGAAATATAACGATCTGGTGCGCAATCTATGGGTGAAAGTTTTGGCCAGGATTCCATCGAAAAAGGAAAAATATTTTCCTCACTTCGAGAATTATGCGGGAGACAAAGTGACATGTTTGCCTCCTTACTCTCCAGGATCAACGCCCCTGGATAAGAGGGAGCTTTTGCATTTTTAGAATTCATATGAAAATATCTCGAAAACATAATTTTGATGGAATTTGGGAAATTGTCAATCCCATAAATGTACTGAATCTATAGAGGAAACTAAGGGTATGATTGAAAGAAGATATTCCTCCCGTCAGACGAAACTGTTGCATTTTTTTTTTTATGAATTGACAGATTTGGTGCAACTTTTGATGAAATATTCGAAAATCTGAATATAAAAGACATGTAACTAGTGTACTAAGTCTATTGGGTAAAGGTTCGAACAAGGGAGAGTATGGGAGGGGAAGGAGATTTTGTATTTTTGGAATTCAGCAATCTGGTGCACACTTGTGCCGAATATTTGGACAGTTTTCTATCAAAAAAGGGAAAAAATTCCACATTATGGGAGGGGGGAGCAAAATTATATCTTTTCCTCCCCTCCCCCCATCGACGCTCAGAGTTCCCCCATGTGATGAACGAAAATAAAACAAAACAAAAGAAAAACAGACACGAATGCGCGCGTGAAGACAGATCCACAGCATACGCACGCACGCTCACAGACCCAAAAAAAAAAGAAAAAGAAAAGAAAAGAAAATTTTACATGCCATCTATGGGTGTAGTAACATTAGTGTTTTTCTCGTGTGTGTGTGTGTGTGTATGTGTGTGTGTAGTGTGTGTAAAAAGTCCTTGTGCCATTAATAAAGGAAACACCTAAATACCTCTGAGCTACCTTCAACGGGACGGACGGCTTTAAAACCCCTCCGGTGGACAAGGCCATGAAAATAAATTGCCTTGGAATCGGCTACCCACCGTCAGCGCACCCGAACCCAGAACCTTGCGGTTTCGATTCCGTCGCCGTATCAACTGCACCACATTCCTTCTTCATAATTATCTTGTTTGGTTTTTTTTTAAGCAAACGTGGGAAAAGCTGACATGTTGAGAGCTTTTTTGTCGCCCTATGTCCCTGTGTGACATTGTTTATCGCATTCAATACACAACAAAAGAACATTATTTCATGAAAATAAATACACAAGGTGTTGAATGGATATCCTCTGACTTTCAAAGTAGATAAACCTGCCATCTTGTCGTCACACATGGAATCTCGACGCTGACTCTCTCAACCCTTTCGTAGTTACACTTATGGTGACACGGCATTTGCTCCTGCGACAATTGCTCCGGTCTTATTTTCTCCATGGACTTGGGTTATCAGGGTTAGGGTTGTGACAGGATTTGAGGTTTAGTTTGAAGTGACAGAGTAAGGAGAGTAATAGACTTATGTTTGTTGGCAGAATTTATGTTTGGCTTAGCGTGCAAGTATTTCATTGCAGCAATTGTTGCAGGAGTAAATATCATAAAACCTACATTTATACAGTCCTCCTTTCTCTCCAACGTCGTCTTTCCCTTGGAATTTCGTTAAAGGGATCGTATAGTGTTGGTTGAGACCTACACTGTAACTTCAGGTTTCTAACATTTTTTGCTGAGATAATGAGAAACCTCTTGCAAAAATATGAAAGAGCATGTAACTCCAAGAGGAATTCAATGTTTTAGGCCTATTTGATGAAAATTGGTTTTGTAATGGTTTAGATATCAAAAACAGAGCGATCCTAATAAAAGGTGGGACCCACTTTTTATGAGGATCACTTTGTTTTACTTAGTTTTTGAATGTCTCAGCCATTCTAAATCCGATTTTCATCAAATAAACTTTGGATTCCTCCTAGAATGGTATGCTCTGTACTATTTCAAAAATGATTTCTTGGTATTTCGCAAAAAGTTAAAAGCCCAATCCTTATCTCCACCTTTATACCATCCCTTTAAACCCAAACATTGCAAATGGAATACTTCCTGCTTTCTGCACATCTGTGCATTGTACGAACGTAATTTACGCTCCCTGTGTTTTCCTTTCAGCCTCTTTAAAAGACCCTTTTTTTGGCTTAATAGGGATGTTTCTAGACTGAGGAAAAAAAAAACCCAAAGAAATAGAAGAACATAATACTACACCCACGTTATCAGATTAAAGGAACACTCTGCGTGCACACAGAAATAGGCATGATTCATTGAAACCCAGACCGAGCACGCAGAATGACAAGACTAAAGAGGTCAATGTACCTGTCAAACAATAATGGCATAACCTGTGATTTCAGTTAGTCCTTCAGTTTCTGTAATTATTCTGCTTTCATTGCCTTGGATGCCTGGTATCTCATATACATAAATAGGGCCTACTTGAAAACACTTTAAGTGTATTCTCTGGTGTAGCCAATCAACGAATTTCATACGCGATAATTGCAAACCCGTCCTCGCAATTTGAATTATAGTCTTTCGGTTTCTGTAATTCATTTGGCATAATCCTCTTGGCACTGTGGTATCACATACTTCAGGCAGACGATTTCAAACAAAGAGGTGCTTAATCAAATTTAACATGGACACTGTGCATCCAAGCAATGCAGTTTTCTTGTAACAAAATTCTTTAAAACCACGTAGGCAACCTTGCCTGTGGCATTTCATACGCAGCCTTCCTTGTCAACACACATGGTAAGTTCACATTGCCTTGATTGTGAATTAGCTGACTGTGCATTGCAAATACGAGTAAGTCATGTCGGGTACTATAATAGTTTTTTATAGTTTTCATGCTGAACGGAACTGAGAAAACTGCTTTTAACGTTTATGACATATTTCATAGATGTTTGTACTTGTCTGCTTGTCACAGCTCAATCGATTCAACAGTGCGACTAAACAGAATCTACCAGGGACATTCATAAAACCCAATTAAACTAGTTTATTGGAAATGAGCCTGTAATTAGTGTTGAAAAAACGAGCTCTATCCAAAGCTAAAACCGACGTTTGCCAAAACAGTTTGTTTTTAAAGAAAGTTCGAACTATATTATGTCCACCAATTCCAAATGAATGAAGAAAAGTAGCGTTCAAGTAGAACGACTTCTGCATTTCTGTATGCTGCATTTATAGTGTTTTATAGCCATATCACACCTTTTCCCCGCACAGTACATCTAGCTTTAGTGCTGTGGAGACTTGGATCAGGGAGTCTCTATACCCACACCTCCCTGCTTCGATAAAGTTTGTAAATGAAAAATGGTCATTCATGTCTTTCCCGAAGACGTGATTTCCAAGCGCTTATTGAAAGAACACCTGAAGGAGAGTTTTATACGGTGTTCTTTGTTGCAGCATGAATTTGAGTGTACAGGGCCGGAGGAACTGGAGGGGCTCGCCCCACCCCCACTTTTTTTTGCACCCGTACATAGGAATACATAGGGTGTCACCACTTTGGGCCCCCACCACTTTTTTTTTCTGGCTTGTTGGCAGAAGAAACACGGAAGTGGCACCAGAGAGGTTGCGCTGAAGGCTTTCTCTTTTCTTGTTAACTCATGAGACCCGGAAGTGCCCCCCACTTTTGAAAACGTGGCGCTGGCCACTTATATAGCAAACATTCGTCTTCACTGATCATTATCTTCTGACCATGTTGGAGGATTTCTTGTTATGTGGTGGCAACGTATAATATAAAATTGTATGTATGTCCCAGTATTGTTTGTATGTATTAAGCAGGAAGAGATAATTTATGTCGTCAGATATTACGACCTTCGTAATGAAACACCTGAGTGCACTCGTCCTGTCCGCCTGTCTCCTGGGCGTGTTCGGAGCCTTCGAGGAGGAATGGACGGCTTGGAAGCTGAAGTACGGCAAGATCTACGCTGACGACTTTGAGGAGTCGAAGAGATCTTCGATCTGGCGAGAGAACCTCGAGTTCATCACCAAGCACAACGTCCGATACGACCTCGGCGAATTCACGTACAAGCTTGGCATCAACGAATACTCTGACTTGGTGAGCTGTAGGGCCCCTTCAGTATTCAGTTCTGTCGCTTTTGATCGAATGTGAACACTTCGTGTAAAAGTCACGATTATTATGTAATTAACCTACACCAGATGCTCGAATGCAACTTCAAAGACAAGAATTCTGATTGAATTTTTCTACAAATATTTTTGGACTTATAACAAAAACTTCAAAATTTCCTTGAAATCACGGTATCGCCAATACCTAGGTGCCGTGCGCAGAGCAGCAATTAGATGAATTATGGGTTAGCTCAAGGGGGCAAACTTGTCCCGGTTTTGGCTGCATATGCACTCCGGTATCCAGATGTATTTTTTGATGAAGATTTCTTCACTTTCTATCATTTGACCAGCGCATTGAAGCATTGCAGTAGCGATCCATTACCTACTACTTTTTGACAAATCAAGTAGTTCGAATAATATTTGTACTGAAAATATCAGCCCTTGAGCGTTTCAAAACCTATGCCTGACCAGAACCGAAGACGTGAGTTGGTCTTCTTCTTTTATCACAGCATATTGTTAACTCTCACATTATACCCCCGAAAAATTCAAACAATTGCTGTTGTATTTGTTTCTGATAACATTTTGATTCAGTTTAATATTATCAAAAACAGTACTCTCCTCAGTAGTGGTGTTGCTGTTGGTTTTTCGAGTTTTCCGATCTTCGAGCAATGTGAAGACAGACTGCATTTTTAAACCAGCAATAACTGGTCAACAGAAGCAGGCCAGATTGTTTAGTGCCATGGACATCTCCGCCGAAACATTGTCATTGAAATCACTGAACAAATGGTGGAATCAAAGATCCCTGTGACAATAAACATTAAAATTCATGCAAATCAAGCCCCTGAAATTCCGTGTCTATGACCTTATCGTGTCAGTGTGGTGAAGGGAAAAACAACAACAACAACAACTCACTAACTCACTAAACTTGGGTCGTTTTGACACATTTCCCTTTTGGCCTTATCCATGGCATTTTGAAGTACTGCGCCTTTGCAAGCTCGTTCCATGGCATTTGCTCCAGTGCAGCAATGCTGCCATAATACATACACGCTAAGCCAAACAACCCACAAACATAACACTAACCCTTATCCTTATCCTCACATCAATCTAAACTTAAAGGGTGCTGTTCGTTATTCCGAAGGTTCGTTAATCCGAAACACACAAATTCCCTATGCCTAGAGGTTCGTTAATCCGAAAATGAAAAAGGGTTCGTTAATCCGAACATTTGTGGCGTTATTCCGAAGGTTCGTTATTCCGAAGATTTGTTAATCCGAAAATGAAATTCGGAAAAACGAACCTTCGGAATAACTAATCTTCGGACTGAAGAGCCTTCGGAATAACAAACCTTCGGAATAACGAGTTGTAACCAAACTTAAAGCCCTATGACAACCCTAACCCTAACCTTGGGGGAAACAAGACGAGAGCAATTGTCGCAAGAGCAAAATATGTCGTGTCACCATGTAAGCTATGATCAACACAAGTGGGGTAATATTTCACAGAATATTTGATAATACGTATTTCTGTTGGTAACAAACATGCGTCAAATGTTACTGAGATTAGAGAGAAATAATCGAGTAAACTCAGATTTGTCAACTTTTTTTTGGCGATGTGTATTCATATTTTCTTTTCTCCTCTCGGAGGTGATTGACACATGAATACAAACAACGACGTATATTGTATATTTGCTGACGTGGACTTTACGGCCTAGGCCCTACGTGTATGACAACGCTACTAATATTTTTCATAGCATGCTATTTCAAGCTTAGCGACATCAAATAACAAGAAACAAAGCATTATTTGATACTATGACCACTTCACTGCTTTAATTGCATGTGTGCTTAGATCATTTCAGATATCACAACGATTGCTTTGACCAAGATATCCATTTTGACAAGCAAGTTTTTAGCATTTGTTTTCCTTGTCCTCACATATAATGTGTAACAATTTTATTAACACACGGTGCCGCAGCTGTTCACCATAAACGTGTTCATGTTTTCACAGCAAAATAACGAATTTGTGGGACTGATGACTGGATACCGACGTAACATTTCCAGCAAGGCAACATCTGGTTCCGTTTTTCTGGCCCCAGAGAATGTTCACATTCCAGACTCCGTTGATTGGCGCACTAAAGGATACGTCACAGCCGTGAAGAACCAGGCAAGTTTTAGAGGCTTGTGTGTTGATGTAGGCCTATCATGTCTATTTGTCTATTTGTGTACGCGGTTAGATTGTTTTGGGATGTTCAGCCATTTCAAACGTTTTGTTTTGTTTTGTTTTGTTTTTTTGTTTTTTTTTTAAAATCAAAATACACTTTGAATTCCTCTTTGAATGGCATGCTCTGTACTATTTCATAAGTGGTTTCTTGGTAACTCGCTAAAGGTTAAAAGCCCAATCCTCATCTCCACCAATACTCTACCATCCCTAAAGATCTCTTTAATCTTTTGCTCATTACTTTGTCCTTGGATGAAATCTTTCTTTTCCATACCTCTCTTCACCTGGGTGTTCAAAAATGCGATGGAACGGTACTGGTGGTTACAACGACAGGGCCATACTTAGTTGGAGAGCATCGCTTGCACTGCAAATGCTCAACCCTGTAGCATGCCTATAGTAACATAATTATGATCATATTCATAGAATACTGGTATCATTTGTTCTGAGGTCTGTATCTTGCTGATTCTCTTTCTCTTCCTCTCTCTCTTCTTCTGTCTCCCACCCCCTTCTCTCTCTATGCATCTATCCATCTATCTCCTTATCAACGAGAAAACAAATTGTACTAGAAAAGCATTCGGAAAGACCAGACCTCCGCCAAGCGGCTCATTTCTACCCATACTCGCATGCTGAAAATCGCCCAATTTCCCAATATTGCAGCCTTTTGTTTTCCGTCATCAGCTTCAAGCTACCGTAAAGCCCCGGTCACACAGCACTCCACGTCCAAATCACGTACAAAAAGTTATGAAAATCTGGACGTGGTCGTAAGTGGTAATTTTTTGGTCAATTTTGGTTTGGCCGTGCTTTGTACGGGGTATGGCCGTTGGCGGCTGTTCCACTGCTGAAGCACTGCCCAAGCACGGCTAACCACGTCCAGCCACATGTGTGTACGCGGAAAAATCCATTTGTCAGCGATAAGCCGCTAAACACACGCTATTTCCCGTGATACCAACGCGTAACACGCGTCAGATGACCGTGCTCTGCCCGTGACAGACCGCTAAACTTTCCCATCTTTATCGCGTCTTCCCAAGTTTTAATCACTGCCGGAACACGGATTATCACGTGTGTTTCACGTGTGTTGCACGTCTTTATTACGTGTGCCGCCCGTGGTTGTTCGCGGAATAAAATTTTGAGCAGTTCAAAACTTTTTACCGCGTCCTGCCACGTCTATAAATCGACCGTAGCTCGTCTTAAACTCGACATCAACGCGAACAACATCGTCTGCTTCACGGGAGACCACTTTTTGACGTGTTTTGGCCGTGATTTAGCCGTAAAGAGCTGTGGGACCGAGGTTTTACCTGGTGCCTCCCCCGAGCAGAGCATGCGCTTTTATGCAAACCTCAAGCACGCGCAGCTCAAACTCACAATTTCATTGACCCTATCTGGCAGAAATTTTGGAAAATCCTTCAAAAATCCGTAAAAAGTCCTGTATCACTATCAAAATGTAATCATCTGTTCCTCGTGTCATTATCAATTTATCATTTATTTTCCTGCAAGTTTCATTCAAATCCATTCACATTTTTTTTTTCGAGCTGTTGTGCAAACAGACAACCAACCAACCAACCCTGATGATAACATAGCTTCCTCCCGGAGGTAATGAGGACTCAAAAAAGAAGAAGAATTGCTCTGGCTAGAAGTGACAGTGAAATGTCTCATTGCAATTCAAGTTGCCCGTCGAGAATCGAAAGTTGGTACTACAAAATAGGTCTTTATTCATGTGGTGAACAGAATACCAGGCCTGTTAAACACAACTAGAATCCACTGAGAAGAACAATACACAGGACAACAATAATCAATCGCCATAGTCATCAAGTGTCAAAGAAATTCAGGAACAATGGTCTAATATAAAGCACAAAGGGTTGTAATGTGGCAACAGATGTCAGTTATCAACAAACCATTTCAGTAGACCATTTTTTTCCACATTGGTGCTTGTGAATTAGAAAAGAAAAGATATGAGTGTGGTCATCGACCGTGGTAATCAGTGATGGCCTCCACCACAAAGGATTATAACAATGAACAGCTTTTCTTGTTAATTCCCTTCCAGCAACTTTGTGGGTCCTGTTGGGCATTCAGCGCCACCGGGTCCCTGGAGGGTCAGCAGTTCAGGAAGACTGGTAAGCTGGTCAGTCTCAGCGAGCAGAACCTGGTGGACTGTTCTAGCACCGAGGGCAACCACGGGTGCAATGGTGGTTTGCCGGTCCGCGCCTTTAAATACGTTATCGATAGCAATGGTATCGACACCGAGGAGAGTTACCCGTACGAGGGCCAGGTGAGCGCTACCCAGTCAGGTAACTGGGGGTGGGGGGGGGGGGGTCAGGGGGTTCCACGGAATCCCTCCCCTCCCCCGTTTGTCAGCAGCAAAAAATAAATAAATAAATAAAAGATAAGAGAAATAAAAATGAAATATGATAAGGGGCGTGTACGTCCCCTTTATTATTTGTTAAAGAAACCGTCTTTGTTTGTGAGGCCATTGTAGTTACCCTAGAAAACACTTTCATGGAGGAGCCTTTTTTTTTCTTTTTTTTGGCTTGTCACCTGATTAAACCCGGAAGTGGCGCATTTGCGCCCCAAATGTGTAGTATAACGGAACTGAACATAAACTCGAACTTTAAAGGTTCACTTTTTCTAATTCTGAACCCTTCCATAAAAAATAAAAAAAATCCTAGTTACGTGCCCTTCGTATTAGCCTGTCCCCATATCCTTTATCCCCACTCGTGAAAATGGGTAAGAATAGTTTAAAAAAAGGGTTTCTCATCTGTTTTATCAGTTTGTCCTTTTTTTTTCTCTCCATTAAAGTAATACTGAACGTGGAGTGCATCATTTCGTACACCAAAACACCTCTTTTTGTTTGTTTGTTTCTTTCTTTCTTCCCCCCCCCCCCCCCCACGCCTGCATTCTCCTTACAATAGGATGGTCAATGCCGCTTCAGCAAGTCGGGCGTGGGTGCGACTTGTACTGGCTACACACACATTGCATCTGGTAATGAGAGCGCACTGAAGGAGGCTGTCTCTACGGTGGGACCCATCTCAGTTGCCATTGATGCCAGTCAGGACTCTTTCCGGCATTACGAATCAGGTGCGGTTCCCGTAGGGTGATATTTTACACCAGTGACATCAATTTCGTCGTTAACCTGTGACATCAGTTTTTAGTATAATTATAATCTATTATATTCTAACTGATTAGTACCAAAGACAGTAAATTAATTTGTAAAAGTAGAGGTGGCAGTGATGCAAAAAGAGTGTTGCAAACTGTGTACGAAAAAAAAGCATTATCCTCCCGAATTAACACCATTCAGAGCCTTGAAACTGCATTGTTAGCTTCAATGTTCATGTTGTGGCATAGCACTCAAGCAAAATGCAAATGATTTTAAGACGCAGAATAAAAAGAACGTTTAATGTCTGCAGAATTTGAAAAAAAAAAGAAGATATACATTGTATGAATATCCACTGCGATCTCCATGGGCGGACGTCTTCAACCAAGTTCACTTACCGAGACTGTGCACATAAAGCAGATTATTGAACATTTTGATATGGCAAAGTGAAAGGAGTACAACTGAAATGCTTTATCGTTGTCATACCGTGTTTCTTGCGTTCTGATTGGTTAAAGCCTGACAGCCATCCCATGGCCGATGGCTGTACAGTTTGCAGCATCACTGTGTTATTTATGACACATTTTACCCGCCATATACCGTCTCCGTTGGTGGCGCAGAGCATTGAGACTAGACAAAGCCAGCCCATACCAACGTTCAGGTTCTAGATCTTTCGTAGGAAAAGTAGGCCGTGACGGATGATAATCTGTTGTAAAAGTATTTTGAGGAAAAAAAAAAACCCAGAAATTCAGAATGATCTGAGCTGACTTTGTCCTCATGACCACAGGCATTTACAACGAACCCGACTGCAGCTCAGAGACGCTTCATCACGCCGTGCTCGCCGTTGGTTACTCCTCCGACAGCGGCAATGACTACTGGATTGTCAAGAACAGGTGACGTCACGTCTTGACACCAGGGCTGAATTATTAATACCGCCGTTTCATCATGGGCAATCAATAATATAATTTTCTCTGTTGGTGGAAAGTAGCGCTGTTCTGAAAATCATGTAGTTAGTAATTTAATCACTAACTATATACATGATGAGGTTATGTCATGTATTGTACACTGGTACGTTTTCAGTCAGCAAAGAAAAGGGAAAAATGCTTTGGTAAAGAGCACATTGGTCATTCTCCTTCTTATTTAAAGGGATGGTATAGGATTTGGTTGAGATGGGGATTCAGGTCTTACATGTAACTTTTTGTGAGATAATAAGAAACTACTCATGTGAAATATTATAGAGCATACAATTTTAAGAGGAATTCAAAACTTATTTGACGATAATTGGTCTTGCAATGGCCAAGATATATAAAAACAGAGAGGTCCTAATAAAAGATGGGTATTAGGAACATTTGGTTCTACTTTGGTTTTAGATATCTCAGCCATTTCAAGCCCGATTTTCATCGAATAAACTTTTTCTTCTTCATTGTATGTTCTTCATTAAAGTGGTTTCTAATTATCTCACAAAAAAGAGTTATAATCTGAATCTCCCATCTCAACGAAACTAAACCATCTTTTTTTGAAAGGGTGTTGGTGTCGTTGTTCTTTATTTTTACCTACAACTTAACAGGCTTCTTTTTTTAGGTTCCATTAACTTTCTCTATTTCAAATAATAAGCAAGTGTAATCTTGAAGTTAAAGGACAAGTCCACCTTCATAGAAATTTGAATTGAGAGAATGCAGCAATATTAGTAGAACACATAGGTGACAGCTTGAGGAATATTGGACGATCCGTTTAAAAGTTATGAATTTTTCAAGTTTCAGTTCTGCGATCGCTGGATGTGAAGACTACTACAGCTTGTGATGTCATATTTATACAACGATATAAGGAAAATATAAGAAAATTCAACATATTTTCACTTTTCTCGCACAATAGAAGAGCACATGACTTGCCTCTTTCAGAAGGCAGGGGGGAGTAATAATATCTTTAACATATGTCAGTAACAAGTTGAGGGAATGTGTACTTTTTTCAAAAAAAAATACATTTTGTGGAATTCTCTTTATGTTTTCCTTATGTCGTTCTCCGCATGTGACATCATCCACTGCAGTAATCTTCTCATCCAGCAGTGACTGCACAGAAACATTAAAAATTCATAACTTTTGAATGGATTTTCCAATTTTCCTCAAACTTTCCCTGATGTGTTCCACCTATATTGCTGCATTATCTCAATCCACATGTATATGAAGGTGAACTTGTCCTTTAATCTTACTCCTTACATATCAAGCTATGTGTGGGTGTTGTTATTTTTTTGGGGGCCTATCACTGCATACTTCAGAAATATGAAAAAATATTAAAATTGAATACAAAACAAAATCGAAATGGCAACTGAGCTTTAAGGACTTCCTGTCATCAGGGAGCACAGTGGTGTGGTCTTTATTTTTTTCTCTGTATCACTTCACAACAAATTCTAGGTTCAAAATTTCCAGTGAGGTTACCTTTGGACAAGATTTCTTAATCATTATTTTATTATCCCTATAGTGACCTTTTCCGCTCAGGCGAATAGAAATGTGTGTATCTGGCAGTCCTGGAGTAAAACATGATGACTGACTCCTCTGGTGGACCAGTAGAAACACTGGTTTTGTATAAAAGTTTTATAGGTGATTCAAGGACAGCGTTTTCATTCATTATTCTCCGTCACAGCTGGGGCACAAGCTGGGGAATGGACGGTTACATCTTGATGTCAAGGAACAAGCATAACCAGTGTGGTATAGCCACCGACGCCACCTACCCCCTTGTGTAATAAAGAATGAAAGACCCTCCGTCTCGCCTCCGTGATGAATGCCGATAAAGATGACTTCTCCAACTTTTTAATATGTCTCATTTCACCGTGGTTAAGTAGAGGGAAGAAAGATTGATTGAAAGATTATAGATGGAGAGGACTTGACACTGTTCATCGCATTGTGGTACTGATTTCCTGACATCTGTGTATACGAGTGTTTCATTGTATTTCTAATTATTTGTTTGTTTGAAATGAAATAAATCAACTTGAAACTTGAAACTTGACATGAAATAGAGAACTGTCCATGTTGATGTTTACCTGTCACTTGCACACACCAATACTTCTATCTAATAGTAATCAATGGTGCTGCGTGTGTTTTTCCCCTTTAAAACTGGTTTTGTTTTGTTTTGTTTTTAGGAATGCTAGTCAGTGGTGCTGCATGTGTTTTTTCCCCTTTAAAACTGGTTTTGTTTTGTTTTGTTTTTAGGAATGCATGTTCGGTATGCAGCGTTTGGATTAAGATTTTTTTTTATATATATATGTAGGTTTATTGGTGTTGTAACAGTAATGTATGATGGGGTCGCCTGTACGTCAAGCTCTGCTTATGATGACGGTCCATTGGGGTACTGATTTCTTTTTTGTTCACATAATGATTTAACATGTTAATTCATATGTTATTGATAGATATAATGTTGTTACGAAATTGACAATTCTCGTATAGATTTGTGTGTTTTACTCTCCTTTTTTTTTTTTTTTTGCATGCTTGGTCTGTTTCATTTTATTTTCATTTTTTTTTTTTTTGTTGTATTTGGAGAAAAAATGCAGAAATAAAACCAAACCCATACAAACCCAACCAAAATCGCATCCAATAGGCAAAATTTACGCAATTCATATCTTGGTAAAAAGAAAGGCCGTTGTCATCTAAACGTTCATTTCTTAAATTTTTGTTTCCACCAATCTGATTTTTTTCCATAATGTTTACAGCAGTCAGGAGAATGTGAAACTCTGTGACATTGAAAGAACAATTCAATGTTGTTTGGCTTATATCCGTGTTTATGTAATTTATGTCATTTTCATTCTATGAATTTTATGTTAGTGCGATACTTCAGGAAGGCTTGAATTATTTTTGTTTTCGTACAGTAGCTTTGTTCAATTAATATTGTCTTGTTTACATTATTTCTATCACTTGAAGTGAGATGTAAATTCTCCTCGAATAAAGGAAATAATCTTGAACATGAACTGGAAATCGAGAAAGAGTAGTTCAATGTGGAGTTAAAATGGCATTTTGTTGTCTTGTTGCGTAAATAAACGTGTACGGTTGTATAAATGCATAACACATTATCTATGATTACATGTGTTACGGCACATTTTGGTAAATCGGCACATTTTGGTAATTTACCAAAATGTGCCGATAGTCCACCTATACCTGACGGGATCAACTGTTACCAAACTGTGCAGTTAAAAGTGGATTTGTCTGCACATTTTGGACAATCTGCACATTTTGGTACCCGAACTAAAAACCCATGGATGCGCTTGACAGTTATTATACGGTCAAGGAGTTAAGGTGATAATTCCTATGGTCCTACAGTAAAGACAGGCAAGACACTTATTTAGCTCACCCGAGCCGAAGGCTCGAGTGAGCTATTGCGACTGCTTTTCGTCTGTCGTCAGTCGTGCGTCGTGCGTCGTGCGTCGTGCGTCGTGCATAAACTGTTTACATTTTCATCTTCTCTTACACAACCAGTGGGCAGATTTCAATCAAACTTGCTGGGAATCATCCTTACGGGGTAAGGACCCACAGTTGTTCATGTAAAATACGTGGGGCCCAGGGAGGCCAGGGGGAGGGCTCCCAAGGGAAAGGGGGTAAATTCTAAAAATCTTCTTCTCCAAACCCCAAAGCAGTACAGTCTAGGTAATATCTTATGTTGTATGTAGATACTTTTATATAATGAAGAATTTAGTTTGTTTATGGCAAGACCCAAGATGGCCCCTTGGGTCCTAGAGGGGGTGAAAGTTTGAGGGATGGGGGCCAAGGGGGGAAAACACGTTTTTAACTTCTTCTTCAGAACCAGTGAGCGAATTTCAATCAAACTTGGTGGGGATCATCCTTAGGGGGTAGGGTCCTAAGGTTGTTCATGTAGGGCATGTGGCCTCCATGCGGAGCCCCCCCCCCCCCCCCCATCATGATAGATATCTAGAAATAAATAGATATAAAAATAGATAGATAGAAATGTGTGCTCCAGACCAAAAAGCATAACACTCAAGATATGTTGTACGTGGACATCTTTATAGCTGAAGAATATAAGTTGTTTATGGGAATACCTAGGGTATCTCCCTTGCAGACTGGGGGGGGGGGAACACATTCTCATCTTCAGAACCAGTTGGCCGATTTCATACAATCAAACTTGGTGAGAATCATTATAAGGGGGTAGGGGCCAAAGTTGTAAGTGTGGGTCAAGTGCCCCCCTTCCCCCTGCCCCCTCCCCCCACCGGGGGGGGGGTGGGGGGCAAGGGAAGAGGTACATATCTTATACATGTAGATACCTTAATAGATGAGGAATATAATCAGTTCATGGCAATATTTAGGATGGGCCCCTTGGGTTCCTATAGAGGGGTGAAAGTTTGGAGGGGGAACAAACAAGGGGGAGGGGAAGAGAATCACATTTCCATATTCTTCAGAACCAATGGACAGATTTGCGGACCAACGGCGGAGAGCTCAGGGTAGCAAATTTGCTTCCCCGCAAGTCAAACTTCCCCAGATACGGTATGGCAAGGACTTGAGCATGTTCAAAATATGTGAGTCGCGGGAGTACACGCAGAACACCAGTAGGAAAAAACTTACCGGCAGCACCTTGCAGACAACTCCAACGCAGGTACTTCGCAGTACCCGTAAGTCGCTCGTCACAGAAAACGGATCGGTTTCAAAGTTTCAAAGGTCAAACGGAATACACGCAAGTAGAAGGTAAGTAGCACGCGTCTAGCAAATAAGACACAAGTGCGAAACTCGCAAACATTCTTGTCGGCTCGCAGAAAATTTTCCTGCGTGCTGAAAAATCCCTACTCGCAACAAGCCCGCGTAGCTTGTCCGGAAAGGTGTGATACGGCCTTACAGGCCGTGTCACATCTTTCCAGGCAAGCCTCTCGTGCGACTTGCGAAGAACAATTTTTACTACCCGGAGGTCCCCGCAGATGACCTGCACATAACAGTACCTAGCACGAATCTCACCCGTAGTCCCCCATACCGGACAATATTATTTCTGAGGGCGGACAAGGATTTGGGCGAGTTGTGCATGTGTCTTACTTGCTGGATGCGTGCTACTTATGTTCTTCTTGCGGGTATTCTGTGTGACCTGCGTGCCAGGCGCGTGGGGGCTGACAACTCAGAAATCCATCTGAAGGAATGGCAGAAATCCAACAGAAATGACGGAATGTCATTATCTTGGCCGCGCTGATCGCATACGGGGACTGCGAAGTACCTGCGTTGGAGTTGCCGGCGAGGTGCAGCTCAAAACTTGGCGTAGCTTGCGCGGAAAGGTGTGACACGGCCTTTAGGCTACCGAACTCATTCGGTGGGTACAAAAACCAACAGCACTTACAATTGTTTTTGTGATGATTGTGGAGGTTCCTTAATCCCTTGCTGGTTCCTGAGAACAAAAGAAAGTTGACAGTCTTTCCTTTCAGACTCACTGATTTAGTTCTTAATTTCCATATCAAAATATACTTTTTCTTCATTAATATGTCACATTTTTTTCTGATTTTTGGTGCAACAGATTACTAAAATACATCTCTTTCACATATCAAAAAATATTTTTTTGACCAAAGATACACTTTAATAGAGCGTATGTATTACAGTGCAGCAATTGTCGCAGGAGCAAATGTCATGGAAACTATACATTAAGTGCTCCTTTCCCTCCGTTCAGTTCCTTTTTTGAAAACCAACGTCGGCTTTCCCTTGGAATTTCGTAACCCAAACATTGTCAAACGAAATATATATTTTTTTTTAAATCTGCGCTCTTTGTATTTCACTTTCTGCCTTGCTGAAATACTCTTTTTGGCTTGATAGGGACGTTTATAGATTAAAGGGACGGGGATAGTGTTGGTGGAGATGAGGATTGGGGTTTTAACTTTCTGCGAGATATCAAGAAACCACTTATGAAATAGTACAGAGCATGCCATTCTAAGAGGAATTCAAAGTTTATAGTGATGAATATATGTTTGGGAATTAATGGCTGAGACAGTCAAAAACAAAGCAAAACAAAGCGATTCTAATAAAAGGTGGGTCCCTCCTTTTATTAGAATTGCTCTGTTTTGGATATCTCAGCCATTTAAAAACCAAGTTCCGTCACATAAACATTGAATCCCTCTTGGAATTATATACATGCTCTTTATTTCATAATAATAAGGTTTCTCATTATCTCACCAAAAACGTAAGAAACCTGAAGTTAGGTCTCAACCAAAACAACACGATCCCTTCAAGGAAAAAAAACAAAAAACAGAAGAACATACTTTTACCACGCCCTCGTTATATATCAGATCAAAGGAACATTCGGAGTGTACACAGAAATAAGCATGATTCATTGAAACTTAGACCAAACACCGCCAAACAGAATAACAAGACTATTAGGTCGTCTCTTTACGCGTCAAAAGATAATTATGGCAAAACCCGTGATCGCAATTAGTCCTTCAGTTTCTGTAATCCATCTGCTTTCATTGCCTCGGATGCCTGGTATCTCATACACACAAATAGGGCCTACTTGAAAACACTTTAAGTGTATTCTCTGGTGTAGCCAATCAACGAATTTCATACGCGATAATTGCAAACCCGTCCCAGCAATTATAGTCTCTCAGTTTCTGTAATTCATTTGGCATAATCCTCTTGGCACTGTGGTATCACATACTTCAGGCAGACGATTTCAAACAAAGAGGTGCTTAATCAAACTTAACATGGACATTGTGTAGCCAAGCAATGCAGTTGTCTTGTAACAAAATTCGTTAAAACCACGTAGGCAACCTTGCCTGTGCCATTTCATACGCAGCCTTCCTTGTCAACACACACGGTAAGTTCACTAGCTGACTGTGCATTACAAATAAGTCATGTCGGGTACTATAATATTTTTTTTTAATAGTTTTCATGCTGAACGGAACTGAGAAAACTGCTTTTAACGTTTTGTTTGTTTAATAGATACTTTATTTTCTGCAAATCATAAAATCAATCAACATATCAAGATACATAAGGCTGTAAGGTACATAATCATGAACATGTGGGAAATATACAAAGTAAATTCAAAACAGGGTCGTTTGACTTGCATAAACAAAGATATAAAAGGAAATTAATGATATAATATACTGTATGCATGTCTATGCAGCGGGGATTACAACAACAATTGTAGTTAAGAAGCGATTATGCAGAGGGCCGCCATTGTAAACATAGCTTGAAAAGATGGCCGGCCCGAGGAAAAGGTAGGGACGTACTAGATTCGTAACAGTACAAATTCTGCTGCGAAGATAGCAGGGGAAAATAAACTCTATGTGTGATGGTGGTGAATGTGCGTGCAAGTGCTTGAAAGTGCACAAGGGCAGATAGGCTGGAATTTAGAATAATAGAAATGGTTTGCTGGAAGAGGGAACGATATGCGATGTTGCTATCGGGAGACCAACATTAGTCATATGAATTATTTGTTTTTAGTTCGTATTTGAAGTATACTGTAATAAAATGTGCTTCTTTAAGTTTGCTTTGAATGAAAACAAGGAGGCAAACTGTTTCAACTCCTCACGAAGAGTGTTCCATGTATCCGGACCGTGATGTCTGATCGACTTTTGAGCAAGTTAAAGCTTTGGATTACTTAAATGAAAATCTTGGGAACGACGGGTTGGGTATGAGTGAATATGGTCATTGGTTACTAAGACATTATGAAAAAATGGTAATAAATTTCGAGTGTGTTTATACATAAATATGGCAGGTAGATATAAATGTATTTCATGGGCCTCTAGAGTTTTTAAGCGATAAAATATGGGATCAGTGTGAGCCAAGAAATTTGAGTGTGTGCATATACGAAGATTATTCACATAATACGTTTTATGACATATGACATTATAGTAACGTTTATGATTATTTCATAGATGTTTGTACTTGTCATAAACTCAATCGATTCAACAGTGCGACTAAACAGAATCTACCAGTGACACTCATAAAACCCAATTAAACTAGTTTATTGGAGATTAAAAAAAAAATAAAAAACGAGCTCTATCCAATGCCATAACCGACGTTTGTCAAAACAGTTTGTTTTTAAAGAAAGTTCGAACTATATCATGTCCACCAATTCTAAATGAATGAAGAAAAGTAGCGTTCAAGTAGAACGACTTCTGCATTTCTGTATGCTGCATTTAAAGGCCTAGTGTTAGAGCCATATCACATGTACCTTTTCCCCGCATAGTACGTCTATAAGCTTTAGTGCTGTGGAGACTTGGATCAGTGAGTCTCTACCCACCCCCCTGCTTGGATAAAGTTTGTAAAGGGGTCATTCACGTCCTCCTCGACGACGTGATTTACAAGCGCTTAGTGAAAGAACACCTGAAGGAGAGTTTTATACGGTGTTTTGTTGAAGCATGAATTTGAGTACCCTGTATACTCAAATTCAGTGCACCCGTACATAGGAATACATAGGGTGTCACCACTTTGGGCCCCCATCACTTTTGTTGTTTGTTTTTTATTTTTGTTTTTGTTTTTGTTTTTGTTTTCTGCTTGTCAGCTGAAGAAACCCGAAAGTGGCACCAGAGAAGTTGCGCTGAAGGCTTTTCTTTTTTCTTGTTAACTCATGAGACCCGGAAGTGCCCCCCACTTTTGAAAACGTGGCGCTGGCCACTTATATAGCAAACATTCGTCTTCACTGATCATTATCTCCTGACCATGTTTACGTTGTTAGAGGATTTCTTGTTATGTGGTGGCAACGTATAATATAAAAATGTATGTATGTCCCAGTATTATTTGTATGTATTAAGCATGAAGAGATAATTTATGTCGTCAGATATTACGGCCTTCGTAATGAAATACCTGTGTGCACTCGTCCTGTCCGCCTGTCTCCTGGGCGTGTTCGGAGCCTTCGAGGAGGAATGGACGGCTTGGAAGCTGAAGTACGGCAAGATATACGCTGACGACTTTGAGGAGTCGAAGAGATCTTCGATCTGGCGAGAGAACCTCGAGTTCATCACCAAGCACAACGTCCGATACGACCTCGGCGAATTCACGTACAAGCTTGGCATCAACGAATACTCTGACTTGGTGAGCTAGGGCCCCTTCAGTATTCAGTTCTGTCGCTTTTGATCGAATGTGAACACTTTGTGTAAAAGTCACGATTATTATATAATTAACCTACACCAGATGCTCGAATGCAACTTTAAAGACAAGAATTTTTATTGAACTTTTCTACAAATATTTTGGACTTATAACAAAAACTTCAAAATTTCCTTGAATTCACGGTATCGCCAATACCTAGGTGCCGTGCGCAGAGCAGCATTTAGATGAATTATGGGTTAGCTCAAGGGGGCAAACTTGTCCCGGTTTTGGCTGCATATGCACTCCGGTATCCAGAGGTATTTTTTGATGAAGATTTCTTCACTTTCTATCATTTGACCAGCACATTGAAGCATTGCAATAGTGATCCATTACCTACTACTTTTTGACAGATCAAGTAGTTCGAATAATTTTTGTACTGAAAATATCAGCCCTTGAGCGTTTCAAAACCTATACCTGCCCAGAAGACGTGAGTTGGTCTTTTTCTTTTATCACAGCATATTGTTAACACTCACATTATACCCCCGAAAAATTCAAACAATTGCTGTTGTATTTGTTTCTGATAACATTTTGATTCAGTTTAATATTGTCAAAAACAGTGCTCTCCTCAGTAGTGGGGATGCTGTTGGTTTTCGAGTTTTCCGATCTTCGAGCAATGCGAGGACAGACTGCATTTTTAAACCAGCAATAACTGGTCAACAGAAGCAGGCCAGATTGTTTAGTGCCATGGACATTTCCGCCGAAACATTGTCATTGAAATCACTGAACAAATGGTGGAATCAAAGATCCCTGTGACAATAAACATTAAAATTCATGCAAATCAAGCCCCTGAAATTCCGTGTCTATGACCTTATCGTGTCAGTGTGGTGAAGGGAAAAAAAAACAACAACAACAACTCACTAACTCACTAAACTTGGGTCGTTTTGACACATTTCCCTTTTGGCATTATCCATGGCATTTTGAAGTACTGCGCCTTTGCAAGCTCGTTCCATGGCATTTGCTCCTGCAGCAATGCTGCGATAATACATGCACGCTAAGCCAAACAACCCACAAACATAACACTAACCCTTATCCTTATCCTCACATCAATCTAAACTTAAGGGGTGCTGTTCGTTATTCCGAAGGTTCGATATTCCGAAGGTTCGTTATTCCGAAGGTTCGTTAATCCGAAACACACAAATTCCCTATAACTAGAGGTTCGTTAATCCGAAAATGAAAAAGGGTTCGTTAATCCGAACATTTGTGGCGTTATTCCGAAGGTTCGTTACTCCGAAGATTTGTTAATCCGAAAATGAAATTCGGAAAAACGAACCTCTCGGAATAACTAATCTTCGGACTGAAGAGCCTTCGGAATAACAAACCTTCGGAATAACGAGCTGTAACCAAACTTAAAGCCCTATGACAACCCTAACCCTAACCTTGGGGGAAACAAGACGAGAGCAATTGTCGCAGGAGCAAAATATGTCGTGTCACCATGTAAGCTATGATCAACACAAGTGGGGTAATATTTCACAGAATATTTGATAATACGTATTTCTGTCGATAACAAACATGCGTCAAATGTTACTGAGATTAGAGAGAAATAGTCGAATAAACTCAGATTTGTCAACTTTTTTTGGCGATGTGTATTCATATTTTCTTTTCTCCTCTCAGAGGTGATTGACACATGACTATAAACAACGACGTGTATTATATATTTGCTGACGTGGACTTTACGGCCTACCCATAGGCCCTACGTGTATGACAACGCTACTAATATTCTTGATAGCATGCTATTTCAAGCTTAACGACATCAAAAACAAGAACCAAAGCATTATTTGATACTATGACCACTTCACTGCTTTAATTGCATGTGTGCTTAGATCATTTCAGATATCACAACGATTGCTTTGACCAAGATGTCCATTTTGACAAGCAAGTTTTTAGCATTTGCTTTATAGACCGGGGGCCCAGAGCATTTATTCAGCTGAAAAGGGTCACACTTTTTGATGGTCTCATCATGTAAGGATGTGGCCAAGGGTCAATAAAATGAATTGCTGGCAAGTCACATCCTGTACCGTAAGCCTAGGGACCACAAAAAGGGACCCCGAACGATTGATTTATTCAGCCAAAGGGGGTCACGGACAAAAGTTGGTGGATATTGTTCCTTTGGGTGTACTTATCATCAAAACAGCAATGCCAGCTATTTTATCCTGTACGGGGCCCCAGACAGTAGCCCCAAAGGGCCCCAGAAATATGGTGTTATTCAGCTGAAAAGGGTCACGGCTAATTTCTTTTGCAATGGAAGTAGTTCCCATCAGAGATATCCAAAACACCAATGCCAGCTATTTTATCCCGTACGGGGCCCTAGACAGTAGCCCCAAAGGGCCCCACCCCCCATAGGCCTACGTATAAACACACACAAACATTGATTTTATTCAATTAAAAAGAGTCAGGGCTAATTTCTTTTGCAATGGAAGGAGTACCAATCAGAGATATCCAAAACACCGAAGCCAGCTATTTTATTCTGCACGGGGCCCCAGACAGTAGCCCCAAAGTGCCCCACCCCCTATAAGCCCTACGTACAAACACACACACACACACACACATTGACTTTATTTAGCTGATAAGAGTAACGGCTAATTTCATTTGCAATGGAAGTAGTACCCATCAGAGACATACAAAACACCAAATCCAGTTATTTTGTCCTGTACGGGGCCCTAGACAGTAGCCCCAAAGTGCCCCCCCCCCCCAACACACATACTCACACAATAGTTTCATTCACCTGAAAAAGGGTCACGGCTAATTTCTTTTGCAATGGAATTAGTACCCATAAGAGAAATCCAAAATACCAAAGCCAGTTATTTTATCCTGCATGGGGCCCCAGACAGTAGCCCCAAATTGCCCCCTTACCCCCTCCCCTCCCCCCCCCCCCCCCCCACACACACACATTGATTTTATTCTGCTGAAAAGGGTCACGGCTACTTGCTTTTGCAATCGGAAGTAGTACTCATCAGAGATATCCAAAAATCACTAAAGCCAGTTATTTCTTCCTGTACGGCCGGGCCCCAGACAGTAGCCCCAAAGTGCCCCCTTACACACACACACACACACACACACACACACACACACACACACACACACACACACACACACACACACATATATTGGTTTCATTCAGCCGAAAAGGGTCACGGCTAATTTCTTTTGCAATGGAAGTAAAATACCAAAGTCAGATATATCTTATCCTGCACAGGGTCCCGTACAGTAGCTCCAAAGTGTTTTGCTTTATTATCTTTATTGTGTGCATCTCTTCTTCTTAAATATGCGCTCTCTTCGTCTTCATTTTCGCGACAACGACAACGCGTCCTCCTCATCATCATCAGTTTTGCTGTTCTGGCAAACATTTTCCAGCGTATCGGCTACGTTCGATTTTAGAGCGGCGAGAGCGGAAGACGTGCATAATTGAGTCTGGGAAAGCGTAGGAACAGCGTAGCTAAAGCGGCCAACAGCGTTATCGAAGCAGGAATGAAGCGTCGTAGGA
The DNA here is from genome assembly GCF_964275005.1 of Diadema setosum. Classification (NCBI taxonomy): domain Eukaryota; kingdom Metazoa; phylum Echinodermata; class Echinoidea; order Diadematoida; family Diadematidae; genus Diadema; species Diadema setosum. The sequence continues at coordinate 6,353,632 of NC_092694.1, read as the reverse complement.
ACAGGCCTTGATTTTATACGAGAGTAGAGAACTTAGTGAGAGCGTCGTTAAAGGGGGAAGGTCGTGCTTTGATCAAGAAAGCGGCGCAGCAGCGGGACCATGTCGTCGGTGTCTAGTTTAGACTATATTTCCCGTTCTTGTGCCGCTGTTACTACGGTCAGAAAAACCTGGAATTGTTACGCTCATCCCGCGGTATTTACACTGTCACTGCCCTCTCCCCGTTTGAGCTACGATTCAAAATAGGTCAATCTTGATGGGGAGATGAGGAAGAAATTTTGAACCAGTTCAAAATTTCTTCCCGATCTGTAAAATTGCCAGATCCAACCCCATCACCCAAACGCTGCTGCTACGATGCTCCCGGTCTCCGTACACTTTTGCCGCTCTCTCCCGATCTGACAGATTGAATAGATCGGGATGCAGATCTTGATAGTGGAATTACATGTGGGGACACTTTAGGAACACTCCGTGGGGCCCCGTACAGCTACATAACTGGTTTCGGTGTTTTTGATACCTCCTTGAGTACTACTTCCATTGCAAAAGAAATTATAGCAATGATTCTTTTCACTTAGAATAAAATAATGCGGGAGCACTTTCCAGCTACTGGCTGGGGGCCCCTTAACTGGATGGGTTTGTGTTTTACGTATCTCAGCTGTTAATTCCACTGCCAAGGAAAATAGGCATACATGACTGTTTTCACCTAAAAACAATTAATTCATATGGGGTGGGAATACCTTTGGGCTATACCTGTCAAGGGCCCTGCATCCGGGCCAATATCGCACCTCTTTTAATCGAATTCTTTAATGTTGAATTAAATTTAGCAAAAATTTCGCCTAGATGACATGGTAGTTCAATGTCATATTAATCTCTTCATTCAAATTTATTTTGAAACATTCACATTAACTCTAACCTTATTCTAAATAACACTTTTTCAACTGAAATCCATATATAAGACAAGTACCATTCCACTATCCGTTCATTCATATATTCATAATGATATAGTCACGTGATTACATGCCGCGCTCGTTCATTCAAATTGATTTCTGGCCATCTAATTTAACATGTTCTGCAGTCAATTAAACAGATATGTTCATGCTTGGCCTCTTTCCTTATTTTCTTTCGTCGTAGTTATTGTTTTGTAAGCATCATAGCATTTCATGTTTTCGTATTCGTTTAAGAGACTTTGACACCATTTTTTAACGTGCTTTTTGAATCCAAAGAAGTAAGAAGCCACAAATTATCTGGCCGTTACGAGCGCTTTATTACGAGTGGTCGGCCAGTTATTCAAGAAGTCAAGGTTATGATCCTCAAATGATTGTTTTTTTTTAAATAATTCTTTCTATGTCTTCTAGAGATATACGTCTGTATATATTGTGCTGTCATGACTATAAAAAATGAAGTTAAGCTGCATTACTGGTACACGTATAGGCCTATAATGACATGTATATGAAAGAGAAGGAGCGTTACCAGTCTGGTTACAGAACAACCAAATCCAGTTATACTAGATAAGAAATATGACACTTTTACTGCCTTATAACAGTAATTTATAGATGAAACGAAAACACACATAGAAAGACATGTTAAAAAGATCTGAAACAAAGAAATAGCATGATTTGAATTTGAATGAACACGTTTGGAATTTGACTGTCTTTCGCGAAATTTAATGACTGAAATAGACTTTTCGGCAAGTCAAGGCGAATTCGAATGAACGTAGGGTACCAGCCAATTTGAATACCCATTTTACGAATTCGAACCTTCTATCAAAATTGATGAACCAACAAAAGTGCGAAATTGGCTGGGAAAACCTAACTGGCTTTGATGTTTTGGGTATGATGTAAACTAAGGCCTACTTCGATTGTAAAAGAAAAACAACTATGACTCTTTTCAGCTAAATGATGTCATAATAATTATGTGGGGGAGGGGCACTTTATGGCTACTGTAACCTGGGCCCAGTACAAGATGAAATGACTGGTTTTCGTAATATGGTCATCTTGGTTGTGCACTATACAGAAGTATGCTTCCTTTGCAAATTTCTTGAGTGTTTTGCTACTGTAACCTATGGGACCCCGTATACAGGATAAGATGACTTGCTTTAGTGTTTGTGATATCTCTGTTCAGTAGGCCCTGATATTAACGTTACAAAAGAATTTGTAAGACCATTTTCAGCGGATTCACAGTACATGTATAATGGATGGGACACTGTGGAGCTACTGTCTAGGGCTCTGTGCAGGATGAAATAACTAGCCTTGGTGTGTTGAATATCTCTGATAGGTACTTCTTCCAGTGTAAAAGAAATTACCCATGTTTGGGGCTATACTGTGCGGGGCCCCATACAGGATAAAATAACTGGCTTTGGTATTTTGGATAATATTTTGGATATCTCTGATGGGTACTACTTCCATTGCAAAAGAAATTAGCCGTGACCATTTTCAGCTGAATGAAACTAGTGTGTGTGTGCGTGTGTGTGTGTGAGGGTGTGTGTGTGTGTGTATGTGTGTGTATGTGGAGAGGGGGGGGGGCACTTTGGGGCTACTGTCTGGGGCCCCGTTCAGGATAAAATAACTGGCTTTGGTGCTTTGGATATCTTTGATGGGAATACTTCCATTGCAAAAGAAATAAGCCGTGACCCATTTTGGCTGAATGAAACTAATGTGTGTGTGTGTGTGTGTGTGTGTGTGTGTGTGTGTGTGTGTGTGTGTATGAGTGTGTGTGTGTGTGAGTGTGTGTGTGTGTGTGTGTGTGTGTGTGTGTGTGTGTGTGTGTGTGTGTGCGTGCGTGTGTGTGTGTGTGTGTGTGTGGGGTGCACTTCGGGGCTACTGTCTGGGACCCCGTACAGGATAAAATAACTGGCTTTAGTATTTTGGATATCTCTGATGAGTATGCCTACTACCAATTGCAAAAGAAAGTAGCCATGACCCTTTTCAGCTGAACAAAATCAATGTGTGTGTGGGGGGGGGAGCAATTTGGGGCTACTGACTGGAGCCCCGTGCAGGATAAAATAGCTGGCTTTGGTATTTTGGATATCTCTGATGGGTACTACTTCCATTGCAAAAGAAATTAGCCGTGACTCTTTTCAGCTGAATGAAACTAGTGTGGGTGTGTGTGTCGGGGGGGGGGGGGGGAGCTCCTTTGGGGTTATTGTCCGGGGCCCCGTACTGGATAACATAGCTGACTTTGGTGTTTTTGATATCTCTGATGGGTAATCCTTCCATTGCAAATGAAATTAGCCGTGACTCTTCTCAGCTGCACGAATGAAATCAATGTTTGTGTGTGTTTGTACGTATGGCCTATGGGGGGTGGGGCACTTTGGGGCTACTGTCTGGGGCCCCGTACAGGATAAAATAGCTGGTATTGGTGTTTTGAATATCTCTGATGGGAACTACTTCAATTGCAAAAGAAATTAGCCCTGACTCTTTTCAACTGAATAAAATCAATGTTTGTGTGTGTTTGTACGTAGGCCTATGGGGGGTGGGGCCCTTTGGGGCTACTGTCTAGGGCCCCGTACAGGATAAAATAGCTGGCATTGGTGTTTTGGATATCTCTGATGAACGACTTCCATTGCAAAAGAAATTAGCCGTGACCCTTTTCAGCTGAATAACACCATATTTCTGGGGCCCTTTGGGGCTACTGTCTGGGGCCCCGTACAGGATAAAATAGCTGGCATTGCTGTTTTGATGATAAGTACACCCAAAGGAACAATATCCACCAACTTTTGTCCGTGACCCCCTTTGGCTGAATAAATCCATTTTTCGGGGTCCCTTTTTGTGGTCCCTAGGCTTACGGTACAGGATGTGACTTGCCAGCAATGCATTTTATTGACCCTTGGACACATCCCTATATGATGAGACCATTAAAAAGTGTGACCCTTTTCAGCTGAATAAATCTTCTGGGCCCCCGGTCTATTACTTGTCCTCACATAATAATGATGAATATTGTGTAACAATTTTATCAACACATGGTGCCGCAGCTGTTTACCATAAACGTGTTCATGTTTTCACAGCAAAATAACGAATTTGTGGGACTGATGACTGGATACCGACGTAACATTTCCAGCAAGGCAACATCTGGTTCCGTTTTTCTGGCCCCAGAGAATGTTCACATTCCAGACTCCGTTGATTGGCGCACTAAAGGTTACGTCACAGCCGTGAAGAACCAGGCAAGTTTTAGAGGCTTGTGTGTTGATGTAGGCCTATCATGTCTATTTATTGTCTATTTGTGTACGCGGCTGAATTGTTTTTTCATGTCTCAGCCATTCCCAAACGGATTTTTATCAAATACACTTTGATTCCCTCGTAGAATGGCATGCTCTGTACTCTTTCGTAAGTGGTCTCTTGGTATCTCGCTCAAGGTTAAATACCTAATCCTTATCTCCACCAATACTAATACCATCCCTTTAATCTTTGCTCATTACTTTGTCCTTGGATAAAATGTTTATTTCCCATACCTCTCTTCACCTGGGTGTTCAAAAAATGCAATGGAAAGGTACTCGTGGTTATAACGACAGGGCCATACCTAGTTGGAGAGCATCGCTTGAAATGCAAAGGCTCACCCCAATAGCATGCCTATAGTAACATAATTATGATCATGTTCAAAGAATATTGGAATCATTTGTTCTGAGGTCTGTATCTTGCTGATTCTCTTTCTCTTCTTCTCTGTCTTCCTCTGTCTCCCACCCCTTCTCTCTCTATCCATTTATCCATCTATCTCCTTATCAACGAGAATACAAATTGTACTAGAAAAGCATTCGGAGAGAGCAGACCTCCGCCAAGCGGCTCATTTCTACCCATACGCGCATGCCGAAGATCGCCCAATTTCCCAATATTGAAGCCTTTTGTTTTACGTCATCAGTTTCAAGCTACCGTAAAGTGGCGCCTCGCCCGAGCAGAGCATGCGCTTTTATGCAAACCTCAAGCACGCGCAGCTCAAGCTCACGATTTCATTGACCCTGACAGAAATTTTGGAAAATCCTTCAAAAATCCATAAAAATTCCCGTATCACTATCAAAATGTAATTATCTGCTCCTCGTGTCATCATCAACTTTTACCTGCAAGTTTCGTTTAAGTCCGTTCACAGCTTTTCGCGCTGTTGTGCAAACAGACAAACCAACCAACCAACCAACCCTGATGATAACATAACTTCCTCCCTTGGCGGAGGTAATCAGAGCTCAAAAAAGAAGAAGAAGAATTGCTCTGGTTAGGGGTGATAGTGAAATGTCTCATTGCAATTTAAGTTGCCCGTCGAAAATCGAAAGTTGCTACTACAAAATAGGCCTTTATCAACGTGGTGAACAGAACACCAGGCCTATTACACACAACTAGAATCCACTGAGAAGGACAATGCACAGGACAACAATAATCAATCGCCATAATTATCAAGTGTCAAAGAAATTCAGGAACAGTGGTCTAATATAAAGCACAAAGGGCTGCAATGTGGCAACAGATGTCAGTTATCAACAAACCATTTCAGTAGACCATTTTTTCCACATTGGTGCTTGTGAATTACAAAAGAAAAGATATGAGTTTGGTCATTGACCGTGGTAATCAGTGATGGCCTCCACCACAAAGGATTATAACAATGAACAGCTTTTCATGTTAATTCCCTTCCAGCAACATTGTGGGTCCTGTTGGGCATTTAGTGCCACCGGGTCCCTGGAGGGGCAACACTTCAAGAAGACTGGTAAGCTGGTCAGTCTCAGCGAGCAGAACCTAGTGGACTGTTCTGACCCCGAGGGCAACCACGGGTGCAATGGTGGTTTGCCGGACTGGGCCTTTCAATACGTTATCGATAGCAATGGTATCGACACCGAGGAGAGTTACCCGTACGAGGGCCAGGTGAGCGCTACTCAGGGAGGTAAGGGGGGGGGGGGGGGGAAGGGGGTGTCAGGGGTTTCCCCGGAAACATAAAAAAAAAATGAAAGGGGCGTGTGCGTCCCCCTTGAATTTTTGTTAAAGAAACCATCTTTGTTTGTGAGGCCATTGTAGTTGCCCCATTGCGCTGAAGCTTGAAACCCGGAAGTGGCACCAAAACAAAAAGAGAAACAAAAAACTCTCACAGAGGAGCCTTTCACTTTTTTTTTTTTTTTTTTTTTTTTGCTTGTCAGCTGATTAAGCCCGGAAGTGTCACCATTTTAATTTGTCACCAATGTTTAAAATAAATAAACTGAACATAAACTTGAACTTTTAAGGTCAATTTTTTTTCTTATTCTGAACGCTCCAATTAAAATTGTAGTTACGGGTCTGCTACCATTCATATTTGCAAGTTCCTCTATCCTTCATCCCCTCTCTTAAAAATGGGCCAGAATAGTAAAAAAAAAAAAAAAAAGACTTTCTTGTGTGTTCGTTTGTTGTTGTTGTTTTTTTTTTTGGGGGGGTCTGATTTTATCGAAACTGTTTTTGATCAGTTTGTTCCGTTTTCTCTGTCCATTATTGAATATGGAGTGGATATTAACTTTGCAACAATTCTGAAAAAAAAAATTAACTCTCAAATTGGAACGTCATCAGTTTCAAGCTACCGTAACGTGGCGCCTCGCCCGAGCAGAGCATGCGCTTTTATGCAAACCTCAAGCACGCGCAGCTCAAGCTCACGATTTCATTGACCCTGACAGAAATTTTGGAAAATCCTTCAAAAATCCATAAAAATTCCCGTATCACTATCAAAATGTAATTATCTGCTCCTCGTGTCATCATCAACTTTTACCTGCAAGTTTCGTTTAAGTCCGTTCACAGCTTTTCGCGCTGTTGTGCAAACAGACAAACCAACCAACCAACCCTGATGATAACATAACTTCCTCCCTTGGCGGAGGTAATCAGAGCTCAAAAAAGAAGAAGAAGAATTGCTCTGGTTAGGGGTGATAGTGAAATGTCTCATTGCAATTTAAGTTGCCCGTCGAAAATCGAAAGTTGCTACTACAAAATAGGCCTTTATCAACGTGGTGAACAGAACACCAAAAATGAAAAGGGGTTTTTGATCAGTTTGTTCCGTTTTCTCTGTCCATTATTGAATATGGAGTGGATATTAACTTTGCAACAATTCTGAAAAAAAAAATTAACTCTCAAATTGGAACAAACTTCTTGTTTTTGTTTTGTTTTGTTTTTTCCCAACGCCTGCATTCTCCTTACAATAGGATGGTCCATGCCGCTTCAACAAGTCGGGCGTGGGTGCGACTTGTACTGGCTACACAAAAATTGCATCTGGTAATGAGAGCGCACTGAAGGAGGCTGTCGCTACGGTGGGACCCATCTCAGTTGCCATTGATGCCAGTCATGACTCTTTCCGGCATTACGAATCAGGTGCGGTTCCCTCCGCATGATAATCTGCCCCAGTAACATCAATTTGGTCGTAAACCTGTGATATCAAATTTTAGTGCAGTCTATTCTAACAGAATAGTACCACAGACAGTATGTTAACTTGTAAAAAGAGAGGTGGCAGTGAAGGAAAAGAGTTATAAGCCATGTAAGCTTTGCACGAAAGGATACATATTCTCCAGAACGAATCCCATCCAGAGCCTTGAGTTCCAATTTCTATGTTCCGGCATACTCAAGCAAAACACAAAATAAGTTCGAGCTGATTTAGCTAAAACACGCATTTCCCATAGACACATGCCCGAGTATACTCGGGACTCGTCTTCAACGGGTTAAGAAAAAGACTACAAGAACGTGGTCTGTCTGGAAATTTAAAGAATATGTGTATATAGGCGGACGTCCATTTACCAAGACAGTCACTGTCTTGGTACACTGTGTACACAAGGCATATCGAACATTTGTGTATGTCTTATTTGTGTATGTCTTATGTATGTGTATGTCTTATGTACATTTGTGTATGTCTTATGTATGTGTACATTTGTGTATGTACATTTATTTATGTACATTTGTGTATGTCTTATGTACATTTGTGTATGTACATTTGTGTATGTGTATGTCTTATGTACATTTGTGTATGTCTTATGTATGTGTATGTCTTATGTACATTTGTGTATGTCTTATTTGTGTATGTCTTATGTATGTGTATGTCTTATGTACATTTGTGTATGTCTTATTTGTGTATGTCTTATGTATGTGTATGTCTTATGTACACTGTGTACATAAGGCATATCGAACATTTTAATATCAGAAGATGACAAGATACAACTGAAATGTCTGAACGTTGTCAATGTTCGTCATACCATCGTCGCTGGTGGCGCATGTAGCATGAAACTAGATGAAGCCAGTGCATAGTCCCCTTCAGGTACTAGGTGCGGAAAGATCTTTATTTGTTTGTTTGTTTGTTTTTATTTCCGAAACAATAAATTCATATGCAGACAAACAGTGTTAAATATGATATAATTGAAACCTGAATCAAGGTTGAAGTATCAAAATACAATGAAAACAAATTGACTTGTGACAATGATGATAACATGTAACGGGGGATAGCCCATTTCAGATCTACCAACATGATAGATCTGTTCTTTCATGGGGTCCAAGATTATAAACCTTTATAACATGTCTTTAATTCATACCAAACATAATATCTACAATGATATCACAAAGCAAACAGTCAAAACACCCCCCCCCCCATTCGTCTTAAATCTCTGATGGTATATAGGGTAATATACATGTAAATTCGAGTACATACATAAAACATGTATTCATCGATTCATTTTGAATATTCTACTAATTAACGGTTCAAAAACTACATACACATTTTTTTTTATTTCTTTGTTGAAATCAGTAAGGCTGCTGGACTGTCTAATAGACAAAGGCAGATCATTGTATAATTTACTACCACGATCTTTCGTATATAGGAAAAGTAGGTCGTGGCGAAGATGTAAACTAGAATGACAGTGACGAATGCTGTAAAAGCATTTGGGGAAAAAACACAGAAATTTAGAATGATCTGAGCTAACCTTGTTCTCATGACGATAGGCATTTACAACGAACCCAACTGCAGTTCATTGATGCTAAGACATGCCGTGCTCGCCGTTGGCTACTCCTCTGACAAGGGCGACGACTATTGGATTGTCAAGAACAGGTGACGTCACTTTTTATACCATACCCCTCGATATCTCTTTTAGTATCTGTACACAGAAATTTAGTTTTCTGACAGTGTAGGTTATTGTACTGGTAATATCCCCATGAAATATAAGAGTGCAACGCTACTGTCATACAGAGATATAGCAATGTATAGAGAGACATAGAGCAATCTCTAAAATGCCAGAAATGATACACGCGCCTTGATCTAAGAGTCAAATCGTGTTAGTCGTCTGGCGTTATCGACTGCATTCGATTGCGTAGTTCGATAATTTTCTGTACGATCAGTGCACTACGATACTCTCAAAACACGCAAACCAAACGCACGCAAACCAAACGCACGCAAAATGTCCTCGTACGCAGCCAGACCAGTTAGGCAGCCGCGGCAGAATCTACTCATGCGGATGCATATGGCTCGATGAGGCGATACCGATAGACAGTATTCGATATAGCTGTGTGCAGACGGAGTCGAACGAAAGAAACGTGCACACACCGATGGTCTACGGGTGGCTACTATTTTCAGATCTGGCTACTATTGCAGCGTGCACTAGTGCGTGCTGATTTATGAAGATTAATATTTCACAGTTTTGAGCATTTTTTGTGATGGGATAGAATTTTCTCTAGAGTTCTTAGGACATGCTCTCACACCTCTCAAATTTAAATTCTAGGGGAGAGTACTGGTTGAGGTGGGGATTCATGTTTTGAACATTCCTAAGTGAGACAATGAGAAACCTCTTAAGAAATATGAAAGAGCATGTAATTTTAAGAAGGATTCAATGTTTGTTTGATGAAAATTGGTTTTCAAATGGCTGAGATATTCAAAAAAGTTATAATAATAAAAGGCGACAGACCACGCCTTTTATTAGGATCTCTTTGTTTCACCTTGTTTTTGGATATCTCAGCCATTTCAAAACCGATTTTCATCAAATAAACTTTTGATACCCCTTAGAATTGCATGCTCTTTTACATCTCATAGAGTGGTTTCTGAATATCTCCCAAAACATTAAAAGCTAAATCCTCACCTCAACCACAACTGTACACACCCTTTTAAGGGCTGAATTATTAATACTGCCTCTTCATTATGGACAATCAATAATACAATTTTCTCTGCTGGTGGAAAGTAGCGCTGTTCTGAAAATTACTACATTATTAACTACATGATGAAGTTATAGCATGTATTGTGCACTTGTACGTTTTCAGTCAGCAAAGAAAAGGGAAATGCTTTGATCAAGAGCACATTGTTCATTCTCCCTCCTATTCAAATGGATGATAGTTTTGGTTGAGATGGGGATTCAGGTTTTAACTTTTTGCGAAATGCGAGATAAGAAACTACTTATGGGAAATATAGAGCATACATTCTAAGAGGAATTCAAAACTTATTTTATGATAATTGGTTTTGAAATGGCAGAGATATGTAAAAAAAAAAAATAGAGAGGTCCTAATAAAAGATGGGTATCACGAACACTTTGTTCTACTTTTTTTTGATATCTCAGCCACTTAAAACCCGAATTTCATCGAATAAACTTTGAATTCTCCTTCATTGAATGCTCTTTAAAATTTCATAAGTGATTTCTATTTATCTCGCAAAAAAGGGTGTTTTATGTTGTTGTTGTTTATTTTTACCTGCAACTCAACAAGATACCTTTCTTTAGGTTCCATTATCTTGCTCTATTTCAAATGATAAGCAAATATAATCCTGAAGTTCGTACCACTTACATATTAAGCAATGTGTGGTGTTTGTGTGTGTGTGTGTTTGTGTTGTTGTGTTGCTGTTGTTGTTTTTTTGCTTATCATTGCATACTTCAGAAATCTGAAACAAATCTTGAAATTGAATTCAAAACGAAATCGAAATTGCAACTGAGCTTTCGTATGAGACTTCTAGTCATCAGGGAGCACAGTGGTATGGTGATTATTTTTCCTGCATCTCCTAACAGTAAATTCTAGGTCCAAAATTTCCCGATGAGGTTACCTTTGGACAAGATTTATTTATCATTAGTTCATTATCCCTAGTGACCATTTCCACTCAGCCGCATAGAAATGTGTGTCTTGCAGTTCTGGAGAAAAAAAAAAGAAGTGATTGCTGAGCCCTCCATGCCAGTGGATCAGTAGAAACGCTGGTATTTTATAAAAGCTTTACAGTTTATCTATTCATTATGTTTTCTTCATTTCAGCTGGGGCACAAGCTGGGGAATGGACGGTTACATCTGGATGTCAAGGAACAAGCACAACCAGTGTGGTATAGCCACCGAAGCCGTCTACCCCCTTGTGTAAAAAAGAATGAAAGGCCCTCCGTCTCGCCTCCGTGATGAATGCCGATAAAGATGACTTTTCCAACTTTTTGATATGTCTCATTTTACCGTGATTGACTAGGGGGAAGCGCATGGCTTGAAAGATTGTAGATGGAGAGGATTTGAAATGAGAGTGAGAACTGTCAATTTTATCCATGTTAAACTGTCACTTGCACACACAAACACTTCTATTTACCGGTAGTTAGTGGTGCTGCGCTTTCATTGTCTTTAAAACACGTAGTCACTGTTTTTTGAAAGGAATACGTGGTCGGTATACAACGTGCAAATCAAGAGTTTTATCGGTAGGTTAATTTGTGTTATAGTATATTCGTCTATGATGGGGCTTCATCCACGTCAAGCTCTACTTATGATGACGGTCCCCCGATGTACTGATTTCTCTTTTGTTTGTTTGTTCAATTCATATGTTATACAGAAGATGATGTTACGAAATTGACAATGGTTTATTCTCGTATTGATTTTTGTCTTTTACTCTCCTTTCTTTTTTTGTTGCATGCATGCTCTGTTTCATGCACTTTATTTCAATTTGCTAATTTAAACCACTATTTGGAGAAGAAAAAATGCAGAAATAAAACCAAACTCATACAAACCAAACCAAAGCGCATCCCATTGGCAAAAAGCAGACTGTAATCCTCACATACTATACGCAATCGATATCTTGGTAAAAAAAAAAAATGTCGTTATCATCTTACGTTTTTACCTTTGTATCCACCAATCAGAAATTTCTTCAGTAGGTTTCTATGGTCAGAAGAACTCGGAAAGAACAATTCAGTGCTGTAAAGCGTATTTTTGTGTTTATATTTGTTTTTGTAACATATGCAATTTGTATCTCATGCAATTTTAATACTTCACGAGGTTTTAAATAATTGTTGTTTAGTCTGTTCAACTCACATTGTCTTGTTGACACTTCTGTCACAAAACAAAAATGGTATGTTCTTGTCGAAAAAATGGAAATAAACTTAAACTGGAACTGGAACTTTCAGAAATAGCTCGATGTGAAGTTTTTCAATGAATAAAGGATACAGTTGTATAAGTATAAACGCATCAGACATATTTATAACTACATGCATGCTTGATCGCTGATTTTGTAGGGCAATTCTTCGTAACTGTTATTACGTGTACCAGCATCTTCACTGGAAAAAGATAATACATGTATTCAGTACATAGCCTACATCACATGTGTATGCTTCTGAAACTCGTTACGTCAGCGATTAATGATTCAATCCTCCACTAAAAAGTAACTCCTCGTTAATTAATGTGATAGTAAAGTAAGAACAACAACCTGTTCTTGTTTGTGTGTGTGTGTATAGTATATAAGATATGTATAAGATACATGACATTGATTTATATATAGATTTGATCCCGATTTAACATTCAGATATGATTTGCTATGATTCCATTTATCATGACCGAGAAATTCGGAAAGAGTGATAAAAAGGAAAAACAATAGAATCGGGGAAGTCACGTCATCGCATGTAGCGCCCATTATTCACCAACTACGAACGACATCCACCTTCTCACACTTGTATCATCATTACACTAAAAAATCTCGCATTCTTTTAAAATAGCTAACGATCGGGGCTCCTCGAAGACAGTCCTCCGTTCAGACGGTGATCATTGTCGCACGGTCGATTTTGTCGACGAAATGATTAATCATAGTTGACAATAGAAATATCCTACTGCAATTCAAGGTGATACATGAAGAACATTACTACGGTGATCCACTAGCGAAAATTCTAATGAGAGTCCAAGTAAAGCGCTAAGCGCGTAGCTCTGCCTAGTGTTTCCCCTACGTCCGCATTAAGTCAATAAGTTGTGCAGACTTTTCGGAATCTGGGGGAGACTCTTAAGATCCCTATATAAGTCGAAACATAGGAACAAAAAACTCGTAAGAATACCTTTTTTTCCAACCTTATAATAACAAAATTCTGTAGGCCTTTATAAGTTATAAGAACATGAAGTGTAACGGTGAATATGGAAATGGCCTTCGATGTAATAGTGCCGAAATAGAAACTCTGTGTGATTGTGAAAATTTAACTTGGATTTTTGCTTTTCCCTGAACTTGAAATCTTTCTTATGAAAAAAAAAAACACACACACCAAAAAACAAACAAACAAACTAATTAACTAACGTGTGTCCTTTTGTTTCTGTACAACTGGCATATATATATATATATATATATATATATATGCCCCTACCACTTAGATTCCATCTAACTTCCATTGTCATGTATTTTAACCAAAAGAACTCTTCCCCGGGTCAAGACTAAATGTTCCTGAACTAATACTTAATCTTGCACTGTTTCACCGCTCGGACTTTGGGTTCAGCTGAACACCTCGCCCACAATTAAGTCCAATTCAATTCAGTTCAATTCCATATGTCATTTACTTCCATCGAACCAAAGCTGTAACAAAATACAAAGCATACATTTCTCAAGTAGTATCGTTAGGTTATTTTGTAAGAAAACAACTTGTAAGGATCATAAAGTATATATAGTAAGATATGCTAACTTTTATGCAACTGCGTAAAATGACCAAGAATAACAATGCACATTTTGAAAGGCTGATAGAAAGTAAGTATAACAATGGAAAGAATGTGGTCCACTAGAAAATAAATCTTATGTAACGTGAATCAAACACGTAATATGTAACTTAATATTATCTAGAGCTGATTCATGTATAATACAGACATCATCATTTATACAACATGTCATTTTGGGGTAAAAGAAAAATACAATTAAGACTATAATAACAGTGCTACCACCTACAGACACTACAGGAATTGAGCCATGTGTACCCAGAAAAGACAAACTGATTAGGAAATTGATGGCAATCTAGGTTCACGTCTACCTGATGATTCATATCAGGAGGTTGTTGTTTTTTTTGACAAATGAATGTTTACTTCAGAAAAGCAATTATGTTTCATTGTTTAAATAAAAGTTTCCACGACGATATCATCAATATCAATATCATTAAGACTAGTGCTAAGAGTCTGGTCTTGCCTTTTTATTTACAAAATGATAAAAACTTGAGCATGGACTAGAAGATTATTTGAACCATACTCCATTACAAATACTATCATAATCATCATTCCATGAACATTGTGAGGTAACTAGAACGGCACGTGGATGACACTGCTTCGAAGTAGTTGAGCGCATCTCAATAGTGTACTGCCATCTACTTCTCCGTGACTGTAAAGGATCCAGGCAAGACAGGCTCCTTAACTCAAAATGGCAGCTCCCTTGCGCGGCCGCCTCCACCTTGGACTCCTTCCATTTGTGCCTATAAAATCTCTTCGCTTTACATCACGTTTGCGCGGGGCCGTCACACTTTTATCACGTTGGTGATATCATCAATATTGCATGTTTGCTGTAATAAAGCGTGAATTAATCTCTTGATTTACTTAAGTTATGATGGCCCAACGTTTCAGATAATTCCTGTTTATTATCATTCTGGCAATATAAATGAATAATGATATTCAAACGTGCATATTGTCCCTAGTAAAGCGTATAATCCAAGAAACCCTGTGATATATTGTGTGCTAATTTTCACGGAAGCATTGGCACCGCTGTCGCCGAACAGAACTACCAGGAACATAGTTATGTTGGCACCTAAGTTCCTGTCTATTGTGTGCCTTTGCGGTAAGAACATAATACCTGACAAAATGCCTGAAGACAATCGTCGGTACAACGTCGTGATACACGTAGTTGACCTGACATTTGTTAAGTTAACTTACAGAAGATTACGGTGTTAATCGGAAGTTTAGCATTTGTATTTGTGCATCACAGGAGTCCAAATACAATAATACAGCGTTCTTCTGAATTGTTTACCTTTCATATCTCTTTCCTTTTGGAGGGGGGGGGAACACAAATTGTCATAACATACGAACAAATTCATCTCGATTGCCGTATTCCGGAAACTAATGCAAATGTCTGGAAAGATTCATGGTACGCTCTTTACTGTTAGGCGGCCTTTATCAGATCAAGTTCTTCCAAGTACAGTTTGTACTTACATGAATGGACATTGCGTTTTTACCCATGATGTCCATCTTAAAGGAGGTTTTCGCATGATCGATCTTACAAGCATTTGAACATCTATAGCTTCGTCATGCAGTGTACAGAGTTTGAGAATTTGCAGTGTTTGGAATGAGGAATAGGAATGTTTTCAAAATATATTACAAATCACAATGAACGAGGATGATGATGAAACAGTGTTCTCGATGAACCTCCTTAAATTATGTATAGTTATTGCCCTTCGAGACTTTCCTTACAAATAGGCCTAAATGAAATAAAAATCAATATAAAAATGATATAGAATTCAAGAAAGCTTCAGGAAGGTTTTCTTTCATTGTCATTTTTGTTAACCTTTGGTCATGACCATCAAATATAATAGGATCTTGAATGGAAACATTGAATTGTGTGATTAAAACCTATGATCTACTAGGATTTAGCAAAAGTGGATGGAGACAATTTTGCAAGAAAACTCTCTATGCCTTTTTTTCCTGCATTGCACGTCTTGCGAAGTCGTCACTTCGGTGGCCGGCAGCACGCAGAGCTTCACACGTTTGACAGTCTGGACTGAGTTTGCACACGCTGAAGTTCAACCGGTTCAGACAACTACAACGTCGACCGTCCCAGCGGCGATGCTGCGATCTTTCAACCTGACGACGTCACCAGAAGCGATAGCTTGTGTGAAACCCTGTACGTAGGGGGACTTCGAATCGATAGATTTTACAAAACAGGAATAGACAGAAAGTAGCGCTGAAAGGAAGTTAATATACAAATTAAAGAATAATCATAGTTATGATTGTTAATCATCACTGACGAGAATGGAAATTCGTATTCAGCAAAGAAGACATTATCATAGAAGTATGGGGGTAGGATAACTTTCCTGAGGTTTTTACCAACAATTTTACCCACTGCATTTGGAAATTTTGTTACTTTCGTATTTCGTAAAACAGGAAATACGTGTAAATGATATAACCTTATCCGTCTGTCGGTCTGTCGAATGAGTTCTTTGTTGCTAACAAGCTTGAAGGCACTGAATCAGTCAGGAATCAATAATGCTAACAAGTGGATAGTGTGGCACGTTAATCATAAGTTTCAGTTTTGCTAAAATGCTTCTTCTGTGTCTCAAGATCCTTGCCACCTTGGAGGAACACGGCCTGCAGACGACCGAGTTTACCGCTTCATTTGTACCTCTCCCTACACAGGAAGGTATTACCAGTGTGAGTTGAACAGCTGATCAGTTGACTAAAACGAACAACATGACAACAAGAACAATTATTAATCAGATGCAGGGGATTAACGAATTGTTTTTAGCAAAACACAACAACTCCCACATAGCAAACATAAATGATTTCCACCGTTTACTTTTCGAATATTATCATGGCACACTGCTCCTGCTAAGGGCATCATTTTGATTGTTTTGCTTTAATGATATGCATTTTTGAGACATCATTGTCATTTGAAGAAATGCTCTTAGTAAAACATGTAGAGAAAATGTGACAACTTATTTAATTTGTAAATCCTCCTCCTGATCAATTCTAACCTTCACTGATCTCGTGAGTTTAACTGTGCAAGAGAAGGGCAAATAATATTAGGGTAGGCCTAATTAGAGGCTAAAATCGTCACTATTACAATTTGTTCGTTTGTATCTTTTTTGAACAATACACTGATCCATAAGTACATGATGGATATACTGAACATTTCACTTTACTTGAATTTATATACTCGTTTGTGTAGGCTATTTTCCCATTATACTCTATTCTACACAAATATACTTTGCCTTGATAGTTTCTGATTAAAGCAATGGGAGGAAGTGACTCCAAGAATATAATTTTTGGATGCACGGGAGACCCAAAGGCAGTGATAGGTTTAATAAGAAGCTCCCAAGTTAGGCATTGTAGGCCTATACGCCCTATTTGTTTTACATTCAGGTACAACAATTTAAACAAAAGAGGAAGATGATATGACGAGAGGCAAGAAGTGGTGCGGTGGATGCGACGTTGTGGACGGACACTTTACAGTGACCGCTTGAAGCCGGTTGCAATGCCACAATTGCTTTGACGAAGCAGAATACAAATTATTGCTTTGTGATGTCCCAAATTTTATGATATACACTCCGCAAGATTATAGGTTTGTGAACGGTCACTTAATAGGGACTTTTCTATTTCACCTCGTGGACGTGGCCGTCGAGGAATTGACGTCATTTTAAGGAACTCCGCACGCTAAAGGTTCTCCAGCACGTCCAACGCCGGAATCGCTAAAATGTGTTCGAGGGATTTCACGGCCACAGCGGATTCATGACGTGATGACGTCATTGCGTGGCGCAACCAATCGCCAGCCCGCTGGCGTGTTTTTTTTAGACGGCACAGATTGGGGAAACTAAAAATTTATCGGGGACCCTATCCCTAAACCTAACCCTAATCCTAACCCTAACCATCAAACCCTAACCCTAACCCTAACCCTAACCATAACCCCAACCCTAACCCTAACCATAACCATAACCATAACCAAAAACCCTAACCCAACGTTTTTCCCATAGGTTTAACACGCGCCATGCCCCAATCTGTGCCGTCTTTTAAAAAAAACGCAGCCCGCTGGAGGCCTGGGAAGGGGGCCATGACGTCATAGCAGTACGGCGCCAACGGCGTGCACTGAAAATCGGGTTATAACACGGCGGACGTGAAGAATGGACTGCAGCCATTTAGAGCCGCTCTCGTACGAGACTGGCGGCCACGTCCACACAATCTAAAAGTGCTTAGCGACCGTACGAGGAGGCGCGCTATGTTAGAATTGCTTTGTGACATCATTCCACCAATAGTGCGCTCTTTGGAAAATGCCGTCATAAACAATGACGAGATTTTCAAGTTTTTGAAACAGTATACCCCGGAGTGTCAAGTAGGCCAACATTCTGAAATAGTTAAACGTACATACAACCAGGTGAAACTTTTTCACCCAGTCACTAGGGCATTATTTTTTTTAATCCAAAGTACAATGTATAAATGCAAAAAAAAAAAAAATAATAATAATCATTATGCTTCTATCATCATATTTGTACTCGTTTTGCAAGGTTCCTTGTCACTATCACTTAGCCATTGTTAATCATTGGCCTTTCTTCCATTTCATTCAATTACAAACAGTCTGCCAGGTTTTTACCTCTCGGGGACCAATGACCAGTAGAATGAATAATGCTCTTGCTCATGTACCCGGCACAGTACGTCGCTTGAGATTCAGTGTGATGGGACGATGCTTTGCTGTGATGATGGATGTTGCACGACGACTTATTCTTCGTGCTAGTAAGATTTTGTCCCCAATGAACCCTAGTCCAGGGGTCCGTTTCATGAAAGTCTGATGACAGCCTGGTATACCAGGTTCCTAAGATGAAGACAAGAGTGCCTGCTTTCGTGGCCTAAATTCATGTTTATTTGTGTTAAAATGCCCAGAAAAGTGGGTTTGATTTGTTTATTCTATCAGCATTTAGGATTTTGTTCTCCTTCTGTTTGAAAAATGCGTATTTCACAGTATTATTTACCTTTTTCCTGATTTAGTTTGCGCTTGTACTACTGTAAACTCGTACGAACTTGCACATAGCGATCAAGGCAGCTGAGCTCAGTTAGATTTCTGCGTTCGCTGACCCCAGTCACCCCATTCAGGCGCCTGGTTTTGTGTAGAACAAAGGATTCTGTGAGCTCATCAGCGCACGCTCTATTCATACCTCGGACCCGATCGATATTTCCATTGTTCACTAGCATATTAAATGTAGTTGACCGTGGAAAGGGGGATACAATGTACCGCTTGACTGCCTTCACACAGGTCTGCCCGTCTGCCCGTCTGCCTCTGTCGACGGGCGAAAAGAATCTCGTTTGGGGGCACTAAAGGCGCTCAGAGAATTGCGGAAGGAAGGGGCTACTTACATGCTGGTTACGGACGACATAAGGGGACCGCGAAGTACCTGCGTTACTACTGTGCGTTACCTGCGTGGGAGTTACCTGCGAGGTGCGGCCGCTACGATCGAGCCTCCTACTGGTGTTTTGCGTGGACCTTTCCCAGCAATTCCCGCGGCACTTACCCGGAACAGGTTTATAGCATGCTCAAGGGTCTGTCACATCTCTCCGGGCAAGCCTTGCTTGTGACTTGCGGGGACAATTTTTGATACCAGCAGGACTGGTACCCGCAGATGACACGCAACCGACAGCACCTGCACGTATCTCACCCCTTGTGGCCAGGAGGTGCAAGTCGCAAGTCCGATTTACCCGCAGCGAAGTTTTGAGCATTCTCAAAACTTCTTCCGGTGGAGTCGCGGGGATTGCCCGCAGATCGAGGTCCACGCAGAACACCAGTAGGAAGCCCGTAGCTGCCGCAAGTCACAGGCTCGTGGATCTGTTCCTATGCTTCGGACGCGCGCGTAATCTGCGGGCATTCTACGAGCATAATTCCGGTGTTTTACTGGCAAGGAATAGTGTCGATACTGAAAACATCCGTGTAGTTGGTCAGTTCTGTGGGAGTAGAACGAGTTATACGAGCAGCATGCTGCATGGGGGTCAGTTACTGCTTTTCTGCTGGTTAGTTGTAATCTTATACCAAATTTTTACAGAAAGGGACAACTGATGAAATATCTCTCATGGCAAGTATTTACACTGCTACCCACGCGTCTGCCATGACATAACATGCTCACTTCTTTGAACAGATTCATACCGTGATCTCATCAGCTTGTATATGGTCATCCGTTCAATGATTTCCGAATGTGAATAAGCTGTTATTAAGCTTGGTATTGTGTCAGCAAATATAGGTAGTCTTTTCAACCAATGTGTACCCTCTGACAAGTCGTTAATATCCATGCTTAGTTTCTAATGTGTGACTTTGCAGCAGTTTAATGAAGATAACTTTTTTTATTCCAATCATAGACGCACGTGTACAGCAAATTAATGTGCAGAGAGATGGGGGTGGATACGTATGGAAAATCAGCTTCTTGACAACTTTTAAGGATTTAAGGGAAATCAACCAAATTTTCATTCTGGACAGATAAGTACTGAATTCACTATTGAAATAAGAACACAAAATTTTGACAGGCCGTCAGTAGACGTTTTCACATCAGCTCGATGTTTCGAAATAGAGCGCTATTTTCTGACTTGGGGAATTAACCCGATCACGAAATAGCGCGCTATTTGATAATGTGAACACAAATTAGCACGCTAATTGTATCGCTCTGCTCGAGAAAATTTCTCGAGTCCAACTCGGGAAATTTCTGAAATAGCGGGATGGTAGCGCGCTATTTGATAATGTGAAAACGACTCGAGAAATTAGCGCGATGCATCCCATCATGCCTAGCGTGTGTGACCCGATCGATCGAGGCAAACTGCACACAAATCATGAAGAATTTTTGAGAGGGCACACACATTACTGATGCTGTTTGCACATACTCAGCTGTCGAATTAGCTCGACAAAAATTCGGGCTAATTCTCTTCGGGCTGATGTGAATAAGAAATGAAATAGCGCGCTAATTCGCAATCGCGAAAAATATCTCGAGCTTGGATTTTTATCGGACTGATGTGAAAACGCCTAGTATGGAATATGCCACAATGTGCGTTCTGATGTTAAAATCTCCCGTATTTTAAATGAATAAACCGAATCAGGCTGTGGAACTGACAATGACTGACGGAAATGTCTTACAACATGTGAATTCTGCCTAGGCATCTGCGTCTCACAATCGTCGGTGGGGTCGGATAGGCATATCTTGTGGGAGTGGCCCTACGTGTGTCCCACTGGAAACAGAAATTGCGGCCGGAAACACTGGTTTGATCATCCCAACGTGTGCAGTGAGTCGAGCTTCGTCCACTTTTGGCTCGATTTTGAAGACCGCCGTTTGGTGTTGGGAATACAAGAGCGGCAGCGGCCAGTTCTGAGCCTTACGTATCAAATGGAAGTCGATCCGACGGCAGTCATAAATGTGCAACCTCTAAAGAAGTATGACTGCGCGGCTGAGTGGTTGTGGGAATGGTCATGTGGAAAGAGTATAAACTAGGTCCTATGATACCCGTTAAAGTTCAATTCTATAACATGTTAAAGGAGACTTCGATGAACAGACAGAATGTTTGTAATCCAAGGGAGCAATGGTGTTTTAAAGATTCACTTGTTTCATCTTCAATAGCGGCAAAATATGCAACCAAATGTCATCACATCAAAACCTTCCCTTCAGAAGTTGCGATTTTTTAAAAGTTTGGTGTTTACCCGTTTGCATTCATTGCTGGATTAAGCCAAATCGGTCCATAAAGTGAACCTAGGCATTCGATGGAATGACAATATACATAACAAATGTAAAGAATGTTATTGTCATTTCATCAAGAAAAATGCATATTCCATGATCGTTTTGTCACTGATACATGCTAATTTTGACATTGTTCCCCCGCCCTGTGAATTTTCTGTATACTGTTTCCCTACTACGACATCACATATTCAAAGTTTGCCCGGCCCGAATATTCTAAACTGAAGCTCAGATGCTTTGATTAACGTCTGGGTAAAATCCCTCAAGATTAAAGGTATCAAAAAATCACTGAAAGTGTAGCAAAAGTAGAGTTTTTCAGTTGTGAATTTATCTAGAAATTTCCAGTGACGTTACAAGTAGCTAGAAATGGTAATACAAATCGTGTGTTTAAAATAATGGTGGTGAAAAGTAAATGAACATAGAGGCCCGAATTCACGAAGGTGGTACAAAATAATGAAACCATGGTTTAAACCATGGACAAAAACCACGGAGCGCCAAGTGTCGCGCGGAATATTTCGTTACGAAATTGGTCATTTCGTCGACAAAATGACCGTTTCGTTAACGAAATTATCATTTCGTGGACGAAATGGTGTCATTTCGTTACAAGATAATAATTTTATCGACAAAATGACTGATTTCGTAAAGAAATATTGCATGCGACAATTGGCGCTCCATGGTTTTTGTCCATGGTTTAAACCATGGTTTCATTTGTACCACCTTCGTGAATTCGGGCCAAAAAGAAAAAGAAAAAAATTGGACCAAGACATAGCTGAGAATGATGAGTGCACAAGCAAACTTTACGGCATAATAAGAAAATAGAAGAGACTCTCTGTTGTAACTATATACAAGTCCATTATGCCTGTAAACTTACAGTAGTTAGAAGATCTAAAAAAAAAAACAAAAAAAAAACAGTTGTCGTAACATAAGGAAGCCAGATCCCATGTTTTATCTTCAGGGGTACATAAGGTAAGTAGGCTATGTAATTTGTTAGTGATAGTTGGGAAATCCTACATTTTTTATGAATTCAAAATTAATTTGACATCTTACTGAGAAATTGGATTCCATTCCCTGATAAGCATATAGGCCTACCTGTACATACATTCACTTAAATATCAGGCATTTTTAAACACATATTTTGTTTTTCTTGTAAAATTTGAATGGCAAAGGTTGTTTGTTTGTTGTTGTTGTTGTTTTTTCACTTGCAAAGGCTGTAAGAATGATGACGCAGTCTGCAGATTATTTTTGTTTCAACTTGATGTCAATCTAAACGTGCCAAATTGAGATGTCTCTATACAACTAATAAAAGCCTTTACACTGTCTCCCGCTTCAAACTACCTTCACTTTATATGGTTATATTCTGTGCCCATAATTTGTCGATCTGCGCTAACGTCTTTTTTTATTGACTCGTTTGAGACTTTTTGACGGTTTGACGACACGGTCTTATTCCTTCACTTTACTGCTTCGGTCCCATTGCAAGTGTTCAGTGCGAGAAAAATACCAACGAATATAAGTAGAATCGTATTTTTTTTCTGCTTGTTGTTGATAGAGTGGGCGGCATTGAGTGAGAGACATAAATTTCAGGATATGATGAAATTGTTCTGCCCCTGAGATACTGGTAAATAGCCTCCGCGGCTGAAGCCACTTTTGTTTTCAAATCATCGAAAGTCACGTTCCACGTTTGATTACGAGCGCCCTCTTACGTTCCTGTTCCGGCATGTTCGTGTCTGGACGGAGCCACACTGATCTCTTGAATGCAACCATCTTATGTAGATAGTAACATAGAATCAGTCGTGGTCGAGGCGTATGGAAATTCAAGGTTAGAAGCAATTAAAATTGGAAGTTCGCACAGACTTTTGAGAAGCTGTTAATGATTTGATTCTATATATTTATCACTGTCTATCTTCTGTTAATCTGTCTATCTCTCTATCTTTAGTCTATATCCAAGACTATAATCTTCTACCTATCTTTCTGTTTGTATAGTTTGTTTGTGTAATCTAAAAATATTTTCTCTTTGATAGGCAGTGTACTGGTAGACGTGGGGTTCCTGTTTGAAGGATACACCATTGGTATTTATGTTTTGTGCTGCCCAGACGGGCCAATGCTAGGGATCTCTTTTTAAAAGGATAAAGCAACGCATTAAACATAATTACTAACTGCATGGACGCGTGGAAAAAAAAAGCGGAAGAAAGGACTGGTCGGAAAGAACATTTATTAAAGAAAATATAATATATTCAAATTCTAGTGAAAAAAAATGAAATCTTGAGAATGGCATTTAACAAGATTTGCAGTCAAACTCTTTATTTATTATGTATGCATTATATATATATATATATATATATATATATATATATTATTTGAACGTGTATATATGAATATTGCAATTGAGCTAAGCGCCATTTTTAAACATTTCAAAATAATTCCATCGTCAGACAGAGGAAAAACGTTTCCAGTAACACCTCACTCGTAACATAACGTTAAATATTCTAGAAGTTATGAGTAAAAAATATCCTGTATTTTCTTATTATTTTCATTGTTTTCAGCAGCTTTAATCACAAATATCTCAACTTTTAATAACAAGAAAGGATTTATCTCGTTTTTGCGATAAAACTCTTCTTATTATAATAGGTTATAATAGCTAGCGATAAACTTTTGAGGTCGTATAGTAGGCCTACTTATGTGATCCTACTAAATAAGTAACCATTGATTGCCACAGAATTGCCCTAATTACCCATTGTTTCGTACAGCGTTACCCCAAACACCTATTTTTTTTTTTATTTAATACAACCTGGACTTATATGACTTGTTGAGATATGCCATGATTCAAACTTTGTTACCGTATATTATGAATATTTTGAAATACTTTGTATTCAGACGATCATGTTGTGTTTATGACTGAGTCAAATTTTTGTTAGAAATAAGAAAAATAAATGAAATGACATGAAACGAAATCATTCATGTATGATAGTTCATTTTTACAAAATCCTATTAATTCCTTCATTCATTCAAAGTTTATTTCATTTTTCGACAAAACATATGTTTCACTTCCTTTGATAACAGAGAATAAGGTAAATAGAACATTGTGAAATGAAAAGACTATACAACAATGGAGGACCTATAGTAATTATACATTGTATAGCAAAAGAGAAACAGAAGTAATCGAAGTGAAGTACATGTATACAGTTGCTTAAAGTGCGAAAAATGGAGGGATCCACTAAAAAGACAGAGCTGGTAGTATTTGGGCCCCTCTGGAAAAGAACATCGGTGGACAGAATAAATTGAAGCATCGTAGGTACAAAAATAAAGAAGAGGAAGCAGTCTGGATTTAATTGAATTGATTGATTCGTCAATGAGTGCGAGATGAATATTCATGAGCTTCTATGAACGGAAAATGTATTTCCTGTCTCTCACTGTTGTGCGTGTATGTGTACAGTTTATTTACATGGTATGTCCAATTGGTATACCACCATGTGATATTTTTTTTTTCTGAAGTGCAGTGCAATAGTAATATGATACCAATGATATATAGTGCTGAAAGTTGATTTGATATCAGGTTAGTAGATTGTCTGTTTGCTTGTTTTGTGAAGGATATGAACTGTTGTATTTTCGTTTTTTAAAACTGATTTTTAATACATGGTATTATACATCGGCTGATTTAACGTTGTTTTTTATTCGTTATGCTGCATGTGGAAATTTATTCTGCTCTAGCTATAGTACATGTATATTGTGTATTTTTGAATGTCTACATCTACATGTTGTATATGTATGTTTTCAGCAATATCACCACAGGTGTATCCAGTTTTGACCTTGTGTAAATGTAATGTTTAATTATAGGACTGTAAGGAATATGATATTGGTATGGCTGAATAATTTGATAGGTTTTTAATTATTTTTTTTATTTAAATGTGATTAATGTTCTGTAATCACGCATATAATGTACTTTTATTTTGTACGCATGACACTATTAGTCTGCGAACTTACTGTTATGCCTCTTTTGGATTTGAAATAAAATCGAATTGAATTGAATTGAATTGAATTGAATTGAAAAAAAAAAAAAACTCTGCTGGATGGTTGTGAGTTTTGCTGCCCGGCACTACAACACATACTTTGGGAAGCTCTCAAAACTGAAGAAGCCCTCTCTATATAACTCTGTCCTCTTCCTTCTAATTTTTACTACATCGAGGGGGAGATTTATACCGGAACAAATCCTGATCATTATAATTTTTTAATTTTAAGTCTGCAATTCCTCAAGCGTGCCGCTTGCCGTGTGATGTGTAGATGCAGCGAAATGGCTACAGATAAAACATAGCCTCTTCATATAATTAATTAGCTTTGCATGCCTTAAAAATACATATCTATTCACAGAGTCATGATACGGAGTGAGAGATAGAGGAGAAGAGAAGGGAGAGATAGGGTGAGAGAGAGATAGAGGGAGAGAGAGGGAGAGAGAGAGAAAGAGAGAGACGAGAACCCACAGAATACATCTCTGTTGAGCACGTGTACTCATTTTCCAGTTTTTCTCACTTTTTTCGGGGTGGGGGAGGTACAGCTGCTCTTTAAAACTTTCCATCTTCTATTTTAGTACTTCCTTTGTCGTGCTAGCAACCCAAACGTGATGCGACATAGTTTCTCTAGAACCTTGCCAAATGCTTGCCTGACATAACAACGACGAATGCATTAAAAAACTATGTCCATATGAGAAGTATCCATGAAAATACAATGAGCATATACCTTGAAAAAAATACAATAATGTTGTTACTCATGATCACATGTATTTTATTAATTGACATTTTTGAAATTATCACAAATATGTTTTGCTAATGCATTTTATTTAATGGAAATGAAAATAAAGTTTAATTGAATTGAATCGAACATATAAATTGGTGGCATATTTGGCACGCGTTTACAAACATGTATAAAATCACCACAATACTTCAGTTTCCAAAGGCACCACTCTCCTATATATCCACTGACACCCCACAAACATATATATATATATATATATATATATATATATATATATATATATATATATATATATATATGTGTGTGTGTGTGTGTGTGTGTGTGTGTGTGTGTGTGTGTGTGTGTGTGTGTGTGTATACAGGTCTAGAAGAAGTAATTAGAGAGTGATCACATAATTTGCAACCTTTCCTGAAGAAGTCTTGTGAAGGTCCGCGAGTAGAATATATATATTTTTAATAGCAATTACATTATTTCCACCATTTCCCATACAAAATGCACGTTATCTGCATCTGAGGTAAAAAGCGATGACAGATTCTGAAGATCACCAGATGCTTTGGGCATGCGCAATTCCTCGCGGTCTCCGGATGGATATAAATTACCCTCACAAAATGTAACGTTGCTGATGAACGTCGGACTGAGTGTACCGTGGCTACATTGTGCTTGGAAGTATCATTAAAACCCATCATCCGTGCTGAACATCGAGAGCTCCTGCTATACCTTCCCGGCAGACTTACCGGAGGCCGTGCGTCCAGAGAGGGTTTTACACCTGAACCCTGGCGACTTAAAGTAAGAAATGCTATCAATTACTCGAATGCATTCAAATACGTTCGTACAGATTTATTCCGTTAAATTATCATCGTCGGCAGCTTATTTTTATACCTTGTCATCTGCTTGTTGATGACATTTTGAGTTGGTGGTCCTGAAAAGGGGGATATTATTTCCAAATGGCACCCTACATCTAAAAATGTGCATCGTATTTCCTCGTCCTAAGTATTAACAGATATTTTTTTTTTGTCTTTATACTGGTTTACTGTTTTTTTCATAGTTCATAGTCCCCTAATCGAGCTTGTTTAAACACGTTTGATCATTTTGTAAAATAAATTTCATTTTTGACAAACCAATGCATATCAATATATCACGCAAGTATAGGCCTATCGATTTTAGAAGCTTAATAGTATCTTCAGATCTTTTTGAACACCACAGCTACCATTTTCTCACAGTTTATAAAACTTCCGAAAACGTGAATCTACATCATTATCATTGATTATGTAATCAGCTATTGTTCAGAAAATGATGAATCTTGACTATGCGTTTTGAATCTTGGAAAGTGTTGTAGGTCATGTAAAAAAAAAAAAAAAAAAATCGGTCATGAGAACGTAATCAGTCATTGGTCAGAAACTGTTGAATCTTGAATTTGAATTTGAAATCTTGCGAAGTGTTGCTCGCTCCGTTTTTTTTTTCCCTTTTTGTTCTTTAATCAGACTAGGTTTCATTGTCGACGGCGATTAAACGCCGCATGGTTTCACTTTGATTTGATCACGGACCTACTGCACATTACATGGACATTTATCAATCTATGCAACTTTTTTGTCAAAAGCGTCACAATATTTCAAGTAGGCGATTCTGTATTGATCTCAACATCACCGTCAATCCTACAGCCAGCCTAAAAACAAGATTGCGCTTTGAGAAATCTAATAACTACATTGTGCAGAAGATAATAAATCTATTAAATCAAGAAAATGCATAAACCATGTGCAGTTGAAGTGTATGTTGGAAGATTATTGCTCAGGCAATTTCATTTGCGAAATGCACGTACTTTACCAGAAAATGGTATTTTGGAAGGTTGATTGTGATTTGTTATTTGATTTTCCCCTTTTTTGAGAATTGTTTCAGAGTAATCATGGATAGAAACAGTAAGACGACATGTATGTCTAAGACTTACCATTAGGCAACGTTAAATGCGTGTCCATACACAAGTGTTCACTTCAGTAACTACCAATTTTGTGACACAAAATTTGTCACTTTGAGGTTTGCTGCTCCCCATCATTAGTATTTATTCAAAGGCAGTTGAGTTTGAATAGGCACCTCGGCCAAATAAGACCGAAATGAGGGAATCGGTTCTTTTGACAGTGACGATGCACGATTACACGATCATCACTGTCCAACATTGAATGCATTCATTATCAAGATGAACATAATCAGGTGGCGACGGTGACGATGGGATGAAATAAAGACCTGCCTTAATAGTCCATACTTATGTGTTGTACGTCCATGATTTGATAAACTGATAGCATGACAGGTTATTGATAGCGAGAGATGACTAATATGATTAACTCTCCCTGCGCTGTTCATGAGAGGTCATCGAATGAACATCCAAATTATTAACTTAGAGCAGCACTACATAATGCGCTGTTAGAGTGGGAAGCGACGAACGCAGATAAATGAAGCTTAGTGCCTAGTGTGGACCATTACCATACTACATTAACTGTATGCTTGGTAAAAATCCGGGGAGCTTCCCCCCCCCCCCCCCTTGTAACAGACTTTCTTTCGTTCTTTATTCTTAGATCTCCTCAGACATTATAAGGTGGCCGAATGAAATAGAACATCGATAATTTCTCCACGACCATGGTGTGCGCACACCACCACTCACTAACGTTTACGGAAGATCTTTTTGAATTATAATCTTCAGTATCAATAGACTGACATCCGCAGGTGATATTTTTCATCAGGCTGTATTTTTTGATTGGTCATCGGTCTTCATCAAATTTTGCTCTACAATGAGAAATACATCTTTTAAGGCTTGAACTGGAGAAATGTGTGCGCCAGGGATGCCCTGCATTGAGTAGAAATCGAAAGGAAGATAATTACACTTTCATGCGTTGTTTATATTCTGATTTGAAGCATCAGATCATTAATTATGCTACCCTACAGCATGCACTCTCAGACACGGACACTCACGCAGACAAGTGAAAGGTTCATGAATGATTCCTTTCCGTGCCGACGAGTAAATTGTCCACAGCATAACACACATGCCTATGAACAGGAAAAATGAAATTCGGCACACAGGGTTAAAGCGACATTAGATAACGGGACGCATACAGTCAACGCAATTGATATTGACTCGCCAATAAAGGAGACAGGTCAATAGATAATGTATGAGCATTTGTGTGCGCATGTCTTTGTCGTTCGTACATTACTGCTCGTTAGTAACCCATCCCAACGGACCATTACAAAATAATGGTCTGTCATCGCGAGATCCTATGTCTGTCAAATCAATGAATGGTGTTTGACTAGTCCATATGATTCATTATATCTACATGTACCTTGGTAAACTATGTAAATATCGGCACGAGGGAGCTCTTGGATGTCATACACTTTCACGCGAATTTCATGTACACAAACACAACTTTGAATGTAATGTTTTGCCCTTCGCAGTGGTTAGGAGGAAGGTTTGTATTCTTAGCAATTTATGGCTATTCAGTTACCATGACAAAGTAGTGACGGAAATTGCTTTGTACAATATACTCTGTTTTTGAAGCATGGCCATGAAAAGCCATCAGCCGTCAGAACACCAATGATGATCAGTGGCGTATCTAGGGGGGGGGGGGCAAGGGGGGCACGTGCCCAGGGCGCCACTCCTTGGGGGCGCAAAAAAAAAGAGAAAAAAACGAAGAAGAAGAAAAAAAAGAAAAAAGAAAAGAAGAAGAAGAAGAAGAAGAAGAAGAAGAAGAAGAAGAAGAAGAAATCGCCCGGAAAGGGGGGGGGGTGGGGGGGGGGGAGGAGGGAGAATGGTGGGGGGGGAGGGGCAGAAAACCAAATAAAAGAAGATAAAAACAAAACATGATGACGCGGACAAAATGACAAAGTTTATTGCGTTCACACAAGAATTCCATGTTCTGTAAGCTGATATACAAAAATTTTCGGCTCCCTCCCTGCGCTCGCTCGCCAAAATTTATATATACATAAAAAAACAAGAAGATAAGAACAAAACGTGATGATGACGCGGACAAAATGACACTCTCTATTGTGTTCACACATGTCATTTTATATTTAGCAGACAAAATGTTTCACGGAGCAGCGACTGCAATTTCATTCGTTCTGAAGCGATCGCCGATTGGATGAAAAGAGGACGCCAACGGTGGGGGGGGGGGCAAATTAAAAACAAATAAAAAAAAAGATAAGAACAAAAACGTAATGATGACGCGGAACTATACAAATTTCGGCTCACTCGCTCGTACTAATTTAGAGTATTTTTTCGAGTCCTCAGTTTGTTGGTATAAATCGTTATCTATAAGGTCGTCACTATATCTTAGTTAGAATTGTAAGATTTCATAAGCAAAAAATGAAAAAAAAAATCCATTTTTGTAAGCTGAAATACAAAAATTTTCGGCTCGCTCTCTGCGCTCGCTCGCCAAAATTTATCAAATAAAAAAAGAGATAAGAACAAAACGTCATGATGACGCGGAAGTAAACAAATTTCGGCTCACTCGCGCGTACTAATCTAGAGTACTAGTATTTTTTAAAGTCCTCAGTTTTTTGGTATAAATCGTTATCTATAAGGCCGTCACTATATCTTAATTAGAATTCTAAGATTTGATAAGCAAAATATGACAAGAATTCCATGTTTTGTAAGCTGAAATACAAAAATTTTCGGCTCGCTCGCTGCGCTCGCTCGCAAAAGTTTATCAAAATTCATTATACATTTAAATCACCCTTCGAAAGACCCCTTTTAAGGGCTTGGATAAGCATATTATGTGGACTTTGTTTAAAATCCCTACCGGGATGGGGTTGGGGTTGAACGTTTGCCCCGGGCTTGCCCCGGACGCCGTTTTCCTTATAAACAGATACGCCACTGATGATGATCGAAACGTTTTAATCAGATTATCGTTGTTTGGATCGCTTGAAGATACATTATACACCACTCTAGAGATATCCTGGCCGATGACACACACACACGCACACACCCATCCACACACACACGCACACACACGCACGCACACACACACACACACACACACACACACACACAAGTTACTTTATCCATTTCTGTGAGTTCTCAGACGATGTGTAAGAACCATGTTCATCTATTTAAGCAGCACAACGGAAGAAAGATGAGAGTGCCCATGACATTTGTATATATGTGACCGTGCATCACAAAAACGAACAAAGAGTCGCACCCCTTCATTTTACGTGAGGACTCAAAAAAGGTGAAATGGTCGGGTCAACCAAGTCAATATTGGGTTTTTCATATTTTCTGAAAGAACCACCCTTCTTCTACATTATTCTTAAGTTTGGGATCATAAAATGAATGGAAAATGGCATTTTCAGTAATTTTTGTATGACCCTTTTTTGTAGAGTAGTGAGATCAGATATGTCTTACAGTCTTAGAGGCCCCTTTTCATTTCTTAAAAACCATTTGCACAATCTTCACTTTCAAGTCTAATAACTTTTGAAGGGATAATGATAATGCTTTGAAAGTTAGCATTAATCATGGACAGAATGTGTTAATAGAGCATTTTTAATTTCAGCCTAATGTGATAATCTCTTCATTGTTGTTGCTCCAGTGGTTTACATCCTGTTGTTGTCCCATTCATCGCACAGCTAGCGCGGTTTGGTAAGGATTAAACGCTTAAATAGACCCTGTACTTCTGAGCCTCTTTTCTCCGTTCACACTTTTCCAGAGTGTGCGCTTTCTTTCCAATATTTAGATAGGTTAGGAGAGTCCATTTCAATTGAGCTATACATCATTTTAAAGCTTAGAGTCTGTTCTTTCAGAAACTACTCTTAACTAAAAATCTATACCTGGCGACTTTTTGTTGGTTTTGTGATGCAGGGTCACATATACTGAAGAGATACTTGTGTGTTCTAATTCGGTGTAATGTCATGCATTTTCTTTCATAATTATGTTTTCTATTTCAATGACACCCCTTCCATAGCGACACTGTAAATATTGCATCTCTGTTACCTCAATCTATAAAAATGTTATCCCGCTGCAGCTTTATGCAAACTCTCTTACTCCTCCTCCCATTCGTGTAGAAAGGCGGCAAATGCGTGTACAGGTAAAAAAAAAAAAAAATGGCAGGGCAAGTTGCTATGTAATCGAATCCACAACCCAATAACGAGACATCATCCTTCAGTGTCTCTGCTGTGATAAAGATCGCAAATCAGAGACCGGACAGGGAAAGAACGTTGATGCTTCTGTCCTTGGATGGTTCATTTCGGAAAGGATGAGACTTCAACAAGGCGTCACTTTAGTCACCATCATTATCGGCGCTGCGCTGGGCTTGGGGCTGAACAGCGCCGCTGCCTCGACAACACTCGAGCGATGGCGGAACTGCACACTTTACAAGGACATCTGGCCCGACGCAGCCCGCTGGTCCGATGACGCGGGCGATGGGCGCGAAGAAAGTGCCGGCAAAATTCCGCTGTACATTGCCGGATTCCTCCCGTTCTCTGCCACGTACTATGACAAGCTGGTGTGTACGGTTCTCCTTGCCGTCGAACACGTAAACGCTGAACCAAATCTCCTGGAGGACTACGAGCTACGAATTATTTGGAACTGGACTCAGGTATTAGGGCTTGTTTGCCATTTTATGTTTGACTTTGATAAGCAATTATCGTAAAGAATAATTATTCCTTTAAATAAGTTGCATGCAAAAGAGGTTTTAACGAATTACAAATAATGACAGACAACTTCGTAGATCGCTGGAAATTATGTCCTCAAAGCATTATTTATCTGAACATAGACTCCCAAAGACAATGAAATAAAAGCCCTCTTGTTTCCTCTTTTCTGACATGGATTAGGTGTGGGGTCATTTCACCAAACTTGATTGACTCCACAGAAATTATGCTTAATAAAATGCTGACGCTTTATTAAGTGATAACAATGACATCCACATGACAAGACCAGTCCCCTTTCAAGTCTTCTAGAGATATGGCATTACATGACTATCCGTTTACCATTTACTCATGGCTTAAAATTCCGTTCGAGATGGCTTTATCAGGGCATTCATATCTTCTTTTGATTACGGTATCTGAGACTGCTTAAACCGTTCATCAGTGCAATCTTTTGAATAAGAAGCTACAGTTCATTGTTACCAACGCCTTCACTTTACAAACGGGAAAATGATATTGAACATTGCATACTCTATTGGGCATCCCATGTAGGCTCGGCCAGGCCCTGCTCTCCGATATCTTTATGACGTCATCTATAATTCTCCCCAAGTTGTGATGGCTTGGGGACCGACCTACTCTAGCGTGGGGGAGGTGATCAACAGGGTGGCGGCTCAGTACCATCTCGTGCAGGTGAGCACTGTGTTGTTTTTCTTTTTCTCACTATTATAGCTACTGCTTCGTCTATTGTCTTTACCATACTTCCAATTATAATCATAGTTCTCATTGTTATCATTATGTGGGGGAAATAGTGAAAATTACATCCTGAGCCTGAAGTCTAGCATAATGAACATAATGAAAACTGTCCAGTATCTACATCGGTTTATTGACGTGAAAAAAAAAAAGCAAGAGGCCTCAAATGTCCATGATTTCATCTCCATCAAACATCAATATTAACTTTCGTCACCATCATCACCGGCGAGCGACAAATTTGCATTTCTCCTCACTTTGTAAATAGCACCTACCATCATGAACGTGCAGATTTGAAAGTGATAGAGCACTTACGCGACATCAAATTGACAGTTAATCAATGCATCTGTCAATAGGTTGGAATAGCTCAGTTCCAAGCAGACGACAGGCTGCTGGAATATTACCCCTACACGGTGCAGATCTACCCGGCCAACTCGGTCTTCAACCCAGCCAGGGTGGCCCTCCTGAAGGCCATGGATTGGAAAAAGGCTGCGATCGTCTACCAAGACGTCAACCTTTTTAGAGACGTATGTATGATTAGACATGATTACTAAAATACTGTATATTTTATTTTATGTTTTTGTCTATGTATACTGCTCAATGCAATCACTTATGTGTATTTATTTGTGTACTGTTATCGATTTATTTCACTGCACTTGCTATTCTTTGTCTTTGTACTTTTGAAATTTGTATCTAATTTGTATCTGATTGAATGCAGAAATAAATCAAATCAAACAAATTGTGATGGCAAAGAGAGTTTATTCCTCCTGTCCACGAGATTAATGCACCTGACATGACCTCTGACCTCACTGTAGTCAGTAAGAATCGCGCTTGCAGGTGACTGGTACAATCCAAGGAGCTTGCGCAACACACATCGTACCATGTGACATACAATCTCCCCGCAAAGAACAAGACAACATTCCATAACCATGAAGCCAAGATACAGAATAATATGAGTGAGTGAATGGGAGAGAGGAGGGGATGAGATGGGAGAGATAGGGACATATGATGGGAATCGACTGTCGAGACGTCAACCTCTTTCATGTCTTTTGATACATCATATTCCAGTGGACCAGTGTTAAATTTGAAATTTGTTTAAAGAGGAGACTTCAAAAAAAAAAAAAGATTTTTAGAATTGTGCATCTAAACACCTATGAAGTGGTTATACTTAATCACTGTTAATAGGCCTACAGAGTTTTAGAATTTATAGTGATTAGAATGAGGAATACAAATGTTTTCAAAATTTATAACATACCACAATGAACGGGGATGATGATATGGAGCTTCACATATTACAGTAGAATGCATGATTGGGTGATCAAGGAAGCAGAGCAAAAGAAGAAAACATTCATAAATTCTACACAAGTGAACTTGTTAAGGAAGTGGTATTATAATGGAATGGCTTTGCCACATTACTGGAATATGTGAGCCTCCTATGTCATCAGCCTTGTTCCGGGTATTATGATTTGTGTTTTTTTAAGTATTGGCTTATCTGCTCAAGGACTACAATAGAGTCAACAAACCTTTACATGACACTGTCCCTGGATTTATGTACTACATGATATGAAAAGATTTAAGTCATCCGGAATGCCCCTTTAATAATGTCCAAATCAAACGTCGTGCATCATTATGTATTCAAACAAGTCTTCCTTTTGTATTTGATTACCTATCAAGGGCCTTCATTCATCAAACAACACCCAACACGCTATACAGCGGCTGTTCCATTAGAGTCCATTGTGTGTCAATCACACGCCCAAATCTTAATACGCTTTTAGGTATACAGATACATGTATGCTAACACCATGATGAAGTTCTAATGATGAAGGTCTAATAAAGTTAAACTCTAGCTCATTAGTGAGTTGTTTTATCACATGTCTTAACTTGCCTTTTCAGGGGTCTTGTTATACAAGCTTGCTTTTCTAAGACCCCTCCACTTTACATATATAATGCATCTACATGCGTTGTCAATTTATATTCAAATATTCTGCAAATTGTTTTAATCGCATAATTATATTCAGCAATGTATTCCTTGTTACATATTATTGTTTTTATGTAAATTTTTGTATTGTGGAAACTTTGAATAAACTTGAAACTTGAAACTTGAAACTCTCTAATGTTCCAGAGCTGAAAAGGAACTTCGTTCAAAGAGAAATCTAAAATTCCGCAGTCTGCGTTTGCCATGTATATCAAATGCCACATTTTCATGGAACGTAGACAATTACGTATGTGTGTACATTTTATATATATGTTTGTTTTGGCGTGTGTGTTATTATTGTGTGTTTTCGCCGTGTTTCAGCTCTGACATAATGATGATTGGTTGTCAATTATGCCAAATGACAGGTCTGGCCTCGTCGTTCTTTTTTTTTAAATATATTTCGCATTACGGAGTAGAGAAGACGGTATATGCACTCGCTCCTGCGGGCAATTACGTTAATCATTCAGAACTTAATGCACAATTATACCCCCAAATAGATCAAAATTACATTGGACGTTAGAGCAGCGGAGAGTGTTACCTTGCGGTAACAGTGAGACCTTCCACACTTCCGCTATATACAATTTCCCCCTGTCAGTTATTGCTTTCCGCTAGAGGGTCACATATTATACCCCAACCACTTTGACAAACAGGCTCTTTTTATTATAGCAGCGTGCATACACCGTGGGCTTATATTTATACTGCGTTCATGAATTCCTGATCGCCACTTCGCTGGTGTATACCAGAACCAAGGATGATCGGAGGGGGCAGGATCATCACGTTGGGAGTAGGTGGTGCCATTCAACTTTGCCTCCCAGCGCACCCCCCCCCCCCCCCCCCACGGAAAACGTTCCGCGGCCCCTGATCAAAGTCTTGATAAATACTTATACTCCGCTATTTCAACTTTCTGAATTCTAATCCAGGAGATGATAGAGTTTGCTACGATGATGAAAGAGGAAGGAATGCACACCATTGCCATAGAAACCATTAATGATGACCCGCGCACCAATATCGAGAGTCTAAAGGTAAAGTCCAGACAAACCTGTAACGATGGCAACGCAGAGATATCAGCATTTTCCCAGGTCACAAATTGCTTTCTAATTGACAATTAAGGAAATGGCTTACTGATTGTGTCAACAGGAAATTGAAATATATATATATATATATATATATACATATGATCTAAAATAACTTATGATTATGCTGGAACTGTTCATGACAATATATTACACACGAATGATGAATGATATGACTTTCTCTAAGAATTATGGATGTATGTGATATTTTGGCTCAATGTGCTTTTTTTTTTCATTTTAGTCTCTACAGTCTATCGGATTATTGTGTTCTTGTTTGACAGGTGCATTAGTGTGCTGTGATTTCTTTTTCATTTAAAATCTTTATATGATGTGCTCTCTTTGTGCCAATGAAGTTGCTTTTAGGAAGAATATTAGATGAACGCTGAGAGGTATTGCATCAATACATTTAAATTTTATGTAGTGATAAAGAACTTCACTCCTGATCAATATTTGTTACGGGGAACTTTTGCATGCGTTTATCCGCGCTGCATTGCTCTGAGCCTTGGCCAGATATGAGGGTTTTTTTTTCCTTCAGACAAGGTTGCACATGCGGAAAAAAAAAAACTCTGAATACATTTGTGATTTCGCGTTCTACTTACATCTAATTCCGACTGACAAAGACGAAGGCAGAAATATCTGAGGTCCGTCTAAACTTACTTTCATCTCTGCAATATATATATATATATATATATATATATATATATATATATATATATATATGTGTGTGTGTGTGTGTGTGTGTGTGTGTGTGTGTTAAAACGTTCCGACGTTAAACGTTACATATATACATATATATATATATATATATATATATATATATATATATATATAAGAAAATTGGTCTGCTCGGCATCTTGATGATAATATGTTAAGGAATCAGTAGAAGAAGAACGCCGTAAAAAATAAATAAATAAATAAATAAAAAATAAATAAATAAATCCTAGATCTTGAAGATCTTAAAAACGGAGCATAGCTCTCAAATACTGAAAGGCAAGGTCACACTCTTCATCAGTGCCCATGGTGTGACAAAAGATCTTAATCAAACCCGTTTTCAGAAACGGGTTTTATTTTTTTATTTTTTACGGCGTTCTATATATATATATATATATATATATATATATATACATGTACATATTAAAACGCCACCTCAAATTGCCACTCGCACATAGCACAGAGATAAGGTGACAAATAGTAGTGAAAGAATTGATTGGTGCTGAAAGAGTTAATCGGGGCTACGGAGTGTAATCGAAATAGCACTTATAACCCTTCGACGAAGATGATAACTAGTCAATTGCACGCGACAAACAAGACAATGAAAACGCAAACATGTTATATAACTAAGAATAACGTTACGTCGTAGACAGGTAGATATCAGCGGCTTATAAAAGAAATCAGAAAAGGAGAATTAAAGCAACATAGACAGACAGATGGACAGTTGGACGGACAGACAGAATTACATGATTACCTCTCTCTATTTTTTGTCTATATATATTATATATCCTATACGTCATCACAAATGGTATGTTTTAATCTAAATGAATGTAATAATGTATTAATGTATATCGATTAGGGTACTATTCAAAATATAACATAAAATCAATTTGATGCATGCTCACAAACTATGTATGCACGGCACTCAGGAGAGAGAGAAAAAATGGAAGCTTTTAATGCTTGTAATTATTTTAGAGATATCTATTTACACCAAAAGTGTTATCCATAAATTCAGCACTGTACACCCTTCAATAGGAAGGATTTCAGGGTTCATGAAAGTAGCTGCTATTATAAAGCATTATCATTGTAACTAATTAAGCTATCTAGCGATATTGAATATGTAAACAAATCTAAACGAACCAGTTCAAACTTTTCGACGTACTCATTTTTTGTGTGTGCGTGTGTGAATTACCCAATTTTATGATTGTGTTTAAATATTGATCGATATATCAGAAATTGAAAAAAGATTCGTTGTTCTCCATGTCGCCTGCCTGATATCACATTTTGATTTAGAGAAGACGATGTTTTCATATATATATATATATATATATATATATATATATATATATACATATGTATACAAATATATATATATATACATATATATATATATGTTATATATATATATATATATATATATATAATTTCATATACATATATTCATATAATTGTATATATATATATATATATATATATATATATACATATATATTAATTTATAATTGAGCGGTGCGGTGACAGTCAACACTTTAGATCCTGTGGATATTCCCGCACAAAGTATGATGCCTACTTCAAATTGAATTTGAAAAAAGAAATCATAATATTAGTAGTAGTAGTAATAATAATTATGATAATGATAATATTTATAATAATAATGATAAAATAATAATGATAAACAAAAATGATAAAGCATGAGACAAAAAACGAAATTACAAATCTCGTTTTAAGTGAAATATGATTCATATGAGATACTTCAGCAATATTTAGTTGGTACATTAAAAGTGATCCTTTGCTTTTGAATTTTACGTTTCATTCTAATAAGATGCGTTTCCATTTATCAGCTCAAATCCTTTTTTCATCGAGAAGAAAATGTTTGATTTCGATTTTCTTTTACTTTCTAAATCAATAAAATCAGTCGAACTGACGTTTTCTTGAGAAACCTTGCTAATTCAGCCTACACTATATTCCAATCACTATACGTTAACTGCATAACAAATCGATGTCCATTACATGCTTATAAGAAGCTAGTACTTCTTTGTAGCATTGATAATGGACCTACTGTGGGTTAAACAAGAATCAAACATTTACAGCAAGATTTTTACCTGAAAAAAAAATGATATCCCTTCCCCCACAATATTAGCCTTGATTTCTGTCTGTGTCAAAATGAAAAAAAAAAAAAACTGGTGAAAATTATTTTAATCGTAGCATCCATGGCGGTGTTTCTTTAATCTATCTAAAAATACCTTTTTAAAAGTATGCAGTCCAATGTTGTTTACACATTCATTTATTCATACCGTCTTGTATACGTATATATATATATACAACTTGCATTATATGCGTAATTGTGTTTAAGACCGCTCAACTTCCCTTCGTATTATCCTTTCGTTCCTATCAAATGAATCAGTAGCTTTTTGACAACAAAAAATGAGAAAGAAACAACCTACACTTACTAGGAAATACCATGACAGACCAAATGTTTTGAGAAAAGAGAAAGAAGACATGAGACTCATAAAATATAGAAGATATACAGTCAGAGCAGGGGCAGTAGAAAGGGTTTCCTGTTTTCCCCCTTTTTTCAAATCGATAATTTCTTCAATGACGCCTATTTCTCAATAAAAAAAAAAAAACACCCGCTGTCATTTTTGTTACATAAAAGTCTGGCGGCCCTATCTAACGAAGCTTTCCCCTGAAGAAATACTACAAAAATCGATTTTTAGGAAAAAGAAATATGAAGTGAATAGACTGGCGATCTTTTACCTGCATGAACCAACGAATCTCTCCATAAGTCTTAGAATTGCTTCTAGTTGCTTAAGTTATTGAATTGAAACTAGAAACACAAATCTCAAGTTAAAATGTAAAGGATATTTGTCTTTGTTGTCGTTGTGCCTTAAATCTTTGAGTCCCGTCGGAATTATGTTTATGTACAAAGTCCATAGAATAACAAGCTTGTGGTATACTGTGAGAGGGCTTATTTTGTATAGATGGCACGCGACGTCGAACTTTGCGCTTGTAATGCACTCTGCATACATAGAGAGACAATTATTCGAATTGAAAGTAGCTTTGAAATATACTCGTTAAATTCTGGTCTTCCGAAAACATCATGAGGAATAAGCTTCTAAGATGGTCATAATCTTTCAAACAATCTTATCGAGTTTCTCTTAATTCAAGTTTAAAGAATTCTGTCACCAGTCTCCGTTATCAAGACCTTTAAGAAGTTTCGCCTGTCTAAAACTGTCATTTTAAAAAGAACATTTCATGATATCTGCCTTAGATAATCTAAGTTCATCTCTGTAGAAACTTCCATAGCGTTCATGTCAAACTTGTGTGTACTCATAAGTCCATATTAAAGTGCACCCACTGACAGACATGGAACGTAGATTTAGAACTGCAATGATTTTGATGTTTTCAGTTTACACATGACAGTGTTCGAATATCGCTATTTCATAGGGAGGTAAATGTGATACTGTTCTACCCCAAAGTCTAAAATATAGTAAATGTTGCGACACAGTCACTTATGCTCAATTGGGAGTTACGTGTACACCCCACAGTCTACAATAATATACCTATTCATACAGGGTGCGGGACTTCAAACAAACTTTCTGAAATAGCATTTTGAAGCAAATGTCCGTCCTCCTGAAAGTGAGATTCAAATAGTTGTATTTCCCAAAGAAAATAATGATGCTAAAAATGATGATATAAGATGTTCTTTCGATGAAACTACTTATATGACTCCTTCAAAAAAGAAAGGAACCCTCAAAATCTATTCAGCTCACAAACTTATTCAGAGGTGAAGATTACAGATATAGGCCTATTTGTCATCTATTGCAGAAGATATGCCGTTAAACTTTATTACAATGATTACATCATCTCTATTGGTACTTCTGATAAATCAGAAATTCTTCAAAAAGCTAATCACATGAAATTTCAAAATGTTAATCTCCCTTTCGATTTTTTTTTTTACTTATATACAGCGGCACGATGCGCGGATCATATTTCTCAGTGTGTACACCGACACCGCCACACGAGTCTTCTGCGAGGTATATAACAATGATAATAATTATGGTATATCACAAGGGATAGGGAAGAGGATGCCTCGTTATTAATCCGTTGCTGAATTGTTACAATTTCCCGAGGATTTGATACATGGAAGAACGAATGAAACATCCTTTATTCTGTCTTGTCATGAATCATCAAATCATTCATTTATTCATAGTAATATAATGAATTATTGTCGCAATTAATAGAGACAGATGCCCTATTATTTTTACTATCTTTATGGTTTTATGTCTCGAGGAAGGCGTGTGAGTGCTTTTACTCCTAAAGTTTTCTTAATACACGTACACTTCTTAAAAGCATATCGAATCCAATCTGAACTCAGAGTTTGCTATAATTTAATTACCCCAACCTCAACAAATGTCTATACATTAATCAATTAATAAATGAAATTATTAATTCATTCTTCATTCATTCATCCAATCACTTGATAGAGTATCTATTTGTTTCATTGACTTTTGATTTCTTTGCTTAAAAAATGTCTTGTTTTGTTTGAATATCACTTGATTATAGTTAAATGATTTGGGACTTGGCAATTGGTGGAAAAGGTACATGAGGGGACGAAATTATCAGTCGCTTCAGATGTCAGCTGAAATCAGTCATTAACGAATATACTAGTATTATCACTATTGTATATCAGAATATCATCACAGGATAAGATGAATCTGAGTTTAATTGGTAACGTGGATTCTGATTTACAGTGTTTTGGTCTCATGTAGCAAACTTCTTGAAAGATACGAGCCGTCCATAATTACATTTAGTATGCGATGAGGAATGCTATGGGAAAACTTTTGATTATATAGATTATGCTGAATCATATGGTATTATTTCAAGTCAAGTCAAGTTGTTTTATTTCATCTCCAACAAAGTCAGGATACACTGAAATGTTTGAGTATACTTTCTCTAATCAACATTGGTTTTTTTTTTCCAATCAACAGGTTTACAGGCAGGGTTTGTATGGTAAAAAGTATGTCTGGGTGTTGATGGGTTGGTACCACGCCAACTGGTGGGTGATAGAGACCAATAAAATTCTGGCCAGAGGTGAAGATTTCTGCTTGGTGGAAGAAGTGGGCGAAGCCATCGACGGATATCTGAGCATGCGCGGCTTTGAGGTTCAGGAAGACCTATCAACGATCAACTTCAATGGAATAGTAGGTCCTTCTAGTCTGTCTGATTATTAATTACAGTAAATAGGTCAACTATGATATGGGTTGTGATTGGTTAGACTGCATCACGTGATCATGTAAAAATTTCGGTATATGACCTTGTAGGTCTAGTAGGGCCTAGACCTATGGAAAATGCATGTAGGTAGAGGAGTCTATTTATTATAAAAGTTAGCGCATATTCTATTGATGCACAAGCACTGGACTATAGAACTTCAAAAAACTAAATTATTCAGTTGTATTTCACCATGGCCTGCAGCCTCGGTGAAACAAAACGGGACTCGGGATAATTTATTACTTGTCGTTCTATAATCCACTTTAATATATTAATTGCATGAACAAATTGTATAATGGTATATTCCTTAACCTTAATAGTCAAATTGTAGTTCGGACTACATAGAGATAAGTGTAGCTTTCAAAAAATGAAAATAGAAGTTATTTTGAGGATCGTTATATATGGAACATAAATGATATCTAACATCTACTTTGATGGAACACGTCGAAAATTCGGGCCTTGAGTGTGACTTTACAATCCAGGATTTGTTTGTCGGTAGAAATAATGATGTAAATATAATGATAATAATCATGTAAACTGAGTATTATCAATAATTTGGTATTGGTATCTTCCTATGCTCTGATCTTGTGCTTCAGTTTTTTACTGTATACTTATTTCATTTCTCGATATCGTGAACAAAATTAATGACTTTTTGATTTTTGTTCCCGTCTATTATTTTTCAAACTCAAAGTACCCGGACGAGGATCGCTTGGAGTTTTTCGAGTTTCTTCAGGGGCAGCTCGTCACCACTGGTGCATGCGACTCCTATGGTTACGATCAGGTATGAAAATAATATATACAAGTCAGGATTATGATACTTAATATTATTTAGAAGATATGAATTGCAAATGTTTTCATCTAATCCATCCCTTAAAGTAATTGCTTGATAAGAATAGCATTACAATCAATACAATTTCCCGCCTTCTGAAGGAGGAGATAAGTCAAGTGCTCTTTCATTATCCTAGAAACATATATTCTTTCAGTGCCCTGCCACTTCTATGACGTCATCGGCTGTTTTAGCATTCTCGTCAAACGATGACGGCACAATAACTTTATATTTTCTTTTTGGGAACAGATTGCCCAATATTTCCTCAAACTTCTTTGATGTGTCCTTTTCATACAGTATTACTCTATTCATTGAATCCATGCATACATCTGGGATAAATTTC
Source organism: Diadema setosum (assembly GCF_964275005.1). Taxonomy (NCBI): domain Eukaryota; kingdom Metazoa; phylum Echinodermata; class Echinoidea; order Diadematoida; family Diadematidae; genus Diadema; species Diadema setosum. The sequence continues at coordinate 6,309,755 of NC_092694.1, read as the reverse complement.
CCCTTTAAGTTTTCCTCTTGTAACTAACATTAAACTGTTATAATGGTACACATTTATTGGACGCCGACTTATATCTGCCAATCCTACTTTGCTTCCCGTCCGTATACATAAAATACAAAATCTAGACACTCGTTTCGTTCTGTGCATTGATTTCCTGGCCTAGATCATGACCATAGCCCTGGCCCTGAACGCTTCTAGTCACGTGATATCCTCTCAGTATCCCGGCCTCTCACTGGCTGACTTTACTTACGACAACAAGATCCTAGCAGACATCATGGTGGAGGAGACCAAGAAAACACGATTTGTCGGTCTGACGGTGAGTCTAGCTGAGTGACAAGGCCATGATTGTTGACATGATAACACAAACTACACATATGTCATTTCATATCCGACAAAGGTGTAGAGTACAATATGACAATAAACGGTGATTGCATATTCAAAGAATAGATGTAGAAGTTCAATTACATTATAGAAAATTAAAGATGCTCAAAATTATTCTAATTTCAAATAGTATTATCTCAACAGTATCGAACCTACATTAAATTATTGCAGACATCTTCATCAACTTCATTGTTCTTTATTGTAGACATTTTTGTCAAACTTTATCATTTCTGCCATCGCTATCAAAATTTGTGAGAAGTCCCATTAGATTATAGGTTTATCGGCATCCTAATTCAAACATTTTGTCCTCAAGTTTGACCCGTTATCTGTTAGTCCTTGTTCATATGATCGCAACCCTTTATTCGTGTTTCCCGTTCAGGGACCAGGGACTTTCGATGAGTATGGGAGTAGGGAGAGTGACGCAGTAATCCAACAAATACAAGGTAAAAAACAACAACAATGTAATTGTTTGGTGGTGGACTGTGGACGTTTGTTTGTTTCGTCTGTTTGTTTGTTTGTTTGTTTGTTTGTTCATTTGGGGTTTTTTATATTTGAATGAATTTGAAAAGTAATAAAAGAGTATAGTATCTTAGGATTTCCAAACGAATTATACGTCTGGATAAATTGTAATTGACTCAAGTTTCATCTTAAAAGTTTTGCTTAAAATTTGTTGAGACAGATCGTCTATATATTTGCAATCGCAATAGAAAAAAAAAACAACGTACGCTTACAGGTTAATCTTGTAGAAAGACTATTGAAAGACGTTGGAATCAAGATGGTTTTTTGATTGTTACTGAACTATTTATTATGCTGTTATGATTAGAATGATATACTCTGCATCACAAAATTAACAGAAAGTCCCGCGCCCTTATTTCAGATGAAGACTCAAAATAAGTGAAATGGGTCAACCCTGTCAACTTCAGTGTTTTATATGTTCTGAAAGAGCATTTTGTCTTATACATATAATTGTAACGTTTCTGATCAAGATACAAATATAGAGCACCTTTTTCGACAATAATGTGATGGGTATAGTCTGAGAGGCCCCTTTTTATTTCCTAAAAACTATATACACACTCCTAACTTTTAACTCTGATAACGTTTGAAAAGATAACACTATTCCATTTGAAACTAGTATTAATCATAAATAGAATGTGTTGAATAAAATGTAGAAAATTATGCCTAAATTTGATAACCCCTTTATTGTGGCTGCTACGGAGATTTACATCCTCTTTTTTTTTTTCTTTTTTTTTAGGGGGGGGGGGGGCATTCGTTGCCCAGAGCACAGCCTGGTATGATCGATGATTAAGCACTTGAATAGACCCTGAAGCTCTTTTCCTTACAAAGATTTTTTCCAGGATGCGTTATTTCCGTTGTGTGTGTGTGTTTGTGTGTGTGTGTGTGTGTGTTTTAGATAAGTTATAGTAAAGTTCATATGTATTGACTCATACGTCATTATACAGCTTAGACTCGAGCCTACTCTTTACGAATCTCCCCTTTAACTAAAAGTCATTTTCTGGCGACGTTTTGGTATTTTTGTAATCTCATATCATGAACAAAACACCTTGATGTATTTCAAGTTACTTACATGAAATTGTGGTTTCACTTTTTTTTTTTAATCTCATCATTCCCCGAACACAGACGGCGTGGTGTGGCAAATCTTTGTCTATGATCGCAAGACGGATGGCATTCGATGGAAACAAGAATTTAAGTGGGAAGGTATTACTATTTCATCGACAATTTCGAATGAATGTTTCCTGCTAATTTTACATCTAAAGATATAAACAATCATTTGACCATAAAATTGGTAAAGGGCCGTTTTTAAACATTTTAAATTAATTTCATCATCAACTATAGTAAAATGAAATATTTCCAAGGATATCTCACTGTCTTGCTGCATAACAAGGAGCGTTCTTCAAGTTATGGTAAAAGATGCACTATTTTTTATTATTTCATCTGTTTGTTACTAGGTTTAGTCGTTTATATCTTTAATTGACAACAATGTGAATAAATCGTTTTGCGATCAAGCTCTTCATCTTAATGAATCACGAAGGTCAAATAAGATATATATAAGAAGATGTCACTCCGAAATGCACTGCGTTATTAACCGTCACCTTACATGCTTGAAACGGACTTTGGAAAGTATCCTTTACAAACGAAAACTTATCCAGTGCAGATCTTTTCCCCTCTTTTTCATTGGTGTTGATGATATTTCAAATATTTCGAAGTGCATTAAGGGTGATTTGTTATCTATATACATCACTGTGTTAGCGACTTAGTAATGATAAGCTGGTGGATCATATATATATATATATATATATATATATATATATATATATATATATATATATATATATATATATATATATATATATAAAACATTTGTTCTTAATTGCTATGCCAAAATACGCGGACAGAAACATTCCAGATTTATTATGATGCGCATCATGCAAGAAATGTCGGGAAAAAAGCCCGAATCAAAACAGAACAATACCAAAAAACAAAACAAAACGAAGATTCTTTGTTGCGTTAATCGACCTAGCTTTCAGGTTTGTTTTTTTTTTCAACATGGATCTTCCATGCATCTTTTTAAATCTCGAGTGTGTGTTTGTCGCTCTTTTCCATTCAAGGTTCCTTCGTACCAGTGGATGGTCCAACAGAGATCAAAGTCGATGTTGCTATTGGCAACACCAATAAAATCATCATCCTAACCGCTGCTTCACTTGGAATTCTACTTGCCATTGCCTTCTTGGCCATTAACGTTTGCCACAGGAACAAGAAGTAAATGTTTACTTTGTAATTTTGTCAGAGTTCGTTAGATAATTTGTTAAAACCGTTAGCTAAGAAAGGTTATGCCCTTCCTTCCATATACTTTCTAATTGTAAAACTAAAGAGATCAATATTGTTAAGTGGTCAAAGAAACATCAAGCTAGAAAAATCAATTTGTAATATTTTTGATCACGCAAGTCCCACCTTTGTTAGATTGTGTTATGAGTGCAATACATACAGCGGGGTTCTGTAACTCTCGTTTCTTTGGTATACTCCACGCAATTCGCCGTTAAAAGCAATGTCATATGAAATACTAATTAATTACCAAAACTGCATCAAAGTGGTGACCTAATTTAGAATATCAAATTAGAAAGCTTTAACTTGAAATACCTCTGTCCGCCTTTTACGCTTGAAAACACCTATCTATCTAATCAACACATTTCGTGGATGGATGAGCGCTTGATAGGCCTATTTATAATCTAGTAGGATGTCAAGGTCACGACTTTTTGTTCTGTTTTGAATCATTGTACTTCTCTTGAAACGTTTGCGCGATTTGGCAGACTTTACTTCACATTTTGAGCAACCTTTGTGACTTTATGAAAAAAAAAAAAACAACAACAACAAAGCCACTCTCAACAAGACTTCTTAATCCTGATTCGAAGCAGCGGTTGTGCTCAAAGGCAAGGCCCACTCCATCTTCCTTGCATTCCCCATGATCCTTTGGAAGAGACTTGAAAGTTCACCCAAATATATCGCTGATTTGAGTAAAATTGATTTTTACTCATTTATTCATGTCATACGCTTGAATGAATGAGAAAAAAATAAATGCATGATAATTGGCCAATCAGATTGCAGAGATTTTGTAGCCCATTTAATAATACATTGTACCTTTCACGTTGGGTAACAAACGTCCGTCTACCTCTTCTCCTAGAGCCCTGAAGATATCGAGTCCCATGTTGAACAACGTGATCGCCGCTGGTGGCGTGCTTCTCTACTCCTCCATATTTTTAACCAGCGAAGCCCTCCAAGTCACAGACGGAGGCGACCCAATCGCCCTTGCACTGCGATGCCAGGTAAGCCGTCAGAAACGGGGTCATTCCATTGTATTGAGATCGACACCCACGAGTCATACGGCCCACGAGTTCAACACTATAGGCAAATAAGGCCTATGAGTTCTATAGCATTGACAGTAGGCAAACAAGGTTCACGACCCGACACTACGCAAAAAAAGGCCCACGATTAGGACACTATTGAAAGCAAAGAAGGCCCACGAGACTGACACATTTAAGCCCCGTGATGTAATGTCCGTCTCGTGGGCCTTGTTTGCCTTGTCAAAGGTCCTCTGAACAATGATAATTTCACTGTCATGGCAGTCAAAAGGTAACATCCGGGCTCCTGCCACAAGGTACCTAGCGATCGATCACGGTACCCTTTAACTCATTCCTTGTTTACTATTTCGTAATGCCCTAATACATTGTACTCAATTTAGATTATTGAAGAGTTTGTTCGCAAAAACCGATAAGTCCATTTTTGAAGATTTTGAAGTATGGTCTCTGTCATAAAGTACAAAATAATACCTTTCAAATGATATATTGGTCACTACATATAAAGGTATATTTTTGAAGTTATGGTCAAAATAAGCAAAAAATTTCTTATTATTCTCTTTATTTTTCTTGACCTTTAATCGCAAATATCTCCATTTGGCAAATATTTGACTTCATTTGTTAATATCACACAGATTCTGATGCGATGTTTCTGTGTATATTTTGAATTATATTATTCAGGATAGCATCCTTTTAATTCTTTTCATTTTGCCTTTGTGTTTCTTGAAAAGATACTGAAATAATCCTTGTTTGAAATATCAATGATTTTGTGCAACCCTTTCCAGTTATCTAGCTGAATCAAATAAAAGACGACAGCTTAGTTTTAACATTTATTGAATTGATAATTTGTACACGTCTCGACGTAAAATGATATCGCACTGATATCAATATCATTCGCGACTTTTGCCGAAATTCAGACTAATATTTGTCTCTCCTTTAGTTAATAATTACTAATTTTGTCTCTCCTTTCCTTACTATATGTCTATTTCTCTATATATTATACATCTGTTTATCCTATTCATTGAATTCATCCCATTTAAGCCATCCGTCTATCTTTTAACCAATTAATTTATCAATAAATCCATCCCTCAGCCCATCACGTATATCTAGTTATCTACCTATACATCTGTCTGTCAGTAGAGTCATCTATCTTTTTGTCTCCTTTCCAATTCATTTACCAATTTCTCTTCCCTATCCAGAGTGTTCTCTTAGTCGTCAGTGTGGGACTCTCTTTATCATTTGGGGCCCTTTTCATGAAGACTTATCGTATTCATCAAATCTACACCAGTGCCATGAAAGCAAGGAAAGTGCTGGTAAAGAGACTAAAAATAAGACACTCCCCCTTGAAACTTGATCTACATGGCAATATTGTGTTATTATAAAATGCAGTAAATGCTTTACATTCTACATTATAACAATAGAGATTTTTTTCTTGCTTGAGTAGGTATTATAGTGTACGTGCGCAATCATCATTTTGGACATTTGCATATTGGGTGTGAGTTAATTGTTATGTAATTTTGTAATTAAGTGGATAAGACATTTTCTTTGAAAGGAGAATAAGTATAAAATAAAATAAAATGAAATCACTTTTTTTTTCTAAACCTTGTGTGAAGTGCTCTTACAGATTACATTTTCGGTCGGTACAGCTGCACGTTTGTGAAATTGTGTAAAATGTCGTAGAACAGTGTCGATTAATAGTCCTAGATTGATTTAATTAATTCAGACAAGTGCAAGTGATTGAGCAAGTTCCTGACCAAAAAGAAAGATGGCAGAACTGCGAGGCTTTCGGTGGAAACGAATACTACTTTATAGTGTATAAGATTAACTTTTCCTTTTATGTAAGATCTTTTCTATCAATGATGTAATAATTCAATTGATGAAAAACATGCATGACTTATCATTTTTATCATTCTTTTTAATAAAGAAGGAGTAAGGTTAGATAAGTTCAGTTTAAAATGTCATTTCATTTATTTCTTTTTTGTTTTCAACAAAGAATTTGAGTGTACAAAATTCTACTTTCGTTTTGTATCTGTCATTCCATCTCCTTCGCATTTTGCTTATCATCATTGCTTTTCTAGAAAGGTTTAACAGACTCTCGTCTCCTGATGACGATCTTCTGCTTCGTGGTCATCGACCTCGTTTTCTTTGCCCTCTGGCTGAGTTACGACCCGATGACGATACGGACGGTGACTTTCACACCAATCGTGAGCATGTAGTAATTTTCCTATGTGATGATAAGCCACGAAGTATGGATTAAAATTTTGGTTCCATCTTATATATTTTGCGACATACATTATCATAATTGTATTTACGATTTCCAAAAAATATAAAAGTGACAGAATATCCTTTAATACTGCTAGTAAATCTACCATGACTGGAAACTTCCCCCTTAATCAAATAATTGTGTTTATGATAGTGGTGCTGATGATGATGTTGGTGGTGATGACAGTGATAATGAATGGTGATAATGACGGTGATGATGCTGAAGATAGCAGTGATGATGACATTGATAATGATTATGATAATGATGCTGATGATGACAGTAATGATGATGTTGATAATGATGATGGTGATTATAATGTTTATGATGTCGATGTTGATGTTGATAAAAATGTTGATGTTGATGTTGAAGTTGAGGTTGATAATGATGATGGTGTTGATATTATATGATGGTAGTGGTGATAGTTTTGATGATGTTCATGTTCATGTTCATGTTGAGGTTGATAGCGATGATGACCAAGATAGTGATGATTGTAATGTTCAAATTATAAGTGATTATAGGTATTGTTGTTGTTCCTGCCATCACAATCGATATCATGTACCGCTGTAGTGATCAGAATGATTATATTATAACCATCGTTACTTATTGCGATAGTAGTCGCAGTGCTAGTATCGTCGTTGTCACCACCACCGCCACCATCAATATTGTTTTTACTTCCGCTGGAATACTCATTTTAGCAAGAACATCTATCAATTTATTCTCAATAAATATATGCAGCTAAACATTTCGAAAATGCAAAATGATGCAACGAACAGTCTCATAATGCTTTTGCAAATGTTTCAAAATGACCAGATTTAATGTTATTCTCCAGTACTAACTACACAAAATAGCATCATGTATATCGTGATGATGATGATGATGATGACCATTTATTTTCATCTTTGATAGTGCAAATTAAAAAACACACATATAAATTCAGGATCTTTGCAGAAATGATCTACTGTTCTGAGTACCAAATTCCTTTTATTTCGCAGTTTGACGAGACGGAGCCCGAAAAAGAGATTTTTAAGGTGCCAACTCTTAACACGTGTACTTCAGACCACATGATTCCCTTCTTGGGAGCTCTAGGAGTGTACAAGGGTGGATTGCTTGTGTTTGGCGTCTTTCTAGCCTGGTCTGTGAGGAACATTCGCATCATGGAACTCAATGACAGTATGTAATCAACCAAAGATATCTTCTAACCTAACCTTTTGATATTGCCTTTTGATATTACACATGCGTTAAAAGAGTTGAAGATGGATCTTTGGATAGGTTCAGATACGCCTAATTGACTTGCTATGAATATCTTTACGCTCTCACTGACGAAGCCCATGAATTGCAAAAACAGCTGTATTATCTTACGTGTATATCTCTCTTTGCCAGGTAAATTTATTGCTCTGTCGGTGTATACTGTCTGTTTGACGTGTGTGATCAGCGTCCCCTTCGCCTACGTACACTACAGCCAAGGAAACATCAACTTTGTCTTCACGTTTGTTGGATGCGCCATCTCCATAGCGACCACTGTCGTCCTTTGCCTGGTTTTCGTACCGAAGGTAAAGAAGCACTCTGGAATCTTGGTATCCTGCCCACAGGGGCTGGGATTGGGGGAGGAACTTACGGGGTTGTTGCACCTGGTTCTTCAACTAGCAGCATATCGTAGTAGTAGTAACACAGCAGTAGTAACTATGCTACAGTAATCGCAGCAGTAGAAGCAACGAGAGTTTATAATGCTGTAATAATTTTTACAAGGGTAGCATCACACTATCCAGAAATATTGACGCAAGATAGCAATCCGAAAATGAAATTTTCAGTTTTATGAGAAGTTCGCCCATCAAACTTGGTTAAAATCCAATCAACAGCCGAATCAGGTACAGTGCCCATAGAAGGTCAAACGACGGGGCCACAAACGAAGACTCATACACTATGTACACGAAGATGGGAATCCTTATTAAGAAGTTTTCCAGAAGGAAACAAGAAGGAAGCACAACGGCCGCACGAAGATGTTGCCACCACTCACGAGGTTGTTGCTGGAGCCTGAGAAACTCCATCATGATGGCATAAGATGCCCTCATGGATGACCCGATGTTAATACAATCAGAGCAGAATTTGAACACTTCTTTTATCTTGTGTCCATTTCTGCTCAATTTCGAAACAGTGTGATGCCTGTAATCGAGATTACCTACCCAGCTCGTGAAAGGGTTTCCTTTTGCTCAATCGTTTTATTGACCATTTTACCATGCATTTTTTTTTAATTCTAAAGACATGGTAAGCATGGAAAATTTATTGCAAAACTTCTTTTTGCTGATCTCAGATTATAGCTCTTAGTAACCCGGATGACGTGGGTACACAGCAACGCGTTGGCATGGGAACTTCGACGGACGACACTTTCAAGGATAAGGACGCCGTGTTGGTGCATCTTCATAGCAAGCTGCAACAGGTATCACAGAGGCTTCATAGGCTACAGTAGATACACTACCCCTCTGAATTTAGATAGCGCCCCCCCCCCCCACACACACACACAATCAGGTGCCGCGGAGCTATTTTTTAAAGTTTTGTTTTGTTTTGTTTTGTTTCTTAAAAGGTGGGGTGGAGGATGGGTCGGGAAAGGGGGAGTTGGATGGGCTGCAGCGGATCAATAGTAACCCCCCCCCCCCCCCCATTAGACGGGAAGAATCTATGGACGGATCCTTCAAAAAATTGGGTGTTGTAATTTTTTTCAGTTTTTTGTTTTCTATAGGGGGATTTTGTTTTCATGTAATCATTTTTCTTTTACAAGCCAAAATGCCTTCCTCCCCCCCCCCCCAGTTCCTGCCCTGCCATTATCATTACCCCCAGCGTTGCCAGGTATCCATTTATACACCTGGGTCGAGAGGGACATGTTAAGTACAATGTAGTGGGTAAAAACATCTTGTTCAAGGACGCATGGACCTTAGGTCCATGAAGGACGTAAGCATTGCGAGGGAATCAAACTCGGGTCCTCCGATTGGGAGTCGGGAGTCTTATCCCCCATGCCACAGCGCCCCCACAGCTCTCTTCAAGAGAGAGAGAGAGAGAGAGAGAGAGAGAGAGAGAATCTTTCCCAGTAAGCAGAATAATTGATTAGTCGAGTAAAATTTAATGTATCGTTGTTTTCAGTGAAAAGAAACAAAAGCAAGGGGGAAATCGACAAAGAAATTATGGACCTGTTGTCTCTGATAGAGGTGTATCTATTACTCAAAATCGCTGAAAAATCGATAGTATGTATTTACTTCAATGAAGGTCGATGTGTCAATCAGTCGTAATTTAGCGCTTAACGCTTAATGTAACGATTAATGGCGTTTTGCCTCGTTTCTCTTTATTCTCTTTTTTTTTTCGTCGTAGAAACTACAAGAACGGAAGGAGCTGGAGGAGGAGTTGGCAACACTTGATCGACTCTGTCTCCTTGGTGATTAATAGATGACATCCGTTTCATTCTCGATGACATCCGGGTCATCCTCAGAAATGACGCAAGTTGTCATTCTTGCCTTACATTTTTACCTCGGAGTCTGCAATTATCTTCAGGAATTTAATATGTTCACGTATACAAATTGCAGCTGCACATAAGTGACAAAAAGAAGATGAGCACAAGTTACTCATTTTTTTTTTCACTATGGCTTTCCATACACCAAACAAACACAAGATGATATTTTGCTGTTTGCATTTCACTCTTTTAGTTTAATTTCATTCATTTCATAAGCTCTCGAAGACCAGTCATCTCTAACGCTCGCCCATTGAAATAATTGATTAACAGATGGATGTACAGTCATTTACTTACATAGATATGAAGATACCTGCATACATGAGTACAGCAATATAATAATGAATCATTAAAAGACCCTGCAATCAAACACTGTCCACTGAAACGCTAAGTTTTATTTTGCCATCTTTAGAAACAGTGTCGAGGATTTTTACCATCATAGGTCCTTTTCGCCATATCATTTTGTCTTGGTCATCCTTGTCTGTAAAATACTCGCAAAAGTGGCAATGATTACACGCTATTCATTTGTCTTACTTTTGTATTACTTAATGTATTACCCTTTAAAGGGAAGGTAAACCCAAAGAGCAATGTGGATTGAGTGAAAGCAGCAACATTAGTAGAACACATCAGTGAAAGTTTGAGGAAAATCGGACAATCGATGCAAAAGTTATGAATTTTTAAAGTTTTGGTGTTGAAACCGCTGGATGAGGAGACTACTAGAGGATATGACGTGTGAGTGGACAACAATACAAAGAAAATATAAAGGAAATTCAACAAAAATTCACTTTTCTAGAATTATGAAAGAGCAATGGACCAACCTCTTTCAGAAAGCAGGGGGAATAATTGCTATCCCTAACATATGTCAATATCAAGTTGATGGAATTTGTAATTTTCATGAAAAATTGATTTTTGTAGAATTTTCTTTATATTTTCTTGGTATTGTTGTCCACTCATACGTCATAACCTCTAGCAGTCTCCTCGTCCAGCGGTTCCAACACCAAAACTTTAAAAATTCATAACTTTTGCATCGATTGTCCGATTTTCTTCAAACTTTCACTGATGTGTTCTACTAATGTTGCTGCTTTCACTCAATCCACATTGCTCTTGGGGTTTATCTTCCCTTTAAATAACTATGTTTTGTCCGGGTCATTCATCAATTAGCACCTTAAAATGTTGATATAGTTATGATACAGTTTTGTTATTATCGTTGCTACCATTTTCTCTTATACAATGACTCTGACGGAGTTTGATGATATTCTTATCCTTATGACACATGGGAAGAGTCATCAATTTCAGAATGAATTCTGGAGAAAAAGTGTTTCATGGTAAGCAGGCTGTATCATGAGTTACGAAATGCAAAGCAAATAACGGAATCTGAAAATAGGGAAATTTCAACTTTCCTCTTTTGTTTATACAGTACTTCATAGTGAGATCGAGCAAAGGTCATATTAAACATGTCATACGCATTGTCACAACTGGCTAGAAGCAAGTTTTTTTCACTATATTCTATGCATCCACCTTAAGATAGTTTGTTACAAGTTGCATTACAAGTGATGTGATTTTTTTCGCCGCAATCTGTCAATAATGCACGGGACTCGAATAGTACCATCATAGTATACAACGATATCAAAGCTTTAAAACGTGAAAAGGCCCCGTATTGTCATTGAAAAAATTGAGAATTAGTTCTTGCTCTCAGCGTATAGAAAAATAATGTGACCTCAATTTCACAGCTTATTACTCTCGGGTAATCGTATTCTAATATTCGTCTATGATGTACCGTCATTCAAGGCTGAATTACTACGAAGTCCTAATTGGGTCAATTAGATGTATTCAGTATATTCAGGGTCATTTCGCTGTTATATGACGAATAAAAGCACGGTTAGTTTTGCATTTGATTATTGCCTTGGATACGACTCCGACCTTATGGAGAGCAGATTATACTCTGAGTGATGAGTGGTCAAGTTTCCCTATGCTTGTCAATGAAAACATCAGTTGATGGTATACACACACACACACACACGAATATACTATTATATATTATGTTACATATTATATATCATATATTATATATTATGTATTTTATATTATATATTATATATTATATATCATACATTATATAATATATATTATATATTATGTATTAAATATTATATATTATATATTACATATCATATATTATATATTATATATTATATATTATATATTATATATTACATATCATATATTATATATTATATATTATATATTATATATTACATATCATATATTATATATTATATATTATATATTATATATTATATATTATATATTATATATTATATATTATATATATGTATATAGTATTATTATTCGCTATGATAATACACGTAGATGTAAATATGTTATGCGTGATTCTGTATATGTGTACGTGTACCTGTATGTGTCAGTGAATATCTGACTCCGGACCAGAATTTTTATGAGGTTTCTTCGGAAATTATTGCTCTTGGGGTGGCAAGTTACCTGTCCTGTTTCATATTTTTCCAGTGAGAAAAAGGATTGAACTGATGAATCTCGGAGCATCGCTAAATCGACCTTCAGAAAAAATTTGGACATTTAAAGGCTTCGACGCATTGTATGTTTTGTTATATCATGCATAGAGGGATAATAAATTATAGATTGTTTTGCGGACAGACTTTTTTTATTCTCTTCATTGTCTGCTACAAAACATGATTGTTATTACTTTCTTCTTTATGAAGACGGGTCAGAAGTCTGATACCCTCTTTATATTCAAATTGTTGCATTTTATTTGTTACAGATATTTTGGCATGTAATCTACTCCAAATTTTGTATGACCTCCCTGAAAAGCAGTTTAAAAGCTGAAATCAGGCTTTTTACCGTATCGAAATGAATACAAATCAAGTCAAATTACATCAAATCGTTTGTTCAATCTAATCAATCAACATTGTACACTTTTTCTGTGAATCTATACAGCATTTAGGTAAATTTAATAATTTTCACTATATTGCATTTGAAGATCATCAAAATATATGCACAATACCGCACAGAATGAATGCAACAAACTATACAGGTACATATTATATAAAGAGTTTTATCACAAAAACAAGTTAACTTTATTCATGTCAATTCGAGACATTTGCTGTTAAAACTGCTATAAAAAAGAAATATATGGGACTTTTATCGTATCTTATATTCCTCGAAAAGCAACAAGTGGGTACTGATGTTCGATTTTGCTCTATCTGATAATGGACTTATTTTAAAATGTTTAAAGATGGCGCTCAATCCCGTTTGAGGCAAAACTCTTCATAATATAGACCACTCTACATGCCAATAATTACACTACGACTGAATGCAGAAGGAATAATAGCTGAGTTCCGAATAATGACTGCAGTGAAATCGTGCAGCTTTACTCTCCGTTAATGCAGATTCGATCCAAGCGGGTCAATTCTTCTTGCAGAGTCTGCCTCTCCTGCAATTTCTTTTCAACGAAAAACACAAAATGAACCAAACCAAATAAACAGGATACAAGGAGCCATGCGACATTAATAAACACCATTGTTGCTGTCGTTGCTAATAATCTTGCGATGATATAGGGGCAGAAAAAGATAGGAGAGAGAGCGAGCTGAGAATTAAAAAAGAAAAAGCTGAGGAAGAAGATGACAGGCTTGAGAATTTATTGTACTTCGGCTTACAAAAGATTTTGCTTCAACATGAAGAACGTGATATCCAAGATAATTCATTGTACTTCAGCTAACAAAAGATTTTGCTTCAACATCATGACATGAAGAATATAGTGTATAACAACAAATAGAATGCACAAAGTGTATGGAATGATATCTTCTATTTATTATATTATAAGCACGTCAACATGATGGACAAAAAATGAGACAGTCTGGTATAAATTGCAAGTGAAATTCAGATGAATGGAGACCACTATTATGAGTCTGAAACATCGTCATCGAAAGTGCCTTACCTGTTGCAAAGTGTTCTGCAGGCGTTGAATAACGGCTTCTTTGTCGTCAAATATGGTATCGGTCCCCGTTGCCATGGGAACGTGATGTTGCTTTCGGTCACTCTGGGGTTGATTCAGTGCAACCAACTGATAAAGAGACAACAGAAAAATAAATTTTGCCACTGAAGATATAGTCGACATAATGCAAAATGCAATTCAAGAAGTATAAAGAAATTAACGTCGTTAATCAGCAACTGAACTACAAAACTGGACGATAAAAGCAAGCTATAAAATAAAGTATATTTTGCTGATGGATTGGACGCATTTCTTTTTAACCTAAGGTAGGGATAAAGTGTACGAATTTCTTAATAGGATAAGATGGCATTTGAAGGCCAATACGACTGCGTCTTGCAGTTTTCACCGAAATAATGGTATTAACTTTAAGTTGCATTTCTAATAATAACTTCGACCCCAAACAATAAATTAGACTATTATACTGTTATTAGTTCTTACGAAAAAAAAAAAAAATCTAGTTCAGTCTGATACACATCTGGTCTTTCAGAAGATCAAAAATTGACCTACGTCTCAATATCCACGCTAAGCGCGCATTGATACGATGTAATGCCTGACCTTGGGCACAAACACGAGACAGAGTACGATCGTCGTGGCGACCACTATAGCGCCCCCAGCGAACGAAAAGACGAAATCGATGTCTCCCAAACCGTAGTAAATGTAGGCAAAAGGAATTATGATGACGCAGGTGATAGAGACTGTGTACACTGACAAGGCGATGTATTTACCTTGGTAAAAACGAAAACACAAACCATGCGTATGATTATAAAATAGTAAGGAAAATAAACAACACAAAAGGTAATGAAATGATAGAAGAAGTGAAAGCAATGCGAACAAAAATCTCAGCATGAAATTATAGAATTGATGAAGACCAGAATTTCATTATCTCTGTATTATTTATTGTTACTAAAATGGTCAATTAATATGCATTTGCCATCCTTACAACAAGCATTATTACATCACTCTTTAATATTGTAATCACCTATACATGAGTTTCATCACTTAGTACATAATACTGTCATCATCATCAAAATTACGTTTTCATCGAATTCATAGTCGTGATAATGACATACATGCAATCAATCCGTGTATTTAAATGCACAGTAACTCACTATCATTGAGTTCCATGATGCGGATGTTCCTCACGGACCAGGCTAGAAATACGCCAAAAATAAGCAGTCCACCTTTGTACACCCCAAGAGCTCCCAAAAATGGAAACATGTGGTCTGACGTACAAGTGTTTAGCGTTGGCACCTTAAAAACCTCCTTTTCGGGCTCCGTCTCGTCAAACTAGAATACAAAGAGGAAATGCTGCAGTCGATAATGTTGATCGAAGTATCGTTTTTCTGCAAGTATAGCATAATTGCAAGTTATTATCATTAATCCATGCAGTTAGATGAGGGTAACAGTAGGTGTTATAAAGTTAAATGTAGCACAAATAAATTTAGATTAATGATAACTATTACGTCATTGTGATAGATCCTTTTGTAAATGCGGACACAAGAAACATTGGCTATTATCAAACTAACGTGCGATTTCAAAGGTTTGCGACAAAGTCTTTCTCGAAGTTGATAAAGTGATGTATTTGCATTTACATTATAATAGTATTGACACAAGTTATTGTCCATTCAAAAGGACATCTCCATTTCCATTTCAAAGTTTATAACTTTTTGCAAAATGATGTTTCTACACATTTTCCTCTTATTTTTGTAAGCATGCTGCAACATTCTCGATTCATCCAATAACGTTGTTAATTGTGTCGAAATACATGGCTGTAAGAATTTTCATTCAAGTCGGTCCTTTCTCCACAGAGACAGATATCCTCGTTTTTAATCTCTATTTTTTTTTTATTTATTGTCAATCTTCCAATATAGATCTCTATATCTATCAATTACTATTATTATATATCTAATCTGTTTGTCTATCTATCTTTTGAGCTGTCTATCTATATTATCTATTTCTTGGGAAACATAACATGATAATACACAACACAAAATCCCATTCTCTCTTTCTTCCTCTGCTTGTGAAACTGTCCGATCATTACGTACTATGGGCGTGTACGTTTCCGATTGCGTCGTCATCGGATCATAGATCATCCACAGCGCGAAGAAAGCGATGTCGATGACCACGAAGCAGGAGATCGCAATCAAGAGACGGGAGTCAGTTAGCCCTCTCTGAAGACACAAAACAGAAAAGTGAGGCTTCACGGGGAAGGGACCAAGGTCAAAGGTCACACTACTTTAGGGGTAAGGGATCGAAACCTCGCAAGCATTGTCATGGATCTAAGGAGTAATTAAATAATATGATTATGTAAAAAAACAAAACAAACAAACAAACAAACAAACATGACGAGATTAAGTTACCTGCATTCTACTAATAGTAACTGAGGCGTATATTTCATATTCATTTTACTTTTTTTTTACGTGAACAATAATTCTTTATTGATTTCGGTCAACTTAGAATTCTTTTTTTTTTTGAGATGTCATATTAATACTCATGCTTGCATACGTGGTTTAATGGAGTATGCGATGCCCTTTCGATATGTAAATTTCTGGTGCGAACCTCCCTGAGCTGGATCTTTCTTCTTTTTTTTTTCATCTGCAAGGCCTCCTGCTATATCATTTTAAAAGGCACCATATGAAACGTGCATGGCTAGATTAAATATAAACATTGTTTATACTGGAACATATCTAACAAACTATCCAACTGAATCATGGCGTCATCAATTTTAATGCAACTTTGGAACAGGATTTACTCATGAGTATTTTTCTTTTTATTGCAAACAACCAAACTTACCAGCACTTTCCTGGCTTTCATGGCGTTCGTGTAGATCTGATGAATACGGTACGTCTTCATGAAAAGGGCGCCAAATGTCAGGGAAAGTCCCACGCTTGCAACTAGTATAGCGCCCTCATAAAACATCACAAGAAAAATTGAACCATTAAACTGTTTCCGTCATGTTTCATTGCTCATTCAAAATAGAAGCATTAGAGAATCAATTTCACTGTATATCCACCAACAGTCAAGCATTTTACAATTTCAGTTAATGCTCTATTAACATGCTTTTAAGCATTTACCAGTCACAAAGGTAGCATTGTTTTCTAGTTGTTCATCTTGGTATCATTTCACAAAATACCCTACATAATGATCATCCTTTCAAAGAAAAATATAATATAAAAGTCGCTTATCCGACCGACTCTATGGAAAATGACGATAGCAATACATGGTTGCACTTCGTTGCTATTAGATGATTTTCAGACTTTTACATTTGAATAACTATAAATTATTTATACTGAGTACAGAGTTTCAGAATTTATGGTGATTGGGACGAGAAATAAGAATGCTTTCAAAATTCATAACAAATTGCAATGAACAAGGGTGATGTCATGGCAGCCTAACCATTAATGAACGAGCCGGGGCTCAAGGAAGCAAAACAAAGGAAGAAGGTATGCAAAGATTCTACACAGGTGAACTTCCTATGCAAGCGGTATTCTAATGGCATTACACTGCCACCTTTCTGAAATATGTGAGGCTCTATGTTATCAACACTGTTCAGTGGGATTTGTTTAAGATTTGTCAGACAGGTGTCAGAGCTGTAATGGACCCCGTTTACAGTGCGGGGCCGGGTTAGGGTTAGGGTTAGGGTTAGGCCTCAATTGCGCGGCCGAGCCTCGCAATTTTGTCCGTTTACACTGCTGGGCTCGGCCGCGCTTTTGATTCAAACCTTTCAATATTTTGTCGTAGTGGCGCTCTGCTTGTAAACAAACGCAATTTGGTATTGTCTGGTTTTCAGACCCTTTGCCAAATGAATTCCGTGGCGACGAAGTCGCCGTTCGGGCAAAGGCCTTTGCCGAAGGAAAAAAATCCTTTGCAGGACAAAACCACCTTAAACTATACTAGTTTTCGACGTTGAGGGGGTTAATATCCTGAATAGCGAAAGATACAGGCAGAGGGTTTGGAAGCCAGACTAAAATTGGCCGCACAATTGGCCGCGCATTTGGCCCAGTTTGCGTTTACACTAGGACCCCGTTTACAGTGCGAGGCTCGGCCGCGGCCGAGCCGCGGCCGAGCCCAGCCCCGCTTCAGTGTAAACGCGCAAAAGGCCAAATGCGAGGCCAAAATTGGCCTCGCATTTGGCCTCGCTCTGGAGGTGGTCTCGGCCGCGGCCGAGCCCGGCCTCTTCTTGGTGTAAACGCAAACTGGGCCAAATGCGCGGCCAATTGCGCGGCCAATTTTAGTCTGGCTTCCAAACCCTCTGCCTGTATCTTTCGCTATTCAGGATATCAACCCCCTCAACGTCGAAAACTAGTATAGTTTAAGGTGGTTTTGTCCTGCAAAGGATTTTTTCCTTCGGCAAAGGCCTTTGCCCGAACGGCGACGAACACGGAATTCATTTGGCAAAGGGTCTGAAAACCAGACAATACCAAATTGCGTTTGTTTATAAGCAGAGCGCCACTACGACAAAATATTGAAAGGTTTGAATCAAAAGCGCGGCCGAGCCCAGCAGTGTAAACGGACAAAATTGCGAGGCTCGGCCGCGCAATTGAGGCCGGACTGTAAACGGGGTCCAAGAAGAGGCCGGGCTCGGCCGCGGCCGAGACCACCTCCAGAGCGAGGCCAAATGCGAGGCCAATTTTGGCCTCGCATTTGGCCTTTTGCGCGTTTACACTGAAGCGGGGCTGGGCTCGGCCGCGGCTCGGCCGCGGCCGAGCCTCGCACTGTAAACGGGGTCCTAGTTTCTCTTCTCACGGGCCACAACAAATTCTACAAAATTTATACATGGAGCTTTCGATTTATGTTCTACATGATGTGTGTCTGGAAAGTTTTGGCTGTGCTATATAGACATTTACCTGACACTGAAAGTTGACGTAGACTGGACTTCCCTGGCTCCTTGCCTCCAGTGACGCGCTCAGCAAGAACGTGGAACAGTAGAGGAAGATTCCACCGACAGCAATCACATTATTTAGTACAGGACTCGAGATCTTCACGGCTCTGTTTTGTTCAAATGAAAAAAAAAGGTATCTTAAAAGTCACCTTCAAATTTTAGAGGCAACAAAAGAAATTAAGAGGAAAGGAAGTGGAAGAAAGTATTTCAGTCGGACAGCTCTTCTATTGAAAATGTTTACTTGGAAAGTGTTTTATTCTTTGTTGTTGTTGTTATTGTTGTTGTCTTTCTTACAGTTGTTCCTTGTGCAGGAAACTCCAATGTCCATACAAGACTTCGATGTATAACAGCCGTTAGCTGATTGTCTTTTTTTATCCTGTTTAAATATGTTCAAGTACATAATAATAAAATATAATAAATGAATGAATGAATGAATGAATGAATGAATGAATAATGAATGAATAAATAAATATATAGATATTTGTTTTCTTTTTAGAGTAATTTCTGCCTTTGTCCAGCCAACAGTCAAATTTTTATCTTGAATATCATTGCTGCTGCAAGTGAGCACAATATTTACAACGTTTTTTTTTTTTCTTTCTTAATCTAATCTGTGTCAAACTCTGCAGGAGGAGGGGATTTTACCTTTTGTTTCTATAAGTGATATTGATGGCCAGGAACACAACTGCCAGAACGATGCCACACGAAGCGAGGGCGAAGATAGTGGTGCGAGCTGCACCCGAAATCTTGATGTCGAGTCTTACTTCCGTTGGGCCGTCCACGGGGACAAAAGAACCTTAAAGAGGGTGGAATATTTACGTAGATGTTCTCATTTTATAGACTTTTTCACAAGTCTGTGTTGTGGGTTTGATTCAATTCATCATGAATTTATTATTTCAGGGGGAGGAAAAGTGTCTGGAGAAAACTTCTCGATGTCAAAATCAAAATTAAAACAAAAATGAGGGGAAAAGTATCCGAAGGGCTACCCGTAAATAGTCTAGAGAGGGCGCCGTGTCACTTTACCGCATGTCATCCTCAAAATCGAAATCCTTGCACTATTATGCCCTGCGTTTCTTGTGTATTTTTTTTTCAAACGTTGACATTGTATTGACTGTGTATGTATGTATCTAGCCCAATAGATTCTCTCCCCATTTTTTCCAGGTATATCACGTTTTACAGTTTTCCCGTGTACAATGTGAATTAGACTGGAGTGTTATGAAACGATAATTCACATAGTGTTATTGGGATACTAATGATCAACAATTATGCTGTACATAATTTCGTTTGATTCATTCAGTCTTATTCAAAAGTACAAAAATTTGCCCATATCATAATCTCAGCCGAAATGACATGCATGTTGCCGTGTTGCACTTCACACACATCAATTAATGTTCATGTTCTTGTGGCGCACTATCTGAATCAGAACTGATAGTCCATTTTGTTTTATCTTTGTTGTTTTTTTTTTGTTATCATATTATACACCTTCTGCATAAAGACATCTCAACCGCAGATAAGAGATCTGTGTGTGATATTATACTGAGTCCACAGCTTATATTTTCTGTCAGTGTTAAAATGATGTCCGAGATGTCTTACAATGTTCATAATTTAAATTTCATGTAAGTATTCACTTTGAATTAGCTTCGGGAAATATACGCCTTCCAAGCAATGCTTCTATTATGTTGCTCCTTACATTCTGCACTTATTTTATTTGTTGTATTCGACCATTTTGCACATTCAGTTTATTGATACATTCATTATTTACTTGTAACAAAAGAAAACATACGAAACAAAAACAAAAATCTCACCTTTCCACCGGAAGTTGTTTTTCCATCGAATTCTGTCTGTCTTCCGGTCATACACAAATATTTGCTGTACAATTCCATCTGCGTAGATGCATCATATAATATAAAAACCTTTACCACGATGATATCATGCTATCATCCTCTTGACGGAATTAATATACATATTAAGGAATTTTCAGCAAAACCTTTCTTATTTCAACCCTAATAAGATGGCATTTCGATTGCTTCCATTTCACTGAAACATTACAAAACATTCGCAAAATCAAAAATGAAAACACAGTCACGCACAGGACACAACAAATAACAAGATACTTTTTCATATCAAATTGCTGGCATTCATGCTTCTTTATGATTATTTTTCACCCGATTCATGAGAGAATCTTTGGTTGATCTGTGGCAAAATGATGTTTCATAGAATTGTCCATTTCTCCGAAGGTTGTGGCACATTCAAAGATATAATAATAGTTACTACAAAAAATAGAGAAATTTCCTGGGCACACTGTTTACCTTGATTTTGCTGTATCACAGCATCGCTCTCTCTACTGCCGAATGAATCAAATGCTCCTTGTCCCTATAATAGATTTTAACAATCAGTCAAGTCATCTTTAAAAGTTCAGCATCTTCCTGTACGCAGATCTGAAATAGTCACACACCCATCTCATCCAAATAACACTTTCTGTCAAAAAAAAAGTCCAGATCTTTACATGTAAGGAAAAACAAGATCTGCAAAATACAACAATAACATAATAAATGATCTCACTACCATTAAAAGGACGAGTCAAAACTAGATATTGGAAATAAAAGACACCAAATGGAACAAGGTCACCCTGATAGCAATAATTGGTATTGGTTCTAAATACGTTAAGCCTGCTTTGAGAAGATTGTTTTATTATGATTTAATTGCAAGACGAGTCAGCCTCATTTTTGTCATAATTTATTGAGATATATGCAATGGCACCAGCTAAAAACAAAAAAGAATAAAAACACGAGTTTTTTTAAATCATAATTGAAGAATATTCATTGATGTGCAACATGTGAGGCATCATTGGAGATGTGTTATTTTGCTCTATATCTGATGATGGACTTATAGTGAAATTATTGAAAATGGCGCTTAACCCATTTTGCGACGGAACTCTAATTGCCTATCATTGACAACATAATTGTAGGATGTACCGACTAAAAGGTCGAAATACATTATAAGATCCAATAAAAAGAGTTGAGGCTTACAGACGTCTGTGGAAAGATAGCTGCTCACCGTCAGACCAACAAATCGTGTTTTCTTGGTCTCCTCCACCATGATGTCTGCCAGGATCTTGTTGTCGTAAGTGAAGTCAGCCAATGAGAGGCCAGGATACTGAGAGGAGATCACGTGACTAGAAGCGTTCAGGGCGAGGGCTATGGTCATGATCTGAGCAAAGACAACATGCAGGGCACGTTCCAATGAATAAACAAACAAACTAATAAAGCACAATGATGACGTTCAATATGCAATTGCTTTCAAAGTCTCGGGTCAAACTCTCTTCAAACTGAATTTACTGGACGTGTAGTATAGTGATAGATCAAACATGTATGCCAATCACCTGTTACACGTCCTTTCTAATAATTATTTGGGCTGAGGAGATTCTTTTGACCGTGACAGCTATTCTTTTCTTTGATGATCCTGCTCTATTTTCATTATCATGTATTGGTACAGCAAATAGTTGTGGGAATGACTGATTTTTGCTCATGTTATTGTCGTCACAATCACACTTTTGTTATCTAAGCAATTGTTGTTGTCACGTTGATTCTAATCACTGCAACAAATGGAATTCCAACATTGATTACCGACTGCGCACGAACGCCTTGGGTTCTTACCCTGTTTGTTGCTCAAAGACAGCATCATTGATATTCACAGGTGTGTTTCAGTCAAAAAGTAAAATGAATATGAGCCTCCTCATTCTTTCCATAGGCGTCTTTTCTCATCCCACCACCCAGTTAACTTGGATGGAGCTGCAATAATTGTTTTTTTGAAATGCCTACCTGATCGTACCCATACGAATCGCACGCTCCAGCCATGACGAGTTCATTCTGGAGGTGGCGATAGAATTCCAAACGATCGCTGTCAGGGTACTAATAGAGAGGGAGAAAGGGCGGGAAAAGGACACCTCGTTACTGCGAAAGCATAGGGCGGTGTGGATGGGGGTGGTGGTGGGATTGCTATAGCTTATTGGTGAGGCGCACGTTAGGGATACACAACTGTACACTTTGCTTTTTATTCATATTCTCATTGCATGTATCTTGTTTTGTATCTGTAAAATCACGACATAAATTTGTAGGTAACTAACGTATGCATGGACTGAATTGCTGCAAAGATAACGAGAATAAATATCAAAGCTATCATTATTATCATTTTTATATCAATTACTATTATATAACTCATATATAGATTCCTCTCATCTGATTGGTTAAAAGTGGAGTCATGAAAATAGCTGTACCCCATTTTTGATCAAAATGACGTCATGATTTACTGTGCCCGGGGCATAGAATCAACTGTGCCCTGTAAATAGGTTTGGAGACAGTCGCAACCCCGTGCACATACCAATGATACGACCGCCGCGCTGTCGATCAGCGTTGATTACGAGTCCTTGTTTAATTCAGGTAACCCTTTAACCAATCAGATAAGAAGAATCTATATTTTCGGTATATAAAACAAATAATGACAGCTTGAAATTCGGGGCACAGTTGAAATTATGTAGGCCCTCGGTGATGTGAAAACTATAACTATGCCCTCAGCTTCGCTTCGGGCATAGTTATGGTTTTGACATCACCATGGGCCCATAATTTTCACTGTGCCCCTCATAGCAGTCATTATTTGTATATTATATACTTTTTGATCAGTATATATAATAGCAATCCTCCCATTATTATCAATATCATTTTTTACCTTCCATTACTACTGTCTTTTTCATCACTGAAACTATTATCATTACTATATTTACAAGAGCTCGTAGTATTATTGATACGAAGGATAATATATCGTTCTCAACAAACAGAGGACGTTATCAGTTCATACAGTCAGAATGAAAAAAAAGGCGGGAGCTATACTCTTGTGAAGTATATGATTATAAATTTAAAACGTGTTTTTAGCCTCTGTCGTTATCGGAAGAACTATCATTATTTTTCTCTTGTCGTCATGTGTCTTCCATATAAAGGGTTTGTTTGCAAAAACCGATAAGTCCATGTTTGAAGATTTTGAAGTGCGATCTCTGTCATAAAGTTCAAAATAATACCTTTTAAGTGATATATTGGTCACTACATATAATGGTATATTTTTAAAGTTATGGTCAAAAGAAGCAAAAATGTTCTTATTATTCTCATTATTTTTCTTGACCTTTAATCGCAAATATCTCCATTTGACAAATATGGACTTATCGGTTTTTGCAAACAAACTCTTCAATAAATTATTACTGTCTTCTTTGGAGATGCATTCGCCAACGAATAAAGTTTTTTGTTTGCAACTGATTGACAAATTGCCCTACATCGACGTAAATAAGCACTGAATTGATCAGTGTCTTAGTAGTAGCCATGATAAAAAATCATGGGCGTACATACTCGAGCAGGATTCGAACCTACGACCTCCTGATCACCGGACAGGCGTCATCTCCACTAGACCACCGAGCTTTCGCCCGACAGCAAGTGTTGGTTCTAATCCTTATAGCATGCAGCGGGTACTGCTTTGTTATTCAAATTCATGAAATTCTTCCGTCGAGATGTTTTCATTGCAACTGATTGACAAATTGCCCTACATCGACGTAAATAAGCACTGAATTGATCAGTGTCTTAGTAGTAGCCATGATAAAAAATCATGGGCGTACATACTCGAGCAGGATTCGAACCTACGACCTCCTGATCACCGGACAGGCGTCATCTCCACTAGACCACCGAGCTTTCGCCCGACAGCAAGTGTTGGTTCTAATCCTTATAGCATGCAGCGGGTACTGCTTTGTTATTCAAATTCATGAAATTCTTCCGTCGAGATGTTTTCATTGCAACTGATTGACAAATTGCCCTACATCGACGTAAATAAGCACTGAATTGATCAGTGTCTTAGTAGTAGCCATGATAAAAAATCATGGGCGTACATACTCGAGCAGGATTCGAACCTACGACCTCCTGATCACCGGACAGGCGTCATCTCCACTAGACCACCGAGCTTTCGCCCGACAGCAAGTGTTGGTTCTAATCCTTATAGCATGCAGCGGGTACTGCTTTGTTATTCAAATTCATGAAATTCTTCCGTCGAGATGTTTTCATTGCAACTGATTGACAAATTGCCCTACATCGACGTAAATAAGCACTGAATTGATCAGTGTCTTAGTAGTAGCCATGATAAAAAATCATGGGCGTACATACTCGAGCAGGATTCGAACCTACGACCTCCTGATCACCGGACAGGCGTCATCTCCACTAGACCACCGAGCTTTCGCCCGACAGCAAGTGTTGGTTCTAATCCTTATAGCATGCAGCGGGTACTGCTTTGTTATTCAAATTCATGAAATTCTTCCGTCGAGATGTTTTCATTGCAACTGATTGACAAATTGCCCTACATCGACGTAAATAAGCACTGAATTGATCAGTGTCTTAGTAGTAGCCATGATAAAAAATCATGGGCGTACATACTCGAGCAGGATTCGAACCTACGACCTCCTGATCACCGGACAGGCGTCATCTCCACTAGACCACCGAGCTTTCGCCCGACAGCAAGTGTTGGTTCTAATCCTTATAGCATGCAGCGGGTACTGCTTTGTTATTCAAATTCATGAAATTCTTCCGTCGAGATGTTTTCATTGCAACTGATTGACAAATTGCCCTACATCGACGTAAATAAGCACTGAATTGATCAGTGTCTTAGTAGTAGCCATGATAAAAAATCATGGGCGTACATACTCGAGCAGGATTCGAACCTACGACCTCCTGATCACCGGACAGGCGTCATCTCCACTAGACCACCGAGCTTTCGCCCGACAGCAAGTGTTGGTTCTAATCCTTATAGCATGCTGCTCGAGTATGTACGCCCATGATTTTTTATCATGGCTACTACTAAGACACTGATCAATTCAGTGCTTATTTACGTCGATGTAGGGCAATTTGTCAATCAGTTGCAATGAAAACATCTCGACGGAAGAATTTCATGAATTTGAATAAGTTTTTTGTTGTTGTTGTTGTAATCATATCTCCAATGGTAAACAAAAACAAAGAGCATGGTAACATGATACCAGGTTTTACATCTAAGTAATGGGTGTTTTCAGGACATATTAATGCCACCATTAACGCGCAATCAACATAATAAATGTCCCTCCGACTGACTTACCACTCCATTGAAATTAATTGTAGACAAATCTTCCTGCACCTCAAAGCCGCGCATGCTCAGATATCCATCTACCGCTTCGAATACTTGTTGCACGGAGCAGAACAAATCTTCACCCCTGTCCAAGATCGCGTTGGTCTCCGTGCGCCACCAGTGGGCGTGGTACCATCCCATCAGCACCCACACGTACTTGGGACCGTAGAGTTTCTGGCGGTACACCTATTCGGACCACATGATTTATCCGACATTTCATTCTTAAACAGAAAATATGGTATTTTTATATGACAAAGCTAACATCACAAACTATCGAGATTGGCGGAGAAAAAAAAAATCAAACAACGGACAGTAAACAACAACGAGTCACGATTGCGCAAGTAAACAGAGAATATCGTCATGGCAATAAAATAATCCAATAACGTAAACCTTAATTTTGCAAAGTCTCGCCGTATCTGCCACTAATCATTTTGTGAACTAGGAAATCAAATCTCAGCTTGTGTCTTTTAAAGGTACTGTTTAACATTGGGAGCAAAGATTTAAAGAATGTTTAAGATATCATATTTTATGCATATGTGTAGGTCAGTTGTATGACAAAACATCCTACCATACAAAAATGCTGTAATAAAGCGTAAAATATATCACTTTTTTTCTCAATAAACCATAACTGTAGACAGTTTAGCATAGGAACATTTTATTATAACTATTGTTCACATATATTTTAACAATACTTAACATTGATTATACTGATTTAGATTTTTACATTGGTTGTTTCTGTCCCCAACTCACATTGTAGAACTATTTTAAAGCACTAAAGCTGGGTTTTTGTTTCACCTACAAGTGATAAATTATGCCTTTAAAAGAAAATGAACGTCCTTAAAATAACAGTGCAATTTACCTCGCAAAAGACTTTCGCAGCCATGTCTGTGTACACACTGAGGAAAATGATTCGCGCATCGTGTCGCTGAGATAAGGAAAAGATTCAAACTATGTTGTTATAAAACACAATTATAACAATTATATGAACAAGGCACACGTACAAGATGATTATAAGACTATTTTCCAGTTCGAAATTGAGTTTCAAAGCAATTCAATTTTTTATAGCAGATTTCTCTAAACGAAAATATAAATCACAAAAAAGAAAATGATATTGAAATATGTCCTCAAGATAGTTCGAGATAGGGTGACTTCACTGTAGGCCTAATAGTAAAATGTAAACGCTGAGGGCAGCCTCGCGAAAATGAATAAATTGATGAGCAATGTTACTGTCAGTGCAGCCTTTCCGGAAGTTAATAGTAATTGTCACTTTATATTATGTAGGAAGATGATTTTTCGAATTCAATGTGTCACGCACATACATTCAGCTTTAGTGATGAAGGATTAATATGAATATTTGGGAGATGCATAAGCTCCATTAGATTAAGCATAAAACAAAACAAAACAAATGAATATATCATTATTTCTTTTATTTCCTTCAGAAGGGAGAATTTTGCTGCATAAATAGCTCTCACATCACATACCAGAATATGAACAAATGCCGCCTAACAAAAGACATGAAACAGACCGATGCTATTGATGCGAGTCTGTGATACTTTGCTGTTTTTCCGGAGAAAGAGAAGTAGAAATTGACGGAGAGAGGGGGCACAGAACACAGCGCAGATGAAATAATAATATATTCTTAAGGTTCTATTCATTTAGAATTATGGCATGATGAAACTATAAAAAAAAGAAAAAAACTGTCGATATTTTTGCCCTCCATATTTACATCGTGCAGTACATAATCCAAATGTTTTGATTTTCTTCCAGTGGATTTTTGTTTCTCAGAATATATAAGTGCGTCTGTATATGCCTCTACTTTTGTTGATCACAGACATGAGCATATAAATACTGTTATTTTAGTGTACGACATGTATTCAAAAGCATGCCCTATTTCAATCATTGCTTTTTATATTCTATTGAAAAAAAAAAACAAACAACCCGATGAAAGTAAAGTTTGACCTCGAACTGAATCACACAATCATTCTCATAAGGGTTGAATATATTTTAAGGCTATGAAAAGAAGAATGAAGTTTGTTTGTTTGTTTGTTCGTTTGTTGTTGATTTCTGTTTTTATTTTGTTTTGTTTTTTTTCTGGGAAAGGAAAACGCGTCTTGCATTAAGATGCTGTCAGTAGGACCTACATATAATAAGTACTGTAAATTGAAATCTTTGACTTTCGTCGTCCCCTAATCGGTCATGTATTTCTACTCTTTTTCAATTTCTTTCCCTGCAAATAAATGATTCTATGGTTTCTTTGAGAGTACAATAAAAAGCTCTTACAGAGCACAATAACATTCCGCAGTCCATAAGAGCCAATCAATATCGGGTAGGCATTTGATGTTATAACTGCAAACTAACCAGTTGATATCAAGGGCTTGCTCTGGCAAGAAATCAATATTTTGCATTAACGTGACATTTTTTTTTTTTCAATTGCATTCCTCAAGATCCGGATATTTCCCAGCGATTTTTTTTTCTCTCTATTTTGCTCTTCTAGACTGCCTCTACCTTGATGTTTCTTCCGGCTCATAGATTGCTCAATTGAAAGCTTTTACTTCGAGCGAAGAGTTCATATTCATATAACTTTTTATATAACGTTTCATGTTTTATTTCTTATTAAGTTATTTATTTTATTTTATTTTTTGTGTCGAAGGGAAAGACGGGGGTAACGATCTGACATCAAGTGCAATCAAATAAAAGTGAGGCAGCAAAATATTTTTCAATATTAAAAAAAAAAAAAGGCATTGGTGAAGACGAAGTTTGGCATTTCACTTGTGTATAAAGCAAGGCTGACTTTGGATTTGCAGCATTACTAGTGGATTTCACTTCAAGAGGACAAAAAAAAAAAGATGTACCACAAGATCATAGTGTGAATACTGCAGTCATAAATACATAGATGTGTATCTCTCTGTGTGTGTCTGTGTCTGTGTGTGTGTGTGTGTGTGTGTGTGTGTGTGTGTGTGAATAAAAATACCTTCAAGCTCTCAATATTCACGCGCGGGTCATCGTTGACTGTTTCCACGGCAACGGCATTCAACCCTTCAGCCTGCATCATCGTTGCCAACTCGATCATCTCCTGGAGCAAAATAAGAGAAAAGTAGGATGGGGCATGGCAAACATCTTCCAATACTATAATATCAGTACTTTCGATGATACCGTGGATAATAGGCATTTAAATTTTGAAAACATATTTGCCTCTTGTTGACATCTGGGCACCATTTCATGAAAACTGTCAGCCCTGACAAGTTGTCAGTCTCTGACAATTTCAGTTTTGATTGGTTAGGAAGCACTAGTAACTGACTGTTACTATGGCAATTGTCATGAAACGGTGCCGAGGTCGGAATCTCGAAACATTTTTGTTTAGTGTCGCAGAACAGCAGTAGAACATGAACAGGAACATATTCTTCTGGAATAAATCTATCTTTTTCTTTTTTTTAATGCCCGATACTTCATCAAATTGGATTTGAAGGTGTTTGTTGCATTCTTGCAGGACATGGCTGAATGTACGTGTGACTAACCAATACTTTGTGTGTTTAATATGTGAACTCCAAGAGTCGACGCATATCTATTCCCCGAGCTCCCCCCCCCCCCAAAAAAAAAACAACAACACAACAACAACAACAACGGCAACAACAAAACAAAACCACCAACCAACGGACCAATAGATGCGATGATGTACGAGCAGGTAGATAACACAAGATTATGAATGACAGCACGAAAGCTTTTAGGCCATTACGAATAAGAATGTGGAATATGACAGAACAAACTAAATAATGCTTATAAGCCATGCTAGTCGGTTTCTTGTTGAATGCTTTCATAAATTTGATGACAAAGAACAAAATCCTTGAAGTAACATAAGTTATTCAAGAATTGAAGATATTCAAGTTTTGCTTATTTTACCTGAGAATAACAAAAACCGGAAAAGAGAAAAAATGAGGTAAGATTTACCATGTTTAACTTACTTGGTAGGAAGCACCCATTAAATTTCGGGTTGAAGAAAAAGAATATAGACATGTCAAACTGAATCTTGATATGACTGAAAACCAGATGAAGAGACAATGTTGTTATTTACAAGTAGCTGATGACATGGTTCCGTTGCCATATACCTTTTTGACAATAAAGATTTTAATCAGCTTTGGAAAATGAGGAGACGGTTTTATACCCAGGGGTCGGGAGTCATCCGCAGTCACATCGTGGAATGACCGCACTACGAGAAATCTACGCTAAAAGTCTTGCAACGATACGTACGAGTTATTTCACGATTGTATCATTATGAATGTAGTGGGTAAAGCATTTGGTTCAATGATACGTACACGTCGTGCCATGCAGCACTCGAATCTGGAATCTCTTCTTTAATCGTCCAAAAGTTTATCCACGATACTACTATTACCACTAAACTCTCAGTAACTGTGATGATTAATGGTCTTTTTCAACGGAAATGAAATGATTGCCATTAAAAAAAAGGTAAAGCATGATCAAATCGATAAAACAACACCAAAATAATAAAAAATTTTACGTATATAAGCACAAGTACAATCATCTTTCACATGGGCGTGTGGGAAGTCCATATTAATGCATATATTATCAAATTCGTTGTATTGAAATATTCAAATGATTTGAAGGAAGGACCTGTTTTTGGTTTGTGTGTGTGTGTGTGTTTTGTTTTGTTGTTGTTGTTGTTGTTGTTTTTCGGGGGTGCTATGTAGTCTTGTGGTGTGATTGGTTCAGCAATTTATCGTCTAGCCACTGAATACGGAGCCAAAATGAAGGGGAAAATATTTCCTTGACTTTAGTGCCATAAACTCTGAACAATAGATACTTCTTCAAAGATAAACACTTTGCTATTGACAGAAGAGAATTAATGGTAGACTTATTCACTGTATTTCATTACTCACTAAAACCACCGACTGATGAACGAGAAAGAAAACTCAAGTCTATTCATACATACGTCTCTAAAAAGGTTGACGTCTTGGTAGACGATGGCAGCCCTCTTCCAATCCATGGCCTTCAGGAGGGCCACCCTGGCTGGGTTGAAGACCGAGTTGGCCGGGTAGATCTGCACCGTGTAGGGGTAACGTTCCACCAGCTTGTCGTCTGCTTGAAACTGAGCTATTCCAACCTGTCGAACAGATAAAGTGACCAAACTTCATCCATCTATATTCTGGCTAAAATCCTTGACCTACAATAGTGTCGATGTGTTTTTCCTGTTTACAGAAAGTAACAATGTTAGCAGTAGTGTTGTTGAAGGTATTGTTTACCATCGGTGCAGTGATTTAGAAGTGTACGAGTTATCACGTTTGATGCATATGTGTAGGTCAGTTGTACCATAAATCATCGTACCATATGTTCAATGTTACATAACATTGATCATACTGATTAACATTTTTACATTGGTAACGTGTTGTTGTTTCAATCCCTTACTCACATTTTAGAACTATTTTGAAGCACTAAAGCTGGGTTCTTGTTCCATCTACAAAAGATGAATAATGCTTTTAAAGATTGACTTTAAAATAAAGAAAGCGAAATAGTGTAGGCCTATTTCTTAACGCCGCAACGGTATTGAAACATAATTGATGTCTCTGAAGATCCATAACTCCTTTACAAGACAAAATGATGACTTCGTGAATTTGTGAACATCATAATTACTTATTTCTTAACCCTATTCCACTTTTTTTTTATCCATCACCTGTACGAGATGGTACTGAGCCGCCACCCGGTTGATCACCTCCCCCACGCTGGAGTAGGTCGGCCCC
This sequence comes from Diadema setosum, assembly GCF_964275005.1. Classification (NCBI taxonomy): domain Eukaryota; kingdom Metazoa; phylum Echinodermata; class Echinoidea; order Diadematoida; family Diadematidae; genus Diadema; species Diadema setosum. Next base: position 6,277,914 of record NC_092694.1, on the reverse strand, counting down.
CAAGCCATCACCACTTGGGGAGAATTATAGATGACGTCATAAAGATATCGGAGAGCAGGGCCTGGCCGAGCCTATGCACAAAATTATTTATCGTTAATTTGTTATACATGAATATATTTGTTTCTGTTGAATAAGATTAACAGGGGTTATGAAAGCACAGGACTATCCCAAAAAGCTTGTGAAACAATCAGGTCCCGTTTGTGAGTTAGCCACGACTAAAGCAAGTATAAGATCCCACTTCATTCATGAATTGCAAAGAGGAGGGTGCTAACCCGGTGAAGTGGTCCCCCTACCTATATCCAGTCAAGAAAATATTGTTCGCCCAGGACTGGTGACAAGCATAGTCAACAAACGGTATCAACCAGGCACATTGTGCTATACACACGCTTGAATGAATATATTCATGTTCCTGTTTTTTGACACTTTAGAATTATATATGTTTTATTGTGTTGAAAATGAAATGTAGAAATTAAACTTAACTGAAAATAAAAATTTTAAGACAAGAAAAATGACCTCATGATACTAAAACAGATTAATGTAACTTATTGATACATTATTATTCTAACATAATCCGATGATTAAGTTACATATTGATGAAACTTATGTTGTTGAATACTCGGAATCAAAACTAAAAGTTTAACTGAATTGTTACCACGCCACGACGACTTATGAGCATACCTGAGTCCAATTCCAAATGATTCGCAGCTCGTAGTCGTTCAGGAGGTTTGGCTCGGCGTTCACGTGGTCGACGGCAATAAGAACGGTACAAACCAGCTTGTCGAAGTAGACTTCGCTGTAGGGTAGGAAGCCAGCGATGTAGAGCGGGATCTTCACCTTCGGCTGCCCCGTTTCTTCCCCTTCGTCAGTGGGCTCGATCGACGATGGCTCGGCGGACCATCGAGCTGCGTCAGGCCAGAGGTCCTTGTACATAGTGCAATTTCGCCATCGCTCCAACGTGGTCGAAGCGGTAGTCGAAGTCGGTGTCGAAGCAGCATTGATCTGTCCAGTGCAAGTGACGACAAGGAGAAGGGCGATCTCGCAGATGAGTAGATGTCCCAGCATAGCTCTGGCTGACAGACGATCGTTTCAGTTATAAAAAATGATAGAGTTTGAAATTTAATCATTGTTAGATAAACTATGGTGAATTAATATTTCACCAACTTTCATTTTGTGCAGACGAACAAGATATCTGTCTTCTTCTTCTTCTTCTTCATTTTTTTTTGTCTCTCTGCATGGACCGCATGTTGTTGAAGTAATCTACAAAAAGAGATGAAATCATATTCTAAAACCTAATCGTCGTGGTGTAACAACCAATGCATCTTGCTCATACAATTTATTTCGTACCCTTTTCACTCTTAACACTGTGATCAAGATATGAATCATTCAGCTACCGCGAGTGATGCACTGCACCTAAACTCTTACTAAATCTGCAAAGCTTTTCCCGCTTTCTCCATGCACTTAAATTTTGAAACAGTGATTCCACCAATTGGGGTTTTCCACATACTGAATTCTTAACTGTGAATTCCCGTCGTCGTCGTCATGATTTGATTTATTCTCCTTATGGCATTGCTTTGCTGTTGCATTGATTTTCAACCACTTTTTAAATATCATACTCAAGTGGAAGTTTATTCCAAATATCGGGACCAGCATGTCTTGCGGATTTATGGGCTCTGAGAGTGTTATGGGGTTACTTAAGTGTACATCTCTTGCAAACACGCATACACGTATAAACACGTGAGATGCCTCATTTCGGTGTTTTGTTCTTCAAAGATTAATACAATATTTTACGAGTCACGTTTATTTCAAGTGTTGCCTGTCCAGAGCTATGAAACAAATTGCAAGACTATCACGTGACTATGATATATGGAGAATGCAGGTTCGTTGGATGAATGAGGAAACAGTCTGTGAAAACATTATTGTTTAAGGAGGCTTTTGAATTTCATTGTTGAAGGTAGAGAATTCGATGTGAATAGTTACCCACTTATTTGACATGTCTTTATTCCTCAATCCTGAGCGCATAGAGGTTGAAGTGATGTGCGAGTTATAATTGTATGTCATCGTCTTATGATTAACATTGGTGGTATTGTTAAAAGAATAGTGGGTTTTGTGTGCTATTGTTAATCACCAATATTAATCTAGTGAATTCATTGTTTGTTGTCAATCATTCATTTCTCCTAGCCTGTCAGACATGAATTTCATTGTTGTAGATGTCTCTTGACTTAAACAATGCAAATATCAGTCGGAGCAATACATCGATGCAAATTAAAAAAATTCTGAAGCGCAGCGCGCACAGCTATACCGTACTGATCCTCTGTACACATGATAAACTTAATGTAATATAGACCGTTTCCCTGGTAACATCCTTCCACCATGATGTCCATTGTCTCCTTGTCTGTGTCCCTCTCTTCTTTTTTTTTTTCAAATCAGATTAGAGGACTCTGGTAAAAAAAAAAAAAAAAAAAAAACTGGTTTAAAAAAAAAACTGGTAATGCTTATGATTACTCATTCAAATAGGATTTACCTTGGTTTACTATTCAGTTCGTCGGTCATGTCGGTAACCGATTAAAAGAAAAAAAAAGAAATTGTTATACTGAGTTCATTGTTCGTCGCATTCACGCGCGAGATTTTGAGGTTGTTGTTGTTGTTGTTGTTGTTTTGCATATAAATCATGATTGTCTCGGAATCTCGCTTAATATCATGTTAATATATTTCCACCTTTTTTATTCAACTTAGATTTAACTCAAATGATATATTTTACAGGTTGATTTTTAAAGAAGATTTTTTTTTTTTTTAAGATGCCCTTTAAAACACCTATATAGTGTCGTGGGTTAATATTGTGTTCATAATTATCACCATGCCTGTTGAAAACATCTAGCTAAATATACCATTATGATTATCGCCCTCAGTCAATTTTCATCTATCGACACAAAAATCTCCAGATCATTGCAGATCTGTTTACATGACAGATTTGTTCTTTCATGGGGTTCATAATTGTTCATTTACTTTACGTGCTTCGCCTGACCAATGAGTGATGCGATATGTCATTACCTTCAAATAAACATTGCAAGTTCTGGCAACTCAAATGCATTCATTACATGCTGGCATAATGCGCAGTCACAAACTGAAATAAAGGGAAATGTGAAAGACAAAATCACCAAAGATGAAATGAAAATTTCAACTTCAATTTTCTTTACATTTCAAACCTGTCGAAATACTAATTATCCCTTGACATTGTGAAATAGCTAAAGTTAACAAACGTATTAAAGGGAAGTTCCAAATGTTTTCATAATTTCACATCGTATAATTCGAGGGACATGTATAGATGTGTGAAATTTATCGTTGCCCTCTAGCAGATAAAATTATAATCTGACGAAAAAATAAATACACTGAACAAGGATGATGACATAGGGTGCTCACGTACTCAAGTAGCTATGTAATTCCATTATCATACCACATATTGAAGAAGTACAGAATCACCTGTGTAGAATTTATGCATACGAAATTGTACTTTCTTTTTTTGTTCTGTTCCCTTGAGCATGAAATCATGCATTTTTTTAAAGCTGCTATGTCATCATCCTCGTTCATTGTGATTAGTTAATGACTTTTGAAAGTATTCTTATTCCTCGTCGCAATCACTATAAATTCTGAAGCTCTGTACCTGGTATAACCAATAAAGTCATGTTCAAATGCTAATGCCTGAAAGTCAATGACATCTGGGAAGTCTCCTTTAAACCTCCCTGCTTTTATAGGCGCCTTGGCAGATTACATGTTGCAGCTAAACCACTGGACTGGGCGCATGCAGTAGGCCTATATATGAGATGTAAAGTGTCAATTTCTATTGCGTTGCACGACATTTAGACAGGCTCTATTGAACTAGTCATTGGGCAGTTGGCACTTATTGCTTAGCATTATTAACAGGGTGTTTGCATTTGCTGGACTCACCAAAACAACCGTCAATCATGTTTCACCCACTAACAGACTTTACATCTTCTCTGGCGTCTTGACAAGACCTCAGTTGCGGAGCCATCAACTGACCAAAACTCATGTCGTATAGAAATATGCAATGTCGACTGAACGTTGTTTTGTTCGAGCTTTCAATCATCCTGCGCCTTGGATTAGCCTGCGTGGTCTTTCTCAAGATACGCATATCATTATGTGCATTTTAGAGCAGCACACACATTCATTTCTCATGAAGGGGCCGTGGAACGATTTTAGTGTGTTCGGCGCTTCGGCTCCGGCTCCGGCTCCAGCTTGGGGGGGGGGGGGGCAATTCATTTATTTCTTTTTTACTTCTCAATAAGAGATTCATAAAATATAACAAAATGTGATGATTCATAATGTCCACCTTGGATAAACAATACAAAATTACTGACATCGAACATGTGTCACAGTTTCGTTCAAAGGAAAAATCCTGTAGCGAAATGCAATGGAACCTACTTAAAAACGAGCTCTTTAAAGCCCCAACAGAAGCCTAATGTGAAGAACAGAATTAAGAGCTCGGGTACATCTTAAAGAGGAAATCCATCCCAAAAATACATACACTTCAAAAGAAAGAGAAAATATTCCCTACAGAATGGTACAAATATGAAAAAATCGGATAAGAAATAAGGAAGATATGACATTTTGAAATTTCACACTTTTCTGAAAACATTTCCTGACTAGTCCTTATGAATATTAAAAATCAGCAAGTTGACGATATCATGTTCTCACAATTTCGTATTCATTTCATATACAGAAATGACAAAAATCCCATATTTCAGCTGTATAGATATAAAAACTTGTCTTAAAACCACCCAAAATTAAAAAAATAAAAATAGATAAATGTTAACTCTGATGTATCTTGGTATGGGAACATGTTTTTACTTGTATCAGCTAAAAATAAAAAATTTTCCGAATTTGAAAAAAAAAAATCATGGAAATTGTAAGGGTATGACATCATCAACTCGCTCATTTGAATATTCATAAGGACTGGTCAAGAAATGCTTTCCGAAAAAAAATGTGACATTTCAAAATGTCCTATCTTCCTTATAATATTTCTTATCCAATTTCTTTTGTATCATTCTGTAGAAGATACTTTTATCTGTCTTTTGAAGTTTATATATTTTTAGGTGGATTTCTTCTTTAAGTCCAAACTAAAGGGAAAAAAGAACATTCATACTCGGAGTATAGAAGATTCTTCTCAAATACAACCAAAGGAGAAGAGATAAAGCAAATGCTAGACACAAATTAGCAGTTGCTGTGGCTGTGATAGCAGTATTGACAGTTAAGTGCTCATGGTTGCGTCAAGTCCCCTCTCCCCCCCCCCCCCCCCCCAAGAATCTCTGGGTGGAACCCTTTGATTCCATGGGGTTATATTATGTTTTCTGCGTGTTTTTTTTTTTCTTATTTCAAAATGCAAAGAGTGCGGGGGGAGGGGGAGGGGCGTGCAATCCCGATCTCCCCACCCCCCCCCCTTACGTGGTCCCTGTCTTACACCAGTTTATGACCCCAAATTTACCTATTTACCTAATGCTCTCATTATCAGTATTTAAAGTCCAAGTTCACCTTCATAGACATGTGGGTCGAGAGAATGCAGCAATATTAGTAGAACACATCAGTGAGAGTTTGAAATTTGCAACATGCTGTTTTAAAGTTTACAGAAATCTGGACGAATAAACATTCTAAATGTGGACCTGTGTTTTGTTACTCTATATATTTACTGCGGTGATGAAAATGATCTTGAATATTATTCTGGAATATGTACCCTACTTCCGTTGGGTACTCCCTATTATTGTCATATCTGTGTCCTCAGAATAGATGAGAATGCGTTAAGAAATTACTATCATTGACTATGTCACTAAATAATGCTCGGGTAAGTGGAAATCCGTAAATAGAAGAACCGAAAAGGCACAAGTTGATAACACTAAAAATGTTATGTTACAAGCTTTTTATGGGAGGCTTACAACATGCCCACTTAGAATCTGCAGTATACTCTCTCCACCAACATTGGTTAACATAATAATAGCATTGAAATTGTGAAGAACCAACAAATCTGAAAAAAAAAAAAATATATATATATATATATATTTGCTGTTGACAGTGTTAGATAGAGATTACAAAGAATTTATCTAAATATATGTCTAAAAAAGCACGTTAAGGAATTTCTAGTTTCCTTTGTGCACTCATGAAGCCAGATTATGTGATTACGGGCATTCTAAATACCCTGTAAAATTGTTGTCATCATTATCATTTTTTTTAAATCACAAGTTGGTACAAAAATGAAAAAAAAAAGAGATAACCGCAAGAATGAGAATCTATGTATTAGGTGTGAGGGGATATTCAGTGCGAGAAGGTTTTTACCTACCTTGTGATGCTTATACTGCGAGCAAACTTAGAGGCAGTGATGGTGAGAGCTGCTTAAAATGTAAACCTCCAGCCCACTTGATACATACACGAATGATATCCACTCTCCGTATTGGTAGCATACTATATAGGACGTGGGGTTGAAGACAGCCGGATAGTATTCATATGAACTCTTTCTTAATCTGATCCCCCCCCCCCCCTCTCTCTCACTCTCTCTCTTTCTCTCAGGCTGTGACAATTTCCTTCAAAAACATAAATATTGACAAGCGGACGGACACGCACGCAATAACCATCGTACACGCACACTAGCGTGTACCCACACATGTCATAATTATTCACATGAATGCACCCGCGCACACTTACATGTAAAAGGGGACACTAACATTATAATCACCATTTTAACCTGGTGCACAAGGCTTGTGCCGAAAGGGTGGGTTGGGTGGTGGCGCGTCGCGTTAATGGGAACATCACCCTTCGTCCAAATCCCCCCCCCCCCCCCGGTTTTGCCGAAAGGGTGCGTTGGGAGCGTTGGGTCGCGTCGCGTTGACTGGAACCCCACCCTTCGTCCAAAGCCCCCCCCCCCCCCCCTGTTTTGCCGAAAGGGTGCGTTGGTACTTTTTCTCATGTAATATTAAAAGACGAGTTTTGAATTTATATTTAACCTTCAAACAACCATTTCAAAGAGGCTATTTTCCGGATCGGTTTACACTCTATTACCACTTGGTCTACAGCCAGTTGGTCTAGTAGACTGTTTAATATCAGTTGGTCTAATAACCAGTTGGTCTAGTCATCATTTCGTCCAATTACTGTTTGGTCTAATTGTTATTTGGTTTAACTACTATTTGGTCTACAGTCAATTCGTCTAATAATAGCCATTTGGTCTATTTTTGGTCTATTATGAGTTGGTCTAATTCCATTTCGTCTAATCATCAAATGGTCTAAAATAAAACCAAATTTGTCCAATATAAATTTGGTGTACACATCAATAAAAAGGTCCCCCCCCCCCAAAAAAAAAAAGCCCAGTTTGTCATATAGACGAAACGATGATTGGATCAAATGGTACCTGATTAGACCAGGAGGCTGCCTATTAGACCAAATGACAATAAGATCAATGGTTATTAGACTAAATGGGTGTAGACTAAATGATGATAGACAGAGGCTAGACCAACTGGGCAATGGACCAAAATTAATGATGTAGTAATAATGACGTAATGATGTGTAGACAACCAAAGAAAGTACAAGAAACGTTCCACAAGAATTCATTTTTCATAAAAGTATACATTCCATTGACTTGTTACCGACAATGATGTTAAGAGAAGTACGATTTCTCCTGCTTCATGAAAGAGGTAAGTCAAGTATTCTTTTATTTTGCTGCAGAAAAGTTAACAAATGATATGTTGATTGTTTTAATTCGATTTTGCTCTATGTTGTTGTCCATACACGACGTCATGAACTGTAGTAGTCTTCTTATCCAGGGAAAACGCCACTGAAACTTCATAGATTTTGAATAGATTGTTCGATTTTTCTCAAATTTTCTAATACTGCTGCTTTCACTCAATCCACATTTTTATTTGGATTTTGATTTTCTTTAACATTAAAGGGCCCCTGAAATGAAAAATGTATGTTGATTTGTATTGATTTATGAATATCTAGAAACATTCCACATATTTGTTACGATTTTTTTTCTTCTACATATATTTTTCTTCAGATTACTTGCGAAGGCCCACAAAAAAAAAATCCTTCCAAACCAATATTCCTATTGTGACCTCATCTGTCAATCATTGCGAAAGTACTGATATGTTTATCAAAAGACATTGGAATGCACCTACCCCTCGGCTCAGCATAACGTGCGTGATAATGTGACTAACAAAAGACATGGCGAGGGAACATGCAAGTTATGCTCAGTCGAGGGATGGAGGAAGGTGGCATGCACATTAAAAGAAAAAAATGCACGTTTGGTGAAACTCTATTGAATACCGGTATTATGGTCATATGATTCTTAGAAGGAGCTAGAAATGTGACAGTTTTGTCACCTTTATCACCTTTATCCCTTTTGGTTCTAGAAAAAAAAAAAAAAATCCATGGTTTTGGGACTCGGAGGCGCCACCCACTCCCCTTTCACGGGGGAGGGGGTGGGGGGAGATGCTCATTTCTTCTTCACAAGAAATTGAGATCCCATCACCCGAGGAATGCTGCCTGCCAAAAAAATCTGTCAAGGGATTTTCAAGAAATAAAATTACAATTATTGGTTTATTCATACGCGGTTTTAAAAAATGTGTGCCCCTCTCTATCCCCCTCGCGTTCACTCGTTCACTCGCAGCCCCTCTTTTTGTGTGCGCTTCTGTTGTTTCCAACCACTGATTCAAGCTAGCAGACTAGCGCAGCTAGCTAGCTACCGCTGATCAATCTTGCGTGGTGCTGCAGTGCTGAATGCATGCGTGCGTCTGCGTCGTCCATCGCCATCAACATCGTCAGGTCAGTGGGTGTACTCCAACCAGTCGTCTACTGAAAATAAGTCTACAGGATGCAGTCATGAGCAAAAGTACAAAGAAACCGGATAAATCCTTCGAGACTCCGAGGCCATTCAGATTATAAGTATCAAATGCTCGTCCCGAGATATTAATTATCCCGTTTTGTGTGGTAGATTCGAGTTGTGGCACGGCCTGAATGAGTGTGTAGTCCCATACATAGAAATTTGTGGTTGATGGTTGTGGAACTAAAATTGTTTGTAGATTCTACGACGCTGTGTTGTAAAATTAAGTTATTTTTCTAGTCTTTTTATACTGCTTGAAAGGCAGTCTCATACTTGTAGTCTCGACCCCCTCCTATTGTTTTTGGTTCCTCTTCTGTTCAGCTTAAAAACTACATCGTTCATAGCCGAAGATCAATGCATTTAATCTAGGCCTACAATGACAATGTAAATGCGCTAAACTAAAATTTTACATCTAGGCCTACAATAACTAAACTATAATAGGTTCCTATATCTATAATTTACACAGCCCTGTCGCTGTACACAAGTGTCGCGTCTGGTCAGGCTACATCTAACGTTACAAGTAATTCACGAGTGCAAGCACTGCCAAGTGTGGCTGTATCCGTCCATCCAGATCCAGCAATGACCATGATGTATTGATGGATTCAACCACACACTTGTGGCTGTAGGGCCTATACTTTAAAACGAGGAATGTCCGAGCCGTGTGCATTCTAATTTCGCGAGAGCCGAGTTTCACAAAATTAAAATGCACGCTAAAAATCTTGTCTACACTATTAAGCATGGAATGTTGGAGGCAACTCGCGAAAATTTCATGCCGCTTAAAATATTACCGGTACACTAGCTGCCTTTGACAGTAACAATCTAACATAGGCCCCCTATGTCCAAAATGTATTGTAGGATAGGGGTAGTCTAGTCAGGGGTAGTCCAAATGGGACTGTCTATGCATCTGATAGAGAGGGGCTTATTTAATTAAACACATTGATATAAATTTAGATCTCTAGAATAATGTGGAACTGAGTGAGTCTATTAAATCACGCACTTTGGAGTTATCTCTGTACGTTCTTATGCAACATGACATGGTTACACACTTCCAACCCCCCCCCCCTTTTATTTTGAGATACAAATAGCCAGGAGGAAAGAGATCAGTCACAATATCTTTGAGCATGTGGGATGACTTGTTTTTTCTGATATTCACAATGATATTATTTTGTGGTTTTAATGCAAACTTATTGGCACTTTATTACGTAGGAAGCACAATTTTGCTTTTAAAATCTAACGTGTTAATTCATGAATCTCTTTTCTCCCATTTGTTTTTTCTGGAACACGAGTCACCAGATACTATGCATCACTGCAATCAACTTCTCTAAGAAGTCTATGGTGGTAAGTACTGCATTCACAGGTCTCAAATTTCATCAAATTTGGATCAAGGCGGAGCTGCCATCTACAGTATTACTGATTATTTCAGTAATTTCTACTGCAATTGGAGAGGAATACTGAAGGTTACAAGCAAATTACTGATTATAGAAATTATTTTCTTTGATATATTCTATTACACTGTTGAGGATTACTGATTTCGACTCAAAAAAGATAGGCAAATTACTTATTTTCAGCCATCAAAGTACCGAAAGGCATTTACAAAAGTTGGCAACTCTGTCAAGGCCACTTTTTTTAACGAGGGCACAAATCCAGTCAAAGTGGCACAAGGTAGTAACAAGATGTTGTGGCCATGAACAGTTTGATTTTGAAAGGGGCTTTCAGCCAGGTACAGGGTCATGGTGGGAAGTTGCCAATGGCCAGTGCATATTTCGAGCATTGCATTCATTAGGATTACAAGTTTTGCTTTATTCTGCATGAAGATTTTTAAGACATATGCAAAGTGAAAGGACGTCTCAGTACTTCTTGCTACCAGCAGTGTATTACACAACCCGTTGAGGACAAGTCCCGAGTACACTCAGGCAGGGGTCTATGGGAAATGTGTGTTGTAGCAAAATCAGCCCATCCTCAATGGGTTAAAAGTAAGCAGTGAAGGACAATTTGACATTCACCCTAGATGCATTTGGTTGATTGTGTTGTTCATTTTGGAGAGGATGTGATCAATTTTTCTGCAAAATTTATCTTTGTTTGTTGGTCTGTCTGTCTTTTTATGCCTCCGCCACGAAGTGGTGCCGGAGGCATTATGTTTTCGGGTTGTCCGTCCGTCCGTACGTCCGTCCGCTTTCGTTTACGCGATAACTTGAGTAATATTTACTGGAATTTTACCAAACTTGGTCCAAGTATGAAGTATGATGGGGCAACGATTTGATAAGATTTTGGGTGAAATCGGCTAAAGGTCAAAGGTCAAGGTCAAATCATGAAATTGTATCCGTTTACGCGATAACTCAAGACTGTATGGAGCAAATTTCACCAAACTTTGTTGGAGGATGATGTATGATGGGACAATTACTTGATTAGTTTTTCAGTGAAATCGGACAGAGGTCAAAGGTCAAAGATCATGGTCAAATCCTAAAATTTATCTGTTTATGTGATAACTCAAAACTGGATGAAGCAGCTTTCACCAAACTTGGTCCAAGGATGATGTATGATGGGACAATTAATTGAGTAGATTCTAGTGACATTGACAAGAGGTCAAAGGTCAAAGGTCATACATGTATACTAGTATATGCAATGATTGCATTATTAGTTTTAAAAGTGTTTAATATATGTACATTTATTACTTGATGGAGATTCTCTTGGAAATTTCCAGCCAGAAGGTCAAAGGTCAGGTTTAAATGAAAAAAAAAATATATTTTGTACTGTAATTACACTCTTTCTTCATACCTTGAAAATCATACTCAATGCATAAACTTATAATAAGGTCGGTCAGAAGTCAAGTAAAAATTTTCAATTCCCCAAATATGTGTACCTGCACTCTTTAATAGACAATTATAGCAAACCCAGTTCGTGGAAAGTGAACATTCAAGATATTTCTGACAAACCTGTTATTTCGATATTTTGCCAGTTATGTGAAACTGTCATCACACATTGTCAAGACATTGTACTATACACCTATTGGGAGAATCATGCATTATGGCGGAGGCATCAGTCGCCGTAGCGACATTTCTAGTTAATAGATGTTATTCTTATTACAGAAAACCAGCATCTGTAAAAGAGAATCAAGACATTTCTTAACCTGTTGAGGACGACTCCCAAGTATATTCGGACAGGTGTCTATGGGAAATGTGTGTTGCAGCAAAATCAGTCCATCCCCAACGGGTTAAGATATTTTTTGTCATGTACATGCTACGTCTGCCAGTTGTTAGTACTGGTAGCAGACTTTGCAATTATTTTATATTCTATTGACTATTTTAGATTAATTGTCAAAGTTGATAGCTGCCTCTCTGTATTTACGATAAATGTGCTGAAATCACATATCCAAACGAAGCTTACACTAACCCTTGATTATTCATTTGGGAAGAGGTGAACCTACAGTGTAGATTGATTGTATTTGGATTATCTGTTAATCTTTTGACAGGGATACACCGAGCTGCATCTGCTGCCTCTCAGGTCAAATGTCAACAGGATCAAGCTGAACTGCAAACAATGCAATATCCTTTGCAGATAAAGTGCATTGCCATTATAACGGTCACTACTATGAGGAAATTTCATTATAATACTCAATTTGTTTGTTTTTGTTTTGTTTTTGGGTTTTTTTTTTGTTTTTTTTTGGGGGGGGGGGGCTTGAATGAAATTTTGGTATAACAAAAGAAAGCTGCCAATCCTGAGGACTTGGTTATGATCGAGGTTGCCTGTATTGTTCTCCTGTACTAGATACAAATTTGTATGTTTTAGAGAGGATTATACAGTATGTCCCCTCCCCCCCCCCAAAAAAAAAAAGAAAAAAAAAGCAATGATAACTTTAGAAAAGTGAATCAATTAAAATGAAATCTAAGGATATAAAACCATAACTTATTATACCTTCATCCAGCAGAAAACTCCATTCATTTAGCTTCAGTAGTCACAGAGAAATCAGGCTCATTTTGAGCATGCCAGAAGTACCCTCCAAGTTTTGTAAGGAGGCACGTTGTCTGTTGTGTTAACGCCTTCCAATATCATAAGGTATTCATTACGTTCTCGCAAAAAAATATCTCTTTTGTTGAGGTGTACTTGAACACTATGTGTTATTTGGATCATTGGTATTAAATGAAAGAAAAGGGCTCAAATAGAATGGATGACAGCATTTGTCCCTAGAGGTTTAATTATTCAACTCCTTGACCGTGCACTGACCATCCACGAGTCTATCGAATCCTGATTAATGACCAATGGGATGCCCAGTTTGTCTACAGCGACCCCACCCTGGCTATCTGTCAGCATGAAATGAAGCAGTAAGTATTAGACAAACCTTTGCACATTCCAGTGGAAGGTCGCTTTCTTTTTTTTGCAGATGGTTTTGAACAAAAGAAAAATAAAATGTAGACAACATGATAAAGGAAACGAACAGCAACCATTTGTTGCTTTTAAGTTGGATCTTTTATTCATGAGTTGAAATGATCTATTTATGGATAGTTGATAATGGACCGTGTGAGGTTGTTCTGTTATAGACTGGGAGAGTGTTCTTTCTGGGAAAAGTTTTGAAAGAAGAAGAAAATAAATTGATGTACTGCTTGTTATGCTAGTCATTCTAGATCAACATATCATCCACATTTGCTGATGAGAAGTGTTGGGCAAGTGGCGCCAACAAATAACATTACTTGCTTTGAAGTTGGTTCTTTTAATTTTATTCATGAGATGTAATCTATTTTTATTATGGATAGTTGGTAAGGGATCCTGTGTGGTTTTCCTGCTATAAACTGGGAGAATGTTCTCTCTGGGACAAGTTTTGAAAGAAGAAGAAAATAATTGATGTACTGCTCGTCATGTTAGTCATTCTACATCAACATAATATCCAGATTTCCTGATGAGAAGTATACAAATAACATGACTGTACCCACAGAAGAGAGCACCCTTGCCATCACCTGGTAATGACATTTTCTTTTGCTGCTCTTCCTCCTGCAGACGGAATCTCGTCTTCTTCTCCAACCGCCACCAGGAGTCGGTGGCATCTGTCGATGGAGACCAGGGATGCGGGGAACTCGTCATCAAGATACCAAAGGCAGCCATGCACCTTGTGAACGGTGAGACCAAAGGGGCATTTTATGACAACTTTTTGCAATGACAGCAACTTTAATGCAACCACTGCAGTTACCGTAACTAGAGCTAGAAGGCTTCTAGATGATTGACTGTTGCCTGGCTGAAGGCTGTGGTGACTGCAACTAAATGCAAGTTGCAATTGTTGAACAACATTTTATGAATTGGGCCCAAGAATGCTGTGACTTTAGCCTACTCAAATGTCCAGTCACTAAAGCAAGTATGGTCCATATTTGCTGACTTGGTGAACCGTGAAATGGATGGATGATTAATGCAGCAATATGAAAAACTATCATTGATGACACAGGTTGATGATTTGATGTCATGTCATTTGTAAATGCAGATTTGCTGTCATCATTGTTATCAACCTTGTATGGTCTTCATTATCATCACTTTTTTGTTAACTCTTTAAGTGCTCAGGCACTTAACCCATTGAGGACAGGCTGATTTTGCTACAACACGCATTTCCCACAGACACTTGCCCGAGTATACTCGGGACTCGGCCTCATTGGGTTAAACTTGTCGACCTTTTCATTTGCATTCAGTAATCCCTTCAAACTTGATCTGTTTGTAAAGTTAGGGAGCCCACTCAGTTGTAGCAGTGTGCCTCAGTACAACATGAAGACCATTCAGATACAGTAGGAATTAGGGGGATGAGGTGATCCGTATTCATTAACGATTAGTTTCTGAACATTTGTGCCTAATACTGGGGAAGAAGGCATTCCAGCTTGCATACCAAACTGCAAACAAAGCACAGTAAATGTTTTGTGTATAGCATGTGACATCCCAGAAATGGTTGCAGCGCCATCTGTGGGACCTTCCATAATCAACTGGGGGTTGATAACAGTGCTGAGTCTTTGTCCCTCCTGTCTGCTTTTCATGTACTTGTAAATATTTTGTAAATAAACTGCAGTATAATGTAAGTGTAACACTGGAAGGGACCTTGCTTGCGGTAAAGAAGCAGGAACTTGCAAGACGTAAATTGCATTGAATTGCATGGGAACAAAGACGCGCAAGACCACCGGAAGCTACAGGAATCCCACAGTGTATCTGTGACAGCACTTTTTAGCATGTGCAGAAGTTCTCTGCACTTTGATGATACCGAGAATTGCTGGAGACAGATTTAACTAGAAGAAGCAGCAGAAAGGTTAATCAACCATTGATAACTGAGTCTGCTGGACTCTGCTTAAAAGTCTAATGAGAAACATTTTTGAAGAGAGGTGGCATTATGTTTCTTGTTTTCAGAACAAAAGACGATGAGACTGAGCATTGAATTTTCTTTGGAGAAGCCAGCAGGAGGAATTCACTTTGTGGTATCTGACCCGGAAGAATTTGCCAACATGCCTGAGGTATGCTGTGCAAATATTAGTTATGTTCAGATGGCAATCCCTAACCTTGAGGATAAGCTACCTTTAAGTATAAGCGTCAAGTGTCACACGGTCTCGTTCATCACGAAATGACTGATTATGTGACGAAATGGATCATTTTGTTGACCAAAGGACTGAATTTGTAATGCAGAGCTGCACACTAGCCCATTTTTCTCTACTGGTCTGACCTTGCTGTCAGACCAGCAGGTACCCAGTTTTTCTATTTTGTACTGGTCCATTCCTGAAAAAAAATTTACTGGTCTGGCAGTGATTTTCACTGGTCAGGGGCCGTCAGACTAGTGCCAGTTTGCAGCGTTGCGTAATGAAATTGACCCGTGTGACACTTGCCGCTCCATGGAGCGTATATCCTTGAGGTTAGCTTTTCCTTGAGGTTAAAGATCGTCGTCTGAATGTAACAAATGAATGGTACTGGATGGAATCCCGTATACTCACATCAAACATTTCACCATATTGTCATGATTTGCCAAGGAAAAGTAAGTTTATGAAATAATAATCACAAGATTTGATAACCTGTCTAATGGGGTTGTTGTTGTGTTTGGGTGTTGAAGAAAAATGAGAAAGTTATGTCAGTGCTATGCCCTGATAATATTCCAGTCTAACCAAAGTGGATAGGTGACAGTGAATGTATAATAGGTGGTAACACTCTTGTACATTATCCTATCAATGGACATGTTTTTTTTTTCCTTTTTTTAATGCAGTTGGGGGGGGGGCAATGTTTGCTTTTAAGGTTCAGAAACTGACAAAAGCACTTAGTATCGAGTGGATAGAAATCAAAATGCAAAGGAGTACAGATGACTGGAAGGAATCACCATTAAATGTCCAAGACGAATAAAGAAAAGAAAATGTAAAGGTCCAAAGTATGAATGGTCAGAATGAATTATCAAAGCCATGGAAAGTAATGTACAGGTGCCATGGTAGCAAAGACCTACTGCAAATGAAATTATCCAGAAATGCTATGACGGGGGGACCTCACTATCAAAGCTGCTTGGTACAGCTGAAGTATCTTCATTGTATAGGAGATCTTATATCAGGTATAAAAACAATAGAATTTGAAATACATGGGACCTGCAAAATTACCTTGTTATGTTTGGTACAATGTATCTCACCATGTTTGACATTATGATGAGGTTCCACTCTAATTTGGACAAACAATGAGGATTTTTATTTTCTTATATTGAAATGAATTACGAAGCCAATAACAGCGATGAAAACAAAAAGGTGAATTTTTTTTTCTTGGGTTACAGACAGCGGCGCACATGTTCACCTACAACCATGAGAACTCTTCCCGCCTTTGGTTTCCTTGCATCGACTCCTTCTCCGAGCCGTGCACCTGGAAACTGGAGTTCACCGTGGATGCCCAGATGGTCGCTGTGTCCAGCGGCGAGCTCATTGAGACGGTTTACACACCAGACATGTCCAAGAAGACATATCACTACATCCTGAACATTCCCACCTCAGCCTCCAATATTGCCCTGGCTGTTGGGTAGGTTGTCAAAATGCTCTCCATTATGCAAGTAGTTACAGGACAAGTTCACCTTCATAGACATGTGGATTGAGTGAATGCAGCAATATTAATTGAACACATCAGCGAGAGTTTGAGGAAAATCGGACAATCCGTTTAAAAGTTATGAATTTTTGAAGTTTCTGCTTCATCACTGCTGGATGAGAAGACTACTACAGTTTGTGAGGTCACATGTGTACAATGATATAAAGAAAATATAAAGAAAATTTAAGATATTTTTACTTTTCTCACATAATAAGAGAACACTTGACTTCCCTCTTTCAAGAGGCAAGGGGAATAATATTACCCTTAGAATATGTCAGTGACGAGTCAAGGAAATGCGCACTTTTTTCAAAAAGTAAAATTTTGTGAAATTCTCTTTATATTTTCCTTATATCTTTGTATGCATGTGACATCATACACTGTGGTAGTCTTCTCATCCAGGGGTAACTGTGCAGATACTTTAAAAAATCATAACTTTTGAATGCATTGTCCGATTTTCCCCAAACTTTCACTGATGTGTTCTACTAATATTGCTGCATTCACTCAATCCACATGTACAGTATGTGAAGGTGGACTTATCCTTTAATATGTAATAATAGGGAATGTGGACATACTGCTCTCTAGTTTTTTACTTTGATGGAAGAGAAGAAGAAGGAATTTGTACGGATTTGAATGAAGAAATTGAAAAACCTTTCACGAAAGAGGGGGATTGATTATGCAATCATCATGGTCACTTCTCAGGAATAAAATGACACAACTGACACAGTCAAATATTGAGCATACCTTTTCTAGCAAAGGTTGACTGTGACAACCGATAAGCTTACTTAAAACTTGCCCAACATTGTAACAACTTAATACTGCTTGTCCACTCGATTTCAAGCCTGGAGTATGTCCATATCATTTGTCTGTATGTATTGAATATGTACAGTTGGAAGGAGTATTTTGTTACCAGATCCGGAGAGAAAAAATATTTATGAATTTTAATATGTTTTACAGTGAACTTTTCCATTCAGCAGTAGGTGGTAAACAAAGGACAGAAAAGATGCTTCTTCCCCCTCCAATGACATGTTATGTTTTTGTGAAAGCAGAGCTTAGGTGTTACAGAGTTTCAAAAATTAAAGAATGGTTAATCACTAACTGAAGCTGTACAGTGGTTTCTCAATAGCTATATTTTCCTTTCTACCATTTTCTTCCCAGTCCCTTTGAGATAGTGGTTGATCCCACCATGCATGAGTTCACCTACTTCTGTCTGCCGAAGCTCAAGCCTCTCCTCGAGCACACCACAGCCTTTTTCCACGAGGTAAACATGATGTTGATTTGATTTGAATTGATCTTGTTTTGCGTGATTGCTTGGGAAGCATAGAATGCTTCTAAGCAAGCAGGCATGGGATCAATGGTACTCCAAAGAACAAGGCAATATTCGTTGCCCAGGGGTGCAGTGGCAGAAGCCATAACTCTAACCAGGGATGTAATGTTTGAAAATATGTGACCTCCTTATTGAGCTGCAACGGCTACATTTATGCAATTCAATTTGCTATAATCAAAATTCTAGAAATGTGATTACAGTAATTTGCTTTCAAACCCATGAAATATCTCCATGAAAATCGCAATTCTTCAAACTAGTGATAATAATCTTTATTGCAAGAGAGATTTTTCTACCATCTGAAAGGGGGGAATGTTATTTAAGCACTGTTATGTTTCGAGGGTAAATGTTTTCATACCTTCTTTTTTTTTTCTTCCAGGTTGTAGAGTTCTATGAAGAGACGCTTGGAACATGCTTTCCGTACACTTGCTACAAACAGGTGTTTGTCGACGAGGCCTACGATGACAGCACCATCTATGCATCCATGGCTGTGTTTAGGTATCAACCCATTGAAGACGAGCTGATTTGCTACAACATGCATTTTCCATAGACACCTGCTAGAGTATACTTGGGACAAGGCTTTAATGGGTTAAAGAAGGTTGATCTTCTTGTTGAAAAATGCTGGAATATACAGTCAGAGTGAAAATCATCAATTATTACAAACTAATGTTGTTGATTATGAGTGGTTAGATGGCACATGCCAAAGACACTCAGTGATTTGCCTCACAGTTTTAGAATAAAGCTAAAATGATAAGACATGATTTTGCGACAGAGATTTCTTCACATCAATGATAATTGCTAAGAAAGAGGGAAATAGCCATGGTATAATCAAGTTTGCACCAAACAATCTGATAGTAGTGATCGTATCAGTGTACAGGTGCGAAGAACAGGTATAGCAGACATAAGATGAATTTGTATCCTGGATAAGAGTAATGACCGAGGATACCTACGTACCTCTTCTCCTCCTTCCCTAGCCCCCGCCCCAAGAAAAAAAAAATCTTAACATAAGTTCTGGATTAACATTGCTTTTTCAGCTTAAAAAAGAGTGTCATACAGTATGTAGCTATTCATTTCGACATTATCAGGTTATGGGGGGGGGGGGGTATCTCTCACATTCGTTTTATCAATTTAAAAAAAAGTTTTTTCTCTTCAAGTAATCTATTATTTTATGCCAACATCAAAACTCTTCAACTAACTTGAGTACAAAATGAAGATTACCTGGAGGAAAAATGCAAATAGGGAAGAATAGAGCAAAATTTTTGTGATACTGCACATTAGAGAATTATATATAAAGCACAAGAAAACTGCACCAAGCACTCTCTTTATTTATCCCCCTGCAGCACTAATCTCTTACACTCGGCCCAGATCATTGACCAGACGTTTGAGACACGGCGTCTGCTCTCCGAGGCCCTGGCTGCACAGTTCTTTGGCTGCTACATCTGCCCAGAGTACTGGGACGACACCTGGCTGACGAAGGGAATCTCCCGCTACCTGACTGGCCTTTGCCTAAAGAAGATGTTCGGCACGAATGAGTACAGAGCACAGATATATGAGGTAAAAACAGACCTCAGGTAAAAAGATACCGTCAATTCTGCACAGAAAGGCCGCTCAAGGGAAATCATTGGAGCTTTCTGCGCAGAATTCTGGCAGCCATTTTGAATTTGCACAGATATATTCATGCACAATGATATCAAGCATTGCCTGTAAGATATCCTGTAGATTTGGAAATTACGTTTTTGAGGGTTGATGTTTATCAGCAATTATGAGAATCTTATCTACACAGTATCTCTATATTGCTGACAGGACGGTATCTCCTTTTTGTGATATTTTCATCTGACTCTTTTGTGTAATGAACTTTTAAAAAGTTGACGTTGTTTATTGGGAAAATGTAGACCAGCCATTTGTATCTTTGTTGCCATAGGAACTGACCAAACTCTGCAAGTATGAGCAGGAGACAGGTGGCATCGTGCTCCACCCCACCCCGATGGAGGAACACTCCACCTCCACCGACCACACCAGGACTCCCGGGGGCACCACCACCGGCTCTGGGGGGGACAAGACCGCCACGCCCAGTGCCTCCACCACGGCCCAGTCCACCGCCAAGCCCCGCTCGTGGGGCGCAAACCTGCACTTCCCATGTGCCAACCCCCACACTGTCTCCTGGAGACACTGGAAGATGATCATGCTCAAGTCACACCTCATCATGAGGCTGATTGAGATCAGGGTGGGGCAGGAACTCCTCTTAAAGGTACACTCTCATCCAAAGTCATCTTAACCCTATTCTAACTGGGCTATTTGAGACCAAGTTTTTACTGAGGGGGGGTCAATTTGACCCCCCCTTCAGATCTCGGCCGCCGATCGTGCGATCGCCGCGAAATTTTGCCTGAAGATAGAGCTGGATGTCAACTACAAGATAACATGGTCATACAATAGAAAATATTGCCTTTCTATTTTTAATAAATTAATTATGCAAATTTGTGCATGAAATCATATTTTCACCTATAACTCCATTAAAAAGACTGGAGGATTGCTAAATTTTTGTGTCAGAATTCCTCAAGACACATCAAACAATTCTCTTGTAAAAAATTAGCACAATCGAAATCAATTTCTTTTGTTTTTTATTGTTTTGTTAATTTCTTATGTATTTTATTGTTTTTTCGACCTTTTGTTTTCTATTGTTTTTTTGCCAAAATTTGTTGCAGGCACTTTTTCAGGCTTATCTACACTAGAATTGATTAATTTCAATGCTTAAAAGTTGAAATAATCTAATTTATATCAATTTAACCAAAAAAACACAATATGCATTGGATTTGCACACGATATCATGAATTTTAGCTGTTTTTTGGTTGACTTGCATATGCAAAACATTACGTAACTTCAAAATGGTGTACCCGGACGTCGCAAATTTGGTCTCAAAATATGCGGGAGACTTCAATGAATAAAGTTGTGAAACGACGCGGCAAAATCTTTGCGCGTTGCGAAATCGTGGCGCGAAACGTCGTGGGGGGGGGTCAATTTGACCCCCCCACCTCAGTTAGAATAGGGTTAAAGGTCTCTTGATAACTTTGTCGCCAAAAATCTAAACAAGACTAAGGATTGAATCTCTAATGTACAGTGTACCACTGAACCTTTTTTTTTCATGCATTTGTTTACTTTATTTTTTTCTGTATATGTACACGTGTATGAAAGTGCATGTATGTCAAATTTTTGCCTATTCTGAGATAAAGTGTCATTGATGCGTGCTAGACATATTATTCACTTAATTCTATATTTGTAATGAGTACTCTTGTTTCATGTTTTCATGACTTGTGAAAAATTTTTGATTTTGTCATTCTGATTTCTTTTGCTCAAGTGTAGAAATAAAACTGTGAAATGAAATGAAAGTGTGTGTGGGGGGGGGGGGGGAGGGGGGAGGGAAATTGTCATATTACCGAGTTCCGTGTAACCAAATAAGCGTATTATCCCTTCAAGGTATTCAACAAGCTGCTATCATTGGCCACACAAGCTTCCCATCAGAAGTTCATGAGCAATGCCTGGAGCAACATGCTGGTGTCTACCACTGGGGTGAGTTCTCTTCAAACTGTGTGACAAAATTTTTATGTCACTCCTGTAATGTCGGGTGTTACAAATGCACTTTCCTACATGATTGTATCTGAGGCAAGAGAGGCTTTACTGTGGGGCTTGTGAAATAAATGGGTACGTGCCTGTTAACCCATTGAGTGCACAATGTTTCTAAATCAATCAATGTTTGTTCATAGAAACAGCACAGCAAGCAGTGCGCCTCTTCTGTATTGCTGATGCATGATGAGTAGTTGTCGCTTCATGTTTGCTACCACACTGTCTCTTCACCAACCCAGTTCCTGAAGTCGATATCGACGGTGTCGGGAAAGGACCTGAGGCTGTTCATTGACCGCTGGGTGTGCCAGGGCGGGATGGCCCAGTTCCACGGCAACTTCCACTTCAACCGCAAGAGGAACATCGTGGAGCTGGAGCTGAGGCAGGACCCGGGCCGGCCTGGGATCATGAAGTATGTGGTGAGTATGAACACAACCCTTGTCCCTCCCTACCTTTCATGCATTAAAGTGGAAAATAGAACTTTCTCATATGCTTGCAAAAACTGTTGGTATTTGCTCTAGAATGTACTCATATGTCTATAAAGAAATGTGTAAAATGATGCTGTGATTACACAGTTTCAATTTGGTAGTGACGAAAATGTGAAATATTAGCCGTCAATATCAACCACAGAAAGTTGTGTCGAAATTAGCACATGAAATAAGAATGAGTGAGTAGAGCATTGGACACGTAGCTTAGCAAATGACAATGTGTTAATACTCACATTTTACTCACCCTATAACGATTCTGTGTGGAATATGAACAATTTGGAAAAACTTTAAATGCTTTCAGTGTTTTAGACCCGCTACTGTTCTCCATACTGCAGGGTCCCCTAAAAGTGACGATTCAGGAGCTGGATGGATCCTTTGAGCACACATTACAGGTGGAGGATAATATGACCAAAGGAGAAATAACATGTCATTCCAAGAGTAGAAGGTGATTATATGTACAGTATATTTCATATGAAGTCTTCTTTTCAAGAGAGAACGTATGAATGTATGATATGTCTAACTGTTTTTCTGTTTATATATCTTTATGTCTGAGTGTTTATCAATCTGTCTTTATGTCTGTCTATCTACCTTGTCTGTCTTTCTGTCAGTCTGTCTTTCTGTCAGTCTTTTGACCTATCTATCTATGTATCTATCTATCTATCTGTTCATCCTTATCTATCTGGTTTGAATCTAGCTGTTAAAAACAAAATAGATATATTGTAGTATGTTTGTCATTCTTTGGGGAAATATTCATATGATTATGAATCTATCTGTGTATCTACACTACATGTAGCTATTGAAAAACAAATGTATAGGAATACGTTTGTCATACTTGTATGATTATTATGTGTAATACTAAATTGCCACACTTTTTGACTTTATGTTCCGATCACTACACCATTATACCCCTTCTTTATGCTGTAAAGTGAAACCTTTAAATCGCATGTATTATGATGCTGTCATCACATTATACAACACTGCCCTTATACTGTATGAGCCCAATACAATTATACACATACTTTATATGCCCCCTTCGCTACTTTGATAGGGAACAATGAAATTCAGTCTGATTTTATGGGCCAAGAGTGACCAAAAATCTTCAAAAATCTGGTCTATCAATATTGTTCTTTCAATTTTCTCTCATGATATTATGTAGACACAAGAAGAAGAAGATTCCACTCAAGAATGGGGAGGAGGTTGACATGGACCTGAGTAAAATGGAGTAAGTACCAGTTATTCCCTTTCTGCATTGATTCTGCTGAAAGTCTCATACTTGTAGTTCTATTCAGCAGGAAAAGTCTTCCTATTCACATAGAAAATTGAAAACTGTAGCATGCTTGTTTTGTCATTGGATCTGAATTGTCGCTTATCAGTACATCACTCAACTTGTATATCCATACGTCGTGTGAATATTATTGGTGTGTCTGAAAGCCCTGTTAGATAGTTTGTGAAATGCATTGTCTTTAATATTAGGTTGTGTCTGCTGACAGTACAGTGGACTGAATTCTACAAAAATTAATTTTTCCAGCATAATAAAAGAGCACTTGACTAACCGCTTTCAGAAAGCAGCGGGAATAATTACTACCGTTAAGATACTTTTGTCAGTATCAAGTTGATGGAATGTGTAATTTTCATGAAAAATTTATTTTTGTGGAATTCCTTTTATATTTTCTTTTAATATATCGTTGTCCAAACATACGTCATAACCTCTAGTAGTCTCCTCATCCAGAGGTTCCAACACCAAAACATATAAAATTCATAACAATCGATTGTCCAATTTTCCTCAACATTTCACTGATGTGTTTTACTAATGTTGCTGCTATTACTCAATCCACATTTCTCTTCGGGTTTGGGTTTCCTTTAATAAATGCAGTCAACAAGCATTTTTTTAAAATTTATTCAGCAAGTTAGTCTGGCCAGATTCCTCCAAGGTTTCTCTCTCTTTTGTTCTGTCCGTGTGTCCAGCCCTGACTCCCCGGTGCTTTGGATCCGTGTCGACACGGAGATGACCCTTCTGAGGGAGGTCATCTTTGACCAGCCGGACTACCAGTTCCAGTGCCAGCTCCGGTACGAGAGGGACGTGGTGGCACAGCTGGAGGTAAGATTTTCCGGTCATTTATGAATTCCATTAAAGTCATTATTTACCATTTCCAGATGAAACAAAAACCCAGCTTTTACTGCTTAAAAGGGCATTGTACCGGTTTTTAATTTTTTTATATGTTGTTCTTTTAATTCTAAAAGACCCAGCGGTGCAAACAGAATCAAAATTTCATAACGATTAAGTCCGTAATTTAATGTTAAAAATGGAACTTTTTGGGTGAGAATTATGCTAATGATGTCACAGGTGCTCTCTCTATTACTGATTACAAGTGCTCGCATATGCGTGTGTTAATTCGTATCGAGTAGCAGACGACGCTTAGGCCTAATTTAGCTAGCAGGCGGCGCTTGTGTACTGTTCTATCCATGTAGATATCTCAAATTTCACTAAACCAAATCGCACCAAAATTACAGGATATACTTCATAGCATATTTCAAAGTATTTTCTTATATTTGAACAAAATCAGTAATCGAAAAGTATCAATATTGACGTCGACTTTCAAGTCGTCACTCAAAAAAAACTCACTCTTCGCGAGAGATCTTGGCGAACGCAAGATGCACAATCTAGAACTGAAGTTAGCTGACTAGTACTGTGCGAACGGGGAATTTACGCGAAAACTAAACTCAAAAGTGTGATGATTTTTGCGACTTGTGTGATATAGGAACTACATTTTTCATTCAACTTACCACAAATAATTTGTAAATTTATTTATTGCCCCCGATTACTTGAAAGATTTGTCTCATGATATTAAATGGCTAACTTCAGTCTGTGCGTGCGCAGCAGGTAGGGAGGGCCTGGCCGCAATCACTCGTGTTAGTCGTAGAGCAGATTATTTTTAGCGACGCCGACAGGAAAGTCGACATCTCCACTTACGCTTCCCGACATGTGATTTGTTTCCAATTAACGTGAGCTGTTGGATATGAATCATAAAGTATTTCCTGTGAGTTTGGTGCCATTTGGCAAGGTGAATTTTGAGATACAGTATCTACATGGATACGGAAGTACGCTAGCACTATACCTACACCAGCGCTGGGATCGCAAAGCGGTGACACTGTGTTAGAATCTACGTGGTCAGGCCACTCTTCCGAGATATGGGTCCTAGTAGGCCTACTGAAACAAACTGTTAGATCTAACATTAGTCCTTGGTGTAAATAACACCACTATGAGATTTATCTTGACTACAAAACATCGGAAATCCATAAAGCAGATACCTTACCTGAAAAATCCAGCACAGGAACAACAGTGCCTGCAGGACAAGGGTCCAGATCTAGATCTGGAGTCTGGACTTTCATCTGGACTTTCTTCAAGTTCTGGCAGCAGGGGTATGTAACGTTACGCTGTGCCTTATTAGCGCTGTGCACATAGGGCCTACAGCTGCAATGTCGACAGTAAGTGAGTGTAGGGCCTACTCATCAAAACTTGGACTGCCACGTAGAACCTACTCCTTGACTGCTCAGTAGTCCTAGTCCTAGTTCTAGTATTTCAGAGTCTATGTGTACAGGGTACCGTTTTCATCTTACTAAGCGTAAATCGTGCGTGGCGTTGAAGAGAGTCTATCTACATTTGGATTTAGATTCACTCAGCCCTCATCTACGTTAGATAGTTTGAACTGGCGAACCATCGCTCGATCATGATCATCAATGCGTAACGTTACTTACACACAGTCTTCTATGGGCAGCACATTCGGATAACAATGCCAATTTAATTTTGCATATCTGGAATTTCCCCACAAGTTTTATCTAAATAAAAAGCTGTTGAAGAGATTGCTTTTAAAGATTAATAGATATTGTTTAACATGTTTATTATAGCTCCATATTGCAATTATACTAAATAACAGCTTTTGCAGTACTTCGTGTGAGATTTCATCAGTAAATTGGCATTATGTAGTTCGTCTTGCCTAAGTTGGAGTTGTTCACCAAGAGCACCCATGACGTAGGCCAAATTGTGTGGATCATTCCATGGCTTGCTCGTTTTCATGTTTTTCAAAAATTCATCACAGACTTATCCTGGGTTATAGAATCCTCTCTTTCCAGTAGTAGGCATCAAAAAATGTAGATTAGAATTATCAGACAATTAGAAAATGTCAGTACAGTTTTCTTTTAAAAATACTTGTAAAATGTGAGTTAGGAATAGAAACAACGAATGTAAAAAATTGAATCAGTATAATTAAATCGTTTACCATTAGGAGCAGTGATTTAAAAATGTTCAAGTTATCACATTTGATGCTTATGTGTATAGGTCAGTTGTATGACAAAACATCCTACCATGTAATAATTTTGCTATAGCGCCCAAATATAAGGAGATGTCACTATTTTTTCGTGATAAACCGTAACTGTAGACACTTTATTCTGGAAAAAATTTTATTATTACTACAAGGTTGTATTGTTCACAGTTTGTACATAACAATATTTAACATTGATTACATTTTTGCATTGGTGGTTTCTATCCCTAACTCACATTTTAGAACTGTTTCGAAAGCACTTAAGTTGGGTTTTGGTTTCATCTGCAAATGGTGCTAGAACAGAGCGTGCCCTGATGGGCTCACAAACTCTTTTGTTGTACACTATAAGGGCACCCTAATGGGGTCACCGAAAGCCAAAATCTAGTGAGCTCAGCCTTGATTGCTACATCACGTCTTCATACGAGTTTGATAGCAACAATAAAAAGTGCACTACCAAGTTGGAAAAAGGTAAATTAGATAAATATACATGCAGTTTTGACACAAAGAACAGATATTGATAGAAGAAAAAAAAAGTAACTTTTCTGGTCATAATACAAATTAAACATGAATTTAGGCCATGAATGCAGACATTCTTGTCTTCATTTTGGGAATCTGGTATACCAAAAATGTTCGGTAAGAACAAAACACTACTTCTTTGACAAAGAAATTTGTTGAAGTTGAAAAATACACGCATAGTACCATGGATCCCAACTTTATAGAAAGACCCATATATGTTTATAGATGGGTTGTGATATCATATCTTCAAGTAAGCATGAATTTTTGGTAATAATTCCCACCTACCATTGAACTTGCCTTCAGGCCCTGGAATGCCTCCGCAAATTCCCCAGTCTGGATACGACAAATGCTCTGAGTGATATCATCCTCAACCCCTGCTGCTTCTACAAAGTGAGAATAAACGCCTCCTTCTGCTACGCACAGGTGAGCAGTTTGTTCCTATTCCTCTCTATATGACTACACGCCCTCCACTTTACCCACGGATATCCGAGGTCATCCAGACAGTTTGTGTGGAGACATTAAGCCATTGAAGACTAGTCCCGAGTATACATAGGCAGGTGTCTATGGGAAATGCATGTTATAGCATAAATCAGCCCATCCTCAATGGGTTAAGACTGTAAATATAGCTGTAAATCCTTGCTCTTTCTATTAGTCTGGAGCACTGATGTCTTAAAGATAATATAAAGTTTTGGTACCCTGAATTTCCTTGTCTTAGTTTGTGTTTCAGGTTAAAGTACCTTTCATATAACTAACACTGTGAGACTTACTCGCTCCAAAGTGCTCTCATGTCTTAGTAATCATGCAATAATGGTTTCGTACCAGAGCCGCCGCCATACGGCGGCGAGGTAGTACACATATTGTACGAAACCATTATTGCATGATAACTGCGACCAGCAGCCCCATACGCATAGCCAACTGCGACCAGAAGCCCCATACGCATAGCTAAATGGATCATGGATCATGACAGATATAGTATCGCGAGTTATTATCAACTTAAAATCCAAAAATTTCTTCAATTTGAAGACTTACCAGTTAAGTTGAAGTATTGAAAACAGGCTTCGGACAACGTTTGGTTCTGTCAATAGTCCCTTTCTGTTCGAATTGATGACTGAATGTGACTCGGTCGAGAGGACCTTGGGAGAGCTACACTGAATTGACGGCCAGCGCATGCACACACAGACATCTTATCCGTTCATGGATTTGAAATTTGTGCGCATGTGATGTGTGCGCATACGCTGGCTGTAGTATTCAGTGTATGTAGCTCTCCTAAGGTCCTCTCGATCGAGTCACATTCAGTCATCAATTCGAACAGAAAGGGACTACTGACAGAACCAAACGTTGTCCGAAGCCTGTTTTCAATACTTCAACTTAATTGGTAAGTCCTCAAATTGAAGAAATTTTTGGATTTTAAGTTGATATTTACCCGCGATACTAAATCTGTCATGATCCTGAATGCTACAATGCGAAGCCCCATTACGCTATGCGTATGGGGCTGCTGGTCGCAGTTAATTGCATGATTACTAAGACATGAGAGCACTTTGGGGCGAGTAAGTCTCACAGTGTTAGTTATATGAAAGGTACTTTAACCTGAAACACAAACTAAGACAAGAAAATTCAAGGAAACTTTTGAGGTACCAAAACTTTATATTATCTTTAAATGGTGAATGTGTGTTTGTTTGTTTTCCTGAGTACTTTAGATTGTTACAGATGTTGAAAGTTGTGACCTCTCGTTTATTGTACCGATGTTTCCTCTTTGTGCACTGAGATTTTTGAGGCACTATTTCAATTTTCATTCATCTATTTCCTGTGAGAGTCTTGTTTTCATGGTCTCTTCTTCCCATACTGTGTCCACCAAATCCTCATTCCATCTGCTGTACTGTTTAGTATTAGCATGCTGATTTTGCTGTTTATGCTCATTCTTGTGCTTGAGCTGCCACTCAATTCATTTTCCTGGAATAAAACAAAGTAAAAAAAAAAATGCATGTTTTGTAGCATTTGTCTACATCACTGCCTGCATATTCTGCTTTTTCATATAGGAGTTCAATCTTTCTTTTTTTTTGACATGAAGCTTCAAAACTTTTAATAATTATGTGGTCTGTATAGATTAAATTTGCAAAATCTTTTTCACGTAATAGGTGATATTACTGTGAATTTGATCCTGTGATAAATGTAAAGATGTAACTCGTCTTCTTAAGAGTCTGTATATTTCTGTTCGATCTCCCCATGAAGTTTTTGACAGACCGGCCAGTGTGCATTCAAAGGCACGACATCGAATCTACACGACATCATCTCTCACTTGTTCAGAGAGCACAGTTTATTTGATCTGTTTTCCGGGGCTGCAACTTTAAAATTCCTGAAACACATTAGTATGGAATTGGTGTCAACGACAGTAAGATAGTTTATAGCTTATCACTTCTCCCACATGCGTCAACAGGTGTCCAACGAGATGGCAGAGTCCTTCAGTGGTCATACCGCCCTTATTGCCATGTTTAGGAAACTCTACAGCTCGTATTCTTGCGAGGACATTGTCAAGAGGAACAAGTTCTCTGACTTCAGGGCCTACTTCATGCAGAAGGTAAATCCCTTGCTCTACAAATTGTGAATAGTACTGTCCCTACCAGGATGAGCATATTACTAGACTATATAAAGTCAGGTTATTTTATTCCTGTTCATGATATTATGAGAAGTCATTTTTCTGTAAGTTTGTTGTTTTTTTTTAATGAAAAGGCAGTGTGAAATGGTTGAGATAAAATGAAATGTGCATAAGGCTTTACTCAATTTTGCATGTGCAGTATATATAAAAAGTATGCTGAATAGTCAAGGACCACAGTATCAATGTGAAAAATAAAGTGTGATCCTTTTATAGGAGAAAGTTAAGTGATTACCACCTTGAGGTTGGGGCATTTGCATTTTGGGTTGTAAGACTTCTGTACTTTTATTTGGGATTATAACATTTGATTTGCAAAATGTATGAAATTAAAAATGCAGAGAGGTATGCCACATATACAGGGGCTGAATATAGAGAATGGTGAATGGATTCCATTCCGTCTTTTCAATAGGCAGATGCCAGCTGCCTATCCAGTAGGACATCAGACAGAGAAAATTTGGTATAATCATCTATCATCCAAAGCATACATTCTCCAAGTTTTCTACAAAACATTGTAAGCATTTAAAGTACTTCTTGTTATCAAGTCATGCCTTCTGTTTGTTCTTTTACCAGGTGATCCCTCAAGCAGTTGGTTTGATTCGCAACAACCACTCTCTCTGTCCGAGGGAGAGCCTCTGTTTCCTGGTTGATCTCATTAAGTACAACGACAATGCCAAGAATAAGGTAAGATGACAAGACTTGTAGGCTTCTCCATTTATCAGTCCATATGTTTGTTTGTTTGTTTGTTTGTTTGTTGTTTTTGTATGCCAGAGTCTATATAACACTGTGTCTTTGCCTGTCCGCTTTGGAATTATTTTGGAGTCAAAAGGGTCCTGAATTTTCGATCCTAGCAGAATCTTCATCAGAGGCAAAATGACAAACAGGCAGGGAAAGCAATCACGTATATGGACTTCACACAACAAGAACAGTCAGGGACAGGCTAGGGACACAGAACAAAGAAAACAAAAGGAGAGGGTAGGAGGTCATGGGCAAGGAGCCCAACAGGTAAAGGGAGGGGATTAGAGCAGGAGGGTGGACAGACAAAAGGCAGAGGAGGGTCAGTAATGGTCCTGAGGACCATGGGGGCAACCATTGAAGGAAAAGGATGAATAGGGAGGCAACATCCAACAAGATAAGGAACAATGGAGGGATAAAGAAAGGAAAAAAGTAAATAGGCAACAGCAAGGGGAAGGGGGGGGGGGTCTGAGCAAACAGCAAGCCCTGATAAGGTGTACCAAGAAGAGGCAACAAAATGAAAGTGAGAGTCAACCAACAAATGCAAGTAATCAAACATATCAATGTATATATATACACAATAATGATGATAATAATTTTTCTTTGCTACGCTTGGAATTATTTTGTGATACCACAATTCAAGTTTCAAGTTTATTTCCACAAATTCAGTTAAAAAACACATACAGAGAGACAATCAATCAAAGTATACATAAACAAACCAAAATTATTTTAGGTAAATACATACATAATTATAGTCATAATTAAAAAGTGTGTGATGGAGATTGACATGAACAATTTGAGTAATGGTGATGGAAATCAGCAGTAGGCCATTGGCCTTTCAATAAATCAGTAACAATTCAAGGTAATACTTTGTTGGAAAAAAAAAAGATTTGATGTTAAACAAAGAAAGAGAGAGAGAGGGAGAGAGAGAGGAGAGAAGAAATATCAGTAATGATATACTCATACTTCTCCTGTGTTTCAGTGAAAAATTGGTATGAGTATCTTTGCATTTTCAGTCATCGGAACAGTTCGTTTTTTGTGCAAGTGGATAAGCTGTTGTATGCTTGTTGTGGTTCTTGCAGTCCCAGTTTGGTTCAAAGGGTGTGTGATATGTAGGATGTGATTTACAGTGTAGTATATGTCCACTCCTTCTCATTGCACGTTTCAGTTTTCTGACTGCTACTACCGTGCCAGCTTGATTGATGCTCTATCAAACACCATCACCCCGGCCGTTGCCATGGTGAACACCAGCGTGGAAAACCTCTCCCCGGAGACAAAGGTGAGAAATCTCAGATGTTAAATTCTCAAATTAGTGTTTGTGGCATACAGATGTCACCTCTAATCTACTCACAGAAAGTATACAGTTGTGTGCCATCTTTTACTTTCTTGATGCTATGCAAGAAATTTGGAGCAATTTAAATAATGTTTTTATGGCTTTGAATGACAGGGCTGTAATCATGAAAGATGTATATGAAGCAAAGCATCTGAGGTGATTATTTTGCTTGTCACGACTCTTTTAAAATGGTTGATATTTAGAATAGTGAAATTCTTGAGTCAAATTGCTTTTATTGCAATTTCAATTGAACTGATTGATGTAAGATGATAAAGATGATAATGATGATCGTGTTTAATGATCACGATGGGGAAAATGGTGAAGATGATGATGACAACAACGACGATGACAATAACAACGGTGAATAACAATGGTGATGGTGATCACCATGATAAGGATCATGATCATGACAATGATGATGCCAATAGCCATGATAATTATGATGATAACAATGACCACCTCACTCACCGAGATCCATTCCGTGAAGATGGTGATGGTGACATTGAAGATGATGATAATGATAAAGATGACGCTTGTGATGATGATGATGATGATGAAAACAGTGTTGGTGATGATGATGATGATGACGATGATGATGAAAACAGTGTTGGTGATGATGATGATGATGACGATGATGATGATGAAAATGGTGTTAGTGATGATGATGATGATGAAAATGGTGTTGGTGATGGTGATGATGATGATGATGATGATGAAAACGGTGGTGGTGATGATGATGATGATGATGATGATAACCATAATGATTATGATGATAAAAATGACCACCTTGCCCACCCAGATGGTGCTGGAGGAGGTAACAAGATGCCTAAACCTTGAGAAGCTGCTCCCCTGCTACCAGCATACCGTTACCATCAGCTGCCTCCGGGCCATCCGTCTACTCCAGAAGAACAGCCATCTCCCCAGCGAGCCCACCCTCTTCCAGGCCTACGCCCAATATGGCCACTTCATCAAGGTCCGGCTGGCTGCCCTGGAGGCTCTCGTGGACTATGTCAAAGGTAGGCATTGTGTGTGCTGAGCTTGCAGATTCTTTCTTTTGGAGTTACCAACTTTTATGTCCTTGGGCCCTCGTAATTCCGTCTTGATAGTTATGCACGTACCTCTGGCAGCCATATGTACTCTATAAGATGTAACTAGGTTGTTGTTGTTTTTTAAGAGGGAGTGAGATTTAGAACATTTGTATTTTTGTACATTGACAAAGTGTGCCAACAGAATTGGGGGGGGGATACTCAAATTTAAGAAAACAAAACAAAAAGTGTACTGTATGATGAACTGGCAATATAGATCTGAAAGGGCACTGATTTTTTTTTTTTTTTTTTTTTTTTTTTTTTAAACAGGTCTAGTGTAATATTGAACCATTTTCACATACCATTTAGAATTGTTCTTCTAGAACAATGGTATGCATGGTCTAATCACAATTTTAGTTGAAAATAGCTGGGCTTTCACAGAAAAACTAAATGAGCACAGACTCATATTTTTTTTCCACGTAAAAGGTCATCGGCTCCAATTCACGGCAGTTTCATGCAGCCATAACATCATGTTTTACAGAATATAAACCATTCCATTTTTCATCCCCTCCCCCAGTGGAAGCGAGTGCAGACATCTTTTCATGGCTCCTGGACACTGTAGAGCAGGACCCTGTACCAGTCATCAAGTGAGTTGGTTGAATGTCTTTCCTTCTTTCTTTCCTTCCTCCCAAACCTAGGAAGAAATTCATTCCTGTATATTTGTCAGTGTGTCTGTCGCACTTTCAAACTTGACGTCACTTGTGAGAATAAAATGGATGTGTGCATGTGTTTTGTACATCTTGGTACCTCCCCTTCAGGAGGTACATGTATGCTTTGGCCAGCATTTTTTTAGTTTGCTTGTTGGCAATATTTGTGTGCTACTTGAAAAGTTATGAATGGATCTTGATGACATTTTTCAACTAAATCCAATGTGATTAAAAGAAAAGGTAATCAGTTGTAGTTGGTAATCGTGGATGCGCAATTTTGTTTCTTGAATGATGCATGCATAGTTCAGTGGTGTTACTAACTCTGTGGCCTTAGCAGAGGTTTGCACTATTTCAGTGCTTCTATTTTTAGCATGGAACAATGTTAATTTTGACAGAGGAGCGTGGATTGTTGCCAATGGTTGGTTGATCGAGATTTTGTTAGTTAATAATTGTTTTCTCTGCCCCCAGACATAAGCTCCTCAGGATGCTGATAGACAACCCTCCATTCAGATACCGAGATGACTCCAAACTCAGTACCGATGAGCTGGTGGAGAGACTCTGGGCCTACATGAAGTAAGCCTCCTCATCTATCTCTCCTAGTTTTGAGCATTTGTCTTCCAGAACTGTACCTTGTAGCTTCCTTTTTTTTTTTCTTTTTCTTTTTTTTGGCCATGTACCATAAAGGTAAAAGGGGAAATTCCCCCAATATATTAGAGGATTCAGTGAATGAAGGAAGTTGAGTGCGACATGCATTGAAAGATTGAGGAAAATCAGACAATGTATTCAACCGTTAAGGATTTGTAATACATGTATGTTGCTTATTCCCATATGGTCGTTGGGGCGACAAGACCTCATATCTACAAAATGTCAAATGTTCAGGAGAGCCAAAAAACATGGCGGCCAAAGCACTATAGCAAATGGGATAGCCTTTCCTTTGACTTGCCGCGGTGGCTTCATTTTTTGAGTAAGACAGTTGGGATTTGGACAGGACATCACTTAACCCATTATTTGACTATTTATCCAAAAAAGTCATTTTCACCAAAATTGCAGATACAAGGTCTTGTCACCCCAGCAACGAATTATGCTTGTGTATCTTCATATCCTATAGTATTTGAGAAAAAGGAAAATTTGTGGACAAAACCAAATGGTGAGCTGTTCAACGCATACACAGGGTTGCCAATTTCTCTTACTCTCTAAACTGTTACAGATCAAAACTTTTTTGCTGGTATCTATTTTTTTTTTTTAGTGATTCTACTTCGATCTCATTTTCTGTTTTCATACAAAGCAACATAAAATCAGGATGGACTTTCGCTTCAGAATATGGAAAGAATCTTACTACTGATGAATGAACAATGATGCCATTTTTATTCTACTCATGCTTTTGTCTTTTGAAGAAGTCTGGTATCATAAAATGTGTATCTTACTAGAGTCTGCTTATTTAGCACTTTAACACTGATCACTATGAGGAGATTGCATCTGCCTAGAATCAGAAGTCATTCCTCATTTGTTTGTTTTTGTTTTTATTCTCTTCTTGTTGCTAGTTCTGGCACGTCACACGACTCGAGGCTTCGCTGTGATGTGGTGGATTTCTTCTTTACGCTGTATGGCAAGACCAGGCCGGCTTGTCTCCCACTACCAGAGGTACAACCTCTTTATAACTCTTTGCTTCACGTGGGTCAGGTTCTATCCATGCAGAAAGCTATTTGTGGGTTAATCAATGCATGAGAAATGGAAAACCATAAAAACATAAGAGATATATATATATATATACAATGCAAAACATTAGAACAAAAGTGACAAGTTTATTGTTGTGAGCAGGAAATTGAGTAGTTATAATAACAGAGATGATTCCTGTAATTTTTTTAAATTCTCATTTGAGAAACATTCTTCATTTTTACACAGTTTCCATATGTTTTATACTTCTTTAGGTTGAAATTATGGACACATTTCATATATGCATAATAAATTATTAATTGCAAATCATTAAAAGGAAATGCATAAATACATACGATAGATGGCAAAACAAAGGTTTCAGAATGCCTTTAGATAAAACACATTTTGGAAAATGGTCATTAAAATCAAATTGACTTAAATTGAATTGTATATATTTGACTCAAAGCTTTGTGTGTCTGGTCACTTCACTCTTCAATTTCAGCTTGGCTTTGTAGTCAACCTGAAAGAGAGAACGACTGCCGTGAACCCGTCCATCATCCCAGACGAACCGACGGAACGAGACGGTGGGGAAACCGGGGTGAGTAGGAGATGTCATATATTTCATTTCTCCTTTTGAGGCGTCATCCAGTTGTTGTAAGACAGGAACGCTTAAAGGGGCTGTACAGTACTGGTTGAGGTGGGGATTCATGATTTGAACATTCCTCAGTGAGATAATGAGAAACCTCTTTTGAAATATGAAAGAGCATGTAATTTTAAGAAGGATTCAATGTTTATTTGATGAAAATTGGTTTTCAAATGGCTGAGATGTCAAAAAAAAAGTGATGATAATAAAAGACTACAGGCCACGCCTTTTATTAGGATCTCTTTGTTTCACCTTGTTTTTGGATATCTCAGCCATTTCAAAACCTATTTTCATCAAATAAACTTTTGATACCCCTTATAATTGCATGCTCTCTGACATCTCATAGAGTGGTTTCTGAATATCTCGCAAAACGCTAAAAGCTAAATCCTCACCTCGACCAGAACTGTACACACCCTTTAATTTCACTGCCCTTCTGCGCTTTCTCGCAAAAAAGAAGAATGCCTCAGAGGTAGGGTGATCAACCTTTAAAGTACACCGTAAAATTTAGTTTGCGCAAATAGAAGCAAAACTTTGAAACAGTTTGATCAAATTCTGAGCAATACTAAAAGAATTATGGTTTTTAGGGGTTTTGATCAATCAAGCACAATTTGGAAAAAAAAACAACCAATTGTAATTGATGACAGAATATATTTTTTGCAAGGAGGAGTTGTCAAGAAAAATATTCACAATGATTGCTATATGGATGCATGCACTATTGGAAATTTACTTGATTGGAAAATGAACTGTTCTTACTTCAGAGTACATAGAGTATTAATACAAAGTAAACGGGAAGGGGGCGGGAATGAAGGCGTGTGTCACATGACAGCATTACCAATGTTTATTTGATCTAGATTTCAGAAAATCATGACTTTTTCAGTTTTGATCAGAGTATGCTCAAACTTTCACTGTCATGTTCGTCAATATTCCCTGCTTCTGTTCACAGAAACAAATTTCGATATGGTAGAATTCCCCTTTAAGTTTTGGATCATTACTCAGCATATCTCAAGCATCGCTCGTTTTGAAAAGAAAACCAGCCTTCAAGAAACTTCATTGTACAGTAATCAGAACAGTAAACAGATGTAACAAAACATACCATTTTTGGTCTGTAAAACTGATTACAAAACATACCATTTTGGGTCTGTAAAACTGATTGATAACAACCTACAACGTACGTAGACACTGAATCTTGTCCATACTTCTTCTTTTTTTCTGCACCAGGTGTTTCAGGGAGATGCCTATGTTGATGCGGACAGTGACAGCGACCAGGAGAATACCCCGAGAAACCATTCCTCCTCGTCGCCGGGCGTCGCCTCACCTCGGGTTGCCAAGCGGGAAATGTCCTCGCCAATTGATGTTGAGATGGAGGTGGAGACTGTCCTGCCAGTAAAGGTGGGTGATATCTTTTCCCACCTCCCCCCACATATGTGACCGTGCATCACAAAACCAACAAAAAGTCACATGCCTTGATTTTATGCAACGATTCAAAATAGTTGAAACAGGTCAACCAAGTCAATCTTTAATTTTTCATATTTTCTGAAAGAGCTGTTCTTCATCTTCATTTCTTCTTAGTTTAGGACCATAAAAGGAACGGGAAAGTGTGTTTTCAGCATTTTTTCTACAACCCTTTTTTCTATGAAGTAGCGAGATCAGGTATGTCTTAGAGGCCCCTTTTCATTTCCTGAAAATCCTGTGCACACTCTTCACTTTCAACTCTCAAAACTTTTGAAAGGATAATTCTAATGCTTTGAAAGTTGCTTTAATCATGGAGAGAATGTGTTAATAAAGCATGGTCAATTTCAGCCTTAATCTTATAATCCCTTCATTGTTGTTGCTCTGATGGTTTACATCCTGGTTTTTGTGCCATTCATCCCACAGCTAGCATGGCTTGGTAAAGATTAAGTGCTTGAATAAACCTTTTATTTCAGAGCCTCCTTTCTCAGTTTACACTCTCCAGAGTGTGCGCTTTCTTTCCAGTATTAGGATGGATTAGGAGAGTCCATTTGAATTGAGTTATACATCATTTTAAAGCGTGGATTTTAGGCACTATCACAAACTGATATGAATCCTTCCTTCCCACACACCAGAGAGAGAGGTTGGACAGCGAGGAACGTGACCCTCTGATGTCAAGTCTAGGTCAGACTGAGGTCAAGATGGAGGTCAGGGAGAGGTCACCATCATCTCCTCTTGAACCAGGTGAGCTTCTTTAATCCTTCTCCACCCTAAGAATACAGAGGACATGTGTCATGGAATAATTAAAGGGGAAATCCAGTCCAAACATAAGTTATTCTAATAAGAAAGAGTAAAAAATTGCGAGTTCAATAGTAAAGTTTTGATCGAAATCGGATGAAAAAAAAGGAAGTTATGACATTTTGAAGTTTCGCTGATTTTTGTTTCTTTCAGGAAACAGTTCTTGAACAATCAATATGAATTATGCAAATGACAAAGTGAGCATGGCATCCCCGCACAACTTACAATTGTACTATATAGTTTGTACATAAAATTTTGGAAATTTCCAGTTTTTCATTCAAACATAATTATGCCTGAGGCTCAAATCCTCGTATATCCATATACTGATCACTATTCTGAAGTTATTCAACCAGGAATAACATCATATTTCAGACTTCAGTGAAGAAACATTGAATTTTTGTCTTTGTCTTTTTTTTTTTTTGTACACCATCAATGGAAAATTGTGAGGTTATGACATGGTTAGCTCACTCATTTGCATATTCATATCAACTGTACAAGAACCGTTTTGCAGAAATTAGCAAAACTTCAAAATGTCATAACTTCTTTACTTTTCATCCGATTTCAGTCAAATTTTTACCATTAAACTCGTAAGATTTTACTCTTTTTTTTATCTGATTAATAATCTTATATTTAGACTAGATTTCCCCCTTGATCTTGAAATCACACTTCAGATGATAGGTTGCGACGTAAGATTTTTTTTTTTTAAAGCTCTGCTCAGATGTTGAAAGAGAATATTCTTAGCTTTAGCACGATGTAATAATGATGATAATGATACATGTATCGCATAGTGCATTTTCTATACGCATACACTCTAGAGTGAGAAATGTGACCCGTCATTGACTATGATAGATCAATATTGAAGTGCATGTATTTATGAAGTAAAACTGAAACCACATCTTAACATGTAAGTAGTTTGTTTTGCTCTGTACTGTTTATTTGTATGCATTGTTCTCTATTTGTATCATTTTCCATTTTCATTTCTTTTGAGCACTGTGAGCATTTGTGTGGATATAGCACTCTAAAAGCATAGCCAGTATTATTAGTGGATATTCCATATGAATGGAATGAATGATAAAACTTCTGACTTCTGGGAATGTGACTAATGAAAAGACTGTCTGAGTTTAAAGGGACTGTACCGTACTGGTTGAGGTGGGGATTCAGGTTTATAACATTCCTAAATGAGATAATGAGAAACCTCTTAAGAAATATGAAAGAGCAACTGTACATGTAATTTTAAGAAGGATTCAACGTTTATTTGATGAAAAATTGGTTTTCAAATGGCTGAGATATCAAAAAAAAAAAGTGATGATAATAAAAGGGGACAGGCAACGCCTTTTATTAGGATCGCTTTGTTTCTCCTTGTTCTTGGATATCTCAGCCATTTCAAAACCGATTTTCATCAAATAAACTTTTGATACCCCTTAGAATTGCATGCTCTTTGACATCTCATAGAGTGGTTTCTGAATATCTCGCAAAACGTTAAAGGAGACCTCCGGATGATTTCCAGATTTTTACATTTGAACAACTATAAATTAGTTATACTGAGGACACAGTTTCAGAATTTGTGATAATTGGGATAAAGAATAAGAATATTTTCAAAATTTAGAACAACTTGCAATGAACAAGGTTGATGACATGGCAGAGTCACCATAAGAATGCATGAGTTGGGGCTCGAGGAAGCAGAACAAAAGAAGAATGCATGCATAGATTATACACAGTTGAACTCGCAAGCAAGCGGTATTGTAATGGAATTACACTGCTACATTTCTGAAATATGTGAACCTCCTATGTCATCATCCTTGTTCAGTGTAATTTGTTTAAGGTTTTTCAAATTATTGTTTCTCTGCTCAAGAACCACAATAAATTTCACAAATCTATACATGGAGTTGTCGATTTATGTACTACATGATGTGGAATTATGAAAATCGTCTCGAATGTCCCTTTAAAAGCTAAATCCTCACCTCAAACAGAACTGTACACACCCTTTGATATTTGTTGACATGCATAACTTGTGCATAAATCATGGCCACTATTTCTCAAATATGTTTAGTAGTTGCTGGTGACTATGAGAATCAAATGTGCCCAGGCTAAAATGAAATGAAGGTGAAAGATTGCCATTTCTTTCTGGTCAAGATGAACTCAAAATTATCAAAAACCCATTCAGTTGTCCATCCTTGATGCCTCTTGTAATAAGGCTTATGTGTTCTCTCTCTCTTTTCTCCTACACCAGGAGAGCTGGATGACAGTTCCCGGGACAGCTTCACTGCCGTCGCCAAGGCAACCCCTCAGCCCAGCTCCCCCTCCTCCTCCTCCATACACAGCCTCCACCGGGACGACTCGCGCTCGTCCCTCGCCAGCGACCCCGGCAAGGGCGCCGCCGGTCACCACTACCACCACAAGAAGAAGAAGAGTAAGCACCACAAGCACCGCCACAAACACCGACACGACAGGCCGGACAGGCAGGACCAGTCATCTCCGATCCCTCACATGTTTGACTGATCTGAAGAAACATGGGATATGCATTTGAGTTCGAATTCTGCATCCAACAGCTCCAGCTATAGTACCAGACAGTAACTATTTTGTGTTGCTCATGCATCAGTGAGAGATTAATATTGCAGGAAAGGGACATTGTCGAGCTATAATGCCTGCAAACGGTTCATGAAGTCTTGCACCACAGGTGAAAAGAGGAAGGCTGTATGCGTCTGACTTTGTATCCTTCAATAAGTGAAACTCCAATCATCTCTTGGTTGACTTGAATCAGTATTTAATCAATAGAGTATTGTCAAACAGAGTGATACAATGCTTCAAAGACTTGACTTAAGGTGAGAAAGCTATGGATTTTAACCCGTTGAGGACAGGCTGATTTGCTATAAGTACGCATTTTCTGTAGACGCCTGCCCGAGTACGCTCGGGACTAGTCTTCAACAGATCAATAGTTTCACGTTTTCAAGACACAGAGATATTCAGGTGTGAGTTTCTTCAATTTGACTCCCTCTACAAATTAAATTTGTGAAGATCGCAACTGCTGATCTGTAAATTAGCAAACATGTTGGAAAAAGGAACCAGTGGGACTAGAACCTATCATCTACTGCTTTCCGGGCAGCGACACTATCACCAGCTGGCAGTGACACGATGAACATGGAACAAATACCCAAGCTCCGAAATTCCGACATTGTTAGGTTAAGTAGTCCAAGGCGGACGAGGCATAATAAATGCTTTGTTGTGATCTTAACAAATTTAATTTGTAGAGTGAGACAAAGAAACTCACACCTGAACCTTCACCCCTCTGAAAAATACCTTAATTTCTTTCACACAGAGATATTGTTCAAAATTACATATGCAAATTAGATGGCATGATGTAATCATGATTTACATAATATATCATCATGTTCACACCAATAGGAAGTTGTCAGGCAGTGACATGGACACCTCATCTAATTTGCATAATATGTGGTTGCTATGGAAAATACACCTTCATGAAGGCATGTGGACATCCGAAATTTCATTGCTTCTAATTTCATATTTCTGATTTTCGTGATTGATTTTTCTACTTTAATCAAAGCCAATGTGAGCCTGGATGATTAAAGCAGGGAGTAAAGCATGGGATGTTGGTAATTTTGTCTACTCAGCACACTGTTCTGGAGTCGCTTGCAAGATGTGAATGGCTTTCAAAGGCCAGTGACGAAAGTTGTATTATTTCTGGTGTACATTGTATTGTAAATATCCTTTTCTAGCAGTGCATATTAAATTGTTGGGCAGAAATCATCAGATTTCTACCAAACTGCAACATTGTGCAACTGATTTTGTCATGTAACTCTTCTAGCATATACAATGCATTTTGGTTTTGATATGTAACAAGTATTGCTTAGAGATGTGTGTGTGTAGGCCTTTGAGTGTATGACCATTGTACACGTGTATGTGTATCACTAGTACATTGTGAAAGAAATATGAATCTTGCTGTAGGTTGATACTGGAAAGGTAGTAGGAAAGTCGTAGTTTTGCTGCGATTCTTTGTAGTCGTGTCTTGGCATTGATTATCTTGCTTTTAATAAACCCGTTGGGGATGAGTCCCGAATACTCATGGGCAGGTGTCTATGGGAATTTTAGCAAAATCAAACCGTCCTCAACGGGTTGATAATTTCCTGTGGTAGTTCTTCCCACAGCAACATGGTCACAGCTGGTACCAAAACTGCATGTCCCAATTTTACTATGCGCTCCTTCCCTTTTCTGCCATTTGTTTGCATGATTTTTTATTTATTTTCTTTTCCATGGGGGGGGGGGGGAGGGGCCTTTACAAAATGGTGAAGTATCATGTGATCATGTTCATCCAATCACTGCTTGGTATTTGACTATCCCTAAAGCAAACCTTCCAACCATTCTGGATTTAGAGGAAATAATCTCAATTTTGAGGAAATAATCTGACTTTTGGCCATACCCAACTCTTGTTCCAATAGGATTTGTTCTATTTTTCTTTGGTAATTTTACAACACATGTCTATCAAAGAGAACTGCTCTGACTTTCTTTCCTCCTTTTTAGCCAAATCATTTTTTTTTTTCAGTCAGAAAGGTTGGGAGGTCTGGGTCACGATATCCACAGGTAATGGATACGTAGCACATGTTGCACAGCACACATTGATGTCATGTTGACACACAAATATTACACTGCACTGCCAAAAAATCTGAGATGCACAAATACGAATGGTTTTATTTCTCTTGACACATTTTAAAAATTGTACATTTATTTTCTTGTCTTTCTCCTTTTTTTTCAACATATCCTGCATACATTTATATTGCAAGAACATGTACTGGGTATTAACTTTCATCACATTATTGTATGACAAATTACAAAACAACAACATAAATCTTTTTGGTTCTTTCAGGGGCCCGTTTCATAAAACTTGTCATCAGTGACAACTGCCACATTTCTATGGCAAATTTGCTCTCAGCCAATCAGATGCAAGGATTTCAGTAGCTTGTCACATCTATGACAACTTGTCACTGATGACAAGTTTTATGAAACCGGCCCCAGTTGTCAAGAGTACTCTCAGTCATATTTTCCCAGTATGAGTACAAAAAACACACACATGTTTTTCAACACAACAAATACATTTGTTTTTTAATGGCATTCACAAGAGATGAAAAGTACCAGACAGTCATGTCATGTTCATATTTACTTTCACAGGTAACATCACATTTGCAATGCTGTTGCATGATAACAATACATTGATAAATACATTTTGTATTCTGACATACCTCGCACAGAAATGTGCACTATTCTGGACTAACCATAGGCAAATACAAATTAAAGGGTCTAGAATTCTGTGTTTCTTTAATAGAGAGCTATAAATTATGGTGGGAGTACAGGATGTGAAATGCTTCAGAATATAAAGAAGAAGAGCACAACCAATGAAATCCTCAAAATACATGTATGGCAATATTCGTCTACTTCATTCTCAAAATTTTGTGAGCAACATTTTGACTTAATTCTTTTCATTTTTCACTTTGCAGGAAAAAAAGCATCGGAGAGG
The DNA here is from genome assembly GCF_964275005.1 of Diadema setosum. Lineage (NCBI taxonomy): Eukaryota > Metazoa > Echinodermata > Echinoidea > Diadematoida > Diadematidae > Diadema > Diadema setosum. The sequence continues at coordinate 6,234,208 of NC_092694.1, read as the reverse complement.
TTGGAGAGGTTGGAGAGGCCCAAGGGTCATAGTGATTTTGATTGCTTTTTTCCAACCCGGCTCCTCAGGGAAGCTCAACAGGGAAAGCCTGACACTTTGTTTTCTTGTGTTTTGATTTTTTTCTGTTATCACTTATATTGTTTTGCAATTGCCGAATAAATAATAATAATAATAATAATGATAATAATAAATCCTTCAATATTTTTGTGTCAATGTACCCAGTTTGATCAACATAAAAATATGTGACACCTGCCTTTATAGCGGCCTCATGCCGTATACAGCCACCAAAAACTCCTCCGAGAGGAAAGCCATGTTAAAGATCCTGTGCACACCGGCCACCAATTTTGTATACCGTGGTAGATTTCAACATGTACAGCTGTATATTATATTATACAGTATGGCGGCCAAGATCCATACGAGTTTGGGGCAATAATTCAGTACATTTTTCGTCCGTGCCGGTCATGCATGGCGAACAGTTCAAAGGTCGCCACCATGGCATTCTCCTGCCATACCGGCACAGTCATGCACTTGTGAAAAGCGTGCTTGCTGTACTACATTTGTATACACACTCGCATGCAATAACCGCATTGTTGAATGCTTGAATGTAACACATGCATGCTGTATACACATACATGTACAGTAAGTATGTACATGTATACAAAGATTATACATGTGTGTGATACATATGAAATATCTTAGAGCCTGTCTATAATTACCATTCTTCATCTTCCTTGGGTGGCTGCTACAAGACAGGTTTGACTGTATGAATATTATGACACTGTATTAGGCCTTAAACTTGCGTGCTAGGTACAGTGTACACTAAAAATGAATTTCATGTACCGGTACATGGGAAATGATTAATTGCTGAAAAAATTTCCTTTGCTTTTTTTGCTTGCTAATATACTACATGGTACATATCACATAGTGAATCTACAAGTTGTAGCAAGCTCTTGAATATAAAGTACTTGCATGGCTCACAGCTACATGATTTAAGATTGATTGCCTTTACATTACAGACCTGCTCCGAATGCACAACTTTATAACAAAGTGTCTACAATGTACGCGAACACCAACTGAAATCAGACACATCTTTATAGATTCCTCACTTTATACTGGTGGGTTTGAAAAATCACATTTACTGAAAAAAACAACAACAAAACAATGCCTGCACTTTGATCTTTGAGTTGGAAATACATTATAACATTTTATATTCCACTTTGAAGTAAACTTTGACCTACTGCATAAAATATTTGACTGACATATAACTACATCAGCTGTCTCTTCTATAATTAACATGATACATACTGCAATATAAGTACCAAAAGACTATTTTCTTTAACACATTCTGCTACATGTATATTTCATTGTCAAAACCTGATAACACATAATAGAAACATGTCAACATGACAGAAACATATACAGTATAAAATATACAAATTTTATATTCAAATGTTAACCACAGATATCAAGCATCATCGATTGAACATACAGTACAAGTATATATATTGTAGTTTTTTCATTTTTTTTTTCAAACCTCTTACATTTTCATCTCCCCCAAATTATTCCTCACTAATTTTACTCTCTCTCTCTCTCTCTCTCTCTCTCCCACACACACACACATACAACACACACACATTATACAAACACAAACACACTATATTTCTCACTCTTCAACCTGATAAAGGTAGTACTGGCAATATACACCACACTTTCAATATTAACAGAGTTACAATTTACATAATAAGTATGTTATGAGCATAGGCCCTACGGATCATTACTTGATCACAATGAACATTTTCAAGAGAAAAAAATATACATTTGTATGTCATCAGAATAATAAAAAATATATAATATCATTTTCATGTAATATCATTGCTCTGATCTATTCAGTCCCTTTGTCAAATGATAATCATCGTCGTAGAACATAATATTATACTCTATTTTTCTGTCGATACAGAGTTGTTTCTCCATTCACAAAATCACCACTAAATACCGTACACAACACAACATCCTTGAGTAGCTAAAAATGAACATCAAAATTGGCTGTATGTGAACAGGGCTCTATTTTTCTTTGCATGTTTGAAGAGATTTCTCTTGCTTTTGATTTGAAATGAAATGTATAAGATGTAATGTGAATGCATATAACAAGGATTATACCAACAGAACAATGTGACTGTTTTCTTCGCTTTCAATGGACGAAACTTTATAGTTGTTGCTTTTTCTCTTTGAAAAAAAAAATGGTACAAAGAAAAAAAGAAGTACAGCAAGTGGTGAAAATACATCACAGGTATGATGGACTACATGTACACAATGCATCGTGTATTCACAGGGGATCATTTCTAATGGCCGGATTGCACTGACTAGCATCTGATTCAAGACAATCTTCTACTATTCCATCTCTTTTTTTTCAATCTGAACTGAAAAGCATGACACAATATTCTTTACCTGAAATTTAACAATTCAGGTCTTGGCTTCCCCTGGAGGGTGTGGTAGCTTATAATACAGGTATGTTTTTTCCTTGCCTGTTATTCACTTCTGTACAGTGCGGAGTTGGAATGTCAAGGCAAATCTTGTATGCAAGAAAAAGAACGCAAACAAACAAACAAGCAAAACTACTTTATGTCTACAGGTATCTGAAGACATTTAGTCATGAATATTCATGAGCTCTGCCTACCATGTACCATCATTCCATCCACTATTTACCCATTAACAGGGTGATTTATCACTTGGTCTACTCCCACTTCGTCTACTAGCCATTTAGTCTCAACCCACATGATCTAATCCTGTTTCGTCAACAGCCAGGTCGTCTAATGACCGTTTAGTCCAATTACCACTTTATAGAGAAACAAACACTTGTCTTGTCATCTCATATATCAAAACATTACATTGTACTTCAGTTGATGAGGGAATGTTAGTTGCGTGGGAATGTCAGGTGCAAGAAAGATTGGGGGGGGGGGGTCCGAATTTGGAGTACAATCCATAGCGTGGCAATCAATGATTGGGCTTGACAGTATCAATTTGGCTGCGCAAGCATCTGGAGTCATTGAGTGCGCCTCACTACATGGCAAGACTCATCTCATATGGTGTGAACGGGTCTAGGGCAATTACCCCCTGGGCAAATACCCCAGACTCCTCCCCTGACCCTAATCCTTGTAGAGTATGGTGAACAGATTTGAGGGGAGAGCACTGCCTCGGGACAAGCAACATTTTCAACTGGGCATGCCCACGACTTGGAGGGCAAGAACTATTCCCCTGTAGGCCTGATGTGCAGTTTGCTCAAAGTGTATCCCAAAGTGTGTGTGTGTGGTGGTGGTGGTGGTGGGGGGGGGGGGGGGGGGGGAGAAAGAGATTATTGTTCAGGTGTATATGCTACTTTCTCCCATGGTTGCCTATAAACTTTCACAAGTGAATGGTTCCCTCACAATGTGAAGATACAATACACATGGAATGTTTTGTCATATGAAAATTTTCAGCCATTTGATACTCTACTGGATGAGTGTACAATAAAACAAAAACATGTCAATATCTGTGGCGGATATACAGTAATTGGGAGATATCAATTTTAAACCAATGAAATGCCACTGAAATTGACCCAGTGGTCAAATTTGATTCATTAAAAAACCTTTTACTTTAGTTTACAATGATCAAAGCGACAGAGGTGGTTTCTCATCTGGGGGAAGAAAAAAAAAAAGTTTATTTTTCTTCAGACTGTCTCCTTGAGTCTCAGAAATAAGTCAAGTTGCAGAATAATACTGCTCAAAGTAACCAGTCACTCTTAATAGCACAAATATTGATTCAAAAGAAAACAAATGATGAGCAAACCTATCAAAATTTGGGGAATGGTTTTCATTTCCCTTTCATCTCGAAACCAAATAGCAATACAACTCTCTCTTTCTGTCAAACTTACATTGGGGGAGTTTTTGTTTCTCGCTCTGCAAAGAAAAAATATATACAAATTTCTGTCTGTGTTCCTTCCTCTAAAGAATACATCCATATCATAACAGTCACATCAAAATAATTTTTGCAGCCATACATCCTCAAATGCTCTGCAGCATTTGTATTTCCATGGCAAGAGGAGTATGACAAGAGTCATATACTGTATACGCCGAATATTTCGCGAGGTTTATATTTTCGCGAATTTCGCAAGTCGGGTGCTATTCGCGAAATTAAAGACACGCGAAAATATTGACTCGATCCACAATATGAATGTTATGTACATGTGTATATTTCTCCATTCAGTACAGGACTCCACGATCGCGAATTTAACCACTCGCGAAATCGTTGGGAATTTCTGATTCGCGAAAATTTAGACTCGTGAAATATATGGCGTATAAAGTATTGGATTTCTGGAAGACAAGAAACATCTTATGTTTTCTCCGATAAACAAAGAGATAATTCAGGACCAAGATACTGCATTTTGCAGGCTCTTTATGTACCTGTGGCAGGTCCATGTACAGGTATGTGTATAAACATTAGCCCCAAAACCACACCTGACCACTTGGCCTGAAAACTGCTTCAATGCCAACAGCTGCCTTTGTACGTCTGTGTGCGAAGCATGTGCATGTGCATAGAGGGCAGTGCATGAAAACGTATACATATGTAAGTTTCTGTCTGATTCATATATCTTTTTCTTTTATCACACTACTGTAAAATTCTGCTTCTATACATACATAACAAATGGGTAGATGGATGTAATTTTCATTCGGATTTTAGCAACAGTGTAGTAGGTTTGCAGACACCAATCAACCACAATAATGGTATGCCATGAGCTCCTTGTAAACCCTAGCAAACTTCCGTAAAATTCACTAGTTTGTGAGGTATTCAAGAAGCAGTTGGCGTAAATTGCAAGAGACCTCCCAGTGTTGGAGGATTAACGTTGGAAGCTGTATTTATTTGTGGGGAATTTCACGGTCAGATAGCCCTATAACATGTACTACATATTTCTACTTGTACAAAATGTTCAGCTAAATCTTAATCTTATGAGCCTGCTGGAAGGATCAGCCAGCTTTCAGACAAAAAGATATATGATTTGGGGCAAACATACATTATATGCCTATTAAAAGTCTTTTTTTTTTTCCAGCTTGTCTTCAAAAAAATGCAATATTCTAAGTGTCATTTTGAACATTGCATGGAAGGAAAATAATATTCTTTGGACTTGCAGCTTGTACAAAACCAGCTGGTGACTATGTATGTACATGTATGTTACGAGGGCAAGTGGGCTATTAAAGCAGAAAAAGACATCAGTACATGCACTTGTTACCTTGTATACACTGCTTAAATATTATCAACACCTTCACATATTTTGCTTCCAAACAAAGTTGTGTATTATTCATCCCTCCACACCCCCCCCCCTAAAAAAAAGAAAATAGAGGAAGTTATTAAAGACAAATGAAGAGCAGAAAGTGAATGATTTTGTTGATCTTCCAATGCAGTCATTAAATCAAGTTATAGACTTCTTGCATGCAATGCACAAAAACCCAACAAGAAGAAGAAAAACCCAAACAAAGTGGTGTTGAAAATGAAAATCTGGTATGAAAGGACAACAACACAATTAATTTCCCCTGACCTGGGATCTTTCCTGTGTGTTTGATTGGCTGGCTCAGCTTTCCCTGCACAGGGTTTAAAGTTCAGGTCTGGTGTGTAACGTAAGCACACTCACAACTCACACACATACACACACGCAAATAAAAACATTACATCATTAAGAAAGCAAGTGCGTGCTTCTTTCATAGAAAGCTTTTGTACTTCCTTCCCAGAAAAGGAAACTCCCATAAATTGAAACTGAAACTAACACAACACTGCATTGCACAGCCGGAAATCAATCTGGGTGAGAATAGAGTGCTGAGTAATTCATTGATATCAAATGACAGTGGAGGGGGCAGACAACGTCTGAGCTAACCGATGCAAGACAAAATAAAACTTGTTTACTTAAACCTCCAATAACAGAGAAACTGGATGGAGTGTCATATTGTAATTTGATCTTAAGTGTACCTGACAGCAACGCGCTATCTTAATTTTGCAGAAAGACATTAATGTTGAAACTAACGGGTGCATCTACATAAGCACGCACATGACCATGTTCATGTAATTAATCTACTTTTACTCCATGGACAATTTGAGCAACACATATGCAATGACTTTTCACAAACTCCAAATGATTGAAAAATACCAGTTACGTAAAAGGCTAATCTGAGTACACACCCTGTCATAGTCTAAAGAAACGGAATGGATGAATGAATGGATGATTGAATGAATGAGAAGTGTTTCTTTGTGGCAACACAACTGCACTCTAATAGTCCACCTGCTAAAAAATAGTTTCTGGAAAAATCCTAGAATCCGTCGGGATCGTGATAGTCTGGCTCCGTGGAGATGAAGTAGTCGTCGAGGAAGTTGTAGAGAGTCTCAAACGTAGGTCTCTCCGCCGGGTGCTCGTTCCAGCATTTCATCATGAGGTCGTAGAGAGAGTCGGGGCAGTACAAAGGTTTCGGCATGCGGTAGCCATCTTTTACTTCTTGCAAGGTCGTCTGGTTATCCATACCTTGATAAAGGAGAATACAATATGTCCCCCCAAAAAATTACAATCAAATTTTCGCATTGATAACACCCAATACGATTTAACTGTCTAAATGCTACTTCAGAGTCTTAAAATATAACATCTTAGCTCTATTTTGCAGAAAACCCCAGTCAATTTGGTTAAGTGGTCACAGAGAAATGTGAAAAGTTGTAAAGCATGTCACGAGTCTGACTCTTCCAAGTTGAGCACTTTGATGGTCGTGTGTGTGAATACAATAGACAGAACTTGAAGGGAAGAGATTCTTGAAATCCTCTACAAAATTCCTCATTTCTCTTTGACCACTGAAGCAAATCGAATGGGGTTTTCTGTAAGATGTGGGCAATGAGCTATACTTTCATACCCTGAATTTGTATCTCAATTGATTCACTATTTTTAAAGATATCATTGCGGAGGGTAACGTTGTAATTTTTTTTGGACATACGGTATATGCAAAATGTACATTTTCATTTCAGTGCAACAACCATAACCGCTTGTGTTACAGGCATAATATTTTGCCAACAAAAGATTGCATAAAGTGGACTCCTGTTATAAACGAAGTCCTTGGGACCGGTAGTTTTCATTCGTGGTATCAAAATTTTCTTATAACCAAACAAATGAACAATAAAGAACAAAGAGCGGATAACTTTGTAGCCTGAATTTTTACTTCGTTGTAACCAGAATTTTGTTATAACCATGTTCGGTATAACGGGAGTGCACTTTAGTACATGTATGTAACCATGCATCACAAAACCAACCAAAAGCTGCACAAAAGTAGTGAGGACTAAAAATATGTTAAACCTGTCAACCTAGTCAATTTTCAGCTTTGCATAATTTCTAAAAGAGCAATTCTTCTACATAATTTTACAGTTTGGGATCATAAAATGAATGGGAAATTGTTTTTTTTTTTCCTAAAACACTTTTTTTGTCAAACAGTATGATCTAGAAGCCGATTTTTATTTCTTGAAAACCTTTTAGACTTTCCTCACTTTCAACTATGATGATTTTTTAATGGAAGGTCCTTATGCATTTAAAATTAATCAGTCATGAATAGAATAAGCTTAAAGAGTGCTTAATTTGATAATCCTTTGTTGCGGTTGCTACTTACTTCCTGTTTTATAGTCCCATTCATTGCACAGAGCACAGCAGGGTGAGATTAAGCACTTGGAATAGAGCCCCGGAATGTCAAAGCCTTTTTTTTCTTAGTAAACAGTTTTCCAGAATGTGTAGGCCTACTATCTTTCCACCTTTAGGTAGGTTTAAGAGAAAAGTTCATTTTTTTGCAGACTTTTTTCAGTAAACATATTTCCAGAATGTTTACTTTCTTTCACTTTTAAGATGGGTTTAGAAAGTCCATTTGTATTTGAGTTTATAATCATTTTAAAGCATAGAGTCTTTGTTTTCAAAATCTGCCCTTAACTAAAAATCCATGTCTGGCAACTTTTGGTGGTTATCTTTAATACGCAGATCACACACATGTATAATAGCATGCCTTCGTGATCCTAATCTTCAAATCCTCTTTTCTCCCTTTTCTATGAAACTGCACCTCCCAAATCTCTCATATTTCAATCACTTTTTAAATCGAATCATACAAATGTAAGATGGACCAACTTTATAAAGTTACAATATTGTATATCATTTGAAAGCTTGGAGCTTACTTTTCAAACTACAATGCATGTAGAAAAGTGGTATTTAAATTGATGTTGGCCTCGCTACTTTTTGTTGGTTTTGAGCTAGGCAGTCACAAATGATGTCACTAAATACCATCAAATATTACACAATATGATTACATAGACCTCATCATCTCTAAATCACATCAAAATTTAGGCCTTTTTTAATATAAAATATTGTATCTCTCCAAACTTCTCTGATGATAAAAAATATCTGCCTTCTGACTTACCTGGATAAGGTGTCTTCCCTTTTGTTGCAATTTCAGAGAGAAGAATACCAAAGGACCAGACGTCAGACTTGATGCTGAATGTTCCGTAGAGGGCAGCCTCGGGAGCAGTCCATTTTACGGGGAATTTGCTTCCTATAGTGGAGAAATTATGGAAAAATATTCTTTTATACAAGCAGGATAACAAAAATTTGACCATAAGTTCTTAAACCATGGCAACCCTTTAAATATAGCAGCATTTCAACATTTGGATTCTTAACCCAAATCAGGCCAGAGCACACATCATGCACACAAATACGTGTATGGGGAGGCCAACCCCCTTTTCCCTCATGAGTGCATTCAATCCAATAGCTCTCAAAAGAGCTGCTCTTTACTGGCAAACCAATAATGAAACATGGGCAAGCTATGCATCACTTCAAAAGGGAGAAAATTCTCTGTATTTTTATACTTATATAAATCATTGGCATATACATTGCAGGCCTTGAAATAGGATTTTGGAGGGGCAAGGCCATTTAGAAAAGGGCACTTTTTCCAAGAGGCCAGCCATGAAAGGACACTTAGGTCAGTCAGAGGGGCACCAAGGCCACATTGAAAAGGGCATGTTGGGTGTTTTTTTAAGGGGTGATTTTTGCGACGTTGCAAGAATTTTATGGTTTTTTTTCATATTCCAACAACAACCCCCCCCCCCCAATACATAATATATATACAGTCAACCTTGCGTAAGTCGACATAATCGGGACTGAGCAAAACACGTCGACTTACGCGAATGTCGACTTACGCGAAAGTCGACATTTTGTCGACTTATAAATGAAAATTAATTTCCTCTGTACAGAGTAAGATTTGGATCACGATGCGGATCGCTACCCATATATCTTACTCCTTTTGCCGCCAAAACATGCCTACTGACATGAGCAACAATAATGTTTTAGTTCATGCATAAATCTTGCGCGGGTTAGTAACGACAACGCACAATTCCCAAATCTCTAGAGAGAGTTTGAGAGAGCGGGATCGGAAACCTAGGCCCGTTTCTAGACACTTAACGTTTTAAACTTGATTTGAAATATCAAAGGCATATTCCCCAAAATTGAATTAAACTTTGCGATTTAAATTCAAGTGCGTTGCTGGGAAGATATGCGTGTGATTTCGCATGATTCTGTCGAGATTATTTTTCAGTGCCGACTGAGTTGAAATATGTGTGATTTTCCTTCCCTAAGTCGCCATATTTGTTCTGCTTAAATTTGTATTGCCATGCTCTGAAAATGAATTGTTCTCGCGCTCCGATTCGCAACAGTGTTACCGCTCTGTACGGCGTGGGCCTGTCTGAAATAAGAAGAAGAAAAGTTTGTTCATCCGAAAACGACATCTTTCGGACTACTATAACCTTCGTAAAAACAAACCTCTTACCATTGTCGGACTAATTTAACTTTGGACTGAGATTTAAAACTTCGGCATAGCGAACATTAACAATAATTCGTTATCATTTTTTTCATTGACATTTTGAAGCAGCATGTGTTTCGGTAGTTTGAAACGTGTAAATGTTGCGATGTCTTTCCTCTGCAAGTGCAGACTAAGTTCGGTCACGGCGAAAGTTCCGTTACGAAATAAAAAATAATACGAGCCTTTTCAACAATGACGCACTTCCGTACATTTTTATGCGTTTAAACGCAGTTTCTAGTTTCGGACAAGATCCGCAAGTCTTTTCTGCAACGCTCTTGCGTTTTAAAAACAGATTTGCATTTGATTTTTAGAGTTGCGTTTAAACGCAATTGAGTTCAAATTTCATACAATTTTTTAGTTTTGTGTTATTATCAAACGCAAGTCTTTTCAGCGTTCCGTGTGATTTGATGGACTTGTATTTGATTTTCAGATTTGCGTTTGATTTTTAATTTTGCTTACGATAAGTCTTTTAAACAATAACACACTTCCGTAGATGTTTAGAGATGCGTTTAAACGCAATTTCTTATAGTTTCGTACAAAAACCTCAAGTCTTCTCTGCAACGCTCTTACGTTTGAATACAGCGTTACGTGATTTGATGGACTTGCATTTGATTTTTAGAGTTGCGTTTAAACGCAATTGAGTTTAAAAAAAAGTTCCCTTCAATTTTCTAGTATCGTGTGATTATCAAACGCAAGTCTTTCAGCGTTCCGTGTGATTTGATGGACTTGCATTTGATTTTCAGAGTTGCGTTTAAACGCGAGTTAAAAAAAAAGTTCCCTACAATTTGCATACAGTTGCATTTAATTTGTAATTTTGTTTACGAAATAAAAAATAATACAAGTCTTTTAAACAATAACACACTTCCGTAGATGTTTAGAGATGCGTTTAAACACAGTTTCTTATGGTTTCGTACAAAAACCGCAAGTCTTCTCTGCAACGCACTTGCGTTTAAATACAGCGTTACGTGTGATATGATGGACTTGCATTTGATTTTTAGAGTTGCGTTTAGACGCAATTGAGTTTAAAAAAAAGTTCCCTTCAATTTTCTAGTATCGTGTGATTATCAAACGCAAGTCTTTCAGCGTTCCGTGTGATTTGATGGACTTGCATTTGATTTTTAGTGTTGCGTTTAAACGCAATTGAGTTTAAGTTTCCTACAATTTTCTAGTTTCCTGTGATTATCAAACGCAAGTCTTTTTAGCGTGCCATGTGTTTTGATGGACTTGCATTTGATTTTCAGAGTTGCGTTTAATTTCTAATTTTGCTTATGAAATGAAAAAAATAATGCAAGTCTTTTCAACAATAACGCACTTCCGTCATTTCCGTAGATGTGTAGAGATTTATTTAAACGCAGTTTCTAGTTTCGTACAAAAACCGCAAGTCTTCTCTGCAACGCTCTTGCGTTTAAATACATCGTTGCGTGTGATTTGATGGACTTGCAATTGATTTTTAGAGTTGCGTTTAAACGCAATTGAGTTTCAGGTTCGTAAGAATTATTTTTTAGTTTCATATGATTATCAAACGCAAGTCTTTTCAGCAACGCAATTGCGTTTAAATGCAAAAGTTGCGTGTGATTTGATATCACCTGCATTTGATTTTTTGAGTTGCATTATTAGTTGCATTGTAATAAATCTTTTTAGAAAGGGCCCTGGTTTTAATACCGCTTCGGAATAATCAACGTTAGAATATTCGGATTTACAAAAACAGGGGCAGGGGGCACATACCCCCCCCCCCCCCCTATACTTTTTGCGGCACCATCAAAATGTGCCCCCTTTTCTGGAATATGCCCCTTTTTAGGAGAATGGGACCGATTTTGCACCAGGGCAACTGAAAGTACAAAAAGGGCCTGGAAGGAGCACAGGGGCAGCTCTCCGGGGGGGGGGGGGGGGGGGGGGGGGGGGGGGGGGGGGGGCAGGGGTACACAGTGCCCCTCCACCTTTTGGAGGATCAACTAAATGTGCCCTTTTTTCTTTGAAGGTGCCCCTTTTTTCCTGTAAAGGGGGGCACACTTTTTCCTAAGGGGCAGTTTTAAGAACAAAAAGGGCACTTTGAGGAACAAAAAGGGCACTTTCAGGAACAAAAAGGGCACTTTCAGGAACAAAAAGGGCACTTTCAGGAACAAAAAGGACACATTGAGGAACAAAAAGGGCACTTTGAGGAACGAAAAGGGCACTTTGAGGAACGAAAAGGGCACTTTGAGGAACAAAAAGGGCACTTTGAGGAACGAAAAGGGCACTTTGAGGAACAAAAAGGGCACTTTGAGGAACAAAAAGGGCACTTTCAGGAACAAAAAGGGCACTTTGAGGAACAAAAAGGGCACTTTGAGGAACAAAAGGGCACTTTGAGGAACAATAAGGGCACTTGAGGAACAAAAAAGGGCACTTTGAGGAACACTTTCAACTAACCAGCCAACCCGTGTTCACATACAGTGTTACGGGGGTAGGGGATCTGCACAATTTTTTTTACATTATTTTTATTTCACTTTTTTTCGCATGCGTGCCCTCGATCACATTTACTTTGAGCATGCGGGCATGAATGCAGAGCGAGAGAGATGGCAATTCTCGCAGCTGTCCGACATGCCTGGCACATGGCTTGCGACCACTTGCTCCAGACGATTTAATAGCCGCATTCCCCACAGTAACACACGCATGCACATACTGCACCCACCCAACGCGCTCAACCGCTGATTGTGACACTCGACGTACAAACACCATCAACGTACAGTACTTCCGTACGTACGCGCGGGCACACTACGAATACAGTGGACTACTACCTAGCTAGTAACTCTATGGCCGCTGCGCTGCGGACATAAATTGCGGAGGCAGTCGCAACGGTCAAAGCCGGTCGGCCGTACCGTACGTACATAAGTACAAGCCGTGTACGTACACGTCGTCTCGTTGAGTTTGAATCAGATATATATGGGACGCGAGTGAACTGAACAGAAGGTATGATATTTGAGATGAGGAAATTTGTCCAAGCTTATTGAAGTGTAGACTTTGAGAAAGGGCATATTATACGTCATAAACAAGAACTTTCATTCTAAAAGGGCACCACGGCCACAAGAAAAAGGGCACATTTTTTTTGGCCGTAACTTTGATCACGGAAGAAAGGGCATTGCGGCCAACGAGAGGGGCGCCGACGGCCATGGCCGTCGGTGGCCGTCGGTTAATTCGAGGCCTGCATTGCAGAAGTTATTCAGTGACTAAAGCAGTCACCACAACTGAGGAAATGAGCGGCTGCATGTTGTTTTTCAACTATGGGATATCCTGTATGTAGTGACCTCTGTGAATTACTGAACGAGCTATGCGATATTACGTATCTGATCTGATATGGATTTGCTTTAAAAAAAGGCAAAATCTTAATTTATTATGAAAAGAACTGTCAGCAAACGCTCACCTCTTCTGGCCATGTAGTTGTCATCCTGAACTAACTTGGCCAGTCCAAAGTCGGCCACTTTAGCCTCGTTGTTCTCGCCGATGAGGACATTCCTGGCAGCCAGGTCTCTGTGTACGTAGCCTTTCCTCTCCAGATAGTGCATTCCACTCGCAATCTGATAATAATAACGATAATATGGAAAATCTGTATAGCGCTTAAAACAAACACGTTTAAAAGCACTTTACAATTATCAAAGAAAGAACAAACATACTGTATAAATCAACTACGAAATAAAATACAAATATTCACAATAGAGCCCACACAATAATCAGTTCTGTTCTTGAAATAAATGGGTTTGAAGTTTCTTTTTGAAAATATCAATTGGGGTGGAGTACTGAAAATGAGTAGGGAGGTTGTTCTAGAGAAGAGGGGCACAAACAGAAAAAGCATGATCACTATACATTGTATGTAACGGTTGAGAGTGTGATGAGGGCCAAGTTTGAGCTGAGCTGTAGATAGGATGATCTATGAAGGTTCATGCGTGTAGCCAGTCTAGGTTTCGATGAGATCAGGCCAGTTTTAAGTATGAGAGTGAACAGTTATGGATGATGTTGTAGGTGATAAGAAGGATCTTGAACTTAATTTGTTGTGGGATTAACTACAGCCAGAGTGTAGATTGTGGATGACAGGGGTGGTGCGATGAGTGATGAGACGGGCAGCAGTGTTCAGTGTGAGCTGATCACAGAACGATCACCCCAGGCTAGAACCGAAACTCATAAAACACCATATCTTTCTCATTATGAAGTAGCACACAGCAAGCTCACATCTATATGCTTTGGAATGGCTGCAAACGAGTCTGAAAGAAGGCGACTTTTAAACAAAGGTCTAATAACCACAAGATTGCACTTGGAGGTTGCTGAGTTTTGAAAGGCATTGTGCCATCAATGAGCTAGGCCATTTAAAACAGAACATTTTTTTTGCATGAAGTTTCCACCCCCTTCATTTCCCACGGTCAGTTCACACTCTGGCCAAGGCGGAGTGAAACCTTGAGGCCATTCTTGGTCACATCGGGATGACAACTCAAGGAAACATTATCTGTTGTTCATCTTCATGAGGGTTGAACAAAAGAGCGAGGATATAGCAAGATCTTGATAAAGAGATGACAGAAAGGCTTGTAATTATGTGATGAGTCAACTCCGTACATTTAGGGATCGAGCAAAGCGACTGAGCATAGGAGGGAGCTTTTGCATGTTCTTTCAATTGAAATTCAAAGATCTGGTGCATGCTTGGAGTGGAATAGTAGAAAATTTTTCTGTCAAGGAACATAAGATGACACCTTGAACAATACATAGGCCTATTTATTCAAGTAGCAAAGGTGCAAAAACAAACCCAATTATTCTTTCAATGTAACATGACGAAGATAAAGATCAATTTTGTTCAAGCAGACCCTCCTCGCCAGCAGGAGGATTCTTTCCGAGGGATAAACAATCACTGGCTATGGGGTGGAGGCTTGGTAGTCTTGTGGATGTGACGCCTGTCTTGCAATCAGGATGTCATGGGTCTTAATCCTTCCTGAGTATGTATGCCTATGAGAGGCCTATTTATCCTCAATGACTATCACTCTACACACTGAATAATCAGTGTTTACATCTGTATTTATGTTGTCATTTGTCAATCAGTTGCAAAAAGACATCAATGGTAACTTTCCAATATATTCGAAACATGGTACATGCAGTTTCTGTACGAGTTGACTTACCTGTGCTGCAATGTCCACGAGGTCTCTCAGCCCCAAGTACTGCCCCATGCCGTCCCGCAGGTACCCCAAGAGGCTTCCATTGCACACCAGTTCAGTAACAATGTAGATTGGTTCCTAGGGTTGACAGAGAAAATGGGAGAGAGAGAGAGAGAGAGAGAGAGAGAGAGAGGGAGAGAGAGAGAGATTAAAGGACAAGTCCACCTTCATAAACATGTGGATTGAGAGACTGCAGCAATGAATATAATATTAGTAGAACATATTGGTGAAAGTTTGGGTAAAATCGGTCAATGCATTCAAAAGTTATGAATTTTTGAAGTTCTAGTTCCCGGATCACTGGATGTGAAGACTACTACAGCTTGTGATGTCATATGCATAGAACGATATAAAGAAAATATATAGGAAAATCAACACATTTTCACTTTTCTTACATATCAAAATAGCACATGACTTGTCTCTTTCAGAAGGCAGGGGGAGTAATATTACCCTTAATAATCTCCCTGTACCTTGTACCTTGAATTAATTTGCAAGACAGTATATGCTTGCTTAAATGTCATGTAACATTAATTTCTAAATATGTGTACTCTTTTGTTATGTGTGATTTGGAAAAAGGCAGAGATAAAATCAATCAATCAATATATGTCACTTAGAAGCTGAGGGAATGTGTCAATTTTTTCATGAAATGAACTTCAACGTAATTCTCTTTATACTTTCCTTATATTGTTCTACACATGTCACATCATCAACTGTAGTTAGTCTTCTGATCCAGCAGTGACTACACATACAGAGACTTTAAAAATTCATAACTTTTTAACAGATTGTCCGATTTTCCTCAAACTTTCACTGATATATTCTACATGTACTTATTATATACTGCTGCATGATCTCAATCCACATGTTTATGAGGATGGACTTGTCCTGCAAGAATTGCTACATGAGACATAGCCAAAGTCACCAGTAAGAGGCAAAGTGAAGTCTCTGGATGAAGGAGACCTTTTAGAGACTCGTCCCACAATGTTTGAACTCACACTTTGAATTGCCAAAATTTTTATTTGATACCGGCACCAAAATTAACATTCAGTAGTGACAATCACACCCTGCACACTCAGCAGAGCTGTGTTCAAGGAATTTTGTGCATAGTAAAATGTGCATGCATTGTGGCTGGGCAAATCTATCAATTCCATCAGTCGAACTGACTTTATACTGAACAATAATGAGGATCTTAATTCTACAGTTTGTAGAAGTCCATGGTGCATGGAGTACGACTTTAATTTTCTTGGCTCTGAATAATACCTGTACACACATTAAAGGTATTGTTTACCATCGGGAGCACTGATTTAAAAAATTTTCGAGTTATCACATTTGATGCATATGTGGAGGTCGGTTGTATCAAAAAATATCCTACCATATTAACATTTCGTGATAAAGCCTTAAACATAAGGAGATATCACTGTTTTTCTCAATCAACCATACCTGTAGATGGTTCATTCTAGAAACAGTTTTTATTATAACTATTGTTCACATTTTTTATTTCTAACAATACTTAACATTGATTATAATGAATAACATTTTTACATTGGTTGCTTCTATTCCTAACTCACATTTTAGAACTGTTTTGAAGCAGTAAAGCTGGGTTTTTGTTTCATCTACAAACGGTAAATAATGCCTTTAACAGAGCTCAAAAGGTTCTCGGAGCATCATGCTTTTCTTGCTCACAATCATCAGAGCTAACTACATGTAGTAGGAGGCTGTAGAAAAAGGCTATAACGTACAACCTTCCCCCACCCACACTCTTTACAATACTTTCACTTTTCAAGTGACAACAAAGGGATATCTCTACACATAAAAGAATTCAGGAACTTTCATGTCATTCGTTGGTGCCAAGACTTTTGAATACAAAGATCAATTTACGTCCACACAATTGAACAGATAGTGGATGGCAAATCTTTTGATGGAACATCTTTTGTTCTACATTTGATTCGTGGCAAGTGATCTGGCAGTGGATTTTCACCTAGAATGACAATGTGTGACTGAGCTACTATGGTACAGTATATGCGATAAAACTTGGATAACCATAAGATAACCTTAACCCTCTGAGGACGAACTGATTTTGCTATAACTGACATTTTCCATTGACATCTGCCCGAGTATAATCACGACTAGTCTTCAACAGGTTAAAGCTGAACTCATACATATAACATGGGGACACAGTAAAACAGAGTAGAGACCTTTTAAGAAAAATTTCATTTTTCAGGGCATACAGCAAACTTCCCTCATTTTGACTACTTGATCTTAAGCACCATACACTTCTGACTCAAATCTTAACGGTCCTGTTTACCTTTGGGAGCAGTGATTTAAAAATTGTTCAAGATATCACATTTGACGCACATGTGTACATCTGTTGTATCACAAAACATCCTACCATACAAAATGTTCGCAATAACGCTTGAATATAAGGAGATATCAGTATTTTTCTCAATAAACCATAACTGTAGATGGTTTAGTCTGGAAACATTTTTATCATAACTATTCTTCATATTTTGTGTATTTCACAATACTTAATAAAGATTGTAAAGATTTAAATTTTCACAGTGGTTGCTTCTATCCCTAACTAACATTTCAGAACAATTTTAAAGCACTAATGCTGGGTTTTTGCTTCATCTGCAAATAGGGAATTATGCCTTTGAAACTGCTTCAAATCCTAGTTAACTGTGCTTTTGATTGCAAATTGGCTCACATGCTGGCCACGAGTACTTTCTTCACTGATTAGCACAGATGAATGTAAACTAATTGTCCACAAATAGAGATTACCTAATCCCCCTAAACCCCACTGTATCACCATGGTCTTCCTGCTGGACTGAGGCACATTGCTAAACATGAATAGGCTTGCTAACTTTACAATTAGGACACGTTCGGATGGATTACTGAATGCTGGCGGAAAAGCTTGGCAAAATATGCTAAGAGCTCGGACACATTATGGGTTAAGCAATGAATCTTCCTTAAATTACATTGGTAGAGTAGAAGAGATATACGTGACATTCTGTGAATGGTCTTCAAAAACTGCTGGAGTCCAAGGCCCAACTAAAGAAGGAAAGACCAACAAGCACTACCAGCTGGCTGATTATAGCACAGACTCCAACACCAAGCACCTTCTGAACTACAGATTCTCCCACCCGAAACCCCATATCAAACTGGAGAATCCAACTTGATGTGCACATGTGCAAGCACACATCACGAGCGCAAAGTCCCTTGCGGCAAAAAGTGGGTCCAGGGCCCTGGAAGCTCTAGGGTTCTAGATGCTCTCTCAGGCTTATTTTTCAACATACGATGGCACTAGGTATCAAAGTAATAATTCAGTGATTCATATCATATATTTTGGCTTGATAAAACTTCATTTGAAATATCATAATTATGCAGACGCTATTTTCATGCATGCATGGAAATTGATTGGCATCTGAAAGGTGCTTGGGCAGGAGAAAGATCATTTCAAGTGGGAGAAATTAAATCTCAAGCGGGAGGACGAGAGATTTTGCAAAAATGGGCTTTTGGCGGTGGGGGGGGGGGGGGGAGATCTCCCGTCAAAGCAGGAGAGTTGGAGTCTCTGCTATAGTAATGCATGAAAAGATGAAACAGTAATAAAATGTGTAGGCAACAACCTTACCTCATCAGAGCAGATACCGTACAGGTTGACAAGCTTCTCATGCCTCAGCTCCTTCATAACGTTTGCCTCGGCAAGGAAGGCCTCCGGCGACATCGTACCAGGCCGCAACGTCTTCACGGCCACCTCCACCTTGCCATCATAGATGCCTGCAAATGGAAGGGTTGCCATAGCAACAGGGTAATCATAAGACTTATAAATACCTCATCTTCAACAACTTAATTAGTAAATATGTATGTTTTTACAGTAATATCACAGGAAGTGTACAGTAACATATTCACTGCCTCCATTAGGCCCACAGTGGTTAAAATTTTGACCATCCATCATATAGATATAGTCATAAGTAAATGACTCATACAAGGTGATGCAAATGAGTCAGAATGCAAAAATCTACCATTATGTCATCCCCCACAAGATTCTAAAACTATACAGGGCTCATAAGGATCCCCTTTTGGGTTCAGTTTATTCCTAAACAGTCAGAGTGGTATATACCTGGTAGGTGGTTTGGGCAACAAGTTTCAGTCAAGAGAGAAGAAAAAATAGAACAAACATATCAAGCATTTTACTGCACATCACTGTACAGTTATAGATTGTCTCCATCTTGGCACATTTCACTAAAACGTTGTCCCTGGCACAAAAAGGGTTTAACTATCTAATCCCCTACCCACTTTAATACATCAAAACTTACAGAGCCACATTTTCCAAAACTGTGACCATTTTTTGTTCCAAATTTGCATCATGGGTTTTTTTGTTTGTATTTTGTTTGTTTTGTCTCTTTTCACTAATGAAAAGTTATATACCCAGGGAAGGCAAGGAGTATGAGAGATTGACAAATAGAACAATCAAGGGGGTGTTTAATCAAGTTAGTCAGTGCTGACAAGTTGTCAGTCTCTGACAATCACCATAGTAACAGTCAGTGACCAGAGCATCTCAGCCAATCAAAACCAAGGATTTTACTGAAATTGTCAGAGACTGATAACTTGTCAGCGCTGACTAAATTGATGAAACACCCCCCCCCCTCAAATACCACTATCTCACAACTTCAAGGCCTATGTACACTGTACACTGTAATTCCATTTTAGATTTGATTTGGCACCAAATCCTTTACAGTAAAATATAATGGGATTGTAAGCAGATACTGATTCCACATTTAACATATACATCATTATGTAATACGAGGACAACATATCATGATTATTTGATGAGTACATGGGAATATTTTTCCCCACTGCAGAAAGCAGGAAATAAAATCAAGATCATGCAAATTCTTTAGAGCCAGGTCCGGGGTCCAGACTTGCAGCAGTCAAACGACTGCTTAAAATCACAATAACAATGTCTCTCTCCAAATTGCTTCACTGCTCAACTCAAATGAGTCAGCTGTAAGAGTCATTGGCTGATTTTGGCAAGCAACCAGCCTCAAGTCTTAAGTTACAAGCCCTTTGAGTTGATTTAATATACAACTACAACATGTATGTAGACTACTGCACTGCTGTAGATGCTATGTACTCATGACATATATAAGTTTTGATTGCAATAGACCTTTTTACTAAACACATCAAAATTCTTTGCATATTTTCTTACACAAAGGTTGTTCCTAACAGCTAGAAAGCTTGCCCTGAGGCTTGCCTGGCATAGCAACAACTAATGTATGTATGGTGATTGCTAAGTATTCATCTGAAATAGGTTAATGGTGCAGCTTGTTTACTTGGACTCCAGGAAAGAAACATTCATAATTTTGACTACATTTTTACAGTAAATCAGTCTACTGGAAGAATAGGCCATTTTCATAGTGTATTCAAATAGATGGATGTTTCATTTCCGAAAACATAGAGACAAGCTATTCCATTAACCTGCTTTCCTCAAATGAAATTCAATTGCTGAAATCCACTTTGCATAATATATTACTCGTTGCTACATCAGACAAGCCTCAGACAGGCTTTCAGGTTGTCATGAACAACCTCTGTTTAACAGGTTTGCATAAAATTTGAATAACATAATACTAGTATACACGAAAACGCCTACTGGAGATACAAATGGAGGGAAAGTCCATCTGTTCATATACAACATACAAGCAACAGTAAACTAAAATTGCAAGGACACCTGGGTCCCGTTTAAAAAAACTTGTTATCAGTAGCAACTGCTACATTTCTTTGACAAATTTACTCTCAGCCAATCAGATACAAGGATTTCAGTAGCTTGTAACAACTATCGTTAACTTGTTATTGATAGCAAGTTTTATGAAACGGGGGCCCTGAGCTCCTCAAGTGTGAATCTATACGAGCTTCTCACCCTTCCAGACAGAGCCAAATTGGCCCTGGCCCAGCTTGGTTGAGAGTTTGAGGGAAGTCCGCGGCAGCTCCCAAATCTGGTGGCCAAGGGTCCGCGTGTTGGGCACCTGCCTCGGACACGGGCACATCAACTTGGAACACAGTCCCCCAGGCTGACCTGCAGTCACAGCAGGAGAGCGAAACAGAGACAGACATGCCATGAGACAAACAAACATTGAGACTTATATTAGTGACTAGCAAAATGAAACAACAACTAAAAACAGATTGATCAACAAACAGGGTCCATACAAGAGACAGAGTATCAGTGAAACAGGTAGACAGTCCATCAGAGAGACAGACAGACAGATAGATAGAAAGATAGGTAGATAGACATACACATATAAAAAAGACAGACAGATTTACTGACAGACAGCAAGACAGACAGATGGATGAACAGACAGACAGACAGACATACAAACTAATAATCAGACAGATTGACAGAAATATACTAGACAAACAGACAAAAAAGCCGAACAGCTAGAATGAGATCAACAGGAAACAAAAAAAATCAATCCAGATCAATCAAGAACTATCCTAATTGGGTGGGAGAGTACTTGCAGAAAAAAATATCTGAACAAAAATCTTGAAGTTATGAAGAAAAAGTCTGAAGTGCATAAAACTATGAACATTTCATTGCATTTCAATTGCCAAAGAGTCAGGAAAGTGCATTTTGGGCAGAGCACTAAAATCTGAAATCGGCTTAGGAAGAGGGGAATAAGGAGTGGGAGGGTTACTGGGAGGGGGAGGGCTTAGCCCAGCAATAGAAGAGAAAAAAGCAAAACTTTGCTGGCGAGAATCAGGGTTAGGAGATGGACCTGTGTGAAACTTGATGACGTCCTGCACCGTGTTGAATTTCCTCTGAGGGTTGATGAAGAAGAGCTCGCTGCCGTCCTTCGTCTTGTCGATCCTGTAGTTCTTTACCGTGGGCGGATTACCGTTGTCTGTCTCCCTCACTGTTAGGGCGTACGTACCTGGCAAGACAGGCCAACAACAAAGGTCAAAAGGTCAAATAGTCACATCAACCCTTTCAGAAACACCTTCTCAATCTGTGACACAAAAATGAGGCAGGTTGTTGACATTGATAATTCAGTACTTCAAATGATAACAGTAAAAAAAAAAAAATGCATTACCTACTATTATGGCTTGTTGCTGTTTATCATTTGTCCAATGCTTAAGGCACAACAAAGCAGTATAACTGGGATGATTCCAGTGTAATTGGCCAAATAATATGGATAATCTTAACCCTTTGAGGATGGTTTGATTTTGCTACAACACGCATCTCCCATAGACACCTGCCCGAGTACATACTCAGGACTCGTCCTAAATGGGTTACCAATGTGATGAGTGAAAAGGGCCAGGCTGTCTGAGAGGTATATTTCATAATAATTTTTCCACTATTTCTCTTCAGATTACTTGGATACATCCACAAAAAAAAAACCCAAAAAAAAAGTACCAGTTACATTCTACCAGTGACATCATTTGTCAATCACTGCTAAAGTACTATTCTGATGAACAAAAGACATTGGCGTATTGCACCTTTCCCAAGCCTGAGCATAACAGATTATGATCATATGTATTAAAAACAAAAGACACTACAGAGAAACATGCAAGTTGTGCTCAGTCTGGGGGAAAATGCATTCCAATGTCTTTAGTTAATGATATTAGTACTTTTAATTAGCAATGATTGACAGATGATGTCAATAGCAGAATCTCTGTTTAGAAGATTTTTTTTTTTTTTTGGGGGGGGGGCATATCCATATCTGAAGTAAAATGGTACAAATGTTACAATTAGATATTCTTTTAGCCATGTGAGTAATCATCAGGGTATTATGACCCAAGAGAAGTCAACGTGCTTTAATTGCACTACATAGTCAGCTTTAAAGGGATCGTATAGGTTTGGCTGAGACCTAATTTCAGGTTTCTAACATTGTTTGGTGAGATAATGAGAGTTCTCTTATGAAATATGAAAGAGCATGTAATTCTATGAGGAATTCAATGTTTATTTGATGAAAATTGGTTTTGATATGGCTGAGATATCCAAAACAGAGCGATTCTAATAAAGTGTGGGACCCACACTTTATTACGATCGCTTTGTTTTACTTTGTTTTTTGAATGTTTCAGTCATTCCAAACCCGATTTTCATCAAATAAACTTTGAATTCCTCTTAAAATGGTATGCTCTGTACTACTGTATATCATAAGTGTTTTCTTGGTATCTCGCAAAAAGATAAAAGCCCAATTCTCATCTCCACCAATACTGTACCATCCCTTTAATAAACCATTGGCATGAAGCTTTTCGCTCCTTGCTATATTCACATGGTCAGAGTCTTTTTTGTGTGTGATGACAATCAACATACACGGGTTCTGAATGGCATGAATAGCTGCCTGAAAGACAAACCTAACTCTTTCCTCTCAGTCACTACTGATCATCAGTTTCTGTTTTGCAGATTTTCTTTTTTAAGCCTATGGTTTTCCTAAATTTACAACTCATTTTGAAATCAGGAACACATTTTAGAACATTAAAGTTTCTGTTTCTCCTCATGAAATTGGCAAATTGTAATGTTATTTCCAATTTTGTGCAGATATTATGGATTTCACTAAGTTCATCTAATATTTGTCCAGTATAAAGATATACAGTGAAATTTAGAGGTGCTAATTTCCTAAAGGACAAAATGATCAGAATGTTGATAATCTCTGCAGCAAGGATTCCCCTGGACTTGACGGTTTGAATCAAATGAAATCTAACTCATTCCAAAACCAGATTCTGAAATCCCCACAGCCTTTCTATACATGTAGGTTTCCTACATGTATATAAATAACCCTAACATATTATTATTACTACTCCTATTATTATAACTATCTACATATATGCAGTGCCAAAGTCATTGAGTTGATGCTGCAAGATTTGTGTTTCATTGCAGATTGAAGTGAGAAAAGGTTTAACCGGTTGAAAACGAGTCCCGAGTATACTCCGCCAGGTGTCTATGGGAAATGCATGTTGTCACAAAATCAGTCCGTCCTCAGTGGGTTAACAGAGATCCCTAATATTGATCTGCAAATCATTGTATTGGTGTGCAGAGTACCAGGTACAGAGTTAATACAGCTTGCTGACTCTTGCTAGTCACTTGGGGCGGCCACAAGAGGTTGCCATCAATCACCCGTTTTCTGGCATAGGTACTTATTATGTGGGATAGAATTTTTCACCGGGTTCATAGAACACAGCTCACTATGAGGAAGTGAAGCAAGGTCTTTTACATGCACAAGTCGTGACTCCCTTAAACTTGGGTCCTCAATTTAAAGGGATGGCATAGTACTGGTTCAGGTGAAAATTCAGCTTTTGACTTTTTGCGAGACACTTAAAAACCACTTCATAAAATATTGAAAAGCACACAAGAGAAATTTAAACTTTATTTGATGAAAATCGGTTTTGAAGTGGCTGAGATATCCAAAAACAAAGTAAAACAAAGCAATCCTAACAAAAGGTGGGTCCTACTTTTTATTAGGATTGCTTTGTCTTGGATATTTCAGCCATTTCAAAACCAACTTTGATTCATCAAATAAACTTTGAATTCTTCTTAGAATCATACGCACATCATATTTCATAAGAGATTTTTCAAGATCGCAAGACAGATGTGCTATCGGCTGACGCAACGCACAGCCCTTCTGTACACCATCATTCCTGGAATTTCCCATGCTACTGTCACTTCTTGTTGTTCTATTTTTGACACACTCCAAAATTATTACAGTCTTTTTGCCCATTGACAAGGAAGTGACATGTTGGTAATCCCCCTACAGGTGTGAAAGCAGTCACGATATGAAATATGACATGTGTTAGGCTCCCAAACTCTTTTATAATACTCTATACAGTATGTCACTAAAAAAATTACTATCAGATTTTAGCACTGATAACTCCAAATGTGATAAAACTGTCTAAATGCTACTTCAGGGTCTTAGAATATAAAATCCTAGCTCTATTTTGCAGAAAACCCTGTTCAATTTGGTTAAGCGGCCATAGAGAAATGTGGATTGTTGTAAAGCATGTCATGAGTCTGATTCTTCCAAGTTTTAGCACTTGATGCTCTTGGAATTGCATATTAATGTGTGAACACAATAGCCAGAACTTGGAGGGAAGAGATTCCTGACATGCTCTACAAAATTCCTCATTTCTCTTTGACCACTGAAGCAAATCAAATGGGGTTTTTTTTTGTAAGATGTGTGCAATGAGTTTCATACCCTGAAATTGTATTTGGATTGATTCACTACTTTAAAAATTATCACAGCAGAGGGTCCCATTGTAATTTTTTTTTTTTTGACATACAGTATAAGGGCACGGGAGTCCCGAATGAGGTCACTAGCAGTCAAAATCTAGTAAGCTCAGCCTTGATTGCTAAATTACATCTTCTTACAAGTTTTGATAGCAAAACAAGAGCACTACTACATTGGAAAAGGTAAATTAAACAAAAATACACACATTTTTCATACAGAAAAACAACAGACATTGATAAAAGAAACTAAAATTTTGATCAAGGTCATTTTCTGGTTAGGATAATGCAAACGAACATGACTCAAGGCTGTGAATACAGACACTCTTGTCTACATTTTGGGAACTGGTATATGAGGTTACCATACCGAAGTTGATGCTACGGGAACCTGATATATCCCATGGCCGGCGCCACATTTTCAAAAGTGGCGGCCCACTTCAGACTTCTGGTGCCACTTCCAGGTTTCATCAGCTAACAAGAAAAAAAAATGCAGGTCTTCAGCGCAAAAGCAGTCTTACCGCATTCACATTTCTATCAATTTCTATTTCTTTCTAGTGCCACTTACGCACTTCTGGGGTAAAAAAAAAAAAAAAGTGGGGGGGGGGCCCAAAGTGGTGACATCTTATGTATTCCTTTATATGGTGCACAAAATGTGGAGCCCCCCCCCCCCCCCCTCCAGGTTCCTGGAAGCAACAGTTATTAAAGGGACTGTGCAGTACTGGTTGAGGTGGGGATTCATGTTTTGAACATTCCTAAGTGAGATAATGAGAAACCTCTTATGAAATATGAAAGAGCATGTAATTTCAAGAAGGATTCAACGTTTATTTGATGAAAATTGGTTTTCAAATGGCCGAGATATCCAAAAAAGTGATAATAATAAAAGTCTACAGGCCAAGCCCGGTTTATTAGGATCTCTTTGTTTCACCTTGTTTTTGGATATCTCAGCCATTTCAAAACCAATTTTCTTCGAATAAACTTTTGATACCCCTTAGAACGGCATGTTCTTTGACATCTCATAGAGTGGTTTCTGAATTTCTCGCAAAACGTTACAAGCTAAATCCTCACCTCGACCAGAACTGTACACACCCTTTAAACCACAAATGAACAGAATGAATACACTACCTGGTCTGGTTTCGCTTTCTCGCACCAGAAACGTTCCCTTCGGTAACCTTGGAAGTTGTAACCTTTTGATTGCGTCACTCCGCGAGCAGGAACCAAAAAACCACCTGTCAAGGAAACAGATCTAACATTACTACCAGTAATATGAATACAGTGCACTCCCGTTATAACGAAATGCTCGGGACCGGCAGTTTTCTTTCGTTATAACGAAATTTCGTTATAACCGAACAATACAATATATAACGAAAACAAGGAAACCGTGCATATATATCATATTCTGTTTGCTGAATCCTTAGCATACACTGGAAAGCTATGTAAAATGTGCCTTGGGATTATTGTATTACTATATTAAACGCTCCCTTCAGAAACTGTGCGTGACACAAGGAGCGAACACGTAGTGATGTGAAGCATTCGCCCATGCAGTTACGCTGTAAATGCTTGTTCCGCTACGTATTTTCGAAAGCAATTCGCATTTCGTTATAACGGAGCACATTTCTCTTGTTTTTCTTTGTCTGTGGCGCTCGGAAAAGACTTCGTTATAACGGAAATTTCGCTATAACCGTGTTCGTTATAAGCGAATTTTGTACCATAGACTTTAATGGTGATAATTTTGGGACCAGAAGTTTTACTTCGTTATAACGAAATTTCGTTATAACCGTGTTCGTTGTAACGGGAGTGCACTGTACTTCCTACTTATTCAAGTACCAGTAATACGTGAAATATCTACAGTCTGGTGCCATGTTTCATGAGGTCAAAGGCCAATTGTGACCCTGCATCACAAAACGAACAAAAAGTCCCACCCCTTGATTTTACATGAGGACTCAAAAAAGGTGAAATGGGTCAACTAAGTGAATATTGGGTTCTTTATATTTTCTGAAAGAGCTACCCTTCTTCTACATTATTCTTAAGTTTGGGATCATAAAATGAATGGGAAAATGCATTTTTAGCAGTTTTTCTACAACCCTTTTTTGTAGAGTAGTTAGACCAGGTATGTCTTAGAGGCCCCATTTAATTTCATGATAACCCTTTTAAAACTCTTCAGTTTCAAGTCAAGTAACTTTTGAAGGGATAATGCTACTGCTTTGAAAGTTGGTAGTAATCATAAACAGGATGGGTTAACAGAGTATATTTAATTTCAGCCTAATCTGATAATCTCTTCATTGTTGTTGCTCCTGTGGTTTACACCTTAATTTGTCCCATCCATCGCACAGCTAGCACAGTTTGGTGAAGATTAAACGCTTGAATAGACACTGTACTTCAGAGCCTTTTTCTCAGTTCACACTTTTCCAGAGTGTGTGCTTTCTTTCCTATATTTAAATAGGTTAAGAGAGTCCATTTTAGTTGAGCTATGTATACATCATTTTAAAGCTTAGAGTCTGCTCGTTCAGAATCTGCCCTTAACTAAAAAACCATGTCTGGCGACTTTTTGTTGGTTTTGTGATGCAGGGTCACAATTGGAATATGGCCCCACACCACAGGTAGAGTTTATTTCCCGTATTAAAGTGTACGTCAAAAAAAAACAACAAACAAACAAACAAAAAACAGGGGGCAACGACATCTTTCAGTGTGATCTCACTGGTAAATCTTCATTGAAAACATAGACCCCTAATTCATTATTTCAGAAACTTTGGTTTATCCCTCATTTATGTTTTCTTGTCTTTCTTTCATGATATTAAAACTGCTGCAGTCCAGCACTGTAGAGTAGCTATAAAAGCTAGTAGGCCTAATATATTGTAAGTTGTCTGTCAAATGAAGCATGTACAAAGAGAAGTGAGTAGATTTCTTTTTAAATGGTTCCCCACCATATGACAAATCCTTATCATTATGAGGGAGCTTTAGATTTTTGCGACGGGGACGTTCATGGTCTGAGCATGCACAGAATCGCGTATCAGACGCGATCTATTTTTATAGAGTTTTCACTACGCGTTCTGGGCTATTTTTACGTCCACTCAGCTCACGACGTACAGAGCTACTTGATGCACCGATCATATGGGGGCGCCATTTTATTTTTCATACGTTGCGTCCCAGCGTAATCTAAAGCTACTTTTCAGCACAATGCAGGGAAGAGGAGAACATCCAGCTCAGGTGTCGTCTCAAACGTCCGAGCAGCAAATCTAAAGCTCCCCATTATCATATGTGATGCTGCATCACAAAACCAACAAAAAGTTGCCAAACATGGATTTTTACTTAAGGGTAGATTCTGAAAGAGCAGACTTTAAGTTATGAAATGATGTACAACTCAATTCAAATGGTGAACTTTCTAAACCTATCTAAATACTGGAAAGATAGCACACACTCTGGAAAAGTGTGTAAGTGAGAGAAAAGAGGCTTTAAAGTTAAGAGTCCATTCAAGTCCTTTAATTTAAACCAAGTTCTGTGCTAGAATAGGACAAAGAACAGGATGTAAAACCACTCCAAAGCAACAACAATGCAGGGATTATCAGATTACGCTCAAATGGCGCATCATGGTCTACTATTAACATGTTCCATCCACTGCTCATACAAACTTTCAAAGCGGTAGCATCTCCCTTTTCAAAACTCAATAGAGTTGAAAGAGAAGAGTGCATAAAAGGTTTTTCAGAAATGAAAGGGGATTCAAAGGTATATCCAAGAACAATATTCTGCAAAAGGTGTGTTCTAGAAAAATTGCTACAAAATACAATTTCCCATTTGTTATATGATCCCAAACTTTAGTATAATGTGGAAGAAGAATAGTTTTAGAAAATACCAAACACTCAAGATTGACTAGGTTGACCTGTTTCACCTATTTTGAGTCCTCATGTAAATTCAAGCCTTTTTTTGTTGGTTTTGTGTTGCATGGTCATAATGACAAAAATACCAGTTCTAGACTACTTTCAGGCATATAATGTACATCATGTTTGTCTTAAGTGCTGATGAATATTTGATTGATTTTAGGCAATGGGTTAACTCTTTATGTGCCATAGAGGAAACCCCGTGTGCCACATTATTCTGAGACAACAACGTATCCATGCTTAGAGAAAACATTCTGCTTTTCAAATCTATGTAACCTTTGTAGATATTTGATAAGTCGGACATGTAGTGAGCGAAGGTGTAGAGAAAATGCCAAGCTTTGTTTTGACGTAAATTGTATGAAATGTATATGAGTCTTTTTCTTTCAAATGACCAGTAGCTACATTGCTGTAAAGGCATGACTTTTGCAAACAACATAGTTACATAAACTTGTAATATATACGAAAATCGAATAGGAAGCACCGCTTGCTAGTCAATCACCACAAAAATTGCAAGCTATATGAGAGGAAGTGAATCGCGAGAAACGCTCTCACTGTACTGTGGCATTTGGCGATTTATCGATCGGTTTGGGCGGGTTTGTGGGTTTGAGCAGAATATGCGAAGTTGGCACGCCGTCGACCGAGTCGGACGTGCGAACGTGGCACATTAAGAGTTAACAGACGACATATTTTCGTAAATAACTTAACCCCCAAGCATGCACTTGTGGATGTAAATATTATCTGAATACATCACTCACTCCTCCACTTCCAATGAATTGACTGGTGCAACATAATTGCTGGGGATGTAACCTTGGAGCTGAGTTGATGCTGATGCAGCAAGCCACCATTCTCCACTGGGAACAGAAAGAAAAAACAACAAACAAAACAGGAGTTACATGAATATCACAATCACATGCATTACAGCTGTGTTTTCATATTTGGTTTACATGCACACAAATGTATAATAACAAAAGAAACTCGGTGTACATGCATCAGAGAAAAAGTATGATAAAGAAATAGCCGAAGTGGTTCATACTGAGAGGATAAGGGGGTTAGATTGGTCAAATGACAGCATATTGATCGAAAAGCATCGGTCAGTTGGTGTCTTGAGTACATGTTAATACTCAATCATTACTAATATAGAGAACATGATACACTACAGGACTAAACACTGTACTGTGCAGGATTGGCACGCACAAGAATTGAAAGCAGTCCCCCGAGGCGGATCCAGGAATTCCGTAAAGGGGGGTGGGGGGGGCGCAAACAATATTTCTGGCGCTACTTCCGGGCTTCAACTCAATTTTTCTTTTTATTTCTTTTGTTTTAACAACATATAAAGAGGGGGCGTGCACCCAGTACGCCCCCCCCCCCTGAATTCCCCACTGGTCCCCCCTCCTCACCCACACACACAATTTTGGCTCTTTAAAAAAAGGGGGAAAGCATTGATTACTGTACATTTGAAATAGTTTGATTCCTACACTTTATGAATTTCCATTCAAGGGGGAGGGGGATCCAGGAAGTCCGTAAAGGGGGGGGGGGGGCAGGCTTAATCAGCTGACAAGTAAAAATAACAAAAACAAAAATGACTACCGTGCTGCCACTTCTGAGTATCATCGGTTGACAGGCAAAAAAATAAATAAAATAAAATAAAACTATACAAAACAAAAAAGCGCAATTCCACGATAACACCGTGACACTTTTGAGTATAATTTCACTCATTAAATGTAAACAATAATCAAAATGTAACACTTAAGAAAATTTTTTTTTACTATGTATCAATGCATATCATCATAAGCAGCTTTGAAAACAAAAGAAAGGAAGAAAAAATTCTTTGGTAATTGAGTTATGCATAATTAATTACCAGTGTAACACCGTAACACAAAATGGACATGGGTTTTTATGCACTTTGTTTACTGACCAAACTCTGTGAAGTTAATGAACATTTTGATAAGTGGATCTGTTCACTGGATGTACTAGAGACTCAATGATAATAACGAAGTAAAATTTGATCAAAGAATCAATTGACAGGAAAACTATGACATAGATTATAAATAAGTGCACCGTAACATCGTGACTGTAACACCGTGACCTCTAAAATGTGTGTAGAAAACCTACATGTATGGAGAATCTTGTTGTCTTACTCACAGCTCATAGTGTTTCTCCTTTAGGTAGAATGAAATGATGATTCATGATGAATTTTTGACATCACAGTATAACACTTCCAGATAAAACAAAAAAATTATTGAAATCATAACAGATTAACAAAAACAACAAAGTAAAGAAAAAGTTTGCATTGTAACACCATGACGTCATGTCATTATACATTTGTACACGTTACAGTCAGGAACACTGCTCTTTCAGTAAAATATACTAATATGTTTTGAGACATAATTCCCTCTATCATTATTGAAAGCTTGTTAAATATTTCTGAGTGAACTTTTAGGGTTTACAACTACTCTTTAAAAATCCAATTTGTATATTTAAAGATGACATAAAAATTTGAAACTTTGATTTTAATACCTTTGGTCACAAAGCCAGTTGAACCCACTTAGCAACACTTCAGTATTAAACAATAAAAAAAAAAAATATATATTCAAGCAATTTGTGTGGTACAAAATGTACCGTAATTATTATTCTTTTTCTAAGATGTACTGGAAAATGAACATGTATATAACAATGATTACAATGCAAATTCTCATTCATACACAGTAAATCCCAGTGAGTGTGGCTGTTTTTATAGTGAAACTTGTAAGATTGTGCACATTACCATGCATAGGAAAGTAGTATTCCAGTGAGATTAACTTTTGGTGGACACATTGATCTAGCTTCAGTATGCCCTAAGTAATTCTTGAGGATACCAGGGAAGCTGCAGCAAGACTTCAGACCTTTATTATGCTAGGAACACACTGAAATGCGCAATTAATGCAAAGAGCATGACAAATGGCCAGTCTATGGTACCTTTTGAATACTAACATCAGTTTGCATGCAAATTGTCAGTCCATGGCATTCACAATTAGATTATAACAGTTGTTAACAAGCTTTTTTTTTAAGGAATCTATGGCAGAATTCAACATCAACTTGTTCTTGAAAGGCAGAGCACTAATATAACTTCCACAAAAAAAATGGACCAAATTCTGATGATTGCATACAACAATGTGTATAGCAATGACTACATGATACATGTATGTCTCCCGCCCCCTTTCCTTCAGAACCTTTGTAATTGGCATTGGATATGAAATGCTAGAAAATATAAAGTTGACAGTGTAGCTACATGTATTATTGCAGTTTGCAGAGTAAAGAAAGCATTGTTGACAAAAAATTTTTTCTGCTATTTGAGTCTACAAAAGAAGAGTCAAACCATGTGATAAAATGGTTAATTATGATAAAAATATTAAACAAAGGGTATTAACTCAATTGGAACTGTTGCCGTAATTAAAAGTTCAAAACCTTCAGAAACATTTGCTCTGTAGTTACAAATCTGGTAGGTGGCACACTGTGAGTGGACTGCTTCCATTTTGTTGATTGGCATATCAAACCCCACGGCATTGTAAACACAGTTCTAGATTTTTGGCACAGAAAGGGTTAAAATTCCATGATACTGGCAATAAGTACAATTGATAATCTTTGTGGATATAGCTTGACCCATCTGTTATGAACAATCCTTGAAAAACCTCTATCTTTTGAGTAAATGTGACAGAGAAATCAGATGGTCACTTCAACAGTTAGTTATTGGTAATCCGGTACGTGTCCTGTGTTATTGCAATGCAAGTCACGGTGTTATAGTCACGGTGTTAGAGTTACTGTAACACCATGACACATATTAATCAACTTTAATCAATTAACAAAATGAGTTACCATCATTTTAGTACTTGTATATGGTAGCTACAGGTGGTCATGATTTGGGCTATCAAAATAATTCCTCTTGTGTTTGTAATTTTCAAACAATTCTAAAAACATCAGTTTTTACTGTAACACCGTGACATTATTGATGATCGTATAGCATTGCGATGTTCGCTGAAGCTAAACACATAGAAAATCTTGCACTTTGATGATTTGGTAATGATGTTCAACCCTTACACTCTGAAAACAAAGGCAAAGTTTTTCCCTCCTTTTTCATTTTCTCATGCTACACATCCATTTAACTTCATTATATTTTTAAGATATTTATGTCAAATTTAAAATTTTATGCTGATTTTATGCACATACTTAGCAAAGTTAATTATGTAATTTTTTAACAAGATGGTCAAATATGAAAAATCCAGTCCTTAAGCTTTCATTTGATACCAAAATGAATGAGATTTGACTATTTTGAAAATATGATGGTCATATCCATTTTATCGTGGAATTGCCCAAAAACAAAAGGCTTCCATGCAACTTTCTGATGTCACTACAATCTAAAATAAAATGGACCCCTTTATCTTTTTTTTCATTACTTTTCTTTCAAGATTTTTTTTTTTTTTTTTTTTTTTTTTTTTTGGGGGGGGGGGGGGGGGTGTGCCCCTTTGTAGATAGTTCTCTGAAACATTCTGTTGGAAAGGGACTGTACAGTAGGCCCTACCAGTGGCGGATCCAGAGGGGGGCGCAGCCAGCACACGCCCCCCTTTAGTTTTCGTTAAAAACAAAAGAAATACAAAGAAAAAATATGAAATGAAACCCGGAAGTGGCACCATAAATATTAGTTGCGCCCCCCCCCCCCCCTTTTTACAGAATTCCTGGATCCACCCCTGCAGTACTGGCTGAGGTGAGGATTCAGCTTGTAGTTATTTGCAAGATACATTGTATTTAGATACCACTCTATGAAATGTTCAAGAGCATACAATTGTATGGGGAATCAAAAGTTTATTTTGATGAAAGTCAGTTTTGAAATGAACTGAGATCTAAAAACAAAGAGATCCTAAACAAAGAGATCCTAATTAAAGTCATGGCCTATCAATTCTATTAGGATGCTTTTTTGGGATATCTCAGCCACTTCAGGACCAATTTTCATCAAATAAACATTGAATCCTTCTTGACATGATATGCTTTTTCATATTTTATAATTTAGGTTTTTCATTATCTCACCAAAAATGTTATAAACCTGACATTAGGTCTCAACCAAAATTATGTGATTCCTTTAAGATGGCAAATCATTTAACAGCATAATCTATTTGATTAATGTCAACAAAAAAGGTAAAATGCAACATCTGAATAGCTGTATGATGGCGGAGTATCAAATTGAACAATCACAGACACCAAAAAAAAAAAAAAAAAATCAGAGGAAAGAGTAAATGATATCTCATAGGATCAGGCTCACAAAAAAATATTGATATCCCTTTATCTGACCTTTATATTTAAAACAGCACACCATTAAAGGGTGTGTACAGTTCTGGGGCCCGTTTCATAAAACTTGTCATCAGTGACAAGTTGTCATAGATGTGACAAGCTACTGAAATCTTGCATCTGATTGACTAAGAGCAAATTTGTCATAGAAATGTGGCAGTTGTCACTGATGACAAGTTTTATAAAACAGGCCCCTGGTCAAGGTGAGGATTTAGCTAGCGTTTTGCGAGATATTCAGAAACCACTCTATGAGATGTCAAAGAGCATGCAATTCTAAGGGGTATCAACAGTTTATTTGATGAAATCCGTTTTGAAATGGCTGAGATATCCAAAAACAAGGTGAAACAAAGAAATCCTAATTAAAGGCGTGGCCTGTTGCCTTGTATTATTATCACTTTTTTGGATATCTCAGTCATTTGAAAACCAATTTTCATCAAATAAGCGTTGAATCCTTCTTAGAATTACGTGCTCTTTCATATTTCATAAGAGGCTTCTCATTATCTCACTTAGGAATGTTCAAAACATGAATCCCCACCTCAACCGGTACTGTACAGTCCCTTTAAAGAGAGAGAAGAAAAACTAGAAAAAAGAAGAAACAGAAATGAAGCACACTGCATTAAAAGAAGATCTCAAACACACATACATGTATGACAGAGCTACATTATTTTAACCCTTTGCTTGCTATGCACTACATTGTACCAGTAACTGCAGACTAAACATAATTCAGTGTATTAAAAGGAGCCAAGGAGCAGTAAGTTTTAAAAGAACGTCTGAAATGTCTGGTTTCAAATGAGGGTACTACAATGTAAGTCTCAAATATCAAACTGAGCATACATATTGAAGCTTTAAAAAGTTTTTTTTTTTGTTGAGCCTTTTATTACAGATACAGTATATATCATACCACAGTGAAAGTGAAATGTATGTAAACTAAATCTGTATGCTTTTCAAATAGCCACATCAACTCACACCAGATTGGTGAATGAGAGTGCACACGGTAATTCATTACAGTACAAAGCTTGTCAGACCATTCACCTTCATAACACTCATGGAGATAGATGGCATGTCATTACCAATGACAACTTTACATTACAGGTATCAATACTTTCAGTTCACACCAGTCGGCTTATAAACTTTAAAGGGATGCATCACACACCAACACACCATTGCAAAGCATGAGGTGACTGCCTGTAACCCTCAAGCCTTCCTTGTAAAATATACGTGTAACTCTGAGGTTAGCTAGTTTTGATGATCATGGAGTCCCAAGGATGGAAACTATCAGTTCTAAAGGGATCCTGGGAATACTCTTTCACATAGAGTTATGACTTTGAACCTGTCAACCAAAATATACTGCTATGTATTTAGTGAATGCAGGTCAAACTTAGAAGATACATTGTATCAGTGAAGGTTATTAAAGAAGAATAATCAAACAATCCATTCAGAAGTTATTTGAATCTAAAAAAAAAAAAATGTGCAGCCATCGCTTGATGAGAACACTACAGTTTGTGATAAATAGTACAACGATATATTCAGGAAATGATAAAGATAATTCAACATTTTCTTTATATCTTTGTACATACATGTACACTGTACATGACACCTCAAACTGCAGTACTAGTTTTTTCATCCAGTGAAGGCAGCACAGAAACCTTAAAAACTCAACTTTTGAACAGGTTGTCTAATCTTCCTGAAACTTTTACTGACATGTTTTACTAATATTGCTGCATTCACTCAATATTGGGCGAACTTGTCATTTAAATTGCTTTCTAACCACAAACTTTCTTGTGGTTAGGTCAGTTCCATGACAGTTGCTCCTATGACAATTTCTCCCCTGAAATACCTGCACGTTAACCCAAAACCCACCTACAAACATTTAATCCTAACCCTAATCATACTCTTCACATCAAAATAAATCTAAAACCTATCACAAATCCAACCCTAATCCTACAATGTAGGTCCTTGGAGAAAATAAGACTGGAGCAATTGTGGCAGGAACAATTATGTTGTGTCATGGTTCATGGATAGCTACAAACTTGTGAAGATGTACGGTAACATGAATCTTTCATTTCACTTTCTGTAGACCCATTCACACACAATAGTTACTGGCTTTGTATCACACTCCAAATTTGATCTTTACTTTATATGAAGCGTTATGTTCATGTGCGAGAGACTGGAGAAGTATACAGTGTAGCTAGTGATCTTATGGATGCGCTGGGGGATGAGTGTGCGTGCAAAATACAAACTACGTTATTAGTAAGTCTTGTGCCCTACATTGTACAAATGTAAGTCGCAATGGGTGTACAATGCATTTTTCTATCTAGGCAGTTGATAATCATCAAGTGTCAAAAAGGTGATATTGAAACCATTGTTTATAGTCATAATGGATTTGATGGGGTTTTGAAGGTATGGTAGACATCAGGTCTAATGAATGCAATAACATATTTATCAACTACAAGATGTTACATGTCTTCACTACATAGTGTTCATAATTCACTACAATTTACTGTCATGTTGTTTGATCTCAGTATAATACTGTAAAATGACTAATGTTCGGGTGCATCTTAATTTTGCAAATTTCGTGAGAGCCAAGATTCACTAAATTAAAATGCATCCGAAAGTTCTTGTCTACCCTATGCATTGAATGTTGAGGCAACTTGCGAAAATTTCATTCCGCAAAAAGGCCATTGGCTCCAATTCGCGAAAATTTCATGCCGCGAAAATACAGTGTTTTACAGTATCTGCTGCATACTGAGTAAACGGATAAGGTACATATTGTGGCTGGGCATCAGTCACTACACTTATTTGACACTACATATCCACAAACGTATAAACCCTTTTAAAAATTGATACAATTACAATGAATGGTAGGCCCTGAGGGGCTTTTTGATGGGGCTTTCCCCAGAGAGGCCCTAATATTGTAATAATTATCTGCCATGATGCACACCACCAAACCCCCATAGCAATAAAAAGAGTTAAAAGTTCAAAGTCTGCACATTGTCTTCATGGTGCTATTCATGTTGACCTCAAACAAACAAAGTAAAAATTAGATATAACAATTAAGACTGGTAGAGGTTTGTGAAAATGGGAAAAAAAGTGAGAAGGTTATGAAATAATGATTTAATAATTTAATAATTATGAGCTTCCACATGTTTTCACAACTCCTATGCCCTCTTAAAGGGGATGGCTAGTAACTGAACAGTGGGAATCAGTGGGAATGCTGCGGGATGATTGTTCCAATCCTTGTGGGATTCATTTAAGAGTACGTTTATCTATCTACTGTATTGTTGTGTGAAAATTATTTGCTTCAGAATGGTCTCATATTCAAGTATGACGGGGCGATCATTAACGGGCCGTTAACCGATTGCCCCGATCATTAACGGGCCGTTAACCGATCGCCCCGTCACTGTACAGGCATGCTAACCTGGAAACATTAAACTGCACATCACTTGAATATGACACCATTCTGAAGCAAATAATTTTCACACAACAATAGATAGATAAATGTACTTTTCAATGAATCCCACAAGGATTGGAACAATCATCCCCCAGCATTCCAACTGATTCCCACTGATCAGATACTAGCCATCCCCTTTAAATGTCATCATCATCATTAGATTTTCACAATTACAGGTGTGACAAGGTGGGTTTGATATATACTCAACATTTATATTCCTAGCAATTTCCTTTTGAAACAAGAAATCTAAATGACAACTTGTATTAAGCAAGATCACTGGAAGACAGACCAGATAACATTACCTCGTCAATTTTTATATCATTGTGGCTAGTCATCTTTATGATGTTATGGAGTACAGGTTCAACAGCAACATACTTTTAATAGGCCCTGAAAACTGTCTCCATAAAAGCATACAAAAAAGCCACATTGTGCTCAAGTTTCTGAGAGATGGAACTGTGCACATATATGTTCTATTGTGGAAATTGGATGCCAGGAATGTCTGACTTTTCTTTTGAATGCCTGCAGTGCATCATGTGGTTGCCCTAACATAAAAGTATCAAATTTCAAAATATTTGTAATGTCACTTTATGATCATGACTTTTGAAATGAATCTCGTGACATACAATTATATCTCTCTCAAACCATCTTTGCACGCAACTACTTTTCCCTAGATGTTTTCCCAGCCTAAAAGTGATGCTGTGTGAGTGTTATTATCGAAAAGGCTTCTATGGGCGTTAAATTGACATGGCTCGGTCGGTCGCACGCATCTGCCTCCTGATCCAAAGGACCCGGTTTCAGTTCCAAGGTCTATAACTGAGCAATAATCATGTTGTGTGTAATCATCCTGTCCCCTCTAGTAAGAGGCAAAACACTTTGTCCATTGGATAGGGCATAAAATGGAGGTCTAGTGTGTGACAGAGTCACAACTCTGCATGTAAAAGATCCTGCTTCATTCTTTTTTCACTACAAGCAAGATGCATACCCCAGTGTAGTGGTCCGACTCACATCCAACAGGACCAGCTACAGTATTGCAGCTACATGTGCATGCAGGGAGGTGACCACCTCCCTGGTACATGTAAATATGGGCTATCCAGCCATCTTCTCAGGTGGAAAAACGAAATAAACAAACGCCCAACAGTCCAAGTCCTCTGTATTGAACGACTTTCAATGAATCTTTGTCTGCAAATGTGACTGCATCATAAATCCAACTAAAAAATGTGACAAGGTTTGATATTGATATTAAAGGGTGTGTACAGTTCTGGTCGAGGCGAGGTTTCAGCTTTTAACATTTTGGAAGATATTATTCAGAAACCACTCTATGAGATGTCAAAGAGCATGCAATTCTAAGGGATATATCAAAAGTGTATTTGACAAAAATGGGTTTCAAAATGGTTGAGATATCCAAAAACAAGGTGAAACAAAGAGATCCTAATCAAAGGCGTGGCCTGTCACCTTTTATTATCACTTTTTTTTTTTGATATCTCAGCCATTTGAAAACCAATTTTCATCAAATAAACGTTGAATCCTTCTTAAATTTACATGCTTTTTCATATTTCATAAGAGATTTCTCATTATCTCACTTCTTAGGAATGTTCAAAACATGAATCCCAACCTCAACCAGTACTGTACAGTCCCTTTAACTCTTTACATGCCATGGTATAATCTCACTGTGTACCACATTATTATGAGACAGCAACATCATCATGCTTTGGGAAAACATTCTGTGTTTCAAATCTATGTAAAATTTTATAGATTTCTGACATGGAGTGAGCAATGTTGTAGAGAAAATGCAAAGCTTCACTTTCATGTAAACTGTATGACAAATCTATGATTGTTTTTCTTTCAAATGACTAAGAGATACATTTATTGTAAAGGCATAACTTTTGCACACAAAACAGTGAAAGAAACCTAGAATTTAACCGCAGAATCCAGTAGGGGACACTGCTTGCTGGTCATTCACCACATAAAATCCAAGCTGTGTGGGAGAGGAATGCTTTTATTGTACTGTGGCATCGGTTTGGGCGGGTTTATGCGCTTGACCGGAAAGTAATGCGAAGTTGGCACACCGTCGACTGAGTTAGGCATGTAAACATGGCACATAGAGAGTTTTAAAACAGAGTCTTGTAAATGGATTGGTACAATGGGTAAACCCGGCTGCCTTTGGGTTTGGTGTATTTTCAGACAGAGTAACCCTTTTCTTATCAAAATTCAAAGTTTGAAAACATGAAAACAAGGACAAATACATATGTAGTATACCATACATGAACATTCATTTCATCGGTACAGTCTTTATAGAGCTGTCTCTATCTATTCCAAGATGGTTTTCTCCATTTTTTCCCACATGGAAGTGTGCACAAAAGCTACAGTAGTCTCGCAGCAAGTTTGCAAGCAGTAAGGGGTAGCATTGTGCTCCTTTTGACATAATCCTGAATACAATGTTGTGAGCCGACCATCCATCATCTTTCAGTTTCTGTTCTTTTTAATAAAGGAAGTGGTTTGTGCAGAAGAAGCAATACACCTAAGTATACTGTTTACAATCCATTTACAGCTACAGTTCGACCTCGATTATCCGGCCATGTCGGGACCGGCGCTTCATCCGGATAAGCGAATTGGCCGGATATGGGAGACACAATGTTAATGTATATAGCTGCCGTCCAAGCAGCCGTCCCAGTGCACTGGCAGTTAGGCAGGTAGCGTACCCCGCAACGGTGGTGTAATCTATGCTAGCCTGCGCAAAATTGTAGTCCCTTCTTCACAAAATTAAAGTATATCTTTATGTGAAAATCATATGTGTTTTACCTCATTAGATATTGAGAAACCTATCATGCACATCTTATGAAATTAGTGAAATAGATCCATGAAAGTCACTGTTTTTTCTCAATTTTTGGGTGAAAAAAAAAGTCATTCACATACCTACCGTTAGTGCACCAGTTTTCAACAGGACCCAGATTTCGACACCCAGCAGATAATTCTCATAAAATTTTATACTCAATACAAATGTCTGACTTCAGCAATCAACCAAGTTATCAATCACATTTCTAGTCTTATATAAACACCGTTTGTCACTTGTCATCATAATCCGACGGTAGAATATTTAGGAGAAAAGCAACACAGTGTCAGCAGAAATGTTAATGTCAGCCATTTTTAGGGGTTCAAAACAATATGACGCATTTTGTATACATCGCCGTAAAACTAAATTCACCCGTGCCGGTTATCTTGCTTTAGTATCAGTTTGTTTGCCAAATCTTGATGTTTGATTTCATAATCGTCTTTAGTAATTTCATGGCTGAATTCATGATAAATGAGCAAACTTGTAGAAAGAGTTGGCTTTGAGAATGTGGCACCAGATTTCGACATTTCCATATCAAGACACGTTACAGAGGAAACAACAAGTTCTTGCGCCGGTATGATTGCTAGTTTGCGTCCACAATGCAGTGTACGCGTACTGTACGCGCCATGTGATTTCTGTGTGATGCGCGCTGTGATTGTGTTGAAAAATGATGCTGGGTGTCGAAATCTGATGCCAGCGACGGCGTGACGGAAATCGCTTAAAATTGAACGCGAGTGCATTTACATGGGAATTCGTTTAAGGCATATTATTATTGGCCTTTGTAGCTCAACTTCATATCGAAATTCCGAGGTAAAACGGTGCAGTATTGATGGTAAACAAGGAAATGTGCTAAAGTGTCGAAAACCGGTGCCCTTACTGTACCAACATTTCAAGACGAAATATCTTACTTGTGGATTGCAAAAATCTTATTTTATATGCAAACTGAAGTTAAAAATCTTACTTTCGGTCAAATCTTCAGAAAATACACATGAAAGGTATATCTAAATATTTTTCAAAAATCTGATTTCTCTGACAGAAAATCTGATTTTGCTATTTTTAACGTAAAAAATCTTACTGAATCTGATAAAATCTTACTAGTTGGCAAGTACATGTATGCATTCACTGCGTGCACGCGTCCGGACAATAGAGATTTCTGGATAAAAGGAGGCCGGATAATCGAGGTCGAACTGTATAGGAAGTGGTTTGTGCAGAAGAAGCAATTACACACACCAAAGTATACTGTTAACAATCCATTTACAACTACTTGGTTGACAAAAAAAAAAAAATGTTGTAGGGGAATTTACAGTTATGGGGGGAAATGAATTGATAATGGCACCAATAGAAGACTCATTATATGTAATAAGTGGGGGTGTGGTCAGACATCATGATCTGCTCTTTAGCTTATCATCCAGATGTTATGTATCTCTTTGGTTATGAGGCAAAAATTATGACAGATCACAAGCTTAAAGGGATGGTTCAGTATTGGTTGAGACGAGAATTGGGCCTTTAACTTTTTACGAGATACCAAGTTAAAACGCCTGTAAACATAGAATATTACTGAGCATATACCATTTTACGAGGAATTCAAAGTTTATTTGATGAAAATCGGGTTTGGAATGACTGAAACATCCAAAAGCAGAGTAAAACAAAGGTAGGTCTTACACTTTATCAGAATTGCTCTGTTTTGGATATCTCAGCCATTTCAAAACCAATTTTCATCAAATAAACGTTGAATTCCTCATGGAATTACACGGTCTTTCATATTTCAGAAGATGTTTCTCATTATCTCACCAAAAAATGTTAAAAACCTGAAATTAGGTCTAAACCAAAAATTATACGATCCCTTTAAAGTGAAACTGTCCTTTACTCAACTCCAAATCAAGGGGTTTCATGACATTTGCTCCTGCAACAATTGCTCTGGACAATGAAATATCTGCATGCACCCACAAACATAACCCAAACCATAATCCTAATCCTCACATCAAACTAAACCTAAAACCCTATCACAACCCTTACCCTAACCCTAAGTCTGTGTTGGAGAAAATAAAAGATTGGAGCAATTGTCACAGGAGCAAATGTCATGTCATCCAATCAAGGAAACCCCCCCCCCCCATCATTCACTAAGAAAAGAAGAATACCAACATTAAAGGGATCGTATAGTTTTGGTTGAGACCTAATTTCAGGTTTCTAACATGTTTTGGTGAGATAATGAGAAACCTCTTATGAAATATGAAACAGCATGTAATTCCATGAGGAATTCAAAGTTTATATGATGAAAATTGTTTTTGAAATGGCTGAGATATCCAAAACAGAGTGATTCTAATAAGTGTGGGACCCACACTTTATTACAATCGCTTTTTTTTTACTTTGTTTTTGGATGTTTCAGTCATTCCAAACCCGATTTTCATCAAATAAACTTTGATTTCCTCTTAATTCTATGATGGTATGGTCTGTACTATATCATAAGTGTTTTCTTGGTACCTCGCAAAAAGTTAAAAGCCCAATTCTCATCTCCACCAATACTGTACCATCCCTTTAACACGTTGAGGACGAGTCCCCGAGTATACCCAGGCAAGTGTCTATGGGAAATGCGTGTTGTAGCAAAATCAGCCTGTCCTCATTGGATTTAATCAGTAAGGATTGTTTCACATGTCAGAGGTACTAACAATACAAAACAAATAAAGTGTGTATAAAATATGAAACAAATTGTTGTTACATACTCTGTGTCGAATACCTTCAGCACCTCCCCCTTTTCAAAGGACAGGTCACCATCATTTCGGGCTGCAAACGGGTACAGGGCCACAAAATGCCGCTCCGCTTGTGGTCTCCATGGCACAGCTAGAAAATGCAGGAAGACCAAATTAAAACACATTCATCAAATCTCATTAATTGCTTTGTGAGGTATCGCAAGTTCATCATCCAGGCAGAGCTAAAGTGCAGTGATACAAAATTTGGGCACTTTATACTTGAGTACAAGACAAAATGTAACCTTTCTTCACATTCCCTTCAATAGTAGATGACCATCAAAATCTTTTTTTTAGAGGAAAAA
The DNA here is from genome assembly GCF_964275005.1 of Diadema setosum. Lineage (NCBI taxonomy): Eukaryota > Metazoa > Echinodermata > Echinoidea > Diadematoida > Diadematidae > Diadema > Diadema setosum. Next base: position 6,190,431 of record NC_092694.1, on the reverse strand, counting down.
CAATTCTGGTAGTCACTATACTGCCAAAAAGTTGAAAGGAAATTCTACCCTGATATACAGTATGTTGCCTTTAAAGGGATCGTATAGTTTTGGTTGAGACCTAATTTCAGGTTTCTAACATTTTTTGGTGAGATAATGAGAAACCTCTTATGAAATATGAAAGAACATGTAATTCCATGAGAAAATCAATGTTTATTTGATGAAAATTGGTTTTGAAATACTTGTAGCTGAGATATCCAAAACAGAGCAATTCTAATAAAGTGTGGGACCCACATTTTATTATGAAAATTGCTTTGTTTTACTTTGTTTTTGGATGTTTCAGTCATTCCAAACCTGATTTTCATCAAATAAACTTTAAATTCCTCTTAAAACAGTATGCTCTGTACTATTTCATAAGTGTTTTCTTGGTATCTTGCAAAAAGTTAAAAGCCCAATTCTCATCTCCACCAATACTGCACCATCCCTTTAATATATAATATTTTTAAAAAAATAAAAGAAATATAACAAAGTTAGTAAAGATTTTTGGGGGATTGAACATGCATACAAAAGTTATGAATTGTAAAATTTTTAAGTGTAAGACAAATTGGGAACTTTGTGTGATATATGTAATGAGCAGCCCTCAGTTTGTTTTAAAAAAAAAAAACAACTAATTTTCATTTTTCTCAAATGCTTGGGCACAAATAAAACTTATACACCAGAGAACTACACTGTACCACAAGAACACGTTACTCATATTATTGTATAGCAGCAACACACAAAATGCATTTCTGAAGAAAATTCTTTTATTGGGAGCAAAATGAAATCTGGTGATCTCTTGAATGTGAAAACTGAACGAAGACCTGCTCAACATCTACAATGTAAATCACAGTTGCCAATTTGCCCTGCTCTCTTAAAACTTCTACAGTTCATGGTTAATTTTTATTTTCTGTTTGCATGCCCAATTTTTCCCACCATTTTCAATGATCTACTTCTCTCATTATTCTGTTTTCATACAAAGCAATATAATTATTATCAGAATGGAATTTCCCCTCTCAGTGGGGACTCAACAAGTGCACTTAGTTTCTAATCTGGAGACATACAATGAACATTTACTTCAGTGAATAATTGCCAGACAGCCAAACCCATCATACAAATGTATTCACGCCATCCAATGGAGCCAAAATCAACATCAAATCACTGCACTTAAAATAAAGTGGGATAAAATTTAAGAGGAAGCGGTGTGAAATTAGCTCTTATTGCTGTTGAACGAAATGTCATCGGTGTCTTGTTTCATCATTGTTTCTCAAGTTGGTCTGAAAACCCCGATTATCAACCATATCCATCACTGCACACATTAATGATACCCAGCTCACTTTCTACACAAAATAATGTATATTCGATACCGCTAGTCATTCGGATGAGCTTGGACTACTTTCAAATATTGTATTAAAGCAGTTAGGATATTATTTCTACTCCTATTGTATAGAAAGCTAAATTAATTAGGATTCATAAATAAGAACTCAAGTGAAGTGTACAATGTGCAGTAGCTCATGTGTATGACTGTCATTTTGTTACCCTGATAATTTCTAGACTTTAAGCAGAGAAATGTAAATTAATGGTGAAGTTTGAAAACTAGTAACACTAGTTAAAACCTTAAAGAAAAATTATACTACTCAGCATACATGTACATACAATGTACGTGGCATATACAATGTACCTCAATTCTAGGTTTCAAAACAGTAAAATGTTTCCAAAAAAAATACTCACTTTTCGAAAGCATGATACTCTAATGTTCTAAATGCCTCGTCATTGGGTCTCAGCAATTCCTACATGTACATGCTCTGGATACATTGTAGATGGGCAATTCCGCGGTAACGGAATTACAAATCAGAGAATTTTGGCTTATATTCTTTCTTCCTGTACACTGGATTGATTACTTTGCCTTCTCTTAATATACTTAAAAGATGCAGAGATACTCACACTATCATCCAAAATACAAATTTGTTGAATGTTCTCACTTGGTTGGTTACAAAGGAGGTCTATGTGTGATGGTAACTGAATTACCAGAAAACTGAGTCACAACTTCAACCCTGACTTTGGGAGTAGTTTCTCTGAAATCTATAACACATACACTATCTAGGTGGTAGTCTGATTTCATCATTCTTTGATTGTGTCACTTCAGTTTTAATAATTGGATTGTTTTTCTAATATTTCATCACATTTTCTTAGCAGCAGGCTTTTCCCCTGTAAAGTCAGGGGTAACGGAATTACACAAATGGTAACAGAATTACACCTTCTGAAATACACTGGAAAAAATACAAATTCTTGGTACTCATGTATTCTGAAATGTCTTGATAAAGATTGTTTATGCCTTCAAGTAAAATATAACCACTAAATAAGTACTCTCTAGCCTTTAATTTAGAAATTCTACAAGTTTGTAGGTGCCAAATGAGTTTCTTTTGTCAAAAAACTAAATTTTCATGCTAACAACTGTGATTTGAAGTTGTAACTATGACAGTCAAGATCTCTTAACTTTGAAGTACCACATCCATCAAGATTTGTCTACTTTCAAGTTGAGAATTTCACAATCTGTAGGAAAATTACATCTAAGACACATGGTAACGGAATTGCGCTACAATAGCTCTACACATACAATTCTATAAATTAAGTCAACAATACCCAAGTTTTCTTGTATTTCTTTTGTTAATATCATGCAAGACACCTTTTTCTGTTTTCTTGTTCCTAAGTATGCCAATTATTGATAATATGTGTGAATTACTTACAACTGTTGTACATAAATATTATGTGCACATGTACAAGAAAAGAATAAAAATTGTCCAGATTGACATTGAATGTTAATCATAAGTCATAAAGTGCCACTTTACAGTGCAAGTCCGAGCAGAGTGCACAGACCCATCATTGAACACAATGTTTAATACTAAGGATGAACACAAAGGATACTTGAAACTTCTGATTTGTTAAGGGAAAAGATGCAGTTGTGTTTCAGTGACAAACATAAAAAATTACAATTAAATCATAAATTAAAAAGAAAGTTTTCTTATAAGATGATTATTTACTGCACCAGTGCTCAATCATTAGTATTCATATGTTTTGGCTCTCCTCACTAAAAGTGACATTTTACTAAATGGCTGATGTTGCCTCCTGGTATACAATGTACAGCTGTAGTGCATGCTTCATTTATATATAATCTCATTTCTCATAACTGTGTCTTCTTAAATCTGGTGACAAACTTTCCATACTTTTCTGTGGCTTGCCACAGGTTCAAGAAAACAAAAGCTAATCACTGGAAAAATAATTTTTCGGAATAATTGTCCAAAATCTTAACAAGATTTTAATGCAGGAGCATTTATGATATGCATGGTACATTAGTGTATCTATTTTATAACAAATTTATCAGGCTCCCATCTTCTTCTTTTGACAGTTGTTACATTTTTGACAGGTTACATTTTGTACTTTTGTCACTTTCTACATCTACTCCATGATGAATCTAATAAAATTCTGATCAATATATTTTCAGTTGTCATGAAAAAAAAAAAAAAAAAGATTTTTTTTGGTGGTTTGGTGACTTCAAAAAAACCATGTATCATCATCTTCAGGAGCAAGTTTAATTTCAAGTGCACAACAGAATGGTAAATGATTCACATTAAGAGTTTGTTTGCAAAAACCGATAAGTCCATTTTTGAAGATTTTGAAGTACGATCTCTGTCATAAAGTACAAAATAATACCTTTTAAATGATACATTGGTCACTACATATAAAGGTACATTTTTGAAGTTATGGTAAAAAGAAGCAAAATTTTTCTTATCATTCTCTTTATTTTTCTTGACCTTTAATCGCAAATATCTCCGTTTGGCAAATATGGACTGATCGGTTTTTGCAAACAAACTCTTCATATTAAGATAATTATGGACTTGCCAAAGTTTCTTATTTTCCCTCAAAACAGTGGTGATGGTACAATAAAAACCATTATGTGCAAAGTTCTGGATGTGAATGATGTTTACTATGTAAAGTACATTTAAATCTTTCACTGCCCTGCACATAAATATTCACGTAATTTCTTTTGTTTGCATTGTGTCTGTAAATGTTTCCTTTTCTGTAATTTTGTAAGCATTTTATAAAGCCTCATTGGAAGAGCGTTTTAAAGGGGATGGCTATGAGTAACCGATCAGTGGGAATCAGTGAGAATGCTGAGGGATGATTGTTCCAATCCTTGTGGGATTCATTTAAGAGTACATTATATAGCCACTGTTGTGTGAAAATTATTTGCTTCAGAACGGTCTCATATTCAAGTAATGTGCAGATTAATGCCCCGTCACTGACCAGGCACGCTAACGTGGAAACATTAAACTGCACATTACTTGAATATGAGACCATTCTGAAGCAAATAATTTTCACACAACTAATGTACTCTTAAATGAATCCCACAAGGATTGGAACAATCATCCTCCAGCATTCCCACTGATTCCCACTGATCAGTTACTAGCCATCCCCTTTTAAGTATTGTATTGCATTTAAAAAAGTAAAACACATTGCTGCCTTACTTTTGACAAACTTTTCCTTTGTCTATTTTATAGAGGCTCTGAAACCACAACTAGAATACACTGGAGATGCCGTTTAAATACAGATCTCTGGTGTACAAACAACCTTTTTGACCTCAGTCAGATGTCTGTGTTTATCCCTACGATCTACATTAAAGGTCCAGTTTACCTTTGGGAGCAGTGATTTCAAAAATGTTCAAGATATCACATTTGATGCATATGTGTACATATGTAGGTCTGTTGTATCATAAAACATCCTACCATATGAAATATTTGCAATAAAACCTAAAATATATGGAGATATCAGGGTTTTTCTCAGTAAACCGTAACTGTATACGGTTTAGTCTGGAAACATTTTTATTATAACTATTGTTCACATTTTGTGTATTTAACAACACTTAACATCGATTAAATATGGATTCAAATTTTGACAGTGGTTGTTTCTATCCCTAACTCACATTTTAGAACTATTTTAAAGCACTAATGCTTTCATCTGCAAATGGTAAATTATGCCTTTAAAGTTCACTTGACTGCTTCTTCCACCATCCCATTTTCAACAAACTTGTCACTTTCGAACACCACATGTAACACATGTGCCAAGTATGTTCCAAGGGGTTTTACAATCCAGAGGGCCTTGGCTATAAACTGCTGCGGTGGTCACATGACCAGAGTACAGTCACCTCTGTATGTATCTTCTTCCGCCATGTGGTAGACCCGATAAGGTCACTGCTCCGGTTATGTCTCGAGGCGACATGTTCCGCAATATTACAAGCATTCATGACTTCAAGTTTGACTGTCACAGATAGCATTGACAGTCACCAAACAGAGTTCTCAAGTCCTCATAGATCTGATTCCCCATGCGATTGGCTGTTTGATATTATTTCTTCTTACTGTATTTGGAAAAGAAAAAGGATGTTATGTTGAACATTATGGACATCTTTGCTTTTTAAGTGTTTGTTGCCAAATTTTTTCCCCATTTCTGTATTTCATCTGTAAAAGGAGGTACATTGTACAAAGGTACATTATATGTTACTCCGGTCTGGTATTACCGCTTTTCCAGCTGGCATTTGACCACTTCCTGGGAATGAGTAGCCATCCCTCAACCCCACAATTCAATGGAGTAGCATACTATGTCCGGCGTTGGCATGACAGACATCAGGGTAAATTGGCTATTAAAAGTTTTCATGGACTGGCTTCGACAGAGCTACAAAATGTTTCACGTTTACAGCTCTGCTCTTCTGAAATGAAAATGTCTGCTGTTCAAAGTGATTCTACCTTGCCAGTTTGATCTTCTCTCTTTTTTTTCTTTTTTCTTCTTTTTTTTTTTGGGGGGGGGGTTGGTCTGAAAGCAAATTAATAGTAATGAGTTAATTTTTTTAAACATTGCCCTTCTTGGCAAATTACCAATTTCACAAGTGACTTTACTAGCAAATTAATTTCTCAGAGAGTCTCTTGCTTAATACTGTAGGAAATGCATATTGAACCGTACATCTTCTCAGCAAGAAAACATACCACTATTAACTGTACTGCATACATTTAGAGTGCAAAGTACAAATGTCTACAGCACACACACACACACACACACAAACACACACACAAAGACACAAACTCAGCATTTTATACACGCTGTCATCTCTGGCACAGGGGCAGCTGAAGGTGAAGATGTCATCAAGTGTGCTCTTTTATCTGAAGTCAATTCTAAAGTATAAGATGCAAAATTTGCATCAATCTACAATTACACTCAGATTTTTGCATCGATAACACCCAATATGATTAAACCGTTTAAACGCTAATTTCAGTGTCTTAGAATATAACATTTTTGCAGAAAACCCACTCTATTTGGTTAAGTGGTCACAGAGAAATGTGGATTGTTGTAAAGCATGTCATGAGTCTGATTCTTCCAAGTTTACTCTACAAAATTCCTCATTTCTTATCCTTAACCACTGAAGCAAATCGAATGGGGTTTTCTGTAAGATGTGGACAATGAGTTATAGTTTCATACCCTGAAATTGTATTTGGATTGATTCACTATTTTTAAAGTTATCATTGCCGAGGGTAGTGTTGTAATTTCTTTTCTTTCTTTCTTTTTTTTTTTTTTTTTGGGGGGGGGGGGGACATACGGTATAATAAGTACTGTGAGCACTCGGAGCACTTTACAATTGTATGTCCGCACTATAACCAAGAGGGGCACATTAACATTTCCTTTAAATGACTGCAGACATGTACCTAGTCTGCCCTCTATGGGAGGTGATTATTAATGACAAGTTTTATTGCAAAATGATCCCAGTGCCATTTTTAAACATTTCAAAGTCAGTCATCAGATGAAACAAAATTAAACTTTTCCAGCCATACCTCACTTGTGACATAACAAGGAATATTCTTGAAGTTGATATGATCAAAAATATCCTGTATTTTATTATTTTCTTTGTTTTTAGCAGCTTCAATCAGAAATGTCACAACTTAACAAGAACGGAATTAGCTCACTTTGCGATAAAACTCTTTAAATGTTTAACATCTTTGGTTACAAGTTACTTCTCACCTGGCGGTGGTGGATCTTCTTGCATAGGAGTACGCGGGAGGTTTGTTTGCGGATAATGCGTTTCTCTGTCTTGCTTCGTCTTGCGGATAGTTACGTCGTTCGACTTCCTCGGCGGGCCCGCACTGTCGTCTCCACGCCGAAATAGCTTCCTCAGGGCTTGCCCCATCTTCGCGTAACATTCACGAGGTCCCACAGAGAGTACGTGTTCCACTCAAAAATGCGCCAAAACAACCTGGCTGGACTGCATTCAACAGTCGGTCACACTCATTGCAGACGTAATGTCTCACACTGCTACCATATTGCAGACAAATTAATGGTCGGTCAGTCTTGGTGAAAGAAGTTTTTTGTTTACACAAACATAAAATCAGTCAAAACTGTCTTTACAACTGGATTTTCCTCTTATGCAAACAATTATTATTCACCACATTGTCACAAAGTTCCTTCCGTGAACTGGAAATGGCAGAGCTTGGACATTGTGTATGGTGGAAGAGTCGCACCAAGACCAGATGCCGCCATCAACGAATTGCCATGGTTGATTTGTTTCACATGCTTCCGTGATGTACTGTATCCTGTTCATTGTGAAATGGTAATAAAAACAACATCATTATACTCTATAGGTCATCAACAACACAATGTTCATGGGATCATGTCACATGTTTAACCTACTTTTGGAATTACAATTTGTTTTAGGAGCATGCGATTTATTGAAGTTAGTGGACTTTTTTGATCCCTGAAGTGTCAATAATCTTCATAAATAACAACCTTTTTGCTTCATTAAACATGTTTTAAATTACTGGCATAGTTACTTTTTTCAGCAACATGGGTGACATATCGTTGCTAGGGCGACAAGACCTCGTATCTACAAAATGTCAAATGTTCAGGAGAGCCAAAAAAACATGCCGGACAAAGCACTGTGGCGAATGGGATAGCCTTTCCTTTGACATGCCCTGGTGGCTTCATTTTTGGTGTAAGACAGTTGGAATTTGGACAGGACATCACTTAATCCATTATTTGACCATTAACCCAAAAAAGTTATTTTCACCAAAATTGCAGATAAAAGTCTTGTCACCCCATCGACGATATATATATATATATATATATATATATATATAATATTAAAAGGATTTTAAGAGTGGTGTGTACAGTAACAATTTTTTGAATATTGTGCAAAACTTGTATTTTGTATAAAAGGAAATTTCATCCAGATAGTATATTGCTTTGTATGAAAACAGAAAAATCAGGAAAGTACAGTATTGTAGATTAATAATTTTTTTTTCTCTTTTTTTTTTGGGGGGGGGGGGAGGGGATTGGACACATAAAAAAGTATGAAATGTGGAAGTTTGGCAAGGAAAATGAAATTTGCAACTCGGTGTGATGTAGACCAATGTGTTGAACAGTTTTTGGTAAATTTGTTACACGTAGATATCAGGACATCTGGTATTTCCCTTTAATCACCTTTGAATATTATACCTCTGAAAATCAACAGAAATAATCACCTTTGAATATTATACCTCTGAAAATCAACAGAAATAATCTTAAGACAACAGAGCTTGGATTCAATTTTGAATCAAACACTGATTTCTGAAGACAATTCAGAAGCATATATATGATATAAATTTTCTTTTTCAAATATTAAATGAATCAACAATGTAAGAACTCTCATGGTTGTCTTTGAACTGACAGTGAATTTCACCAAACAACGTTGTAACTAGTAAATTTCACCATGGGGATCTATGATACTTTTCAGCAAACATTCACTGTCTGAAAGCAACCACTTTCATAATTGATATACATGTATATAAACTTAAAATTATTTATCTACAGTAGTGCTGTAGAAGGGCCAGCAACACTCACAATCAAACTCAGCACTACTCCCAAGAGCTCTCATACAGGTAGTCTACAAGATGTCTCTCACTGTGCACCTATATACAAGATGAGTTGAGTTGAGTTGAGTTTATTAACAACATACATGTGAATATGATAACATGATAACATGAAATTCCATAGGGTAAGATACAATAACATGAACATTTTTTATGAGAATACAATGATTTTGTACAAGGTTCTTACAGCTATGCAAGCATATATTTTACATACTTATATTTATCTTACATAAGAATACATGTGGTGTAATAGATTTAGTTTCGTTGTGATACATTTATCACTGAATTAAGGCAAAGAGTATGAATAAGTATGTAATGTAGAAATACGCATAGACAAAGGTTCTGAAAAAAAAATAGAAAAAAAAATAGAAAAACAGATGATAATGTTGTTAAAGGGGGAACCAAATGTTAGCAAAGTGCTAGTCGAGAATGGTTCTCCCATTATAGCTACATTGCAAGGTCTAGATTGTAAAGTAACTGTACTATAAAAGTACATTAAACTAAACACTGAATATTCTTTTCTTCACTAAACTTCATTTAACAAGTTATTTTTTTAGGTTTCTTCGAAATGAAGATCTTGTTCCTTCCTCCTTAATATTTTTGGGCAAACTATTCCAAAACTTTGACCCGATAAAAGATGATTTTAGAAAAAAAAATTGGAAGGTTTGTAGAAATATTCTCATGTCAGGACATATGTGACCCACTACAGCAACATAGGATCGGTCCGAAGTCAGGAGAGGGTAATTTTCTGAAAATGAAATGACCTTATTCTCTTACTCTTCTACTTAATTTTCATATACAACACAACTCCTAAAAGTACTCCGCTGCAGAGATATTGATGAATTTATTAGCACATGTTGAGTGGTTTATGAAATCAGTGTTTCGAGAAAACCGCCTTCAAAGTTTTCCTTCTGACGCTATCATGATCAAGGGGAGGCAAGACAGTTTTCCTTGACTGACAGAAGGTAACAATGTATGCTCCTAACAACCTCTACGATGTTCATTCAAGCTTAGCCCCAGCGGTCTACGCACAACCAATCAGTAACAAGGATGCCACGCACTGACCAATAAGATAACTCCCTCGTTGCTAGGGGCGGAGTCTAGCTGCAACGCTAAATCCAGATCTTTGGACACGCTTCTGTTCCATTGAAAGTCAGAAAATCATGGCCCAGAAAAACACTAATTTCTTGCCTTTCCTTTGATCATTTAGCTTCGAAATTGTGGCAGATGATAGACAATACATTAGACTGTAAAATTACACCAAAAACAGCAATCCGATCATTTTCTCGGCTCATCCATCAGTGACATTAGGATCTTTTTGTTGTGATGGGTTACAATGTACATATATAGACATAATACATTTTATTTCATATTCATTTTTCAGAAAGTCTCTTGCAGGATCAGAAAGACTTTGCAGCTCTCCAATACAACATTATGATAAAACACATCGATATGGGTTGATTTAAAATGTTTGAATGTACAAATAGGGTTGATTTAAATGTTCATCACTAAAATTGGTTACAATGTCTATCCCATAATACAGCAAACATTTTCACGATCCCCTCCCTCCTCTCATCATATTCATTTAAAGGACAAGTTCACCTTCATTTACATAAGGATTGAGAGAATGTGCTCAATATTAGTAGAACACATCATTGAAAGTTTGAGGAAAATCGGACAATCCGTTCAAAAGTTATGAATTTTTGAAGTTTTTGTGCAGTCACCGCTGGATGAGAAGACTACTGCAGTGTACAAGATGTCACATGCGTACAACAATATAAGGAAAATATAAAGAGAATTTCACAAAATTTCATATTTTGAAAAAAGTACACATTCCCTTGACTCGTTACTGACATACGATGTTATGGGTAATATTATTCCCATTGTCTTTAGAAAGAGTCAAGTCAAGTGCTCTTTTATTATGCGAAAAAAAGTGAAAATATGTTGAATTTTCTTTACATTTTCTTTATACTGTTGTACTCATATGACATCACAAGCCTTAGTAGTCTCCTCATCCAGCGATTCCAACACAAAAATTTTAAGAATTCATAACTTTTGCATCGATTGTCCAATTTTCCTCAAACTTTCACTGATGTGTTCTACTACATGTAATATTGCTGCATTCTCTCAATCCTTATGTTTATAAAGGTGAACTTGTCCTTTAATACCTTCGTTCTGAAAACTGTAGTACGGTAGCGAGAGACCACAAAAAATACATCAAGTGTTGGGAAAATGTGGGCTACATTGTACAGATTGTACTTCAACCAATTCCATATTTTTCTTATTTCAGTTTACTTCTCATGAACTTTAATCAGTCTGTTTCTATGACTTTTATAGTCACTGTTTATCCAAGCAAAATTGGGTTCCATGGCATTTGCTCCAGCAACAATATTGCTCCCATGAAATATCTGCAGGCTAAGCCAAATATAAATTCTACACACAAACATAACCCTAACCCTGATCCTAATCCTCATATCAAACTAAACCTAAAACCTTATCACAACCCTAATCCTTAATCCTCATATCAAACTAAACTTAAAATCTTATCACAACACCAACCCTAACCCTAAGTCCGTGGAGAGAATAAGACCAGAGCAACTGTCATTGGAGCAAATGTCATGTCAGCCTTGTAAATTTGAGCTCCCTGTGGCACTGCACTTTTACCAGATATTCAAATTCTCTCTCAAAAATAAAAGTGGCATTTCTGTCAAAACTTCACTATTAATGCAAGCCTATAATGGATTGGTCAGAGCGCACCTGGTACACGTACAACTGCGGACACATTATAACCACGGAGAGATTCCGCAGACTTTGGTCCCTCATGGCCAAATTTGATCAGTTTCTCGATTTATTTGGGACAATGGGAATTTGACAAAATACCGCGGCATGAATCATCCATCCTTTCCTACAAGCGGCCTCACCGACTGACGAGCGGTGTTTGTGAAAGGATACAACAGCAGAGGAAACAGAACCACGAACGTTATCACCAGGAGGATATCCCTTCACAGTTACTGTAAAGCACACGTTGCCACACACTCTATGGACACCATACACATGCACTCTGTACATTGCAACTTCCCCACCCATAACTCGGGAAAACACAGTCAGTTACAACATTTACAACAGAGAATAATTTTCCTGGTATCACATTGCAATTTGCTATGCATTCTTTTATTAAATATGACTGCTATACAAAATTTCTTGTGTGTAGCAGATCTTCTTATATGAATGTACAGAACTTTGTTAAAAGTATTATTTCAATTGATCAGAACTGCTACTCAAATTTGAGGAGTAAAATTATTCCTCGTAGTTGTACAAAATGACAAAACTAAAGTAGTAAAGACCAAATTCCTCAAATAATATGGCCTCCTTTAAGTTAATCACAGAAAATTCATTTCATGCCTCAAGACATACTGAATAGTATCTCCATCTGCATCAAACATCACAACTATATCAAACTTTGCGGGTGAATGTTTCTTCCCTATACCAGCTGTCAATTTTCTTTTCTGTGCGAAATATTGGAACACACACACAGCATGTCAGTTTGGAGTGGTTTATATTCAGTTTGCATTTCTTATGGTGAACTTAACATGAATTTCCTGCTCAATCTCAAATCATGAGAATACATTGTACTTCTCTTATATTTACCTAGATGTAACTACATGTATGAATGGTGATTACAATGTTTTTGATACCATGTTAGCTATAATTGTGCAATTGGGGGGGGGGGGGAAGGTAGAGAATCAATGACCTGCAAACCTGCAAATCTCATCCCCCAACCTAGCCTTTTGTCAAGGCCCTCTCGCTGTAATGGGCGAGCGAAGCGAGCCCAGCCGAGCGCGCCAGCGCGAGGGCCTTTTGAGATCTGCTTCACACATTATTATTCATGACACGTGAACCCTTCTGAATACTCATTTTAATGGCTTCCGGTCAACCAATGGAATGGCGCGCTCCCCGCATCCTCAGCCTTGGTGGTCATGCCTGTTCGCATGCATCACTGACCACCCGAGGAGGTCTGCCACGGAACTCTACACACTCTGTGTGTAGAGTTCTGTGAGGTCTGCGGCAGCGGCGTGCATTTGCTCTATTCAAATCGGGTTCGAGCAGACAGACACGCTGATTGGACCCCGACTTTTGCTCCCGAAATCGGGGAGCAAAAGTCGGTAATTCAAAGGGCTAACAAAAGGATGCGAAGCAGATCTCAAAAGGCCCTCGCGCAACCCCACTCAGCTGGGCTCTCTTCACCATACAGCGAGAGGGCCTTGACAAAAGGCTACCCCCAACCCAGCCCACCTTCAAAAATGTTTTGCAAAATCAGCGATTAGTTTGTTCAGGGGAAAACTTTGTTCAATTTCACAGTAATGGAATTACATCAATTTGTCAACTGGTAGATTTTGAAGATTTCTCAAAAAGAAATATCATACTGAGTCATTGATTGCTTCATAAAATGTGATTATTGAAGCATTACAAGCAAAATGTCAAAGTATGGATATAGCAGAGAGATATTTAAGTTGTTTTATTTTAAATTTTCATTTGGTGATGTCAAATGTAAGGTAAAATCAATGAATACTCTTCCCCTCTTTAAAAGTGTGTGCAAAAAAATAGGAAAGTTATTGGAAAAAGTGTTTTATTTCCGTAAATACAACAAATCATCCATATTGGAAACTTAAATTTCTGAGCATTGACTTTACTTTGAATTTTGCTGTTTTTGCCCTTCCCATCGGGAATTGCCCAGTTACTGTACCAACAAAGTGCTCTTCTGGACTCCAGAAGGGAGGAGGAAGAGGGATGAGAACCACAAAAACCTTTCGAGAAGGACAACGGAGAGAGGGATGAAGGACCTAAACCACACATAGGGGACACTACCACGCCTGACCATGGACAGAGCAGAGTGGAGAGCTGAAAGTGTTGTTGCCCTATGTGCCTAACCAGCATAATGGGCAGTTACTGTTTACATTCAGAACCAAACATATTTTTATGAACCACTGTATATAAGACTCATCATCTTCAAACGAAAATGGATCATGATTATTGCATGCACAAACATATGTTGTTCACTTATAATCAAAGACAACTTTCATGGACGTTTATGATGAATTCCAAAGTTTGCATGATATTTACTCTACGTCAACATAATAGTATGGACTGCGTTGCAAGATACAGGGTCCTCTGCAACAAGTCTGTAATAGTATAGTAATTAATCTATTAGCTGAATCTCATATAATGATCAAGAATAGTTTGGTACAAGACATAAACTAAACATGACTATGATATACTTATGTACCTATACTCAGTTACAAATTACAATATTTAAAGCAAGCAGAACACTGGGCTTCCTCAGAAGAAATCTCAAATAAGTTCCAGTAAGATCAACGAAAGAGGGTACAACGCCTTTGTAAGACCAGCACTTGAGTATGCCTCCTGTGTTTTGGATGCTGCTACTCAGAAAAACATCAGTGAGCTAGAGTCTGTACAGAGACAAGTTGATCGAAAGATCAGTCTGTATCTGGTTGTCGCGAATATGTTCCGTGGAGATTACGCCTGGCTCTCTGAACCCCCTTTTGATGTCTATGGAGGAGAGCCATCAATGTCAAAGAATTATAAAAAAAAAAACCTCCGGACAGACACGATTTTTCTGTCTCAGAGACGAGCTGCTCACTTTGTGATGATTGTTTGAATGTGAGTCACATGTTCATAGCATTGATCTGATTGTGGTCTTACATCAACTTTAGGTACCGAGTACTACAAAACACCCTCTATCAAAATTGTACATTTCAAAGTTTCTCTCACATTAATAGGGCCTATTGTAAATCTTACATCAGCTAGCACCAGCATCAGCTAGCTAGGAGTAGGCATGACAAGAAACAAATTTAAGCCTTAGCATCCCAGCTAACATTTGGACATTTTCTGAACATTATTGAAACGTTCCAAGTTCCTTATTTGGATGTTTTGTCAAAACGTTTTCAGAACGTCTTTTTGTGGAAGGTTTTCAACGCATTTAAAACGTTTCACATGGATGTTATAAAAACGTTTTTTAAACATTTAAAAAAAAAAACAATAAAAACCTTTTGGAATTTTTAAGGACCTGCAGAAAACCTTTAGGATGTTATAGACATCAGTAAAACCTTTTAAAAATATTCAAAACGCTCTGTGGACATCCAGAAAACCTTTGAAACCATCTAGAACATTCAAAAAATGTTTTAAGAACGTCTAAAAAAAAATGACCCGTTCCAGAACATTTAGAGAACCTTTCATCCATCTAGAACATCTAGAAAACCTTTTAAGAACGTCTAAAAAGTCTTATGACCTGTTCCAGAACATTTAGCGAACCTTTCATATCCGTCTAGAAAACCTTTTAAGAATGTCTAACATGTCTAATGTTTATTTTTTATTGGGTATTCAAAAAAAAAATTATAGTTATAAGATTATACAGGTACAATCTGGATTTAATGTACCCTAATACTAATCCATAATCCTATCCTAACCTGTTCCTAATGACCTACCACCTATCGCTATTACATCCTATTCCCAATTGATAAATAAATCTGTATTGACACATTCTTTTATCAATGTTTATATACATATGTACCAGCAAAATGTTGTAATGCATGGAGACATGGTTACCATAAACCACACACACCTTAACATATAAAAATACCTCTTCATAACACAATTTGAAATTGTGAATAACTGAACCATGGTCTATAACATAGGTAAGTGTATTTTTAACACAGAAAGTTTGAACCCAGCATTAGTCTTTAGATTTCAATATCATATGTCTTTAATCTATTTCCACTAGTTTTTAAATCTTATACTTTATTTGAATATTCATAAATATATGCATGAATATTCATGATAAAGAAACCAATGACGAACATGTAGCGGACCAAATGAAAACGTTTTTCAAATGTTCATTAAAGAAAAAGTTGACATAGCAGACCTAATAAAAACGTTTTGTGGACGTTCATAAAGGACGAAGACACATTTATAATAAAAACATTTAAAATGTTTTCAAAAAAAAACCTGTGCTTTGCGGTAAATGCTAAGTCCCAACTTTGACGTTGTATGTAGGTTTTAAAAACGTCCATTTTATAATAACATGTACGGAACCTCAAAAAAAAAAAAAAAAAAAAAACGTTTAGGAAACGTTCTGAAAACGTTACCGCATGTGTTTGCTGGGATATTCTCCAACAGTGATGAGGTACGGTTCTAAACAAATGACACACTTCTATTCTAAACAGCTAAAGTGAGGAACATGCGAACCACAATTACTGTTCCTCAAATTCATGACATTCTTCCTTCGAGATGTTTTTACGTCGATGTAGGGCAATTTGTCAATCAGTTGCAACACAACTGTTCCATTAAACTTTTTCAAAGCTCAGTATGCTAATCATTATTGATGGCATTCTCTTCCTCCGCCGTATCCTGTCCTTTCATGATTTGTGACCCAGTGTGCACACAACACAGACATGATTTCCACCACCTACCACAGCACCACACAGGTGTCACTATTAAGTAGGTACCACCCAAGTCATGCTAGTGGAAGACTCGTCTTACTTTTAGTGGATTGAAGTGGTAACTTAAATCAGATATAAAGAGTGTGGCAAATTGTTTAATTTATCTATATGATAGTATTGCCCTCTCGACGACTGAGGTTTTAAATTTCTGCCCTCCTAGCTACCTAGTCAAATACCAGTAGGATATTAAATACGAGTATAGTTTACACATTTATACGAGAGATAACTTCCATAGATCCATTATCGTTTATTTTCGAAACTTTCGAATACACACTTTACCGCCCACTTTACACAACACACCGATCTAGTCAACTCCGACATCTTCGTCGACATAACTCACCGTTTTTGTGAGCAGATCCGTGTTCCCAAACTTGGGAGCAAATGTCTGTCGACGCGATTTCGTCAGTCTCGATAGATCCCAGCTAGCTCCAGACGAGAGTTACAGGAAAGGCTGGTAATATCATTGAACTTTGTAATCACTGCAAGGTTTGTACGTACGCTCTTTGGTTAGAGTCGGACGACGTACACTACTTTACTGTACGGAGTAATGACAGGTCGGTGAAATTCAATAGCTAACAATTCCTGCGGTGGTAGTGCGTATACTATGCCCTCTGTATCACTTCACAAGGATTTGTTTTTGCGCACTTCCGCTTCACTACCGTAGTACCGCTTCCTATCAAATCCCACGACCAACCACCGCCCGGGCAATGTTCGCCCCCAACATCATACATCTTTTCGTGTTTGAGCTGAAAAAGCTCCAACATTTCAGTTGTATAGTTCATCATATAAGTTCTTACAATGAAGTATATCCCTCAACATCACCCCGTCAATCACTGATTCAACAGAACGATAGACCAGGGAGGTGTATAGACGCACTATAACTGTAGAAGATATGAAAGTAGGAGGAAGAATGGAGAAGTCAGAAGATCGAAGAAGACGATGAAGAGAATTAAAAAAAAAAGAAAATGAAGAAGAAAAAGAGGAATAAGGAGGAGGAAGGCGACAGTTGGACGGATAATGAAGAGGGGATGAATTGCATGAAGAGAGTCGTGTTTAAAGGGAGCTATTATTAATTTTACGAGATTATGAAAAACATCGATTGACTCACGAATTGTGAGAGCTTACCATTTCTAAGAGGAATTCAAAGTTTATTTGATCAAAAGTGGTTTTGAAATGGCTGAGGAGATATTCAAAAACAGAGAACTCCTAATAAAACGTGGGACCCGCCTCTTACTATAAAACCATTTTTATTGAATTTCAGTTTTGATATCTCAGTCATTATAAAACTTTTTTCAGCAAATAAACTTTGAATTCTTTTGTGAATTGTATGCTCTTTAATATTTCATAAGTGATTTCTATTATCTGGCAAAAAAAAAAGTTAAGATCTGACTCCCCCATCTCAACCAAAACTTTACTATCCCTTTAAGAAAAAAAAAAACGAAATGAAGCAGGTAACTCCTACTTAGATAAACACACGATTTTTTTTTTTTTTTTGATTCAGTGGAGACTTATCAACGGCGTAAAAAAGGATTCTAATGAACTTTTCGATCCATAGCAGAATCTTCGTCAGTGGCAAAATTTGTCATTTTTTCCTCGGATGAAGATTCAGCTGGTATCAAAAGCCAAGGCCCCTTTTTACTCCATTTTACTCCACTAATTCTAATGATAGAAACACGATTGAATCAATGATCGAGAGTAGATGAGCAAACAGATATTTTTTTTTTTTTTTTTTTTTTTTGCAAACAGATATTCAATCAAGTAATTACATTACGTTCATAACTGTACCTATACAATAACGAGGTTTGGTGTCGTCATTAAATCAGATCTGATGCATCCGAGTTTAAATCATCCTGAAGCCCTTGTGACAGACAAACAAAATTGATCCGGTCATCTTGGAGAGAAAATTAACTTTTTGCAGTGAGGAAATCATTGATCATGCTGTCGGAGCAATAGGCCTACTTTTAATGTATTTTGTATCCCGAAAATGAGGAAATTGCTAGATTTGTTTAGCGTCATAGGAGGAAAAGTTTTACTTGCGTTCAGTAGCTTATACCAGTTGCAATCTTCATCGGGTCACATTTAATCATGGCATTAGGCTTATATTGAAACGTTAAGATTATTAAGTTCTCTTAAAAGGTTTGCCAGTGTGACCACAAACTTTCCGAAAACTTCTCTCGAAACTTCTCGCATTATCTAAACTTCTTATATCAAAACTAGGCAAATTTCCCGAGCCCATGAGCAGCAAAGTTTGCACACTCTGGACGCGCGCAACTCAAACTTTGCGAAGTTTTTTAGTCACGTGACTAATCCACCACCTGTTTGCGGGCGGAGCCCCTCCAGGAAGAGCGCGATCATTGGGATGTTATACGTGTACATTATTACGTCACAATTATTAGCTATCAGACGGGACGCGTTTTCTTCTATGTTGCGCATGACTATGAGCACCAGTGACCCAAGTTTGGCCGCCATTGATTGTGGATGGAACACTTCACGAAGTTGGGTCTACTTAGTACAATGTAATTGAAACTTCACGATGTTTTGCCAGTGTGACCGCAGATACCTCTCCAAAACATCTCGGGAAACAAATTCTTCCTAAAACTAGCGAAATTTAAAGAATCCCAGTGCAAATATTCTTGAATTATTGTGCAATCTGAACCCTCGCAGCTGAAACTTTACAAAGTTTGTCCCAATCTACCACCTGTTTGCGGGCGGCGCCTCCGACCTATAAAGCGCGCGCTCAAGTTTGTGCTTTGTAATTTGTCGCGCATGCGCTCTTCTGACCAAGAAGTCGAGAACTTATCGAAAACTGAAAAAAAAAAAAAAATCGAGAAGTTTGAGGGCCAGTACAAACGGAAGAGTAAACTTCTCGAAGTGTCATCATATCGTTAATC
Source organism: Diadema setosum (assembly GCF_964275005.1). NCBI lineage: Eukaryota > Metazoa > Echinodermata > Echinoidea > Diadematoida > Diadematidae > Diadema > Diadema setosum. The sequence continues at coordinate 6,171,063 of NC_092694.1, read as the reverse complement.
TTCAAGAAGTGTTGCCGGTGTGATCTCGACTTAGTTTTTAAAGAATAGCAGCGAGAGAGGACAATGGAAAAAAAAATACTAGTAATGTTAGCAGGTCTTAACAATAGAGGGCGCGAATCTCGCAGTAGTGCAATAGACTACGTTCTATTTTCTGTAATAATTATCATAATTCATTAATTTGTTGTACCATTGCAGTTGGACTTACTCCCAATATACTCATTCATAATTATGCTGTTCAACAATAATCGAAATAATCAACTTCTTTGTAAATAATAATTATTGTCTTACAAAAAAAGAGAGAGACAAGTCTCCTCTTCAAGAATCAAAAAAGAAAATTCATCCTCGTTGAGCCATCGCAACCAGATTGTAAACATAGTGTATCATTTTCAAGGCTCACATGTACGGTATACAAATTGTTGGTTTTGTTTGTTTGTTTGTGAGACTCTGGCATCATTAGCTAATTGATACCATTGCCAAGTATGAATACTGCTTGTGAAAACCTTAAAGGGACTGTACAGTATACTGGTTGAGGTGGGGATTCATGTTTTGAACATTCCTAAGTGAGATAATGAGAAACCTCTTATGAAAATATGAAAGAGCATGTAATTTTAAGAAGGATTCAACGTTTATTTGATGAAAATTGGTTTTCAAATGGCCGAGATATCCAAAAAAAAAAAAAGGTGATGATAATAAAAGGCGACAGGCCACGCCTTTTATTAGGATCTCTTTGTTTCACGTTGTTTTTGGATATCTCAGCCATTTCAAAACTGATTTTCATCAAATAAACTATTGATACCCCTTAGAATTCTATTCTCTTTGACATCTCATAGAGTGGTTTCTGAATATCTCGCAAAACGTTAAAAGCTAAATCCTCACCTCAACCAGAACTGTACAGCCCCTTTGAGCCTAATTATGCAACGATGAAAATCAGCAACTGTGTCATTAATAGCTGTTATGGTCCGATTCAATCATGACTTAGAGTTTGGCTTGTTTGATTGTTACTCTTTCTTCAAGAGTATAATATTGATGTCAACCCAAGCAATGAGAATTTTCAACATAAAGATCATTGTTGTTGTTTGGTTTTTTTTTTTTTTTTTTGTCGAGGCTTTGTAATGCTTGAAAGATAAAGTTCAGTCATAAAGATCGATTCTAAAATAGAAACGACGGCCTAGAAGTTAACATAAATGGTTTTCAAACCCAGAAAAGGGGACTCGTGGTCCAAGAAAGGGGAAAATACAACCAAAGTCATTAATTTGATAACTAGCACTATAAAATATTTAAAATGTCAAAATTACAAATATGCCGTGAAAATTTGACATTGTACACTTTATCATAACATTCCTCTTTTTCTGCGTGGCATTTACATCGGTAGTACCATAGATCAAGAACGATACATTTTGCTTATATAATAAGTTTTTGGCATATGATAGTTGAAAGTGATCCATTTCTCACAAGCTCCGGTTTTCAGTAACACTCTTTTCCATCGATTTATTTAGCATTTTGACGCCGTATTTTGTAATTTGATAATAATTGTATACAAGTTTGCATCATACTCGTTATAACGTGTAGGTGGCCTACTGTAGTACTTCTTTAGAGTTTTTAATATGAATTTGCCGAATGTAGGCCCTAGTCTGTGTATCACTTTTTTGTTGTTGTTGATGGAAATAAATTACCGGATTGAATTGAAGAAAAAAATGGCTGAATTGAAATGCATTCTCTATGATGTATGAGATAAAAGGACGTCTTTTCACTGAGTTGTTAAATCTTAGCCACTGTGGCAAACATTGATATTGTAACGTGTGCATATCATGTCGGATGAAAATTACGGTCAATAATATCTGAACGATGATTATAAGGTTGTTCAGTTTTGTTTATTTGTTTGGATTTTTCCCATCGTCTTGCATGTTTGTTTGTTTTTTTTTTTATATTCGAGAGGTTGTTGAAAGGCGTGTACGTAATTGCGGTTTGAATTTACCCATTAATTCAGCATTAACTCTTAGATTTATGGGTACAATCTTAAAACATTTTTTTTTTTTTTTTAGGCTGCAGGCGTTTCAAACACCATGAAGCATCAATATAGTACTTAGTACATGTATCATATATAATTGTAATACTACGTAAAGTAGTATAGGCTCAAGTCAACTACACTCAAGTCAACTTTTCTGAAAAGTGGCCCCTTGCATAAAACTTATACCATTGAATTTCAATGGTAGCTACCGTCAAAATTAGGCGTCACAGCCAATCAGCATCAAGGATTATAAAATTTACCGCTAATTTGAAGACTTACCGCTAGGAAGGAGCGGTAAGTCCGGCCAGTGGTAAGGGTGGTTATGCAACAGGGCCAAGTTATTCGCTTTTTATCAAAATTAACTTGACCTGTATGGCGAGCCATAGGTAGATCTCAGGCTTGGTTTGGCGATCCATACTTCGTACAAGGCGGCATACGCAAAATTTTGCACGTACAATTCAACACGTACGAAGTCCAGGCCAACATTCCGTAAGGAAGTGCAGAATACAGCGGTAATTTACGTGATTATTTTAGCCGTATGCAGTAATGTGAGGGAAACAGCAACACAGAGTGAACTTTGCTGAATTTTTGCTTCTCGAGGGTATGTTTATTATATGAAAAGCTTACGAAGTGATGGTGAATTAGACTTTGAAGTGGGTCTTTGAATTTCATGTACGGTTCCGTAGCGTAGCTCTCGCACCGGTACTGCTGCGTGCTTTTACAGTACACAGAAACTTGAGTGGTAACACGTGTGCGTGTACCATACCATGTACACTAACGTTAGTTCCAGTGCCACAAAGCAGGCGCAACGTCAGTAGAAAAGGAATTTTTCACCATTTTGACACTTTTACACTTGTCGGACTATGTCGATTGTAGTTAGTTCGCTCTGCGCTAACTGTGACCGATGACCTGTGTTGCACGAGAGCAGAAAGTGCAGAACGGTGTCCAAAAGTCAAAACGTTCACGGCAGCAGAAGCGAGTGCCGGGATTGATCTGAATGTAGACCTAGAGCAGTAGAGCGATCAGTCAGAGCAATACTTTTTCCACCTTTCTCTCAGCTTGTAGATTTGTACCGAGTCGCGGTCAAACAATTGAGGATTGGGGTTGTTTGTATTGTGTGTATGTGTGTGTGCGCACGTGCGCACATGCGTATGTGTGAGGGTGTGTATGTGTGTGCATGAAAAAAGATTGTGAAAAACATGGTTATAGGACAAGGGTGAAAGAATATCTAAAGCCTTAAAACTAGGGTACGTTCGGGCGCTCTCTTAAAAGCAAACCATACCCGCACCAGAGGAGCGCTTGAATGCTCCTAAAGTGTACCGTACCGTACTATACCGAGCCAAAAGTGGACCACTTCCCGATGTGCACCAAAAGCGTACCAAAAGCGTACCAAAAAAGTTTGATGTAAAGCATGCGCGTATCATGCGCATACGTCACAATGCAAAGACATCATTCTCTTTGTTCCGGACAGCTGTAAGTAGTAAAGAGCCAGGTGGATGACATTCTTGACAAACAAGCGTGACCTTTTCTAAAAATAACTTGTGAGGTACGCTTTCTCCACAGAGCGCTCGAACGCTCCAAAACTGGCACAGTTCGGTATGGTACGCTTTGCTTCAGTTCGCTCTGGTTCGCTTTAGAGCGCTCGAACGCACCCAAAAGTTTGGAAAAGGGGGGAAAAGGAAATGAAAGAAAGGTATTTTAAAAATCTGGAAAAAGTGAGACAAAAGGTTGACAAAATAGTTCACTAAAAGATAATGAAAGGAAAGAAAGAAAAGAAACTTGCATTATAAAGGAAAGCAAGGGAGGGATATGTTTGAAAAGAAAAGAGGAAAGCAAAGAGAAAAATATACATGTACAATGTACATTGTATCTACTACGGAGAATAATGAGAGATGAATCAAAACTTGATGAAAGCAAAGATAATTGGGAAGGAAAGAAAGAATTATACGAAAAGGAAATGAAGAAAAGGATTCATTAGAATGACGCATAAAAAAAAAAAAAAAAGATGTTGGAGAAGATAGAAAGTCCTGGGGGAAAAACAACCCATGAAGGAAACAAAGAACAGTTAAGGCAGAAAGTACAGTTAAATAGGAAATTGGGAAAGTTAGACAAGAGGAAAACCACAAAGAAATGAATGATAGGAAGGAAAGGGAAATCTAGGTACCGGTATGGATTCTACATGAAAATGACAGAAAAAAGATAGAAAGATATAGAAGTGGCAGCACACACTTGCACACGCGCTCAACCTCTTTGAAGCCTCAACCGCTAACGCAAGACTTTGCCGAGGAAAAGAAAAAAAAACAAATTTTAGCTTTTCAGCAACACCATAGAAAAAGCCGCTGTGTCACTACATTCAGACCTAATGATCGACCTTAGCATGCGCTGAACATACTCGTACTGTGCTTGTGTACAGAGCAGTATTTTAAGCGATCAAATGTTCCAATGATTTTCTGACCCTTGTAAATACTAAAAGCGTTAAAACTTAGCGTTTATTTGACTTTGGAGACGCAGATGCAAGTATTTTAGGTAACAAGGGTGTGTTTGTGCATGTTTGGAGATCATTTGACAAACAGGTGCGAAAGTACACTATCGCCCCACTGACTAGATTCTACTGCGATGTACTGGTAGACACTGCAGTATAGGCGATAGGTACTGTATGCTAACTTGTTTCTTCGTTGAAGTATGATCATACAGTCTACCCTCTTCTTACTTCTTGTGTATCACATACTGTTTAGGCCAAAGCAAAAGGTGAAAACCTGTCTAGGTGACCCTAGATTGTAACTCTGTAGTGTGTGTGTGTGTGTTTGTGATTTGATGTCCTCATTTCTGTTTACAGATAAACAAGTGAATAACAGCTTTGGATCAAACGCCTCTTGGTCTGTCTTCGAAAATGCCTCCAAAGAGAAAGACGCAGTCTGCCACCAAACCCGCAACAGAGAATCATGTAGATGAAGTGCCTGCCAAAAAAGTCAAAAGTAAGCAGAGCTACATCATTCAAAACTGCCACTCCATGTACAAGTCTACTTTAGTAAACTGAACGTGATCAAGCGATCTCAACAGTAGAGGTTTTCATTGAAATTGAACATAGAAGAATAAAAAGCTACAGTGTAGGTATATAGGCCTACAATTGTATGTACAGACCAAGTAGTAGATGTTTTAACCAAGTTATGCTAAGTAGGGGTCTATGTTCACAACATATTGGTACACTATATACGGTTATGCAAATAGAATTTGGTGATGATGTTGTTGCCTCACAATGTTTCCACCAACCTGAATACAAATTTTTGCACAATTTTGAGATGAAATCAAGATTTTACCCTCCATCAAATTATTGCAGAGTGGTAATACGCTTAGCAACTTTGCGAGAAAAACATCTGAAGGGTACGATGATGGTCAATAAAAAAGAGCCAGGCAAAATATCCAAAACCAAACCAATTTTTGAATAGAATGCTCAAGTGCCCCAAACAGATTACATCTATTCACAATGTGCAGACTTTAGTGAGTGTTATGATATTAAACTGATGTAAATTCTTCTCATTAATCCAGTCGAAGGACAAGATCACAAATTAGTTGAATCAAGTAACTGGAAATAAAGTCACTGTTTGCGACGTTTCGCCAATTATCAATTGGCTTCTTCGGGCGAATGAAGCTCCCGATGATGGAATGGCCCTTAAATAGTGCGAGATTGTGCAGACCTACACTGAACAAGAGAGGAGGTCTCCGCTTCAATTTATCGCACGCGTGGAACCGGGCCGTTCGCAAAATCCCAAGCCGTCTTTCGCGGCTGGACAAGGTCCAGTGCGCTCTGCACAATCTTGCACTATTTAAGGGCCATTCCATCATCGGGAGCTTCATTCGCGCGAAGAAGCCAATTGATAATTGGCGAAACGTCGCAAACAGTGAGTTTATTTCCAGTTACTTGATTCAACTAATTTGTGATCATGTTATGATATTAACTTTCTTCCGTCTTGCTCTCAGTCTCTCACTGGTCCCATCGGTCAAAGCCAGGCACCGTTCTGACCTTTGGTCAGGGCGACGTGGGTCAGCTCGGTCTAGGAGAGGACATCATGGAGAGGAAGAAGCCAGCGCTGCCCAGCATTGGCGACTCCAAGCACATGGTGGATGTTGTGGCTGGTGGCATGCACACCGTCACCATCTCGGAGGACGGGATGGTAAGGGAAGGCGACTTGAGCCAAAACCAAATTTTTACTGGGTGTTAAAAGCCCTCTTGCCCACTTGATCGGAGCAGCAAAAATGCTCTGTCGGGGCAAGTGATATAAGATGGCTGCACTTGCCCAAAGTGCTCTTCATTTGGGCAAGTGGGGAAATATCTTTTGTGTTACTCTTGCAGTTCTTAAAAAGAGAAAACATGAGAATGAGAATTACAACATCTGGTGGGCAGCTTGGAAGCTGACATACATGTAGATTTTTTTTTTCCATTTGTGTTAGAATGTAAAGTCTTTGTTTGAATGAAATATTATTCCTTGTTTCTGAAGCAAACGTTATGCAGTGTATGTTGTTCAACAACTGGTACACATAGTTTCTTCTCTCCTTAATAACCTCCACACAACTAAAATCATGCTGGGATATATATTTCTTCCTCATTTGTAATGTTCATTTTAATTGAATGCACTAAAGTTTGCATTAAAGTTTACATGGCAGACTTTATTTTTATCATCTCCAGGTTGATTTAGAAAAGGTCTTCAAAAATATGTGCCTTGTTTGCCCATCCTATTCCTAGGTCTACACATTTGGGTGCAATGACGAAGGAGCCCTGGGTCGCGACACGAGCGAGGAGGGGTCAGAGTTCACAGCGGGATTAGTCTCACTGGACGCGAAGATCGTGCAGGTGTCAGCAGGAGACTCGCACACAGCAGCCCTGACTGAGGAGGGCAAGGTCTACGCCTGGGGGACATTTAGGGTGAGCTCTGCTCCTTTGCAGGCAGATGAAGTTGCCATCACATCATCACATCGCATCTTCGTTTAAGTATGTTATTAAGTGTAGCAAAAAAAGCTGCTGAAAATTACTTATCCAATAGTGGCGAGCCAATGGAGTCAAAAGGGGCCTGAGCTTTCAATCCTGTAGCAGAATCTTCATCAGAGGCAAAATGACAATCAGGTAGGGAAAGCAATCACATAATTATAAGGACTTCACACAACAAGAACAGTCAGGGACAGGCTAGGGACACAGAACAAAGAAAACAAAAGGAAAGGGTAGGAGGTCATGGGCAAGGAGCCCAACAGGTCAAGGGAGGGGGATTAGAGCAGGAGGGTGGACAGACAAAAGGCAGAGGAGGGTCAGTGATGATCCTGAGGACCATGGGGGCAACCATTGAGGGAAGAGGATGAATAGGGAGGCAACATCAAACAAGATAAGGAACAACAGAGGGATAAAGAAAGGAAAAGAGTGAAATAGCAACAGCAAGGGGAAGGGGGGGGGGGGGCTGTATGTTATTGTGAAAGATGTCTGTGTTATCTGTTATAATAACATGTTGCAAAAAATGCTAAAAGAATAGAAGAAAAATATGCATAACTATAGAATTTCGTAACTTATTCATTGTCAGGTTTCAACAAAAATGTACTGTTATGTTGTTCTGTTTGTTTGTGTTAAAGTTTGAAGCAGTAGTTTGGGGAGACTGTGTATTGCAAAGGTTGGAGCGACTCGGATATATTCAGCAGTCCCTGCAACAAATTGTGTTCAGCTTTACACGCAGCACTCAAAGAATATCAACTGAGGATTCACTGCACATATTACCTGAAGAGCATTTCTGTTCTAGCAGGCCTGCACGAGATGCATTCTTCACATTTACCCTGGTGGACAGCAAATGAAGATTAATTCAATCAAGCCAGCATAGTCTCTCCATGCTAATGGGCCTTTAACTCTGTTCACTATTAAAATCAACTAGAAGAACACAGACCTCAACTAATTTAGCAACTCATTTTCACCAAAAACACGCATGCAGTTTCCCAATGTAGAGGCCTTTTGTTTATGTCATCAGAGCACACGCTTTAGTGCGCATATATGTAAACCTCCAGTACGCACAGCTAGAACTCCCAAGTTCATTGAGCTTATACGCCAAAATAACAAGAATCCTTCAAAAATCCATGAAAGTTCCCAGATCACTACCAAAATTTGATCATCTGTTCCTTGTGTCATTATCAACTTTTCCTGCAAGTTTCATTCAAATCCTTTACAACAATTTCTGAGTTTATTTTCCAAACAGGCATACTAAAGCTGATGATCCCTTAACCTCCTCCTTCCTGGCAAGGGTAATAAGAACTAAGCTGTGAGATTTTGTCAGTTCCATGTGTACATCTATTCCATTGATGAACCGTCTTTCACAGGATGGCAATGGTCCTATAGGCCTTACAGTGGAGGGACTGAAGAAGTCGCCGTACCTCGTGCCCCTTGAGGAGACCGTCGTCCAGATAGCGTCCGGCAATGACCACCTGTGCATGCTGACCAGTAAAGGGGAGATCTACACCATGGGTTGCGGGGAGCAGGGTCAGCTGGGGAGGATAGCGGAATGCTTCTCGATACGAGGAGGCAGGAAAGGCGTTGGTGAGTTGGGAGCTATTCCAATTCCTGGGGTCAGAATTCTCACTCCTTGTTACTGCTTGAGTGCAGAATAGCATTCTCTCAGTAGACAGAACTTCTCTTTCACATCAAAATAACCCCTTGAACATTGTGATAGCGTAATTAAGAAAAAAAAAAGTGCCAGCTTTGCTGATGGAACTGTATAGGAATATTAAAATATGTGAAAAAAAAAACACTTATATTTTCCCTGTTGTGCATTTCTCATAAATGGTATTATACCGAGGACTAGAATGAAGAAAACATTATGGGAAGACAGAAAAAGATAACGTCACTTTAATTTACTTGCACCAATTTGGAAAATACATGAAAGCTTGCAAAAACATTGCCTTGGCCTTTTTTTCTGTCTGAGGAAACTTTGAATCTAGTGATAGGTCCCAATGATTATTCTTGTGTAGATTCTTGTTTACATGTTTTATCTGCTGCCTGTTTGAAGCTGTGCTATTGATTTATAATCTCTCTTCATTTTTTTTTTTCTGTACAAAGCATTGGGAAACCAGATATTTCGTACACAAAATTTTCGCAAGGAGCCAAAATTTGCAAAATTAAAATGTGCATGAAAGTTCTAGTCTACACTATAAGCCTTAAATGGCAGTGGCAATTTGTGAAAATTACATGTTGCCTAAAAGGCCGTCCATTCCCATTCGCAAAAATTTAATTTCTGGTTTTACAGTCCCATCCAAATGGGCTTTTAATGCATTATTACCTCAGCCAAGGGAGGAGGTTATGTTTTTGTTACCATTGGTTTGTTTGTTTGTTGGTTGGTTTGTTAGTTAGTTAGTTAGTTAGTTTGGCCGTGTGCAAAATAACTCAAAAAGTAGTGAACGGATTTGGATGAAACTTGCAGGAAAGGTTTAGAATGATACAAGTAACAGATGATTAAAATTTGGTAGTGATCCGAGAATTTTGGGGGAATTTTTGAAGGATTTTTGATATTTTGACAGATAGGGTCAGTGAACTTGGGAATTCAGGCTGCGCGTATTGCGGTTTGCATGCGCGCACTAAAGTGTGTGCTCTAGTTTCTGCTAGGGCGAGGTGTGCTGCGCAGCTGAGGGTTTATGACGTAACAAAGGCTTCTATATTGGGAAAAATCGGGCGATTTTTCAGTGGGTGGAAATCACTGATCTCTGTGGAAGAGCAAGATCGTGGTGGAAAGTAGCTGCATGGTGGAGGTCTGCGCTCTCAGAGTGCTTTTCTAGTTGTGAAATGGTATGAGAATATAATCACACCTTGAGCAAAGCACACTTGAGAGTTCTGTACTGTTGAAATGTGACTTGCGAAGATGACCACCACACGATGTCTGTTTAATTCCCCCATGCTACTGTACAGGTATTCTTCTAGAACCTTCTGTCGTCTACTGCAAGAGGGTGAGGGGTAAAGGAAAAGTCCTCTTCGACGGAATCTGGTGTTCCAACTACTGCACCTTTGCCAGGGTACAGGGAGGGGGATACTACGGCTGGGGACTCAACAACTATCACCATCTAGGTATGTCTGGGACTATTTAAAAGGGAAGTTTTCCCGAATATACACTTGGATTGAATGAATGCAGTAAAAGTAGTAGAACACATCAGTGAAAGTGTGAGGAAAATTGGACAACCCGATCAAAAGTTATGAATTTCTGAAGGATTGGTGCCACCATCACTGGATGACAAGACTACAATACTAACAGTGTAATTGTGTTATCCGGGTGCTAATATGGCTGCATTTACTTTATTTATGCACATGTTTGTTTGGGGAAACTTCCCCTTTATAAAAAAATAATTACCGCTGTCAGCTATGATACCAAAATCTCTGTTGGGTATTGCGTGGTTCTAGAAGGCTTAAATCTTTTGTTGACCAACCTTGGCACATCATGAATGCCCAGTTTACTCTAAAACAAACTATGACATCATTGACATAAAACAAGAGAGGACATCAAGTTTTATGGGGGCATCCATTTCATATGTCTGACATACAGATCATGGACGTGATTTCGCTAAAGGGCCTACTTGTATGTATATCTTAATCAGACAACAACAACAACAACAACAAACAGAGAAAGTTTGCCTTTAAGTTTTGCAATTTTCCATGACTGTAGAAGTAACTAATCTTAGGATGGCAGTCAGTTCTCTTGTAGAATGTTCGATGCACTTCAAATTTTATTATCTGATGATTTTCTTGTTTCAAAAATCCTCAAATCTTTTAAAATCTACAGTTTTATTGCTGTACATTGTATGTCCTTTTACCAAATATCTATGTTTTCAAGGGACAGAGTGTTCTGCCTCTACTAGAAGAGACAGCATGATAATACTTGCTTGATATTGAAATGTTGTTTCCGCAGGTTTGGAGGATGTAAAATCCTGGTTCACCCCCCAGCCCATCTTGTCTTTCAGCGACGTCCAAGTTGAGTCCATTGCGGGAGGACAACATCACACGGTTCTTTTGGACAAGGAAGGTCAGTATAAAGGGACAAATGATATGAAAAATACTGCAGACATTTTTTTTTTTTTCATTCGTTTCCTTATTTAGCAGTATGTTCCTCCTAACATCCAAGGTTAGCAATGATTTCAAATACACTGATTATACACTGACATTATCACTTTCTGACCAAAGGCAAGCCATGAAAATGGCATTGCCACTTCCCTCTGCACTGTGTACTGTATTTTTGACCACAATGGCAAAACTTAGCAAAACTTCTGGCTGATGGCATTGAATGGATGACAGCAGGGAAGGTATTCTAAGTATTGTCCTCTGTTACCTGCTGTTGTTTTGGTTTTTTTTCCAGAAGTTGCTTTAGCTCAGTGGAGAAGACCACAGACTATCAGTCATGAGGTTCTGAGGTCCTTGATTAAAGTCCCCAGAAGGAGTAGATGTGCCCCTGTTTTTGACACATCTTTTGATCACCTGATGGTTTTTGTATTTCACCCACATTTTGCTTTTCCTCTACTTATCACATGACAGGTCACATGCATGCCCTAGGAAACACCAACTATGGGCGCCTTGGTCTGGGGAAGGAGTGCGAAGAGTCACATTCACCTGCACTCATGTCTGCAGTAAAGCTGGAGAAGTTTGTCGACATTGGGTGTGGAGCAAGTGTCACCTTAGCCTGCACAGATACGGGTATGTGGGACTACTGTGTTTGTTGGGTTTTTTTTTGGGGGGGGGGAGGGGAGGGGTGTATGGCTTCGATGCAGGTGTGTGGGACCTTCTTAATAATAATAATAATAATGATAATTACATTTATATGGCGCTTCATACTGACGTTTCTAAGTGCACTTTGCTACTCATACAAATAGATTAGAAAACACAATAACATTAACAAAATCAGCGTTAACAGTAACAAAAGAAGAAGAAAGAAAAGAAAAGAAAAGAAAAATACATGTGATACAATGATACAATAATTGATAACTGTGTGCGCCTGCAGGAGAAAAATTAAATAAATAAATAAATTTACAACTGATTAAACAGGTGAGTTTTAAGAAGAATTTTAAATGATTCGACATATGAGGCATTCTGAATATACAGAGGGAGTTTATTCCAAAGAGTGGGAGCAATGGAAGAGAAGGCTCGGTCACCATAACGGGTTTTTGTACGTGGGCGTTGTCCTAACGGATGTCTTTCCCTACATGCCAGCTACTGCAACCTTGTCATATTTTGGGGATCACTGCTGGATGAATTGATCAAAGTTAAGAGTGTGAAAAGTTGGGGGGGGGGGGGGGTTGTTGAGGAAATGTGGCAGTTGCCACTCAGAAACAATTGTTTTTTGTTTGTTTTTTTACTTTCTTATTTAGTAGTAAGAACAGTAAGAACGCACGTTTCTGAATCGCGTGAGCGTGATTCAGGTTCATGAGTTTGAGCCCCTCAAAGTCGGACATGTTCGCCCTTCAGCAAGGCAATTTATCCGCATTGCTGCTCTCCACCCAGGAGTATAAATGGGTACCCTTTAGGATGAGAATGTTTATGTTGGTTGATCAGCATGTGCGCGCCTGTAAAATGGCGACTGGCTGGAATGCTCCCCTGTGAGTGGAGAATGAGCATTGTCAGTGCTGGCAGGAAATAATGTATCCAGAGACTGGGGTAGTAATAGTATGTTTGCGCTTTGAGCACTCTACAGAGTGGATTTAGCGCAATATAAATTCATATTATTATTATTTTTGCAATTTTTTGTTTTTGTTCATCATTAATTTGTTGGTGCAGATTATCCCAATGTAAATGATGATTACATCAGTCCCAGTGTGCATAGTGAAGGTACTGGAGCTGGCTGTAATGCACTATGGGAATAAAACAGAAGTAATCAAGCAAAATAAAACGAAGAGATAGAACCTTAGCTCATCATGAATCTTGTAAACATTGAATTTATCACACATTGATTAGTTCAAAGTGTGGATATGAATGCTGTATGGCAGGTTGATGAATCACAGTTAGAAACGGGATGTGATTCTTACTTTCCATCTGTACCACGAACATGTCATTGTACCTTCAGAGAGCACACAAGTGCAACAGTTAAAGGACAAGTTCACCTTCATTAACATAAGGATTGAGAGAATGTAGCAATATTCGTAGAACACATCTTTGAAAGTTTGAGGAAAATCGGACAATCCGTTCAAAAGTTATGAATTTTTGAAGTTTTTGTGCAGTCACAGCTGGATGAGAAGACTACTGCAGTGTATGATGTCACATGCGTACAACAATATAAGGAAAATATAAAGAGAATTTCACAAGATTTCATCTTTTGAAAAAAGCACACATTCACTTGACTCGTTACTGACGTATGTTATGGGTAATATTATTCCACTTGCCTTTAGAAAGAGGCAAGTCAAGTGCTCTTTTATTATGCGAAAAAAGTGAAAATATGTTGAATTTTCTTTACATTTTCTTTATACTGTTGTACTCATATTACATCATGAGCCTTAGTAGTCTCCTCATCCAGCGGTTCCAACACAACAATTTTAAAAATTCATAACTTTTGCATCGATTGTCCAATTTTCCTCAAACTTTCACTGATGTGTTCTACTAATATTGCTGCATTCTCTCAGTCCTTATGTCATGGCTCGACACTAACTTTTTTGTTTGGTGGCCCGATGGGGCCACTAAAATCCTAAATTTCAAATTTTTGGTGGCCTGAGAGAAAAATTTCGTGGCCCGAAAAAAACAATAAAAAACATTAAAAGTCCTTTTTTTAAATGAGTCAAATATTTAAGTTTTATGATAGTAAGAATTAGAAGTTTGACATATCTACTCATGAATAAACTTCAACAAACTTGCAACACTCACTCTCAGGCACTCATTAAGTCCTTTTTATCCATCCTTTACACAAATTTAACTGCTAATTTCCGGCGCAAAAAGTTACGAATTTATTGACATACTTTTCAAAAAATTTTGGTGGCCCGAGGCGGGCCACCAAATTTGCCCTTTTTTAAAATTTGGTGGCCCGACTTTCATTTTTGGTGGCCCCGGGCCACCGGGCCACCGTTAGTGTCGAGCCCTGCTTATGTTTATGAAGGTGAACTTGTCCTTTAAGAGACATTGATAGACATAATCACTGAATATTATCCATCCCCAAATCCCCTTTTCCAGGTGACGTGTATGCCTGTGGTATGGGCAGCAACCTGCAGCTAGGCAACGGTGATGAAGATGAGGACCTGTACGTGCCAACGAAGATCGCCAGCAAACAGCTGGAGATGAGGAAAGCCATCAAAGTTGATGCCGGAGGGCAGCATACCGTGCTCCTAGCAGTGGAGAAATGAGACTGGCCACACCCTAATTATTATTTTCATTTTTTTTTTTTTTTTTTTGTATTGATAGAAGGAAGTTTGATTGTGGTAGCCCTCATTTGCAAACACCCCAACAACATCATCATCATTAGTGTCATCATCTCCATGGTCTTATTCGAAAGAGGATTTCTGCACTGGAAAATACAATCTTCCATATAATCCCAAGACGGTGCTCTGAATACTGCAAAAGCTACTATTTTTCATGAGGCAGTGATTTCAGCTAAATTTGCGAATCACTGTTTGGCCGCAAATTTACAATGCGAGAAAATGTTGCAAAAGGACAGGCATTAGTACACTTATGAGATTTTTAGTGTCAAATTTGCAAAAACAACATCCGGTGAAAAAGTTTGTGACCTCCTCGCGTGTGAAAATATCCGTACGCAAAAATAACAGCTTTTGGACTACATTGTGAGGAAACAGCAACAAGTGAAGCCTTCCTTGATGCCTTTTTACTCTCATTGTATTTCAGAGCTGCTAGTGGTTTCCTCCTGCATGGAAGTGTGTTGTAGAATTTCTGTAATGTGGCGGTATTAAGTATGAGCCCAAATATTGCAGTGTGTGTACATCGAGAGTCCCCAAAATATGATATGTTTCTGTAAAAGAAGCCGTCCACGTTTTTGTATTTGTTCGCCTTTTTTTCATCTTCTTTTTTTTTGTGCAAATGAAGGCTACCATTTCTAGATATAATTGTCAGTTTTTAAAGAAGTGTACAGTATATTGATATCTCTGTGTTTTGATTCTTCCATTATGGAAAAAGAAAACTATAACAGTATGTACCAGTTCTGGGGGCCATGAACAGGAATGGTTAAAACAAGATTGGCAAGAAATTTAGAGACAAACATGCAGCTGTTTGGTGGGAATGCGTGGATGTGTGTTGGTTTTTCATACACAGCTGCATTCCCTGTACGTGGGCTTCATGTTGTTTTGTCAGATTTTAAGTGTAATTGGTGTCTTTGTGTATTACCTCGTGGCAGTGTCAATATTAATATAAAGTCTCACAACGTGCCCCAAATTTTGCTGTTGGCACAAACTTCTTCAGATGTGATATAACTTTGTCCTCCCATAGGATCTCTGTATGGGCTTTGTGCTTCTATTCTGAGGTAAAGGGACATAACAGAGGATAGGGTGTGAGTTCATTTCGTATCAAACAGGCAGTGGTAACTTTCATGATTTCTTGGAAAATTGTTATGAAAAAATCTGATACAGCAAAATACCTGATGAAGCAAACTGTCTTCCTTGGTTGTTTTGACATAAATTCCTTTGTCATTTATTTGTTTGTGGTCACTGATGTAGCAAAATACTTCAAAAAAAAAAAAAAAAATCTACCCTCATGGTCCTCTGTTCGTCAAGTTTTCATTGTATTTTCCCCCTATTTTTACTTTCATTTTTGCTAAACTGAAACAGGTAAGAAAATACAATTTGATAAATAAGAAATACAATACAGTGGCTTGGTAAAAGACTATCATTGTGAAAATACTTGTTCAAAGACCGAGCACACATAATGCAAAGCACGACACGGGAAACACCAGTCACATTGGAATCGCTTTGTGATACCATGTGTGAACAGAAATTATATTGTAGATAAAGAAAGAAAGAATGAAAGAAAGAAAGAAAGAAAGAAAGAAAAAGGGTGCATCCTACATAAAAGTGCAGGCAATGTAGTCTTAATAGGGTATTGTACGTGGCCACTGCTTGAGTGCAATCATTAAGTATGTGTTTCAGGGATTGTTTTGTTGACTACATCAACATGAGAATGAACTTTTTCATGTACCTTACTCCGCAGTTCATTCAAACCATTGGTAAAGACACAGTTGTGCAGCACCGCTGCTTGGTACGGTAGGATGGGAAGCAGGTGGTATAGTGCTGTGCACTAGAGAAGTAGGAATACAAAACTGCGATTGTAATATATGAGTACCATAATCATAATTCTGTTGTATATCTCTCTCTTTCTTTTTTATCATCATTTTATGGTCAAACAGTATGGAGTTGTGTCCCAGGAAGAATGATATTAGCCATACCTGGTGCAACCATAAATGTGCTCAAAGTAGCATTATACATGCATGCTTTTTCATCTGTTTAATACATTTGTGTTGGGGGGGGGGGGGGGTGGGAGGAGATTTTACATACATGAAATAGCATACATGGGACTGGGTGAGTTAAGGTTTTCTCTGTCATTTGGAAGCATACATGAGAACCATACCAACATTACTTCCGATATTTGCATCTTGTGTTGCTATTATTATGAATATGTTTGAATAATACTGCTAGTATTTTTTGGAGAAAAAGGATTATACCTACCTAAAATGTAATCATACGGTGTACATGCATTGGCATGAGAGAAAGTTGCCCTAATGATACTAGGAAAATCTTCATATCTGTGTATTTCATATGTTTATCTCATCATGATTATTTTTTTTTTTTTCTCATTTTTGCCGAGAGACTAGCCTGCCTTTCACATTTCAGATTCAGTCGAGGGAGGGTCTTAACACGGGCCAGAAAATAGCCACCAAATATGGTACCTTCCTAAAGTCAATTTAATTAAAAGTAAGATTTACTACCAATCTGCCTTTACCAACCTTTCGTAAGTATATACCACAATAGTATAAATTGACAGAACCTGATTCGGCAGTTCCCATTGAAAAACCTGCTGCCACTCGTCTGAGCAAGATGCCAGAACTTCCCAATCCACATGGTCCATCTCACATGAGGTTGTTAAATGAATCTTCTCTGTACAAATATGTACAAGTATGTGTTCAGTTAAAATATTGTGTTCTTCAACAGAAGAAAGGGCTTACTGCTGATATTGTTGATCAAATTTCCCGCGGCGGTCGGATGTATTCTCTGTGATGTACGTGTACAATATATCTCCATGGTTACCAGAGACTTATTCTAGAGAGTGACTGATAAACTTGAAAGTGTTGTGATCTCATTCATCAGTCTGGGTATTCCTAGGAAAACAAACAAACAAAAAGAAAACAACATCAGTTGAGCACCTGCACTATTTATGGGAGACTCTCTCTTAATAGTTCCAAGCATTTAGCATCCAGAAGTTTTGTGACTTTTTTTTATACCTCTTTTCATGATATGCTGCAGCATTAGTGGGCAGGTTATGTAGAAATTGGCTTAGTCAGGACTAAGCTGCATTTGGCGGTCTTATCGAGCAAAGATCTGCAGGGCTGTGTATGTTGTACTGTTTGCTGATTGTGAGAGTATTTGATTGCTATTTGATGCTTACAGCCACCTTACCTCACATTGCATATTAGCTGCCAAGTTCAACATGCTTTTGTCGTGGAGTCAGTCACGTAACTGACACGACCGTCGTGAGTGAAAAGTATAAAGCACCACATTTTCCCCTATTTGAACACAGAGCTTCTAAGACCAATTTCAGACCATTTATCATTTTCTTTTTTACCTTACCTAATTCAGCTCTTCAAAATAAAACAAAACAATGTCATAGTTTTGAGAACGAATTAAGTTTAACATTTGGGGGAGGCTACTGACCCATCAGAAGGCTGTATGATTGTGAATTCAGCTCACCTGAACTGAGCAGAGAGAATCAGAATGTTACGATGTAGTGTGTACTTGTGCAAAAAAAAAAAAACATGACGTGCTCAACTCTGGGAATCTTGTGGGTGAAAGCTGGCCCATTTGCAAATGGAATGGATTCCGACAGTCATTGACCCCCTTTGCCGTTTTAGAGATCACAACCATTTCTTTGTATGTTTGTTTTAATCATGTGAATTGTGTATATCCTGCACTGTGCCTTTAAATACCATCCAAGCTTACCCCCTTTCTGACTATAAAAATAATTTGTTTGATAGACACCTTGTTCATTTGATTAAATGTGAATATTTTGTATGAACTGCTCTTACAATAGTATGTTTCTATTGTGTGTGTTTGAAAAAAAAAAATGAAGGTATAACATACTGTACATGAAGAAGTGTAAATGAGTGTGTGAATGAATATTAAGTTGGTGACTGGGGTATGAATGATAGCAATGCATATTTGCAATGGTGACCAAAAGTAAATAATAGCAACGAAAAGAGAACATTATTCGAAAAACAATACTGTACCAATAAATATTAATCCAAATTTGTCTATTCACAATGGAAGCTTTTTATAACATATTTTAGTAATTTTGTTGCAGGTTATATCAAAATACATTGATATAGATAGTACAACATACTTGTTTTGAAGTATAGAGAACATACAAACAATGAGATAAAATTTAGGGCACAGACACAATTCGTTGAACCGTGTGTACCAGGATGGTAATGGGATATGTGATATGGTGAAGAAAAAGTACAATATACATACAAACAAACACTGTGCACTTGATCAGGCAAAGAGAAAAAGGAAAAATAGGGAAGGGAAAAGTAATTGTTCACTTATGAGCAAAAGAAGTAATAGTTTTGTGCAGAAAGAAAGAACAAAATGACAGTGTTACACACCGAAGGTCAAAGAGAAGGAGAAGGAACGGACCCAGGGGACAGAGAAAACATTTTCACGAGCACCATTATCTGTACAATATTTTTTTTTATACTTTGTTGTATGTGAGCAAAGAATAAGCCGTGTGCTGGTGGGGCTCAAATGTTCGAGTACAAAGTTAGTTTAGTGTAAGGAGTGAACAATGCATTCATCACTCTCTTACGGAAGTCTAATTGAGAATAAAGAGCGGCATTCCTGTTTTCAAATGCAAGTTTCCTGACACCGGAAACCACGAATATAGGCCCACCAAGCTTCGAAGTCCCGCCTCCGAATTATAAAAGCCTCGGTCTTTGTTGACTGTGCTTATATTCATCGTAGATGGCGTGCGCGCGTTCCGGCCAAACCCGCTCTAGTTACGGCCAGGGGGGTGTTTCATAAAGCTGTTCGTAAAGTTACGAACGACCTACGAGCAACTGGTGATCAGTTCTTGTGCTGAATTATGGAAATTCTGATAAGTATAGCACATCAGAACTGATCACCAGTCGCTCGTAAGTCGTTCGTAACTTTACGAACAGCTTTATGAAACGGCCCCAGGACTACTTACGACACTGACCAAGCAGTCAGTGTGACGAACCCGGTGTCTCACTAGTTGTCTGAATTCATGCATGCAATACTCTGAATAAATAGTGTACACACGTTATGTAAATATAATTTTCCATAAAGACAGTTGGTGTAAATGTGATAAAATGAATGAATGAATGAATGAATGAATGAATGAATGAATGAATGAATGAATGAATGAATGAATGAATGAATGAATGAATGAATGGATGAATGTTTTGATTTTTGGTATCCAAGGAGAGAAAACTCGTTCAACTTAATACCATAATTTATGATTATCGTTCACAGATTGACAATAATACATTCGCACAGTCAGCGTTTAATTCTTATCCGAATTTTCGGAGCATGGCCTGGACTTTCACAAGGGATTAAATAAGAGCGTTGCTATTCATATTATGTATTATCATCTCTGGTGAAGTTGGGGGGGGGGGTGGTCAATGCACATGCAGATGGAATATCGACTTTTTATGATTCGTTTAATAACATGTGAACAGATTGGGACAGAGGCTGCTTTATAGGGCCCCATTCTTAACAACAGATTGGTGAAAGACCGAATCAATAGTCAATACGTGGAAATTACATGTTCTTTCTTTGTTTCTGTTAGATTAAAGACGGTGATTTAATGGTAAGAAGTCAATCTCTCCATCCGACCACGGCAGATCGTATAGGGAAAAGACCATGTGAAACATTCATCGTAGCTGATCAAACCGGAGATTAGCTCTATCTGTTCCATACCGCAAATTATTGATAGGACATCACCTACAGCTACACGTATAACATGTTTCAACCTTTTCACAATAGGGTCTGCGTAACTGAGAATCGAATAAACCTAAACCCTTTAATAATAGATTGCCACAGTATTACCCGAAAGGTCTATTGCTATCTTAATCTATTTTGTTGTTGGTTCACCAAAGTGAATTCAACTCTTTTAATTTTCTTTGTAAAAATATAATTTTCCTATTGTTTCATATTCATAAGCTTCGTCTTTTTAACAGCACATGCTAACCCTACTTTCATCAAACTCCATGACTGGCAAATAGTGGCGCCCATTCTCATTGTTGTTGTTGCCGTTTCCACTATTATTATCATTATAATTATCATGTCATGATTATACTAATATTTCTATCATACCCTGTCAATAAAGCGTATTGACAACAAGTTGGCGAAGTTTATACAATAATGTAAACACCTCAAGCGGGCTCTTCACATTGTTGACTGGTTTAGCGTGGCAAAATGAAACTTTCCCCTTCACAACAACGACATTTTGCTTTAATTCGCTCTCATATATAGGCCACCAACGAAATCAGTTGCGGATAAAACGAACATAACGTGTGCATAATTATGTGTGTGTGTTATCAGTATAAATGTCGATAATATATTATTCGTAATTTCTTGGTTTCACAAAGTAAACCTCTAATTCAAGTTTGTGTATTATACACTGCTGAATAAAGTACATCGTAGTGTACCTATGGGTGTAATTCAGATGCGCTTCAAATGCCGCTGCGTGCATGTCTTGAATCAAACGGAACTAGGAATTAACCTCCTAAACAGAGGAAAAGAAAATTGGTTTAACCCCCTAACGACGCTGCTCTAGAACTTCGGGACTCTGATTAAAACAATTTTATACGAGTGTTCTGAGGCCACGCCCTTGAGCAAATCTCATGTCGAGTCCATCGATAGAAGGGAACTTGAAAACTGTGACTTGTTTGATGGGAAGAATCTCCGGACGGAACTCTTGCAAAGTCATTTGTTTCGTGATTTTTTTTTCATATTTTTTTTTTGCGTTCGTTTTTTTTTTTTTTCGTGAAATGTCAACGTAAAGGGGGGGGGGGGTGGAACTGCGGTCCCTGATAAAGGTCTACTGTTTCATAACGATTTCCTAGCATGATTTTCATGATATTCACGCCAAAGAATTTGGGTTATTACATAGATACAGTTTGCGCTATTTGTGACAATAGGCTACAAAGAAATAAGTAAAGAAAGAAAAATCTCAGCGTTCAGCTGCAAAAAAAAAAAAAAAAAAAAGAAAAGAAAGAAAGAGAAGAAGAAAAAACCCAACTCTAAAAAGCTCGACGTGGTAAAAAATTGCTTTACCCCTTAAAGCACGCACGCCTTCGAAAATGAATACTTTTTATTGCATATTTATAATTTTCAGCTAGTGATGTTGCATTGAATTTGAACTATGCAATTTGAATTCACAGGTAACCTGAACTAAGTTATTGCATAAGTAATGTGAACAGCGTAATATCCTCCAGAAACGGATCGAGCAGTCAGGTGTCCCGATTGTATAGCAATCATCATAGCCGATGTTAGCATAATATCACTTTCACGAGTTTATAGAACAATCAAATACTAGTAACATATGAACATTGCATGATAAATTGCGGCACATATGAGTAAAGTTGAAATCAGAAGATGATTATAGATAGATAGATAGATAGATTGATAGGGCCCACAGTTTTGATAGATAGATAGATAGACGGATAGACAGATAGATAGATAGATAGCATGATAGACAGATATATAGACAGACAGACAGACAAATAAATAGATAGACAGACAGATAGACAAATAGATAGATAGATAGAAAGATAGACAGATAGAAAGGTAGAGATAGATATATAGATGATTAGATATATTTCTAGTCTGGGATGACCTTTCTCTTGAAAGTGTAATCTAAATTTACAAAATGATGGAGTCACTGTTTTTAAAGAAAAGAAATCTTGAGCGATACAGACTTCCCGTTGTCCTATGAATACAAAATTTCATTGATTACAATAATTATGATTAAAAGGCGATATGTTATGATGACGATTCTTCATAGTACGTTTCTGACTTAAAGGGGATGGCTAATAACTGATCAGTGGGAATCAGAGGGAATGCTGGGGGATGATTGTTCCAATCCTTGTGGGATTCATTTAAGAGTACATTATTATAGAATTGGGTGAAAATTATTTGCTTCAGAATGGTCTCATTCAAGTAATGTGCAGTTTAATGCTTCCAGGTCAGCATGCCTGTACAATGACGGGGAGATCGCTAACATTGAACTGCACATTACTTGAATATGAGACCATTCTGAGGCAAATAATTTTCACACAACAATAGATATATAAATAACTTCCACTTTTAAATGAATCCCACAACGATTGGAACAATCATCCCCCAGCATTCCCTCTGATTCCCACTGATCAGTTACTAGCCATCCCCTTTAAGTCCTAGAAGAAGAAGAAGAAGAAGAAGAAGAAGAAAGAAGAAGATGATGAAGAAGAAAGAAGAAGAAAGAAAGAAAGAAAGAAAGAAAGAAGAAGAAAGAAAGAAAGAAAGAAAGAAAGAAAGAAAACGACGTAGAGAGATAGGAAAACAGCAGACACGAAAAATGAGCATCTATTTTTGGGCACGTCGGTCGGGGGCTTCTATAAATGATGTTTAATTGAACGTGTATGTTGCACAAGATGTTAAATACACCACACATTACACCCTATACTTCACATCGTGATATTTCCATAAACAAGAGGGAAAGGGAAAGCTTGAAAGGGAGCAATATCGGCATGTTATTATGGCAATTATAACTGACTGGCTCCCTATATATATATCACTTTCTGACGTATTACATAATTATATAGATGTAACAGCAGATAGTAAGATATTGCATATGGCTACGCACGATACTATATAGAAAGAGAGAGAGAGAGCATATTAGCATACATGCAATGTTGTGTGTATATCAGTGTAAGATGGAGAGATAGAAAGAAAAAAAGAGAAAGGAGATGAAAATAAGGGCGAAATATTGGCACCTGTTAAAGGAAAAAAAATGAAAGAAAGTATCCCACTTATGTTTATGGTGGCAAGGAGGATAGTGTATACTAAGAAACTCCAAACAGAATGGTTTGATTAAAACTACACACAGCGATCATAATGCGCTTTTTCGTAACTTCTCCCTCAGCGGAAGACGGTAATATCTCTTAGATGAGCGCTTTATGTTTTAACCAATCACACACAATGCCAGTAAGGAGCACCCGTGCGTTGTAGGCCTATACCAATATGATGGCCTTATAATGTCCTCTATTGTGTAGGCGTGCAGTTTCTCGTCAGCTGAAGTTCACTCTCTGACTGCCTCAGTGAGTTCAGTCCGTAATGATCGCTTCCTCACCGTCGCTTGCCAGCTAGTGAAACGAACTTAGCCTGTGGAGTGTGTGTCTCCCCTCCTCCTCTCATTCTCATTTTGGCTGCCACTCGGAGCACTTATTCCCCAACCATGGATCGGATATCGCTCCACGGAAATCTCGGAGTTCGATTGTCGATAGCCGTTCTCGGCGTCGTATTCTTCCTCGCAAACTCGGTGTGCGGACTAACTTTCAACGATCCCGAGCGGTCGTACGTGCTCTACAACCCTCCCTGGATGCCCTCCGGCGAGATCCAGGCAATCTCGCTCCAGTTTCGTACGGTAACGAGCAACGCGCTTCTTTTCGCCCACCACTACATGCGCGACAATGAAACCAAGTACAATTTTGAAGTGGATAAGTATGCCGTCGTTTTGCAGGTGATATCGGGAAGGATCAGGGCTACCAACTACTACGAAACGGTAGTCGAAAGGTAATGTCATTTCATCCATTAATGACGTCATGATTTTTGACTGCACATTCATTTTATCTGATTCACACTCCAAGAACACACGGGTCTCTCTGTACCTATCCAACCTTATCGAATAAATCCAATCACCGTGACTAACCAAACACAGATCTAAATGAGAGCAAATGAAAAGAGAGGGGATAAAAAGCATCACTGTGCATAGCATGCAAAGGTGATTTATAGGATAAATCAGTTGTCTATGCCATACATATATCTAAACTGAGACTATGAGAGGCAACTGTTACTGAGGTGAAACCAGTAAAATCAGAATGAAATTATGCCACAGTGACATTATCATGGTTCATTAAAACCACCTCAATGTAATGACAAATGGCACATTTAGACAGTTTGCTCTTTCAACAATGGTTCATTTGTGATACATTCGATCTCCAAGACCATATCTTGCTGAATTTGTAGACAGTATCAGTAAGACAGATGGCTGTGCAGGTGGTTGATTATGCCATTTGGCTAGGCACCTATACTTTTACTGATCAATTCTAATTCCCCCTGATTGTGAACACTAACATGTATATGACTAATTGATACGTGTACCTTAGTAAGAAAAAAAAAAAGAAGATATTTCATGCAGCAATTCTTGTTGGGCTCCTCAATTGGTAGAAATTCTTATTTGTCAAAAGAGTTGTTACCCAGAACCAAGGAAAGGGTGGCAGCTTTGCTTTTAGCTTCAAATTCTTTTGACAAAAGAAATTACATCAAGCACAGCAACAATATTTCATTCTCATAGCAGAGAATCGTTGATGCTAACCCAGACATTTTAGTCTTGGGTTATGGCTGACATTTGTCATTAGTTTCAGATTGCATTCTATTCAAGCCTATAGCAGACAAACTACAAGTTTGTATCTGCCCTATCATGAGTCTTATGTACTCATGGGCTATTTCTGCAACTTTGTTGAGTGAAAATTCAGCACATGATTCAGCAAGAAATGGGGGATTTGCATTTTGCAAAAGAACTATCAGAAGAGTAGTAAAACCCAGCACACATGGAAATTAATTGCAGCTATGCTCCAATTTCCTCTCAGCACTGTGGAAAATTCCTAAGTAGAACAATCTTGTGCATCCTGACTCGGCTTAAGGAGGCAGCAGTTTCACTGCAATTCTTTGCTGTAATGAGGGGGAAGCTTTGGTTAACATGGTTGGGAATTCCTCCCCCCCCCCTCCCCCCATATGCAGACACATTGAATGTAAAGACTATGTAAGTAAAATGTTTTTGTGTCAAATGTCATCAACATGTTTGATATGTGATTAAAAGCTTTGGAACAAAATGCCAAGAAGCAGTGGAAGAAAAGTAGAGGTTTTCCTTTTGAACCCCAATCTAGATATGTTCATTTGAAGATGACATTAGAACTACAATTTTGTTAATGTGAATTGTAAGAATATATTATTCTTAAAATTTTCATCTTAATCCTTAATGGTGAAATACAGTTTCTGAATTGCTTGAGACAAAGTGACCTTACTTTGCTGTTGAAGTTACCCCTTGATTTAAATAAGTAATATATCCTTCATCATCACATGAATTATTGCTGAGATATATTACACCTGTTTCTACCTTGCATCCCCATAATGTTTTTCAAAGGAAGGCTAATGCATTATAATAATGTGAGAACAAAAAATACGTTCCAGATTAGAAAGTCCATATCCCAAGCAGTAAAAACGTGTTCTTTAGAGCTCTTCTTTCTGTCTTTGCATCATAGCCTGTCCTGTAATAATTCACCTACATGAAGTACTACCAAAAGTATATACATGTATATACAATTTTGTTATCAATATCCATTGTTGGCCAGCTAAATATTTAAAGTGTCAGTCTGATAGTTAGATGTCCATACTACAAGAAAAGATAATGTATTAGCCAAACTTTACTGCATTTTGATCTCAGAGTTTATTGAAAGATATGTGAGTTGTAGATTAAGTTGATTACTATTTATCTGTGCTTAATACTACATTTTAACTGAAGCTTTATCAGGGATAATGAAAGAGGCATTTTAACAAGGCACATTTAAGCCCTTTATTCATGCTGAAAGATTGATAGTAAATCACAAGCCTTCTGTGTAACCTGAGGTACATCCGAAAGGAGTCGAGCACATGGTGCGGGCAGCAAGCACCCACGAGTACCTTTGCCCTCCCGGTGAAGGTTGGGATGGTTGGGGGTTTAGGCCAAGGGGGCGATGAGTCAGGGTCTGACTCAGGACCAGATGAAAAGAGACCACATCCTGTCAGTTGAGATCCAAGCCCTGGACCTGGCTCTGTCACAGGACGTGTCACTCAGCCCGGCGTGAAAGCCAGAGCTTGGCTCGTCGTCGTCGCGAGGAGAGGGAAAGAGATTGTGCTGCTGTCTCTACTGTGAGACCTCAGAATGTTGATGGGGGATGGAGAATATAATGATCTTGGAATTTCCATCTCTCTCCCTCTCTCCCTCTCTCTCTCTCTCTCTCTCTCTCTCTCTGTATCTATCATCTATCTCTGTCTCTCCTTGATCGCTGTATATGTGTGTGTATGTATGTGTGTGTGTGTGTGTGTGTGTGTGTGTATAATGATAACATTTTCTCTTCCTCTTAACCCGTTGAGGACGAGTCCTGAGTATATTCAGCATCTATGGGAAATGCGTCTTGTAGCAAAATCAAACCGTCCTCAACGGGTTAACTTTCAACATGGAGACTTTCCAAGATGGAGACTTTGGTCTATATGAAGGGAGGGAGCTTCTTGAAACTAAATCACTAGAAAGCACTTTAAATTCAAGCATAATGCCGAGGTGTAAAGAAATGATTATTTTTTGCCAATATTTACAATTTTTATGCATGTTGCAGTTCAATATTACTTTGCTTTTTTCTCGTCATGTAAGTTTCAAAATCATGCATACACACATGACATAATATAAAAACAGACAGATACCTCTTACATCATGCAAATTATAATGATGTGTGTGTGTTTGTGTGTTTTTGTGTCTGTGTGTGTGTTTGATATGAACCAGAACAAGAAATTCAAACAATGTTCTCATATCCATGGTCTGAACGTGCAGCCACCTACCCATATGATGTAGGCATTGACACACTCACACACAGAAACATAGATTAACACACAAACACAAAGCATCTGTAGGCCTTAAAGGGTTAATAATTGACTGATCTGTTTAAAGTGCAATGCAGTATGTGTGGTCTGTTTCCCTACAATGAAAACCTCATCCCAAAATCATATGACCCTGCATCATTATGTTTAAGATGAGCTACAAGGCATCGTGGCTTTAGGCTGGAATAGAGTGAGTAAAAGGCAGGTCAGCGAGTATATTCTCGATGCAGGGTGAAAAAAGCAAAGAACCTGCTAGCAAATAAACTTTTTGTGCTGTCAAAAATGATGAAGCATAGATGAAAATATATTTATATGTTCATATGGAATTCATTGTAGCTTAGTTTTCTCTGGCATTTGTGTGCCTATCATAAATACACTCTGGGTCAAAGGAAGATACATAATTATAGAGAGATAAAGAAGGAGAAAAAAAAGGTGCTTGAAAAGACAGATTTAACAAAGAGGACACCAAAAGAGCAAAAAGAATATAGCTCATCGAGATTATTCCTGATTTATATGATATAAGTTGAATATTACATCAGGCAATATGACAGAAATAGGATGTCAAAATAGTCAATAGTTGGGAACAATATTTTTAAAACATTTTGTGAGCCTCTATATGGCATATTTTAATTCCAGTATTGCCGGAGGTGAAACAGAATACATCTATCCCTACTATAAATATCATGGTTAGTCAACAACCAGGGAGTTATCTAATAATTAGTTTCCTGTCAAACTTGCTCCCCATTGATATTTCACATTTTGGGAATCATATCACTCGAATGCTGTACTAAATTAAAAAGGAAATCAAAATGATGCTGCATTGAGTAATTGTCATTGAAATTCTTTGGATATGACATATTTTTACCTTTTAGATTTAGATTAAAGTTCTTTATCCTGCACTTTAATGATGTCATTATTATTGAAGAGATATTTGAAAGTTAGGGAGGAATCTGGGAGAATTCTTCACATTTTTTGTACATCATGTACTGTATCTGTTTATTCTGAGGCCTTCAGATAGATTGTCCATGTAGCCCCTGGATGCATTAGCAAATGTCAATCTATATTCACTTATTTTCTTTTTCTTTTCATATTGGTCTTTGAAAAGAAAAGGTATGATATACCTTTAGGTGAAAAAAAAATGTTATATATCATGATGCCAGTTACAGGTTATTCTTTGATACCTGCAGTGACTTGTGGATTTCAAGAGCAAGCAAATAAAAAACAAACAAAAACAAAACACACACACAAAACCACACACACACATACAAGGATAACAAATCAATGGTTTTTGGAGTTGTAGGTGATTACAGGTTCTGTACATATCCCAACTTTTTGTTTTGTTTAGTAATTCAGACCTCCTAGTATAAAATTTCTGCTATCCATTCTATTCCAAAAGTTCATACCATTTATGATATCTACCTATCATATTTTTTTTTAAATGTATGATGATGTCTTTAGCAAAACTAGAATCAATTGACCATCAACATCATGTACTTTGTTTTTTGAACCATTTGCAGCATTACAGCAGGAGAGAGGGTCAGTGATGACCAATGGCACACGCTGGAGTTCAGCATCAGTCCGGAGACAGGGGTCATGTCGCTGACTGTTGACGGTCAGACCAGCGTGCTGACCCTGAGGGCGTACCAACATATGGGAGCCAGGAACGGCCTCACCAATAAGTTTGGGGATGCTCCCTCTGCCGTGGTCTACCTTGGGGGTAAGGGATCAGCATCTTGGTTACCATGGTGATGAGAGATGGTGGAATGAGATGATGTGGGATTATGATGTGTGATACTGACAAGGAGGGACAAAACGAGCTGAGAATGCTGTGTATGATGTGTATGGATATTACATGAATGTGATTTAGCTTGCAATGCATACATTTTTACTTTATTTTTTTTTTCTTCCTGCACACATTATTTGAATCTGTTTATGTTTACCAATGAACAAAGTTATTGACTTCATCTGTCTGTGGGACAGGATATCACAAATACCCTCACATCACAATGTCGTGATTACAAATCTGCAGTGGCTGTTATTTAAGCTTGCAGTCTTTGTAAACAACTACAGTACTACAAACATGAAACTTATAGACTATTGGAGCAGTAACTTTTTCAGGAATGGACCAGTAAAAAAAAAAAAAAAAAAAAAAAAAAAGAAAAAGGTACCTACTTGTAGGACAGACAGGTCAGACCAATAAGTAGAAAAAAATGGGTTAGTGTGGAGCCCTGATATACTCTTGAAAAGACATGAAGCTTTCCATGTTAAAGGTAGGGAATCCCATTTGCATGCCTCAAATGAAGAGTTGTATAAAAACAGTGGTATGTTGAAGAGAGTATCATTTTAGAAACTCCCATAAAGTATTGAAAGTGGAAGGTAACAATAGTACATTTTTCTTGACCGTTAGATTTTGAATTGAATTCTTTTCGGGGCTCACCGTAAATTCCAGTACATTACTAGGCTACGTTTGCAGACCCATGCACTGCATGTGTGTCCATCATGTATATTTTGTGAATAAAGTTCATCAAAACTTATAAACATTTCTATATACATTCTTGCCACACACTCTATATGTTATTACATCAGCTCTTATACTTTTAGATTTGTGTTTATAGATAAAAAAAATACAGAAGACTGCAACAAAAAGGCTTAAGTGTGGCTGACACACAGAACTACTGAGTAGTTGAGTTTTGTGCATTATTCAAATTGTAGATAACTGTTGACTTTCAAATTTCTAAGCAGTGGCCTAAACAAGTCCCCTGAGGTTCATATTTAATGTTTTGCTGCATTTTGGGAGTTCTGTAAAAGGTACCCCCTACCTTTAAGCTGTTGAAGACTAGTCCTAAGTATTGTCTGAGTAGATGTGTTTGGGAAACTAATGTACTACGGGCAGGTGTCTGTCATAGCACAATCAGCCTGTCCTCAGAGGGTTACAGGTCCAATTGCGGTGAAATATGAACACTAACTTGCAGTTTCTGTTATGCTTGATACTGAAATGATAAATACAACAGTAATGATAACAATGATATGATAAAAATGTTGATAAAACTCAGCATCAATTATAGTAGTAATGGTGGTGTTGGTAGTAGTATAGTAACTATTGAAAAAATAATAATGATAATGGTATTGATAACATTTTCAATAATGAATCAAATAATAGCAATGTCAATATTGCTTGAAGAAAAATAGTAATATATGACAGGACAATGAATTTATTTTTTCAAAACAAACTATATTTACTTTAAAGGCCATGAATAAAGAAAACACATACAGTTGAGACCCCAAAGAACATTGGCAAGGTTCACTACAAAATAGTACAAATGCCCAGCTGATTATCAATATCATACATATTTATTCCCTGCCTTTCTGTGTTAGGACTTCCAATGCATTTCTGACCATCATAAGGCAGCAGTGACAACAGAATCAAATATGTCAGTGTGGCAAAGCTGGGGACTTTAGAATGAGATTTAGTTGAGATCAGCTGGATGGGGAGTAAATCCCTCATAAACTTGAGGATTCTGCCAAGCTCACTCAACCTCAGAAGTGGAAAAGCATTGAAATAGTGCTTTTTGCCTTTTAATCTCGTATGGATTCATTCATTCATTCATTCATTCATTCATTCATTCATCTATCCATCCATCCATTCATTCATTCATTCATTCATTTATTCATTTGTTCATTCATTCATTCATTCATTCATTCATTCATCCATCCATCCATCCATCCATTCATTCATTCATTCATTCATTCATTCATTCATGCATTCATTCATTCATCTATCCATCCATCCATTCATTCATTCATTCATTCATTCATTCATTTATTCATTTGTTCATTCATTCATTCATTCATTCATTCATTCATCCATCCATTCATCCATTCATTCATTCATTCATTCATTCATTCATTCATTCATCTATCCATCCATCCATCCATCCATCCATTCATTCATTCATTCATTCATTTATTCATTTGTTCATTCATTCACTTATTCATCCATTCACTTATTCATTCATTCATTTATTCCTTCATTTATTTTCCATCTTCAATGAGAGCATGTAAATATGAGGGTTTTTTTTGTTGTTGTAAACAGTGTGCATACTTTGTTGACATTACAATGTACAATATAACAGAATCTCCTTGCATAATGGAAGGATTTAGTCTTCCATCAAGGCAGAGGGCATTGAAGTAACAAAAAGGAGGAAATATGATCAGGGAAGAAGGAAAACTAGATAAGACTGAAATAGAGAATAGCAGGAAAAGACCATTATGAAATGCAATCAGCAAACGACCTACATAGAGACAGAACAACATAATGAAGCCCATGTATGTATAAAACCTCAGCTGAACCTTGAGAAAAGAAAAGGCAAGGATGAAGAAATTTGCAGGAGATGACAGACAAAAATGCTCGCAGAAAGATAGTTAGAATGGAAATATTACTTTATTAGTTTGTTAAATATTTAAGATGTTTAAAATTAATAAACACAGCAATAAATGATATGTTCAATCAGGTAATTAGATATCCATGTAAACATGTAAAATGACATAGAGAATAGCAAAAGAATGTTGTTGTAAAAATGACACAAAGAAATGACATCCATAATGGATGAACAAAATGTTTACCTGATAAAAGAATGAATCCTTGGCTGTCAAGATATTGAGGAAGAGTGTCAAATGTCATACTGGGGCCCATTCTACTGAGAGTTTGATCTGAAGAAGATATTGACACACTCTTTGTCTGTTTTGTGTTAGAACCAGGCGGACATCATCACCATAGAAATACTCATATAGTCTATCTGGCTCTCAGTAGGTGAAAGGAGCTAAATAGGGTAATGGTGTAAAACACAAATGAGTATTTGTATGTATGTGTGTGTGTGTGTTGGTGTATATGTTTGTTTTCATTCTGTCTTATAGTCCTGTTCGCCTAAAGATATGACTTGATAGATAGTAAGAGAGAGAGAGAGAGAGAGAGAAAGTGGGAGATGGGAGAAGAAATGAAGACATAAATAGAAAAAGATGGAGAGGGATGAGATATTGAATATATGACTGAAGAGAAGAGATGTAAGGATTGAGAGATAGATAGAGAACAAAAAAGGAACAAGGCAGCACGAGAAGGGGAGGAAGAGATGGGAGAGAGATAGAAACAGAGAAATATGAGATTATGGCTGATTTAGAATTCGTCGGCTGAGAATGATAAGGGCATTACAGTGCCTCAAACACTTCGGTTTTAGTAGCAACTTCGTGCCTTTGTCATTCTCACCTAACGAATTGAAAGGAGAGGGACAAAATACTGAAAATATTATAGAAGAGAAAAGATATAGGAGAGATAGAGAGAGATAGAAAGAGAACAAAAGAATATTAAGACAGTAAGAGAGAGAGAGAGAGAG
Organism: Diadema setosum; assembly: GCF_964275005.1. Classification (NCBI taxonomy): domain Eukaryota; kingdom Metazoa; phylum Echinodermata; class Echinoidea; order Diadematoida; family Diadematidae; genus Diadema; species Diadema setosum. The sequence goes on along the minus strand of NC_092694.1, from coordinate 6,138,561 downwards.
GGAGGGGTATAGAAAGAGAGAAACATACAGATGAAGTCCAAGCAGAAGAGAATATTGTGTGTGAGAGAGGGAGAGAGGATTTTGAGAGAAAGAGAGGGGGATACAGTCCCTGTATGCATACTCTGTGAATGTACATATACACTTTGGGGCAATTGTAGATGTACTGTGTAGTGACTGCTTGGATCGCGTCCAGGACAGCGGGTTGTTGAATCAGACCGCGGTCGTGCCCCACCCTCAACGCGCAAATAGTGGATTTCCTCTTGGTCACGCTCGCGCCGCGCTGCGCTCCGCGAGATAGAACTACCCAGGAAGCCCGGCGTGCCGGCCCTGGCCGTAATGTTTCTCATCCTCTGACCACTTGTTCCTGCATGCCCTCTCATCTTAACCCATTGGCACCTGTGCTGGTCAAACTCTGAGTGGTCAAGCACCCATGGAATTTGGTCATAGCGGTCAAGGGTCTGATCCCTTCCATTCCATCCCATGTCAATGTGTAGCCAGAGCAAGTGATAATCCCTGAACTTAGTAGTCTGACTTTTCCAGCCTCCTTTGAAGACATTAAAGACGATTACATGTAGCTATACATACAAATAGATTATGTAGATGTAAGGAGTTTGAATGCAAAAAAAAAAAATAATAAGATGAGATGAATGCCTTTTTTTTTTTACAAGTAAGGTCCTTATCAAATAGAGAAAGTTGAATCTTTTCAGTGATGCTGTACTCATTACCTAACAAGAAATATTCTGAAGTTATTATTAAATCTACCATATATTTCTTATTCAGTTTTTTTTTTTGCTTTTCAGCATTGTCAATCTCAAATATTCTTGCATTGAAACTCTTCATATACAGAGATGCATGGACATAAATGTAAGTGAATGACTAATAAATAGCTGGAAAGAAAGATGGCGAGATTGGTTGGGAGGTTTGATGACAAAAGGGATCAAGCACCATTTTTAAACATTTTATCCCAATTCCTTCATCAGATGGAGCAACATAGAACCTTTCTAGTAATACCTTACTTGTTAATTAACAAAGGATATGAATGACATTATGACTGATAGAAATATCCCATATTTCTTATTTTTTCTTTGATTTTTTTTTTTTTTTAAATCAGCTTTCTTCCCCAAAATTTAAAATTAACAAGCAAGGAGGTAACTCATTTTGCAATCAAACTTTTCATCAAGATGTATATAAACGACAAGTAAGATAGGAAGATAGGAGAATACGTCTAGAGATTAATGGGAGAGAGAGAGAGAAAGAAGGAAGAGGGGGGGGGGGGGGAGAAATGATAATCACAGTTGGTAAAAGATTGCACCTAAGACAAGTCATCTTTAGACATTGGAGGGGGAATGAGGGAGATGCACATTTGAGAAAGAATGCAGAAAAATGAGAGAGAGGGAGAGAGAGAGAAAGTGAGAGATATAGATATATACACATGTGTTAGAGAGAGGAGAGAAAAAGATATAAATATATACACATAGATATAATAGAGAGGGAGAGAGAAACAGAGAAATATAAATATACACACATAAATATATATATATAGAGAGAGAAAGAGAGAGATATGAATTTATACACATAAATATATAGATAGAGAGAAAGAGAAAGAGGGAGAGAGAGAATGCACCTTGCAATAAGTCTGTGATGCTGAATACTAATTCAAACTGATTTATGCTTAGTATTGGCCCAGGAGTCATGTCTAATTGAATTCCCATCAGGTACAAGGTGGCTTCCTGTTGTCAGGTTGCCATGGTTACCATGACAAAATAATGATGTTGCACTGTGATATTCTGCCTGTGAGAGTCGCTGCAGGCTTTACAAAAGGCATGATGCTCATCTGAAGGAAAAATAATCATATTTAATTCCTCCAGGCTTCTAATATCAAAGTAAGAAGTACATAAGTTTCAGTTCAACATTGACACACATAATGTATAATTTCTTGATTCTAATGTGTAAGATTTGACAACTGAAGTACAAGGCATTGTCAGAGGGAAATTTTTTGTCTGTAGAATGTCATATAAATGACCAAAAATTAAAGTAAAAATCACTGGTTATTGATTGCACTGCTCTGGATATGAAGAGTTTGTTTGCAAAAACCGATAAGTCCATATTTGCCAAATGGAGATATTTGCGATTAAAGGTCAAGAAAAATAAAGAAAATATTAAGAAAATTTTTGCTTCTTTTGACCATAACTTCAAAAATATACCTTTATATGTAGTGACAAATATATCATTTAAAAGGTATTATTTTGTACTTTATGACAGAGATCGTACTTCAAAATCTTCAAAAATGGACTTATTGGTTTTTGCAAACAAACCCTTCATATATTCAGTATCACAAAAATTCAAAGTCTTGGTTAACATTTGATGTAAAAACTTGAAGTAGATTAGATGTTGTGTATCCTCTTAGTAGTGTTTAGTGTGAAAAAGATTGGTGTGACTTCAACATATCAACAGTTGGATGAGGAGATGGAATTTGGCAAGGAAGGAGTTGAAGATGCGCCAAGAACGATCACATATCAATGCAATTATCACCACCTCGAACGGCACGGACGGTGCCGCCCGCCACACTGCGTCCGATCAATGGGGGGGTCGGTTTGGGGTCAGCTAGGCGCAGAGATTGAATATGTGATATGTATGTCCCCGAAATAATTGCAGAAACTATCTCTCCTTGCCAGCCGGGATTCACGCGGCACCAGGGGTCTGTGTTGAGTTACTGCCTAGCTCCCCCCTTCGTCATGCCCTCACTGCTAAGTTTACAATGTCTTGGGTTTCCCGTTCTGGGTGGTTTGCTATCTCCTCGAGATTGCGTCCAGGATCCCTGCCTAGTCTTCCCTTCCAGACACAAAAAGGGATCTTTGTAAAACATCATGCCAAATGACTAGGATTCAAACTTTAATATGCTGTGTAAACCTGCAGCCCCACTTAAAGGGACTATACATTGCAAATGCACGTGGACGTGTACTGATTCATAATACCCTTTCAGGATCATTATTTATATGGCCATAGGAATATTTAAATGTGTGCTATATGTTTTATAATAATATTTCACTATTTTAAGAGAGAGAGAGAGATACAAGCAGAAAGAGAGAGAGAGATAAAGAGAGAGAGAGATATAGAGAAATAGATAGAGGGATATAGAGAGATAGATAGGTAGATAGATGGAGGGAGAGAGAGAGGTAGATGAGAGAAATGATAGAGAAAAAAGGAAAGAGAGGGAGACGGAAAGATGAGAGAGAGAGAGGGAGGAGAGTTGGAAGGTAGACACAGATCACGATGCAGAGTAAACAGGAAATTGACAGCCTTTGGATGGTTGAAAGGAATTTGCTTCATGGAGTGTTTAGAATTATCTGAAATTTAAAGTTGAATTACTCCTGAATGAATGATATTATTTAGATGATGAATGAATAGATCAACTGCCTTTTTCATCTTTGGAAACTTATAGGGAAGCACTACAAATTTTATGAAATAATGGACCATGTCAATTTGATCAAGTGATCAAACATAGCATACCTCAAGAGAGCTGCCTTGGCCTTCAAATTACTTGCATGGCACTCATGATCATGTTGTTTTGACTGAAATATCACTAGTTTTATCTTTTTAAACCTTCTAGTGCTTTCAGTGCTGATGAGTATGGATTGGGACAAGTAACGCCAAAGCATTGCTCACACCAGTCACGTCTCCTGGCCCAGAAGGGGTGTAGATTTGCATATTTTCTTTTTTCCAATTTGCATGCAAATATTCACTTCTATATAGAATTTAGTTACACAATTTTACCAGTCAGTGCTATGGTGTGTCTGTCTTCAGCATGAAAGATAGAGCTCTCCTTTACTAACATGAGAACTAAATCAAGCCAAGCAATGAACCTAATATTGGCCCGGATTCAGATTAGAGCTGTAATAGTGGAGAAGTATACAAGACATTCTAGACGAATTCTGAAAGAAGACAGTGGGTACAAGATATTGTTCCCAAATGGCTCCTTGAAATGGTTCCCAACTTCTGAGGACAAATTCATTCCAAAATTGCCATTATGATCAGTCTATCTGAACTTAGAATTGATCCTAGAGCTTAGTGAAACAGATCCCAGATGATGACAGGAGACACTGCCTGACATAGAAACTATTGGCTATATGCAGTAAAACCAGGACCTTTACTAGCAACGAGCCAAGATTCACCCAATTAAAATACATGCAGAAGTTTTTGTTTCTAAGCAATGCATTGAATGTCAGTTACCAGTTTGCATTACTTTCATACTGTGCAAAAAGGCAGTCAGCTCCAATTTGTGAAAGTTTCATGCCATAAATATTTCTGGTTTTACAGTACTCTGATATCAATGTAAATTTTCCTTTGGCAGCCCCCCTTCTCTGTTTCTTGCAAAAAAGAAAGAAAGAAAGAAAAGAAAATCAGGGCATATGACTTCATATTTTAAGAAAAGGATAATGCTTCATCTGTTCAATATGCATATTATATAGCCCATCATCTCACACCCTGATTAAGTCTGAAAAATAATGATTAAGCCATGAATTGTATGCAGTAATCAAAAGTTGATTAACAAATATAATATCCGGGTTTGTGTAAAAAAATCACATTTGATAGTTTATGTACCTCCTGATGGAATATCATTGTCAAAGAAAGATTTTGAATAAAAAATTAATGTTTCTTTATTTGTAATGATGCTGTTGCAGTCTAAATTTACTTATTATTTCCTTTGAACTCACTAGTTTAAATTCAGGGGTTCTTCCAGTTGAGTACAGCGCGACAAGAAAAGAAGGTTTGGTTTGAAACAGGGCACGCTTCTGTTGATAAATTGTGGCAGAATTTTTGTTTGTTTAAGAACACCATTGTAACAAAACTGTGTTTACATTTTGAATGCAATGAAAAATGCAAATGCAAGATGTAGACTGTCACTACAGAAGTCAATCTGATCGGTTGTACAGTGACTGATCAACCATCAATCACATTTTCAAAAGAATGACAACCAATATTGTTCAGTCACTCCAAATAAAGAGTTTTGGCCATTCATTCAATCTCATAAAGCTAGTTGAGAATGGAAAAAAAAAATCATATGGTAATACAATAGATACGAAATTGTGCATTACAATGATGGCTCATTGGGAAGTGCAGTCATTATGCATGACCTCTGGGGTTATTATGCAGAAGCCACACAACCACTGTCAACAAAGATTGCCCACGTGTGTCCTTGAAATGAGACTAAGAATCACACAAATAGCTGGATTATTTGTCTATAAACAGCCGGAGGTGGCGTTGCATGTATAGTACAGTGCTTGCATACAAATTCTTGACAAAACAGTTGTACTGTTGTCAAAAATGTGCTTTAATTTCGACAGGCTGGTGAATGATATAGACTAAATGTGTCTATTTCCCTGTTGTAGATACATCAAAAGCTAAGGAATTTTTATGCTAAATGCAGTGATTTAGCTGAGAATACACACTTTGGTATTTTACAATTAAATCAAAAGATTGATATCCTCATTGACTATCTCTTGTATGAAGCTAAATATGTGAATGCATTTTGAAAGTTGGAGCACTTTAGTGTTCTGATTTGATCCATTTGTATTTCAAGATTCTGCATTCCTATCTGTAATCTCCCCCATATTTAGCTGCATATAAACTGCAAGAGCTTACTTTGATTTTTTCAAAGTTGTGTTCATCTGGACACTGACTTTCCTGCTGTTTCTGATGCAGGATTGCTAGATTAAAGTGGGGTAAATTAAATATGTTATTTGGAAGATTAGAGTCTGGAAATTGTCAGACCAAATAAAGATGGTTTCAAAAAAATTATATTTGTTAGCTTTATCAGGCTTTTGATGGTTCATAAATGGTATACAGACACTGTGTTTTGTAATAAGTATACATATTGTATACCACAGATTAGAATAGAAAAGACTCAGAATGATATTGTGTATAATATCACCTTCCATAAAAGAGACTGAAATTCAAGGAGTATTCTGTCTACTTGTGGCCTCATAACACTTGTAGGATGATTTCAGACTTAACCCCTTCTTTCTGAAATCAGAATCCATCTTTGAATGTAAGTTGTGGAAAGATTCAATTCAATTCAGTTTATTTATTATTTATAAAGAGGGCTAGCTTTTATTTTGGGGAATGGGAAATGTCTACTGTTCAGTGTTAGCATCACATTGTCTTACTAACTTTGGACTGTTCTATAAAAGTTTGCTGCTAATTACATAAAAGTGGCAATATTGATGAACAAAATGCATGTAGGCTGTGTTTATACTGTATGACAGCACATACTCTATCAACACAAACGCCCCTGAGAATGTATCTTTGTGCTGAGGACAAAAGTGCTGTATTTAATACTGCAATTCATAAATTGCATTGTTTGCCACTTACGTCTGCCTGGCATAATGCTGTCTGTGCACTGATGCAACAATATCTTTCTTATCTGATGAGGCGAAGCTACACTTTGAAGCTGTTATCCCAGTTATCAATGTAAGGCAAGTATAATAATGAATATGGCTAATGCATGCTCTGATGACCAATTATGGGAAAAAAATATGGATCGAGTGAGCTACAGTCGGCCCGAGGCGGTAGAGATCTGTGTGTGAAGTTTGCAACAAGTGTCTTCGTTGTCACCGATTTCTGTGAAGCATTATTATCTGATCCGCGAACGCTGTTAAAACAGAAGCATGTCGGTGTGACAGGACTGCTAATTGTTGTATGTTCTTCTGCTCTACCATGGATGAATTTCAGAGATACTGCTATTCTTCTCTCAAAACTGTCGTACTCATTTCTCTATAGTCAAGAAATCCTTTTACAGAGAGAGAAAGAAAGAGAATGAGAGAGAGAGAGTGAGAGGGGGAGAGAGAGAGAGAGAGAGGGGGGGGGGTGGAGAAGATAGGAAATTGTGAATGATTTATTATTCTGGAGTTTTCCGCCCCCTAGCTATTGAACTGACACCATTTATAGGTACACATAACATGTACTGAAGCAGTGAAAGAATGAAATGTATGGCAGAATGACAGTGAATCAGTGTGTTACACCTAAGGACATTTATAAATGAATATCTTCACAAACATATTACACATTTTCATATGCAAACGCCACAGAAGCCCTGTGATAAATCTTGCAATAGCGGTCATTGAATAATTCATTGCATTACTTGTGTTTTTAAGGAACTTTGAATCACATAAGTTTCAACAAAACATGGATACAGTTGTAATGATATCAACTCTGCTTTTAGGTAAATAGGTAAGCAATACAATTTTATTTTGTAACTCTATGGAAAAGATTATAGCTGTTTCCTTCTAGTCAAATCAAATTGGCCATGGCAGTGTAGTTTCCCTTTAATTCTTGCGCACAGTGACTTCATGCACACAGTGAAAGCCAAGATTCTTACAGGGATACTTGCCGTGCATGGGACAGGTATATGAGCATTATAGTAAGTGTGTCCTAATGCATTTGGATGGGATTTTTACAGCACCTTCCTTGTTTCCTGTCCTCACAGATCTCTCCTATAATGACCACCAGCTGTTAGTTGGTAAACTATTAAACAGAACATAAAAATCTGTCATGAAGATCTGATGGGGATTCTCTTCCCTCTCTCTCTCCCTCTCTTTCACTTCTTAATTCTTTTATCCATTTCTTACTTTCTCTCTTGTTTGTTCTCTCTTATTCTTTTCTCTCTCTCTGTCTTTTGTGTGTTCTCTCTTACTTTTTTTTTTGTCTCTAGTTTTTGTGTTTTCTCTTACTTTTTTGTTCTATTTCTCTTCTGTGGGTTCTATTTTACTTCCCCCTCTCTTTTATATGTTTGCTCTTACTTTTGACTTTCTCTCTCTCTCTCTCTCTCTCTCTCTCTCTCTCATATGTTCCCTCTTTTGTTTTGTTTTGTTTTTCCTGTTGATGTCTTTTATTTCTCTCCCAAAAACTTTTCATTTTCATTCTTTCCTTGGTGCCCTCTTTCTCACAGTCACCTCCTCTCTCTCTCTTTCTCTTTGTCTTTTCTCTTGATCCTTAACCCTTTAGTCACTGAAATGCCCCAAAACATCCATCTATTTTTTTTTTTAGAAATGGTTTTATGCTTTGCCATTTTTGTTTGTTTTTTACAGAATATAAGTAATTTAAAAATGTCAAAGGTCCACAAATGAAGAGTTTCATTGCAAAATGGACTACATGCCAATCTTGCACATTTTGAGGTATGTCCTTTGTTAGAGAGAGCAAAGTAAAGCCTTTCTGGTGATACCTCACTTGTAACATAACAATTATTATTCGAGGAGTTATGATTGAAAATATCTTATATTTTCTTATGATTTTCTATGCTTTTTAGCAGGTTTAATCACAAATATCTCAACTTTGAACAGGAATGGAATTAGCTCGTTTTGCAAGAAAACTCTCCAAAATGTATACCCGAATCCCCTCTGTGACGCACCATTCTCTTGGTAAAATCTCAAGCATTGGCAAATAAATATTTAACTTATAATAATAGACTAAAATAGACCTGCATTGAGCTCTTTCATATCATTTAGACTGTTGTTGAAATGAGAGGAATATTGCTGAACCTGCAAGTGAACCATAGGTCATTTATGAACAGCATCATCAGTGGTTAAAGGGTTAATACTGTCATTCTTTCTTCCTTTCCTCTGTATATGAATAGTTTGTTCGCAAAAACCGATAAGTCCATATTTGCCAAATGGAGATATTTGCGATTAAAGGTCAAGAAAAATAAAGAGAATAATAAGACAATTTTTGCTTCTTTTGACCATAACTTCAAAAATGTACCTTTATATGTAGTGACCAATATATCATTTAAAAGGTATTACTTTGTACTTTATGACAGAGACCGTACTTCAAAATCTTCAAAAATGGACTTATCGGTTTTTGCGAACAAACTCTTCATATCTTTTTCTATTTCTTGCTTTTCATATTTTGTATGTGTGAGTCCATCACCATCTGTTTGATATCATGCTGGCCATATTGTGCATGCAAATATATCTGTCATCTGTCCAAACCATATGCTCCTTACACAGTAATTTAGCAGTGCTGACTGCCACATTCATGGTTCTGAAACAGAGATATAAAGAAAAGGAGATAGTGTACTTGATCTTGGATATAGTCATTAGTGTTTGATTGATCGTCACATGTAAGAAAGACCTACATGTGCCTGATTGTAGGTAAAGGGTAAGAAGAAGAAGGAGAGGAAGAAGGAGAAGGAGGATGAAGAGAAGGAAGAGGAGAAAAAGAAGATGGAGAAAGGGAAAAGGGAAAGAAGAGGAGGAGAAAGGAGGACAAAAAGAATGAGAAAAGAAAGAAAAGAAAGAAGAAGAAGAAAGAGGAAGAGAAGGAATGCTTCCAAGGTGAAAGAGAAAAACAGATGAAAGAAGGAAAGAAATTCAGAAGAAAGAGGAGTAAAATGGAATGCTAGAAGAAGAAGGTTGAAGATGAAGAAGAAAAAAAATCTATGTCGTGTCTGAGATGGAGACAATTTTCTGCATATTGGGATGGCTCATCAGTAAACACTACCATCTGTGGGACATCATGCTTGGTGGAGTTGTAAACACAGGATTGAGGTTCTACGGTGTAAAGATTGTGGTCATATAGGGAGAGGGTAAAAACAAAGGAGAACATCAGTGGAAGACATTATCCCTGACAGCATCCTCATAAGCAGACATATAAAGTAGATCATCCAGCCTTCATGCTGTCGTCAAATTGAAAATGGAATTATATATGATATAACATTCTGGCACCTTCATTATATGTCCACTCTCTTCCAAAATTCCATCATAATATACTTCCCCACGTTTGCACCCAGTGCAAGATGCCTTTATGTAACTCCAGCAGTATCATCCATATTGACGTGCCACCGGTAACGTTGATGTCGTAATTACACTTAATTTGCCCGTAATTCTAGGAATGAGACTTCATGCTGGGCGGAATAATCCATTCACCCCGCTCCCGCCTTTCGTTTTCAAGAAGAGACCACCAAACGTAGCGGAGACCTGGAATTCCGGTCAGACACGATGCCATAATTTGCTGTGCCCTATACAATCAGCTTGTTCCATAGTGCCATTGACTCTCTTAAAAGCCAGAGGTTTAGCAGCCAAAAATTATTCTACACACATCTACCAAAGCATAGTGTAATTCAATTTATTTTCAATATCTGTAAACTGAGCAAAAATGTGCATCGCTGATGAGCTTCTTGTGAGCTGTGCAGCGAACATATGGCTGAGACAAGTTTATTCCATGCTTTGTGAAACATCAAACTTAACTTGATTATTGGTGATGAATATCTGTGAAAATGAGAGCTGAGGGTACATTATACCACATGGCACTCACAGTGAGTTCATACTGCAACATCTTGTACATGCTGGAGGCTGTAAGCACATCTCACAAAACATGTTTTTTTTTTTTTTTGGTGTAATTTCTGTTAATTATGTGAGAAGAAGAATGAAAATGTGCTGGCATGATGATGGGTTGTCATTTTATACAAGGTCACAAAAAAGCCCATTCATGCACACTTGGGAAAAATGTTAAAAAAATAATTTGTAATGCAATGCAAAGAAAAAAAACACACACAAATAATTATTGCAAATTGCATTGTAATACAAATTTAGGTCTGTCTCAATCCATTTCAAAACTGTCTTGTTAACTTGCCTCATGCAATGTGAGTGAGCAGAAAGCCAAAAAATGCATGCAAGAATTGATAATGAGATTAATTAGATGTTCTAGCATGCCAAATATGCTGATGTCTACCACAGAGCACTGCTGCTTGCTTGGAACATGCAGTAGAATATAAATATGCATTTTTGCAGTCATTTTGTTGTCATTATTTCTTTGATGACAAAGATGAAAGATATTCCACATTTTCTTGAGAAATACAAGTGTGTTTTTTACACTCCTGTAGAGGTGCTGCTGAGGAGCAGTAGAAGACGCAGTTCTATCCTCCAAATTGAAGGGATTAACTTTTTCCTGTTGTTGGTAACATGGGTGGGGTATGGTTTGAGGTTTGATGGGGAAGAGGATGGGTCTGTGTAGAGAGAAAGGAAAAGAGGAATGGACAACACTTTGGGGATGGGGTGAAAGGATATAGTTGAGAAAGGTTATTAACCCCTTGACTATGAACTGATTTTTGTATGTTACATGTTTCCCATAGACACCTGCCCGAGTATACTCATGCTGGTCTTCAACGGGTTAAGGAAGCAAACAGAGTGGAGGGATGGGGAGGTTGGTATAAGAAAAGGCATGGAGGATAATGCAGAGAGGCAGGGGGGCGGAATGGTGATGGAGTTGTGGTGAAATGATAGAGAAAGAAGGAAGAAGAAATTGGAGAGGGCTGGCAGAATGAAAAGATAAAGGGGAGAGAAGAGAGGGGGGGGGAGGGGGGGGGGAGGTGGTGAGAGGAAAGAGAGGGGACGTGAAAAACAATGTATAAAAGGGGGGAGTCAAAAGAGGGTGATGTCAAGAGATTGAAGATAAAAGGAAGAGATTAGAAAGATGAGTGTGAAGTATGATAGAGAAATAGAAAGAGGAACAGAAAGAGGAGATGAAATGATGGAGTATTAAAGTAAAGAGGAGGAATTAACCCGTTGAGGACGAGTCCCCAGTATACTCGGGCAGGCATCTATGGGAAATGCGTGTTGTAGCAAAATCAGTCCGTCCTCAAGGGGTTAAGGGAGATGGGAGAAGAAAGGAACATAGAGAGTTTGTTTGCAAAAACCGATAAGTCCATATTTGCCAAATGGAGATATTTGCGATTAAAGGTCAAGAAAAATAAAGAGAATAATAAGAAAATGTTTGCTTCTTTTGACCATATCTTCAAAAATATAGCTTTATATGTAGTAACCAATATATCATTTAAAAGGTATTATTTTGTACTTTATGACAGAGATCTTACTTCAAAATCTTCAAAAATGGACTTATCGGTTTTTGCAAACAAACCTTTCATATACAGTAGGGGAATATAGTGCAGATCGAGAAAAGGAAGGCAGAATGTGGAAAGGGTATGACAGAGGGAGGCATGCTCAGTGGTTAAAAGAAAAGGAGGAGAAGGAGGCAAATGACCATAACAGGCACTCTCTCACCCCCTCCCCCCCCCCCCCCCTGCCTGTAATTGATTAGGTCGTGTGAAGGATTTGACATTGCTTATTGCTAGGGCAATGAGCTCGGGGGGGGGGGGGGGGGAGAAGTTGTCAGTGATGTCATAATGTGACCCGCCTTCATGTGTCATCCTCATTGGCATGCACCACACACACACACACACACACACACACACACACACACACACACACACACACACACACACACTGTATAGGAGAAGAAGTAAAGGGGGAGGAATTGTGAGGAAGAGAAATGGGGGGGGGCGAGAAAGAAGGAGAGAAGAACTAAGAAAGACAAGGTGTCATTGATAAAAATCATGTGACAAATGTGAGAGTTGTTGTCATTTGAATGTTGAATACATCATCTGTGACAATTACTTACATTTCAATCTGTGAACAGCTCTGAAATAATTGGCACCTTATTCATCAGACTGACATTTCTTATGTGCTTCTCATTTATTTTGAATGAAACAGTATTTATTTCTTCTTCTTTTCCTCCTCTTTTTTTTTCTTATTATTAAATCTAATTTCTTCAATCCTCTGTGAAAAAGACCCCCTATGAAAGATTACACCTCGAAAAATGCAAATGCCGGTTTTTATATCTTGGGATCATAGGTCTAGTAATAACTCTTCTGAATACTATATCTGATGTTGAGTCAGAAAGAAAACTGCTTCTGTCTTGAAAGTGTAATTGTCTAACATACATTTCCCTAATGAAAATGAGGAACATTTGATGTCACATAGGTGTGGCAAATTGGCAGTTATTTTACATTGTACTGCTGAGATTCTATGTTGAATGAGATACATCCATACAAGATAAATTGTAATTTAGTGTTTACTTTCTTTGGTCTGAATTGGCACTCAATCTTGCTTAGCTGAGGACTTTTTTTTCATCATTTTCTGTACAAATAATGTTCTCCTGTGGGTAGGAGGTCCTTCTGAATGCCCTGCAGAAATAGATCATCCATGTCCTTTGCCTCACTGGTGAGATTTGCTCCCAGATATGAAAATCTTCACTTTGAGCCAGTGTGATTGTGTGGTCAGGTAAGATAGAATCCATGATGGATTTGTGAGATTTTTGAACAACAGGACAACCTGATGTGATATTGAAGGATTACGTGCTGGGCTTTGGACATGTTGCTGGGTGTTGGATGTGTTGCCTGAGAAATGTTATATATATCGTACGACAGATGGCTATCAATGAACTGAGAATCATGGCTGAACTATGAAGAAAATTGATGTCTTGTAGTTTTCTGATCTTTGCAGTATTGCTTCTTGCCCTGATAACAAAGAGATGTCTGTAGCTTTGCTGCCAAGTTTTCAATTGAAATGGGTATTTTACACTCCTGTTATTTACTGTTGTACAAGAGCTTTTGTTGAGCAATATCACTTCTGGCCCATTGTTGAGTCACAAATATGAGCTCCCATCATCTGGCAGTACCATATCAGTTGATGAATGCACGATATTCTTGAAAACAGTCAAGATGTCATGGATACTGTGGACTTTGCATAAATAATTCTCCAGGTAAATGTTATTGGTATACTTTGTAATGCCCTGTATTGTTAACCGGGATAGCTGATTTTGCTACAACATTTCCCATAGACCGCTGCCCGAGTATACTCAGGACTCGTCCTCAATGGGTTAATACATATATGTATAAGTATGTGTATGTAAGTATAATTATGTATGTGTGTATATATATAGGATATAATACTCACACAGAAACATATAGATATGCAATAAAAATGTGTTTATATATTCAGTTATGTACACATATACAGATATATGCATACACATAAAGACATGCACATGTATATATTAGTAAGTAAACTTACACCAAAGAGTTGCACAAGCCGATTATACCATCATGTATGTAACAACCTGTTGATGTAAGGTATGACATCACCCCACTACCAGAGCCAAGTGCGATCACACCTCGTCATCACCCAAGAATCTCTCCTCCTGATGGGCGAGTTCCTGGGGGAGAAAATGACCATCTCTCGCACCTCACTAATTAGCTTCCTTCCACGGAGCCTTTGTCTCGGACCGGTCTCAGTCTCCGCCTGCTTGCGTGGATGCTGCCAGTCGAGGCGAAGTCGTTTGCATTCACAGGGCATTTCCTGTTGTTTACTGCCGAGCCGCACATTTTCTTTTCGGCACCTCCGGTTCAAGTCGTTAGTGTGGCACAGTTTATATGCATTGCCAATTTGGACAAAATTGACCTTTTTTTGTGTTGATTTATTGCTCTGTGGCTTTTTTTAGCGGATCAAGAATGTTTATGACTATTTATTGTGGGTCACTCCCATTCCGAGTTCTGTGAAAAGAATGAGTTGCTCATTTTTTGGGGGGATATTGTTTGGTCAAGTTTTTAACGTTCCAGTACAGCATTCATTTGGATGAATTTGTGTTGTTTACATTGCTGTGAGTCATTAAAGCTTCTGACATGGTCAAATCCATCTTACATCAGGAACTAATGGCAGCAGAATGATCTCTATAGCTGCAAAAGTTTCAAGTTCAGCTACCTATACACAGGCATAATCATTTTAACAACCTTTAGAGGTGTACATCAAAATTTCAATGCGATATGTATCTGTTGTAAATATGGAAAATACTCCTGAAGCGTTTAATGTATGCAATACTATACCAACATTTCTTATTTTATAATTGTATCTTAAACTGTTTTTCTTTTTTGGTTAAATCTTGATCCTAAATAATCACAAGTAGCTAACCTTATCAGTATGATACAGGTCATTTGATTCAGCTTAGATCCACAAAGCTGTTTCAGGACTGTCACTACATATTGTGATAGGATGCAATATGGAAACCAGAAACAAGCAAACAAATGATATAATGTACCTTAAATATTGATACATGCAAGAGGTAAAGGCCTTATCAAATCATTTCTATATTGAGCTGTTTCTGATTGTAAGGTATACCCAAATCTCACTTCTTGCTCTTCCAGCTTGTAAAAAAAAATCTATTAGGTAAAATGAAATGACAATGAGCATACATAATGGTGTGTGCGATGCTGGCATCAATAGACCCGATTCACAGAACGCGGTGAGTGAAACGAGAGCTTGAAATATTCATTGGAATCTATCAGTTTTCCCCAAGGTAGTGAGAATTGTAAGAATTAAATCTCTGACTGTGAGGAGATACCCCAGCATGCTCTTGCTGAGAGTTTCACAAGGGTCGTCTGTCTATTTGCGGCGGCTCTGCTCCGCCTGAAAGTGCCCCCAAAATTGGCCGAGCGAGCGCGGTCGATGGTGTAAGCCAACATTGTAAATGGAAGGGGCTGGATGTTGTGGTGAATAATAAGTGGAGTGGAGTATATACTTAGTGTCTCTCATTGTCATGTACTGTTAACTCTTCAAAGACCACACTCTCTACATTTCATAAGTTCTTCTTCATGCAAGTCATGTCTTTGGGTGTAAGTGGGTTAAAGCAGAGCGAAGGCAGACTCTGCTGAACCAGTGCACACATCCCAGAATATGCTCGGAATACCAATTAAGGGTGTGTGTGTGTGTGTGGGGGGGGGGGGGGGCATGCTCTTTGTCCTCTCTTGTAAGGTCAAATTTATGAGAATATTTGCTGATGTTCATCCACGGTAAATGGTTCCAGAGATGTGGCACAATGCCATTGACAGTAGACTGTCTGCAATGTCGTCATATGTTACTCATTCATTTCATATTCCTCAATACTTAAAAACATATGGGATAACATCACCAAGCAGCCACTTCTTGTTGTCTTTTGGGTGACTTTAGCTGTCTCATTTTAAACAGCTTTCTCATAATGTAGCCACTTTTTAAAATCTTTGTAGGAGTTGGGAGAGGGGAAAAGACATATTTATCTCCTGGTGAAGTTTCAGAGAATACAAATGTGAATAGAAACATATTTACAAATTAAGTTCGCACTTTTAAGGAAATGTTGAAACTTTTTTTTTAACATGCATCGTTTGTGAGCACCGTGATATATAGTTTAACAATGTATAGCATATGATAATGACGTACGTGTATATTCACAGCTACTGTAGATTGAGACATTGCAACAGCCAGTCATTGGTCACTGCCATGAATGAAATCAACTTAGGATAGATTTAGAGAGCAAGGGAATATTCAAGATCATCAATGAGAAAGTGCCATGATGTGAAATTTGTAGGTTATCATCCGTAGGAATCTACAGATTAATCTATTGGTTAAATCTATGTATCTTTCGTGATGCTGTTATGAAGCATTGCTGTAATACATGAAGTAATCTAAATATACAATTAGATAGGTAGATAAGGCATAAGGCCACGAGTATACCTGCAGTTTTGATGGCTGTCGTCTGTTGTATACTATATGCTCAGTAACATCTTGCAGGAATATTTCTGTATGCTGCAGTGAAAGCTTCAGTCAAGAGAAGCGGCATATATTATTGACTTTGCCCTGTAAAGTCGGTCGAGAAAAGACTCTTGGGTAATACTCCTACACTACGTAACTGATGTCCAACTGAGATTAATATTGAATGAAAGCGTGACGTGGTATGAAATATTCATGACGACTTCCAGGCACGGAGGGATGTTTTGTTTGGATCATAACATTTCTGGCTCAAACACCTACTATTGGTTTGACCCACATTTTTTTGCGAGATGAAATGTCAGTTTTGTAGCTCGTGCTGGCAGTGGAAAAATTTGTAGGTCTAATAGTGAAAAGAGAAATTGAGAAGAAAAATCCTCAATTGAGAATGCTTTCTATCTTGAACAATGTTACTTATTCTTAAAACCAGCAAAAGTTCAATCTGAATTGTTTGTTAACCTGTTGAGGATGAGTCCTGAGTATACTCGGGCAAGTTTCTGTGGGAAATGCGTGTTATAGTATAATCAGCCTGTCCTCACTGGGTTAATTCCTCGCATGCCATGGTTGCAGTACTTTGTTTCATGAAATAACCAGAAAAGCATTTGGAGAGCGCAGACCTCCACCAAACAGATCATTTCCACCCATACATGCATGCTGAAAATTAAGCCTTTCTGTTGTGTCTCGGTAGAATCTCTTTCTACACATGTACCTCATCAGCAGCCTACTGCATCCTTCGCCTTGAGCGCGGGCTCAGTGCGCGTATACACACTTCAAATATGCACATCTCAAAATCTCTTGTTAGTTGGCCTTAATTTGCCAATGGCAATCCTTCAAAGAAAAAAAACAACAACAACAAGCAAGTATCCTGGATCCAGACAGTTGAATGGATCACTACCAAAATGTAATCATCTGTTTCTTATTTCATTATCAACTTTGGGTGTAAGTTTTATCAAAATGAAGTCACAACTTTCTGAGTAATTTTCCAAACAGACGAACAGACAGACAGACAAACAAACAAAGAAACCCATTTCGAAAAAACAAAACAATACCCAAACACCTTCTTAGTGGAGGTAATGATCTCCCGTGTCTTTCTATTTCTCTGGTTGTCAACATGAAGTAGTTAGTGGTTATTTATGAGGAAGAAGTTCAAGAGAAATTGGATAGGATATTTTCATGCATGTTCAAAAGAGGTCTTGTTGGTGGCAAGTAAGAATTGAAATAAGTTTGGTTCCCGAAAGACAGAGAAACTGGGGGGGGGGGGGGGGTTGTGTCTCATTTTTCTTTCTTTTATATCATCCGAAAGCTTCAGTCAGCAGCAAAAATTTGCAAAGATCGGCAGGAAATGTCAGAGAGAGAAAAAGCTAACTGTAAGCTTCAATCAGGCATAAAATACATGAGCGCAAGATTCTCCCCTCAAAACCTCATGTTGATGAAGTGAATGTAACAGAGC
Organism: Diadema setosum; assembly: GCF_964275005.1. Classification (NCBI taxonomy): domain Eukaryota; kingdom Metazoa; phylum Echinodermata; class Echinoidea; order Diadematoida; family Diadematidae; genus Diadema; species Diadema setosum. Next base: position 6,120,702 of record NC_092694.1, on the reverse strand, counting down.
CTGTACTTACTGCAATTCAGCATTGTCATGTGCTGTGACTAATAACTTGCAGACAGGCTGTAGGGTGGCTAGAAAAGAGAAACGGAAGAAATGTTTTAATTCCTCCAAGGCAAGCTTGGAGACAGATTAATTCCTGAAAAATGGTATATGGCAAGAAAAATTAAAGAACATTTTTTTCTTTGGGAGGGGGTCTGTTTTCATTCATCTGTTAACTCTCACATATCAGCTGACATTGGTATTGTCAGTACAAATTATTAGCGAAAGGAGTAAACACTATGTCTAACTTTAGTGAGCTCCTTCCTGCTTCTAACCTGCCTCTGACCTTTTGACTAATACCCTTATCATCTTTTCTGTAGCTCCATCCAGCTCTCTAGACCTTTTTACCCCCCTTTTTTGTTCATATCCTCGGCAACGAGCCAAAAAATACTCTTCTGTTTCTATATCTGTGTCTGCAATAAAGCTGAGTAACTTGGTAAGAGAGAGAGTGAGAGGGAGGGAGGGGGGAAAAATGGAGGAAAAGCAAGGATTGTCTGAAGTTGAGTCCCAGCGCAGACACACAGGAAGCGGAGGCGCGGAGCCGGTACGACGACGATGATGCCGCATCATTTTCTCGTGCGCGTGATTTGCGGCGGTGGTGGGCGCGGGAGGAAACGTGCACGTTGCCTGCCATGGATCAAACCCATTTCTGTCGGAGGGAATAGTTCTTAAATAGCACACTCTTTGTTCATGATTGGATTAGTCGTATTGGATGTATAGCATTTATAGGGCAATAAGGTATCATTCCAATTGTCTCCTGTATATTCCTGAAAAGACTTCGTTTTGACTAACTTTTCTAGGTACAATGAAACTGGTACCAATGTGGATTATATGAATTTATTGAACTGTGATATGTGAAATTTGGTTTTGGTGTCAAATTGAATTTGGCTTATCATATGTTGAATGACAGCTGGTTTTTGACAGGAATATTGATAATATTTCATCAATTTTGGTGATCTAAAAAGTGATCAATACAGCTAAACTCCTATTTATAGCCAGCCAGAAATAATCACCAGAAAACACTCTACGTAACCGCTCCGGAAATTGTAAGAACAAACATCCATTAAAAAAGAAATGCATCTCACATTGCGGAATGCCAGAGTGCTTCTGAGGTGAAATTTGAGACATTTTTGTCTCGTAGCAAACATCATTTGTGGCTGAAATTTGAGAATGGATCAAAGGCAGAGTCACGAAACAAGGATGCCGTCTTTTAAAAAAACATATCCAAGAAGTGAAGTCGTGACACTGAATTTGTGACACTGAATTCACTTGAACTGACCTCATCTTGTCTGCTCAATGATGCAGCTTTTTATTGTCGGCTAAGAACCAGAAAGGCTTTGTTTTTTGGGGGTATTGGGTTGTATGCATCATCTTTAGAGCTCAATCTCCCCTATGTTATGTTGTCAAGTTTGAATTATTTTCATTTTCACTTAGATGTTAAAAATGAAGAACACAAGGGTGCTATTTTACCTTGGAACAAATAATCAACAAAAAATAAGCTTCTTCTTTCATGAAAAAAAGATTGTTTCGTTTTTATTTACGTTCAAATTCTCAGAATGCGATAGTGCCATTCTGGTGCTCAGCTGATGTTATGAGTTCTTTCTTTTGGGCCATCTTTAATCAGGAGAGGTCATTGTATGATAATATTTATCTCAATCTACCTCAGCTGTAGGGCTTTACTGCAGGGGAGGGGGGCGGGGGATGGGAGGATGGATTGCAAAGAAATTATTTTGCATTCTTTTTAATACTGTCAGGTATAATTTGATAGAGATATAACACACTCCCTACAAAATTCTAAAATTCCCACAGACTTTCTTAGAAGCTGTAAGTTGCACTATACAAGTAGGTTAAAGTAGTAAAATATTTAGGCATGTCTTGGTGCATATACACTTGGTTTGATGCTGGCATGCACTTATGTACGGAAATCAATATCACTGTTGTTGGCATGGGAGTAGTTATTCTAAACTACCTGGCATCTCATTCATGGGTTCTCTAGGTGTATTCTATATCTCCAAGACCAAGATGGGTTTCAGATTTACGAAATAATCATGTTTGTAAATACATACATGTACTTAAAAAATACATTTCATGCTAATTGGGGGTTTTGTCAATCGTATTGTGAACTATAGAATAATGCTTTTGTGAGCACATTTTGCAAATTCATATTCCGCAACATTTTCCAATCAGTTTTGGTTGGGATTTTAGGTGCCAATTTTTCAGTTTTGAATGGTTATACTTCTGAAAACACTAATGTGAAGGTTGCACAGAGATTGGCCTCTTAAACACTCCTGTCATCAGTGGCATATGCAAAGATGAAGAGTTTAACTTTTATTGAAAAAGAGCACGCTCTGTTCTTGTTAAGTTGAAATATTTGCAATCAGAGCTGTTAAAAAAAACCACATGCACTTTTATCGGTAAATTGGCACCTCGTCTACACCCACCCTGTCCACTATCCACCTAGTCTAATGCCATCTCGTCTAAACCCACTTCGTCTACTACCAACTCGTCTACCAACCATTTTGTCTATATGCCAATTAGTCTAATTGTCATTTCGTCTACTAGCCATTTTATCTAATGTCCAATTTGTCTAAGTCACATTTCGTCTAACACCCATTATGTCTATTGACCATTTCGTCTAGTAATCATAAGGTCTATGAATAGAATAGTCTACAGCTCATTTTGTCTAATACCCAATTGGTCTACAACTCATTGTCTAATAGTCAATTAGTCTAATAACCAGTCAGTCTACTGCCAACTAGTCTACTGCCAACTGGTCTACTCCCAACTCGTTTACTCCCAATTGGTCTACACCCAATTGGTCTACTCCCAACTCGTCTACTCCCAATTGGTCTACTCCCAACTCGTCTACACCCAAGTGGTCTACTCCCAACTCGTCTACTCCCAACTAGTCTACACCCAACTTGTCTACTGCCACCTCGTCTACTGCCAACTCGTCTACTCCCAATTGGTCTACACCCAACTCGTCTACTGCCAACCCATATCTACTGCCAACTAGTCTACTCCCAACTGGTCTACTACTAGTTATATATATATATATATATATATATATATATATATATATATATATATATATATATATATATATATGAAGAGTTTGTTTGCAAAAACCGATAAGTCCATTTTTGAAGATTTTGAAGTACGGTCTCTGTCATAAAGTACAAAATAATACCTTTTAAATGATATATTGGTCACTACATATAAACGTACATTTCTGAAGTTATGGTCAAAAGAAGCACAAATTTTCTTATTATTCTCTTTATTTTTCTTGACCTTTAATCGCAAATATCTCCATTTGGCAAATATGGACTTATCGGTTTTTGCAAACAAACTCTTCATATATATATTTTTTTTTTTTTTTTTTTTTTTTTTGTTATTTAAGTTTACTTCATCCATTTTCTTTTTTCCCAATTAAATAGGTTGAACACTCTTGGTGCCCCATTTGGTTTAAATTTTTATGTTCTAATTATGACAATTTTTTAGGAAAAAAAGATAATGTCACAGTGTGAAAAACTTGCTGTGTTATTTTTGTGTTGGATGTGTAATTTATATCAGAAGCAATCATGCCGCATTTATATGTCCAAACTTCAACACTCCATCCATTCAACTTTGATACACAATCATAAGTATGGTAAAAATGAAAAGGAACACATTAGAAGTACATTATCAGTATTCTTTATTCTGTGTGCCACATACTGATGTATGTAAACGGTTAAAGGGAAGGTAAACCCAAAGAACAATGTGGATTGAGTGAAAGCAGCAACATTAGTAGAACACATCAGTGAAAGTTTGAAGAAAATCGGACAATCGATGCAGAAGTTATGAATTTTTAAAGTTTTGATGTTGGAACCGCTGGATGAGGAGACTACTAGAGGATATGACGTATGAGTGGACAACAATACAAAGAAAATATAAAGGAAATTCCACAAAAATTCACTTTTCTAGAATTATGAAAAAACAATGGACCAACCGCTTTCAGAAAGCAGGGGGAATAATTGCTACCCTTAACATATATCAATATGAAGTTGATGGAATTTGTAATTTTCATATGAGAAATGGCTTTTTGCAGAATTTTCTTTATATTTTCTTGGTATTGTTGTCCACTCATACGTCATAACCTCTAGTAGTCTCCTCATCCAGCGGTTCCAACATCAAAACTTTAAAAATTCATAACTTTTGCATCGATTGTCCGATTTTCTTCAAACTTTCACTGATGTGTGCTACTAATGTTGCTGCTTTCACTCAATCCACATTGTTCTTGAGGTTTATCTTCCCTTTAAATGCACAAAAAAGGTTGAAACATATACACAAAAATATGATTCATGCCAATATATACACGTAGCTACTACTAAGATGAATAATTTACTTGCCTGCAATGTACTCAATACACGTTTCGCGAGGAACCCTAAATAAGCATATATATGTCCAAACTTCAACACTCCATCCATTCAACTTTGATACACAATCATAAGAATAATAATCCATCCAACTACACGCCCACATCGTAACAACTAGAATAGTCTAATATTCCTCGCGAAACGTGTATTGAGTACATTGCAGGCAAGTAAATTATTCATCTTAGTAGTAGCTATATATTGGCATGAATCATATTTTTGTGTATATGTTTCAACCTTTTTTGGTGCATTTAACCGTTTACATACATCAGTACGTGCCAGACAATAAAAAATACTGATAATGTACTTATAAAGTGTTCCTTTTCATTTTTACCATTCTTATGATTGTGTATCAAAGTTGAATGGATGGAGTGTTGAAGTTTGGACATATAAATGCTTATTCAGGGTTGGAGTTGGGAGTAGACCAATTGGGAGTAGACCAATTGGGAGTAGACGAGTTGGGAGTACACCAGTTGGGAGTAGACCAGTTGGTAGTAGACCAGTTAGGAGTAGACCAATTGGGAGTAGACCAATTGGGAGTAGACCAATTGGGAGTAGACCAATTGGGAGTAGACCAATTGGGAGTAGACCAATTGGGAGTAGACGAGTTGGGAGTAGACCAGTTGGTAGTAGACCAGTTGGGAGTAGACGAGTTGGGAGTAGACCAGATGGGTATAGACCATATTGGGTATGGACAAACTAAGGGTTGGACGATATGATAACTAGACAAAGTGAATGTAGACTGAATGACTTGTAGATGAGGTGGGAGTAGACTAACTAGTAGTAGACAAAATAGATATTAGACGACATGGCAAATAGACATTGTGAGTGTAGACGATTTGGCTATTAGATCAATTGTTTTGTAGACGAAATGCTCCTTAGACGAGTTGGGTATTAGACAATACGGGTAGTGGGCAAAGTGACTATTAGACAATATGGGTACTGGACAAAACGAGTTGTAGACCAAATGGGTATTAGACTAATCGGTAATAGACGATATGCCAGTAGACCAATTGGAAAATAGACATAGTGGCTGTAGACGAGGTTACTATAAACCCTTTTATCACAACTTCAAGAATATTGTTTTGTTGCAAGTGAGATATAACTGGAAATGGTTGCTGTCTGATGAATCTTATAGACGATGGGCTTATTTTGAAATGCTTGAAAATAGTGCTTGGCCCCTTTTGCAATGAAACTCTTCATATTTTGACCTTCACATTACATAAATGTGAAGAGAGTTGTAGGAGCCAAAGATTTTTTTGTTTTGTTTTGAGGGGACCATTATATGCTGTGAGCAACCTGCAAGGAGAGTTACCTCAGTGTCTGAATGGTTCATAGCTGTATTGACGTGATTAAAAATGCACCTGAGAAACAGGATTGCAAATGTGGAATATTTTGCAGTGTGAAACACCTCCATGTATTGCAACAATGGTCCCGGATACCACAACACCGCAAGACCAGGTGATACGACTGGGGTACACTAATACCACCCCAATGCACTGCCAAGTGATGTGATAGGGGTACTAAAGGCCGCCCCCCTTTGCAGATCTTCTCCTGGTTAATGATCCTCTCGGGTTTGACCTTTGGAAAAGGATGATGGCTTTTCCCCCTAGCGATGGCAGAGATATCCGCGATCTCCTACGGGATGATGGGCTGTGACAGCATGGGGCTGCAGCACTGTACGTTGCACTTCCCTCTCCCCTTTCACTGCTCCCCCATCACTTTACCTGGGTGTCTCTTTTCCGCTCCTCTCTCTCTTTTTCATCTCTCCTTCTTGATCTCATTTTAATCTTTCCTCTCTTGTTCTACATAGGCCTACAATGTATCTGTGACTGTTGTGTTGTCCATATGTTTCTTTCTCAGTTTTATCTCTGTCTTTTTAACTTTCATTTTTGAGGTTTACTTATTTTGTTTTAATCTTCTTCTTCCTCAGCTCCTTCACTCCCTTGCTGTCTATCTATCTATTTATCTATCCATCTATCTATATCTTTTTACCTATCTATCTCTGTTCTCCCATCTGTCTAATTTGTCAAATGTCTTTTATTCTTTTCTTCTCTATCTATCTGTCTTTCTATCTGTCTATCAATCCATCAATCAATCTATCTTTCAATCTTTCTATCTATCTCATCCCTCTCCCATTTTCCATCTGTTGGTCACTCTCTCTCTTTCTGTCTATCTATATATTTTTTTCTCTCTCTGTCCCCCATGTGCCTTTTCATTACACACTCTATAAACTGTCTCATCTGTTTTAGGTGTATTCTGCTCTTGCTAGCCAATTCCTCCACTCATCTACTGAAAATTCTTTGGTTCTATTTATCTAAGAGGTTTAAGAGGTCAATCTCGCATATCTGTCCTTTTTTGTGTCTTTTTTCCCCTTCATCTCTATTACAATGTCCTTGTTTACATCATTTTTGTTGGTAAATTTCCTGTCTTATTTTCTTTTCTCTTTTATGCAATAAAATCATGTGATCTTTTTATGATGTAAATGTATTTGATTACCTCTACCTACTTTGGTTTTTCATTTATCATCCCTAAATTACCATTAGCTTTAACTTTCAAAAAATAAAAATGTCTTTACAATTGTATCTACATGTGTGCAAATCTGAAGAAGAAAAGAACTCAGCCCAAGTATATAGAAGTCTTGTCCTTTGCCAAGCAATCTTTGCCCTTGTCCAAGCTTGTCCAAGTGACATAGAATTTAATTCCTTCAGTATTTCTTAGGGGTCAGACTCATCTTAGTCAACTTCCAGAAAAGACATAATAAACTCTAGGGGTCTAAAGAAGCTCCAGTGAAAATATTGTGTCATCCATAAAGAAGAATTCTATCATAACTATAGTGTAGAATACATATGAAGAGTTTGTTTGCAAAAACCGATAAGTCCATATTTGCCAAATGGAGATATTTGCGATTAAAGGTCAAGAAAAATAAAGAGAATAATAAGAAATTTTTTGCTTCTTTTGACCATAACTTCAAAAATATACCTTTATAGGTAGTGACCAATATATCATTTAAAAGGTATTATTTTGTAATTTATGACAGAGACCATACTTCAAAATCTTCAAAAATGGACTTATCGGTTTTTGCGAACAAACTCTTCATATGTTTTGCTTTTTTTTTTTGCTCTCTCTGCACTAGTTGTGTTCTGTGGCACAAGTATTAACGGCAGTGACTTTCATAAAGAGCGTCATGTGGTAGTAGGTCTGAATGACAATTTCTACACATGCTCAAAACCAGAACTCGTTACTGGCACACTTGCGTGGAGCTTGCATGCAGGGGGTACAGTTTGATCCTCCCACGTGATTTTGAAAGGAAGCCCTCGTGTGGCGGCACCGGGGGTGAGCTCATCATGTGACCTGCACCAACTGTGATGATGTCATGAATGCTGTTCGCTACATTACCGCAGATTGCCCTACTGTTGAACCGAGATGCACAAGTTTTTGGATCACGATAGGGTTGGGGTGGGGGGGGGGGGAAGTGATGCGGAAAGGACTGCAAAGTAAGGGTTTAGAGAGAGGGGGAAGGGAAACCCCCTTCCTTAACCCCCCGACTGCTACATTGCTATAGAATCAAAATAGCACTTAATGGAAATTGTTAGTAGGAACTGGAGGGTTAAGCAGCATGTCATAGAGTACAGATGTATAAGTTACGGACAATCATCTTTATGATCGACCAGTGAGGGTTTAGAAAAAAGTTTTTTACCCTTGAAAAAAAAGTTTGGTTAAACCATATACACACAAGCAAGCAGACACACACACATGTTAAAAGTCAATAAAAATATGCTTTGCTCTGGAAGGGACGTACTACTGAGCTACTACATAAGGGGTGTAATTATTGCATAACCCAGATTGCTGATTTGCACAGCTGATGAAGTGATATGTCTGATAATATGCTAAAGGTCAGATATATAGGTTTTGATTCATTGTTATTTGAGGTTTTTAGATTTCAAGGAAGGAAATGAGTCAAGAAATGAATGCTGCCCTACCCTATAAAGTAGATGTTTGATCTGAAATTAGAACTATGTAACTATGTATGCTTGCTGCTCTTGATCCATATAACTTCTTTACAGTATATGTATCAGAATTTGCGGAACATTTCTAATGCTTTGATTACAAAAGCTTTACTTCGTTGGGAAATGAAGAATAGTTCCGATAGTTCATTTGTTGGTTATGCTGCATATACAGCTGCCCAGCAATATCACCAGCATGCTTAATCTTCATGATAGATTTTGTCCTCCTCCTCCTTTTTTTTTTTATCAGAGTAACTCCTCCACACTACTCTGCAGCTTGATCCTGAAATAACAAGCCATTCCCCAATCGGAGTTAATTCCCCGGCTGCGGTCGGTTGTTGTGCGGCACCGGCATTAGTCATATCTCGTTTCGCTGCTTCCCGGCAGTGACGACACGTGGCCTGAGCCCCCATAGGGCTGCACGACGACTTGGCTATATACGCTGCATGGAGTTGGGGGAGACTGCTTCTCGTTGAGTAAAGAACGTTTTGATACTTACGCAGCTACCGTGACTGACTCTTCTCTTTTTGCTAGCAATTTGCGAGTGTAACTGAATATGCACTCAGTGATTGTGTCCCGTTTGATTTAATTTTCTCGTCAGTGTACCTGCGTGTTGCTGACGTACTTTCTTCACAGTGACTGAGGCTCAGCGTCTCCCCCCCCCCTATATCTATCTAGTCTTCCTTACCATGAATTTCCCAATCATTACAGATGACCATGTAATAAAATGAACAACAGCCTGATAAAGATAAAGCTCATCTGATCTAGCTTGTGAAAGAGATCCATTATCTTACAAAATTCTCTCTGTACGACTGTGAAGTGGTAGCGTTTTCTCTATGTATATTGATATGGAAAGTGACTGAAAATATGCATGATTGGTGCTTCAAAGAAATTATGCAGACATGGTATTACTAAAATTACTTATTCAGGAGAAAAGAAGAGTAATATAAAGTTTTCTGGTTGAATTGAAATGTATGGGTTATCTGGCAAACTTATCAGATGTAATGAGTGGAAAAGCCAACAAGATTTGCCAGACATTGACATCCTGCAAGTTGTTGTAGGCTTGCCGCCTCTGAAGTAGAAGTCTTATGTCCTGTACATTCAAAAATCATGATTTGACATTCATTGGTTCTAAATGCAAGATAAAGAAGGAAGGTTCCCCTGTTTGACTTGTTGAAGAGAGGAACTTTGATATGTTTCTGTCAGGCTTATAAAGTTCCAGAGTTCTGCATTGATCAGTCTATCAATATTCATTTCAGATAGTAGGCCCTACAGTAAATTCATGACATAGAGATGACTTCATTTTCTCTTCTTTAAAGATATTTAAGATCTTGTCTGAGGTGTTTATAATCTATCATATTAATAATAAAGTACTATATTACATTTAGACCATCTAATTCAAGTCAGATATTGATGAGTTTCTCTCATATGAAAAGGAGACACTGATCAAGATATAACTCTGCCAATTTTTCCTTCATTTCAAGTTCTTGTCATAAAGACCTGACTATACAACCACTCCCACCCCCAACCACATCCCACCTGCCCCCCCCCCCTTATCCAAGCTTTCTTTGCCCCTTCCCAAACTCTCTCACAGCTCAACATTACCCAACTCCCCTTGCCCCCTACTGGAATCTTTCGTACCCCCTTACCCAGCTCCTTCCTTAGCTAACTCTTTCCTACCTCCACACCCGAACTGGTCCTCCCTTGCCCCCTTTTCACCTTCTCTTAGCACCCTTACAAGCCCCTTCCTACCAACCCCAGCCCTTACCTCCATCTCTTGCTTGGCTGACACTTCTCTGTTCTATTATCAAATACTATTCTCCTTATTCCCATTCTGTCTCTTCTCAGCCCCCTTAGAAAATTCTTCCCTATCCTCTTGCCATACCCCCTTTTTAACTCTTCATAAAACCCTTACCAAACTCCTCTGTTACTAAACCATTTCCTGGCTCTTGCCCCACCCTAATCCTCTCTCATCCCTTTTCAACTTTCCCTAGCCAACACATAACCCTTAACCTTACATTGAAAACTAGGTGTGAGTATGCTTGGGCAGGTGTCTATGGGAAATGTGTGTTATAGCAGAATCAGCCCGCCCTCAATGGGTTAATGAACTCATTTCTCTCCTACCAAACCATTCCCCAGTTCTGTTACTAACCAATTCCTCCTTACCCTCTTTTTCCATTTCTGCCCCCCTCACCAACTCCCTCTCTACCCCCACACCCAACCCCTCCCACAGCCTTTTGTCCCCATCCCCACCTCCCAGGGGAAGTGAACTTCGCGGTTTAAGCAGTCGCATCCTGAAACCGTTGTCGAACCATTGTTTCCCCCCCTCGCCGGCCCGTGCAGGAAGTGAGCAGTTAGCACTAAATGTGACTTTCCTGACGCCATCTTGTTGTGTGATTTGTTTTGTTGTATTTTTCTTTAACCGTGGTGATAATGAGCTGCTAACTGTACCAACATATTATGTTGCTGTGACTCAACTTGTGTGTGATAAGAATCTATGCCTTGACTCTTTTTGTGTCTCAATTATATGTCATATACATTAACATAGATTACAGTGCATTGATGCTTACCATCAAGGTGTGATTAAGATTTTCACGTAGGTTTTTTTTTTTCCAAACATAATTGCACAATGTTTATTGTACTGTGCATTAGTGTTCAAGTGCAGGTCAAGCAAAGCCACATTTTCAACTTCAAACTCTCTCTTATCTTCATTAACGTCTAGAAGCATGTACACAATACCCGCAAGCAATTGATGGGTGCATGTAGGTTAGATATGTTGGACATGCAAGCACATTGGTGTGTAAAGATGTATGATTATTACATATTTGAGGCATTGTGATGGAGCATTGAAAATGCCTATCTTTGTCCGCTTGATTTTCATGAGCAATATCAGAGCATAATCAATGAAATACATAGGCTAGTATATGCGTATGAGTTACCCACAGGCTGCTTATGTAGTAAATGGCTGTGCAATAACACACGGTATTCTTTGTCTCGTCTGTTGCAAGAACGCTTGCAGAGTGCACAAGTGCCTGCTAAAAGTGTGTAAACTCTCGCCACAAGTGTGCAGACTCCTCCTACAAGTACTAGTAGGGTCTGCAAGTACTAACTAATAATCTTATTAATGTATCTCTTCCTTCACAAGGCTGTGGCGGAACGGTAGATGAGATTGTAGGGCCTACAAGTGCTTTTATAGTGTAGATTTTACTTCAAATTCCAGTAACTGAGGACCTACGTTGGTTCTAAGCCAACAGTTTTGTTTCCTTTAGATATTAGATGATATTAGTTACATTGGGTGGCTTTACCTCATGGAATACCAGGGGATATATTGCACTGTTTAGGGCTAGACAGTGAGATTGAAATCATATCTGTTTGTTGATTAAAGAAGGACCCATGATTTTATTGTAAGAACTTGCAAGTAGGCTCTGAAGACCATGTATTCTTGAAATGTCCCAGCATAGATGCACCTAAACACATAAATATGTACATATATATCTGCTGTAGTCATGCCAGATGTTTTAGGATGGTGCTTTTGATGGTGCAATTGATGGTCCTCGAGCAATATTTCAAGTAAAATGATTTTATGCACATGTTACAACAATATCTTCCTTAGATATGAACATTGATTTAAAGTGAATCTTCACTGCATCATTTTGTGCTATTTTCAAGAGCATAGCTCTTCTGTTGGAGTACAGTGAAACCATGTCTGTGGCCTATTTGTTGATTAATTTCCAATACAGTAGTTTGATGAGCTTGGATACTGAATCTAAGGCTAGCATTGACTATTACCGATACCCTTTAAGTCATGTGATAGCAATCTAATGAAAATTTTGATATAACCACTTGGCCAACGGACAGAGTGCTATTACATGATAAGGTTGGTGTCTCAGTTGCATCTTGTTCCTATGCAGGTTAAACAATGATAGTGTAATGATGTATTTCTGACAGTCACCATGTTGTAACCAAAAGTACAAATGTGAAAGGGTGCTACATAGCCTACCCTCCAGCCCTGACAAGATAATAATCAAACCTCTCACGACTGTTATCAAACATTTGGCAATCCTGACTCGACAGGAAAATACTAAGGTTTGCAACAGGAATAAAACATGACACTTATTGGTAATTGGATAAAAGAAAAATACACAACACTTGTTACTACACTAGATCATACTGATATGGAATTCACCTTCTGCCATTCAGATTGGTTTTGAGCCAGTTCAGATATTTTTACATGTGTAAACTTAAAACATAGCAAAACCAACAACTACGATTGACTAAACCATTTTGAAATGTGTTGTAGCTGTATTTATGAGAATTTTTTTTGTTACCTTGACAGTGGCCAGTTTTATAAATGTCTTCTCTCTTTTGTTTTTATATGCCCATTCTAATGTTTAATGTGATAAAATCACTGTGAAGTTGTGCTTTATGTGCTAAGCACATATTGATATTGATATTGAAGCTGCCTGTTAAAACATCCCTTTTTCATAATTGTGATTTACACATTCATATGAAAGATGAGACAAAATTAGATCCAAAAGTTTGAAGCAAAGGAAAAGCTCCCACAGAACTGATATGCAGTTGAAACATTTCCGTATAATGGGAAAATACAATTTAGACGTTAATAATGTACTCTCTTTTGAATTGAAAGTTTTCAAAGCAAAGCATAGAACTGTGGATAAATTATCACAATCTTTAAAAGAAATTAGTATCAACACAAGAGTAAGAACAGCATGAGATATTGGTGGTACCGTTGTAAAATGACGATCAGATGAAACATGTTTCTTAACTGAGATGTATCCCCTTGTGTCTAATTGAGATACATGTAGTTACTGGGCAGACAGCTACACTGTAAGTGTATGTTGAAGGGAGGCGGTTGCTACTGACTCTAGCTCGGGATGAAACGGGATTAGCCCTAAGATTAGTCCCGGGATTTTATCAGCAGACGGGCAAGAATTGGTTCCAAGATTCCTTGATACCATTTAATCTCAGACTGCTTGCCTCATCCCCCGTGAATGCACTCCCAGCAAAGGGTGCTGCAGGAAAAAAAAAAAAAACTGATTATGGACTCTGGACCTCCTCTGTGCTTTCACTGTTTTTCTGTCTGTCAAATGAGGCTGTGTTAATGGGGTGTTGCTTAACCCGTTGAGGACGAGTCCCGAGTATATTGGGGCAAGTGTCTGTGGGAAATGCGTGTTGTAGCAAAATCAGCCCATCTTCAATGGTTTGCTTTCACTGTTTTTTCTGCCTGTCATCTGAGGCTGTGCTAGTGGGGTGTTGGTTAGCCCGTTGACGACAAGTCACGAATATATTTGGGCACCTTTCTATGGGAAATGCGTGTTGCCTCAAAATCAGCCCATCTTCAAGGGGTTAACAGCACAGATCTTACTTTGTTACCCATGGGAACATGGTGGATCCTGTTCAAAATATATGGAGATTTCTTAATGTTGTAGGAAATGGGTTAATCCAAAACCTTATGGGAGGTTTATCGTTAGCTTTGCCCGACATTCCTGTCATAATGCATGATATTTTAAGAGTTTAATTGCAAAATGCCGTAAGTGACAGTTTTAAAACATTTTAAAGCAAGTCCCTCATCAGATGAACCACAATAAAAACCTTGCCAGTAATATCTTGTTTATAGGAAAATATTTGTATTCTTGAAATAATGATTTAGAATATCCTTATTTTCTCATCATTTTTCTTTGTTTTAAGCAGCTTTTGTTGCATATATCTAAAATAACAAGAAAGAAGTTGACACATTTTGCAATCAAAGTCTTCATTTATTCCAAACATGCTAAGAAACATGAATAACAATGCTATTATGTAGAGTGTAGAATGTGATATTTGCATTTGAAGTATCTCCTAAAGTTGCATTGTGCTTTGGATGTGGCAGATATATTTTACAGTTTGCACACTTTTTCAGTCTTTTTTGCACTCAAAGTTTTTTTGCCTTTGTTATGCATGTCAGGCTATTCTTAGTCTAGAAGTTGAAGAACAATGAGTGGAGGGGAGATGAGAGACATAATCTCCCTCGTCTCCTTGCAAAGACCTCCTCCCCTTAGAGCAATTGATGAATAGATGATGAATAGAACGAAACTAGTTGTTGGTACTCTGGCACAAAGTAATGGTATCTTTCGCCTGCAGAAAACAGCTAATCCGATTCTATGATTCCCGGTAGAAGTGGTTCAGAGGATGCAAAATTCACAGCTAGGCGTAATTCTTCCACAGGATGGCATATAAGATGACTTGTTCGGTTTACAGATACAACCACCACAGATATGGTACAGTAGAGTGCTGTGGGAACGGCTCCTGAAGATATGGCAAGGCAACGGTAGCGCCGCATGCGTATGAATGAGTTAGCACCTGGTGTACAGCTGTCATGGCCTAGTATTAACACCAGGAGACAGTTGGCAGTATATGACTCTTTTGTCCATTTTAGTCATTCAACATCCTTTTCATCTAGATTATAATGTCATATGATGCTGCTGCATCCAGTTTCTTGGAGAAATTTACTCGCTTGAAATATATATCAGAGATTTAGAACAGGAAAATAATGCTTAGAACAAATGAAGAGTTTGTTTGCAAAAACCGATAAGTCCATATTTGCCAAATGGAGATATTTGTGATTAAAGGTTAAGGAAAATAAAGAGAATAATAAGAAAAATTTTGCTTCTTTTGACCATAACTTCAAAAATGTACCTTTATATGTAGTGACCAATATATCATTTAAAAGGTTTTATTTTGTACTTTATCACAGAGACCGTACTTCAAAATCTTCAAATATGGACTTATCGGTTTTTGCGAACAAACACTTCAAATAATCTTTGTAATGCGAAAAGATAACAAGAGTCATTGTTTGTTATCAAGCGATAAATTTTGGAGTTTTGTGGACAATGCTGGTGAGATGATCTCATAACTCTACCTGGTAAAGAGAGATAGCGTCACAAAGTGACAAAGACAACCGCACATAATTCCTGATACATTTGCCATACATCCTATCATCTTCTGTATTCTAAGTACTGCTTTTTTACAAATTTGTGCATTTTGCACTTTAATTTAATATGTAGACAAAAATATGCCTGTTTTCATGGACGGGATGGACAAGACTGACGAACTGAAGACAAAATAGCAGACAAGAACGCAAACAAGAGACAGAAGCAGTAACAGAACAACAGAAACAACAAACATAAACAGCGATCTTTGGCAGAAGCATGCCGAGAGAAACAGAAGATAGTTGCTGGGGAAAACGAAATTTTGACGCCTTGAAGAAAGACAAGAAAATAGAAAATAGAGGGATATATGAACCGAAGTAGCACACGGAGAGTCAGCTACTACTGGGCTTCCAGACTTCTTCCACTTTGTTATCTGTTTGTATATACGACGGTTCAAATTAGGATCTTTTCGTTCATGTTCTTCTCCAGAGGGACCCACATACTACAAGCTCTGTCTTTTTAGTGGGTCCCTCCATTTTTCGCATTTAAAACAACGGTATACATGTATTTCGCTTTGATCACTTATGTTTCTTTCTTGCAATACAATGTATGATTACTTTAGGTCCTCAATTGTTATAATCTTTTTATTTCACTATGTTCTACTTACCTTATTTTCTGTTACAAAATGAAGTGAAACATATGTTTTTTGTTGAAAAATGAAATAAACTTTGAACTTTGAACTTTGAACCAGTGCTCGTATCCATTTTCTTCACATGAAAATTTTCCGCATTAAGATATGAGAAGATAAAAAGTGTTCATGTTGCTATCTGATAATGAACTTTCCACTCATCTAACCTAATTATCCAGGATTATGGCTTAAATTTTCTGTGTTGAGTTGGGCTGCCCTGAAGTTGAGAAGTGTGTCTTGGAAAGATGCCATCTTTAAAAATGCTGTAGTTATAGCGGGGGGGGGGGGGGGGGGGGTGATGAGAGATACAGAGAGAGAGAGAGAGAGAGAGAGAGAGAGAGAGAGAGTAACGATAGAAGCGAAATAGAAAAATAGGGTAAAGAGAAATACAAGTAGAAAATACATCAAGAGAATGAGAGCAACAAAGTCATATGGGACCAAAGTTGAAGAAAATAGAAAGAGAGGATTAGATGGATGGAATGGACCGAAGGTGAGAAGGGAGAATCAGAGAAAAATAATGAGATGGAGAGGGAGAGACTGAAGGAAGGCCAAAAAAAGAAACAACAACACACACACAAAGAGAGAAAGGAGAGAGAGAGAGAGAGATAGAGGGATAGAGGAGAGTAAGAGACAGAAATAGGATGAAGAAAAAAGATGAAGAGAAAATATTTAGAGAGAATGAGAGCAGAATGAGAGTCAGATGAGACAAGAATTGAGAAAAAGAGAGAAAAAGGATGAGACTGACAAAACAAAAAGACAGAAAAGGGCAACAAGGGGAGTAGGACAGAAAAAGACAAGGTAGATCAGAGAGAAACAAGAGACTGAGAGAGAGAGAGAGAGAGGGGAGAGAAGGACAGAGATTATTCAAAACATTAAAAAGAAGCAAAGAGAAACAGAGAAAGGATGGAGGTAGAAAAAGAGAGGGAGAAAAAGATTCACTTCTATGATACTTTGGCTGCAGAAAAGACTATTGCAGTAACATAATCTATTTCCCCAACCTACGGAAAGAATTTTGAGTAGATCACATCTAGGAGCTTAGTTTGAGGATGGCAAAGAGAAATTCAGTCAGACTCCTCACCTGGGGCTACAAGTATCTAAATGGTGATTTTCAGCAGCCAAAATTAGCAACTCTCAAATTCTCTGGGAAGTTGAGGCTATACGGTGTCGTCAATACTCTGGGTTAAAGGGAAGGATGCAGTTCAGATGAAGCAAAATTTGTCAGCAACAACATGTAATTGCAGACAATGCATCGCTGTCGCCTTTTTCTGAATAAATGGAGCTTTGTTAAGGCTATACTTTGGAACTCCTATATCAATGTTTATGCACATGATAGTCTGTGTGTGCAGTATGTAATGCACATTGAAGATGATTAGGACAGAATAATCAATTGGAAATTTGTTGAAAACATTCAGTATGAAATTATTCATATTACTTCATTACTTTCTCCCCAACACCAAAAGAAAACAAGAAAAAAAGAAAATAATTGATACTCTGAGCTAGTTTGGTATTGAGTAAAGCGAGGGCTATTTTTCCCCAAGTACAGCTCTCTTTTTTTTTCAGCTGCAATCCATCCATTAAAGGTATTTCCATAACCCAAGTTGATTGATAGATCTTGGCTGATGGGAGCTATGGATGAGATTCACATGGCTTCTTACCAACCAACTTGGACATCTCTTCTAACAAGGATATTGTCATGGCGACCGCATCAATGGGGGGAAAAAAAGTCTCCCGACAGAATCCTCCAATCTGTCATCATCCATCTCATTTCTACCAAATTCTGTTTCAATTTTCTTGAATGACCCAGCCGGGAGGATTGTGCTGATGTATGAGAAGCCCCGCTTAAAATGCATGCTCGCATTCATTCCCTTCCCCAAAGTCAAACAGGGTGTCTGTTATCTTAAGCTGAATATCTGCACAACTTTGTTTTCCTTTTGCACTGGGGGAGGAACGGCCCTACATCAGTGATTCATGATGAACCCCAATTGAATAATTCGACTGAAGGTCCCATAAGTAAAGTGTCATGGCTGTAGTAAAGGTTGGGCTGAGATGATGCCAGGAGATCACGGAGAATTGTGGTGATAGAGACAGAGAGGGAGAGATAGAGAAGGAGAAATGTGTGTTGAGATAGAGATAGCAAGTGGAGTATAGAAAGATATAATATGAAAGGAATACATTTAAGTTTAAGAAAGATGTAGCCATAAAGAGGTAGAGAAGGGGGGTGGGGAGAGAATGAGATAAATTTGAATATATGAAGATAGAAATATATAAACAGGAATAGAGAGAGAAAAAAAGAGATTGGAATATATGGAATGAGAGAAAGATGGTACCCTGGGAAAGGCAGAGAGATAAAGAGAGATATTAAGAGATAGCAAGGGTGAAAGAAGTGTGTGGGACAGATGATAACGTGAAAAGTGTGACAAAAGGTAATTTTTTTTTAAAATATGAGACTTGATTATGAAGAAATGTTGAAATTGAAAAAAAAAAAACCTCAAAAAAAGATAATTGACATATAGCTTCTTAATGACAGAAGGGTTTAGATAACAGAGAAATAATGAGGATAGTAGATTTGAACTCATCACAGTAACAAAGGATGTGAGGAAACATTTCTAAATTGAAATGCAATAGAGACCAAGTATATGAGAAGCCTTTTTTATTATGAAGTGGTTTGATGGTAAATCTTTTTAGCTCAGTGTTTTGCAGCTCATTCTGGTCTTCATGCTTAGAGAACCAGTGATTTTATGTGGCTGATATTTCTAGCTCTCTGTAAATCATGACAATATTTTTTGTTTTGCCTGAGATTATGCATTGAAACTGGCAAACTTGTTTTGTATGATTATTCATGCTTTGATGGACAATGCACGTGTTTGTCTGTGTGTGTGTGTGTGTGTGTGTGTGTGTTTCTGACAGTCTGTCTGTCTTTCTTTGTATGCGTCAGTGGATGAATGAATGTTGTGTATATATTTGATACTCTTGTAAAATTCTGATTGTCATACAATCGCAGTGTAAAAATTTTTCTTATTTGCTATTTATACAGTCTTGCTAACAATTTTATAAAATTTGAAAGCAGTACATTTTGCTTTACTGTAAAGGAACTGCAAAGTAGAGTACAAATTCAATCTCAGTGTCTTTATGTGGACATGAAAACTAAATATGATGCCTTATTTTAGCTTGCCCAAAGGACCAGTTGGCACAAAATATTAAAAGCATAAAGAAATTGTACTGTGCTGATGGGAAGAATCAGTCAGAGCCTTACCATAAGTTGATTTCCTAGGTTAATCTGTATCTTAATCTATCATCCAAAAAGGTCTGATGAGGTAGATGAGAAACATTTCCCTGAGGATGCAAATTGAATAAATTATATAGTAGATTGAATAATGAATTGAATGAGATGGAATTTTAAATCGTTCTCTGCAATGCACTCCTCAGTTCAATTTAATAACAAATATTTTTTTTTCCTTCAACTTATTTAGGTCTGTCTGCCTTCGATGAGTCTAGTCTGCCTCGGAGCTTTGATCGCATGATGGGCTGCATCAGCAATGTCCAGTTCAGGTGGACAGTCGAGGCACCCCAAAGCAATGGCTCCGCCCAAAACCCCGCCCCGATTGCCAACACTGCTGCTCCGCCCACCCAGGCCCCAGGGGCGTCGACCGCCTCGCAGACCTCTCCTGCCTCTTCCACATTGTCGACACCTGCGCCAGTGGAGAGCACGACTGCGGCAGCACCTGCTCCTAGAGGTGATGGGGTAGCCACAGCGGCCAGTGCCACCGAGAGGAGTGGCTCCCCAACAACGGGCGGGGCAGGGGAAGCCAGCCCCACCCCTGCACCAGGCGAGATTCCCATCTCCTATAGAGGTACACCCTTATACCTCACATCTATATGCTTATTGTCATAGGACAACTAATTCCCTGGCAGTAAAGATGTCTCTGAAAAGATCTATCTTTTTTTTAACTCTAAAATCATGAATGCCCCTGACAGTAGCACCATGGACATTTTTTGCCCTGATTGCTACAGACAACTTTTCTTCAAGGTGACTCAAAATTATCCCTGAAGAGAGTGTCTTATGGGATACTTGTCTAGTTCTTCAGCATCTTAATGTAGTAATCTTTACTGTACTCTTTATTGCAGCAATATTCACCATGTCAGTCAGATGACAGCATTTGTTTCAAGATTTTCTTTTTTGACCTCACATTCTATGTTATATTATCGCATTCTGTGTGCAAACCTGGCAGCCTGTTTATTATAAAGTCTATGGGCATTTCAGAATTCAGTATGGAATGGGTTATTATAATTATGTAATTCCAAAACTTCAATCCTGCTCTTTTGCAACCATAGACTAGTGTAAACTAAAAAAATCCATTTTTGGTTACTCTTTTGGTGCTTTTGTGATGCATTGTCACATAATAGTAATAATAGTTGAAATTTTTAGAGTGCCTTTTCCACTGGATACCAAGAGCTATTAAATTGACATTACATGCAGTTCGACCTCGATTATCCGGCCATGTCGGGACCGGCGCTTATCCGGATGTAAGCGAATTGGCCGGATATGGGAGACACAATGTTAGTGTACATAGCTGCCATCCAAGCTGCCGTCCCAGTGCACTGGCAGCTAGGCAGTTAACGTACCCCGCAACGCTGGTGTAATCTATGCTAGCCTGCGCAAAATTGTAGTCCCTTACTTTTACGATGATAATGTGGTGTGAATTTATGTTAGTTCTGTCGGGAATATTGTGGGTAAACCATGTGAGTTTTGTAGAAATTTTAATTGAGTTTAAAGTCACTGTTTTTCCTCAATTTTTTGATGAAAAAAAAAAGAGTCCTTCACTGCCTGAACGCGTCCGGATAATAGAGATTTCCGGATAAGAGGAGGCCGGATAATCGAGGTCAAACTGTATTGCCATGTATTCATTTTCCTGTGCTTGTGAGGTTATATTTTGACTACTTTCTTCCTTCTTTCTTTTTCTTCCTTCATCTCAATCTCTCACTCCTCCCCGCCCCATATCCTCAAAAATTCCTCCTTGTTTCTTTCTCCAGTCATGGTTGAGGATGGATGCATCAACGGATGCGATTTTAGCAACCCGTGTATCCATGGCGATTGCGTCAATCACTATGCCTCCCTCACCTGTGACTGTTTCATGAGTGGCTACGAAGGCCCCACATGCAACAAGGAAGGTAAGAGAAGAAGTGATAGCTAGCCTTTGACAACACACTGTATATGCCATATATTTAGCATTTAGCAAGTCTGATTTTTTGTTGTTGTGACTTTGGACTTTCCAACGATTTGTGAGTAGTTAAATTCATGATTGTAGAGTACTGAAATGGACAGGGTAATGTACATGTGCATGTCACATTCATGTCAGGATTCAAATGCCTGTTTTCATGTATTGTTAAATTCATGAATAGCACCCGACTCACATAATGTACAAAAATGAAAACCCTACTAAATGTATAGCATGTACATCAGCTGTGTTAAACGGATAGTCACCTGCTGAAATGAAGTTGAAATTTCAGTGTGAACAAAAATGCAGGTGACAATCTAGTGATAATGATTAAAATTATTAAAGCAAAAATAATGGCATTTTCAAAGATATAGTATTCAGAAAGAAATATATCATTTGGACTTAAAGGCCCGAATTCACGAAGGTGGTACAAATGAAACCATGGTTTCAACCATGGACAAAAACCATGGGGCGCCAAGTGTTGCATGGAATATTTCGTTACAAAATCAGTCATTTCGTCAATGAAATGATTATTTTGTAACGAAATGACAACATTTTGAAACTAAATTAACATTTCGTCCATGAAATGATGTGTGTAATTTCGTTAACGAAAAGGTCATTTTGTTGACGAAATGACCAATTTCGTAATGAAATATTCCGTGCGACAAGTGTTGCATGGAATATTTCGTTACAAAATCAGTCATTTCGTCGATGAAATGATTATTTTGTAAGAAAATGACAACATTTTGAAACTAAATTAACATTTCGTCCATGAAATGATATGTGTAATTTCGTTAACGAAAAGGTCATTTTGTTGACGAAATGACCAATTTCGTAATGAAATATTCCGTGCAACACTTGGCGCTCCATGGTTTTTGTCCATGGTTTCATTTGTATCACCTTCGTGAATTCAGGCCAGAAAGATGAAGAAAGAAATAGACAGTAGTTTAGTCAATAATTGCATTACAATATCTGATTACTTGTCTGTGCATGGTGTATAACCTTCATGATACTATGTGATAATGGTCTTTTAGTGTGTAAGGGAATAACACTATAATAAGAGAATAGTCGTGCTTTATGCTGCTGAATTTATGCACAGCACACCCAACACAAATTTGATTCAGAACAACTCAATACTTCCTCTAACGTCTTGTGTTTCTGATTCTAATGTTGGTATTGTAGTCTCTCTATTATTTTTATTATTATTATTGTATATCCCTTGTATTCCTCTGTGTCTTAGGATAATCACATTGCTACTGTATACCCGTGTCTTGCACGTATGCATTCATGCACCCAACACATATTTCCAGAAATTAACAGTAAATTCAATTACACTGCATTGAATTGAAATAAAATGAAGCAACAAAGATCCTAAATTGAGTGCATGCAACATTAAGGGCAACATTTCATCCACAAATAGGACTTCACAGACCTTTAAAGGGCATGTATAATCTCAAAAGAAAAAAAAAGACAAAGTGGACTGACAAATTACCTTCATAACGAGGCGTCCTTCTTTCGAGACCCTGTACTGAGAAATTCTTCCACGATACTGCACTAGGCTGACTAACTCAGAAACAATGTGTTAATTCTGGATACGTGAGCGAGAGCGCAGGGGGAGTGCAATTCCAATTATAGTTCCACATCCAGGGTAGATGACGGAAACGGGAGGGCAAGTGTGTCGTCTGGAGTTAAAAATAAAAAAAGAAGAAGTTCAGGTTGAATGTCGATCGAGAGAAGCCTGGGAAGGCTGGGGGAGAGAGTTAAGACATACTAAATTAAGGCAGGAATACTAGAATGAACACGCGTCTTGTGGGACTTGTGCTCCGTGTTCAAAGGAAGCCTTTTGAACAGGACACCTCTGTAATTTCATTTTGCCTTTTAACCTCACCACCTAAGTCACAATGCCATGCCAAGCTTTTCAAATCTCTGTTGTATAAGATACAATTTTTTTTAGATGAATGTAAACAACACTTCAACATAGTCACAATCTATTTTCTGGGATTTATGTCTTATATTTAACATCTGACATTAAGCTCATTATAAAGAAGGAAGCGGTAAGAGTCCTGTAGATACTTGATAAGGTAATATGCTTTGCAAATTGTGATTCTGTCATTTCATTTTTCATTGTGAGATTAGAAAGAGAATAATATATATATCAAATGACAGAATAATCCACAGTCTTCACACTGTGGTGACATTTGCCAAATTACAGTGAATCTCATTTAAGATGGTTTGATATCAGATTGGATTGAATTTGCATAGAAGAGAGGAGAGGAAGAGCCTACAGGAAGAGGAGGAGGAGGAGGGGGGGGGGAGAAATAAACTGTATATCTGCCATTTTGTATGATTTCTAATTGCTCTACTAATTGGGTATGTGAAGGACAATTATTGTGTAATATTGAAACTAGAAGAGGCATGTTTCAAGACCTACCTGTATATTCATGGCTATATTCATCCATAAGTAGATCAATGCTGCATCTGGGAGTTGGTGGGTGGTGGGGGGGGGGGGGGGGAATTGAGATTGGAGAAAGGTTAGATGAGAAGGGTATGCAAGTTTTCCAATAGAATAGGTTTATGGATTGGGGAGGGGGAGGAATTAGAAGGGGTGAGAAAGATGGTGCTGGGAGTGGAAGGGGAATGAGGGTACACATATTTTTTTTTTTTTTATCAGACTAGTTCAAATGTGGTGAAAAGCTATCAGACATTGCCTGGGACTTTGCCACTTGTGATCGCATAATTAGTCGCGATGTCATCTGACCTGGCCTCGTGTGTTTGCCGGCAGTTCGAGTCAGCGGCAAACCTGCGTTGAGTCAGCGAACCGTGTTCCCCGGGGGGATGTTAGACACGTGATGGTGTCGTCAAACTACTTACATTACTTTCCTGTCAGCACCAAAGTGCATGCACTCTCAAAGCGCTACTTCTGATTGTAGTCACTGCTATGGAAATAGATAGGAAATCATCTATCTCTACAGTGATTTATATCTATCTTTATACAAACAGTTCTCCTTTTCTACAAACTATATAAGCATATTTGTACAATCCAATGACAACATATGTATATTTTGAAAGCAGAATGAAACCCAATTTATATATTTGTGGAATTCAGCAATAGTAGTACATGTAGAATACATCAGTGCAGCTTGAGGAAATTGGACAATCTGTTAAAAAATGATGAGATTTTGAAGTTTCTGAGCAGCCGTTGCTGGATGAGAAGTCTACAACATGTCAAGATGTCATGCATAGACAACAACAATGAAAAGTGAATTCAACATACATATTGTTTGTTTTCTAGAATAGTAAAAAAGCATTTGACTGTATAATGCCTTGTTCAGAAAACAGGGAAATTATATTACTCTGGAATTAACATGTTATTTATCCCACCTAATTATGTCAATGTGAGGAGAAAATGCACTTTTCATTAAAAAAAGTAATTTTGTGGAATTCATTCTCTTTGTGTTTTCTTTACATAGTTTGTCCATGAGTAGCGCCACAAACTCATGTAAACCTTCTCATCCAATGATAATAGAACCAAAACTTTAACAGTATCTGTATATCTATTTATATATATATATATTTTTTTTTTCAATAGATTGTCCAATTTTCCTCGAACTTTGCTGATATAAAATGTGTATGCTACTAATATTGCTGCCTTCACTTAATCCATGTTTACATTTGGGTTTCATTCCCCTTTTAAGGTGCATACACTTGCAAGTACGAGTACGCTGGTCAATGGACATTGGCCTGGGCATGGAATTTGTGTCCATAGCAGGCTACAGTCAGAGTCACTATTGCACCCCATGACTCTTGTCAGAAGTGTGATTCAGAAATGTGGCTGCAAATTACTTCTTTCGTAAGTGTGGATTATCTCCTCCTTATGAGAACCCTTTGCCCCACCCGAAATTAATCACCCCAAGTATTGATGTATGTTTCAATTGCCCTCTTCTTTAACAGGTGCAACCCCCCTCACCCTGAGTGGGTTTCAGTACTTGACACACGCCCTCTACCTGGGAGAAATGGACTCTTACCACGCAAGGAACCTCGTCAGCATGAAATTCAAGGTACTTTTCGACAGATGTAAAAGTGCATTCACATCATATCAAATGGATGCAAGGGATAGGATGTAGAGAAGGCACTCAGTGCCTGGGTGGTTGTATAGAAATAATGACTTTCTGATTCTCATATGATAAAATGGGAAATTGAAAGAGAAATGATGTGTGATGCAGGAAATCATTAGAAAATTCAACTTTACCAGTTTATATTCCGCTCTTTCTACTTCCCAGGTATTATTTTTTTTTTCATCTTTTTCCAATCCTTATTTATTATCATCCTTATCATTAAACTTCTTTAGAGGATTGTTGTTGTCATCATTACCACCATCATCACCCTCATCTCCTTCCCTCCTCCTCCATCTCCTCCCCATCTCCTCCTCAACTCCTCCTCTTCATTCTCCTCCACTTCTGCCCCCCTCCCTTCTTCTCCTCCTCTTACTCTCACTCCTCTCCTCTCCTCCTTCTGCCCCTCTTCCTCCTTCTCTTCTTCCCCCTTTTCTTCCTTCTCCTCCTCCTCCTCCTCTACCCCTCCTCTTTCTCTTCCCCTTTTCCTCCTTCTCCTCCTCCTCTCTACTCCCCTCCCTCCTCCTCCTCCTCCTCCTCCTCCTCCTCCTCCTCCTCCTCCTCCTCCTCCTCCTCCTCCTCCTCATCATCATCATCATCATCATCATCATCATCATCATCATCATCATCATCATCATCATCATCATCATCCCCCTCAACCTCCTACTCATCATCATGATAGTACCACTGTAGACTTTTTCTTTGAAAGCCACCAGCTGATCTCCGGGCATTTCATCAAGTTTGCCTGATTCCTCGTACAGATTAACCCATCCCACCGAGCCGCTGTGCTTTACTACGCCAACGGGGCCCTCCCAATCCAAACCTATCTGGCTGTCTTCATGAAGGAGGGCCTGCTGTCAGTCAACATCAAGTATAGTAATGCCGACGTTCTTGAATTTGAGGACATTGGTGTTGCCAACGACAACAGGTAAGCTGTAATCGATTGTTTTGCCATATTTTACTAATGCCTCACCTGCCTGCCAAATCGTCCGCTGCTTATACAATGATGAACTCCTAGATGAAGATGATTTTGGGAACAGATAATGATGAGAGTTAGAAATAATGTGAAAGTGCAAATTACACTGCTTCTTCAAAGTAATATGGGCCGTGACGCAAGAAAGGCCCTTATTATCGTTGTCTCATACAAATGCCAGAAAGCGGTATGGAAGTTTGACAAACTGATATGCACACACACACAAAAAAAAAAATCAGTCAGCTAGCTGTGCGCACATACATAGATGCATCGAAAAGTGGCAGGATTTGGACAAAACATGCTTTTTTATATGGTATAATTGGGACATTTGGGAGTGGAATTTCAGAAAACTGTTTGCATACTTTTTGTATCTAGACACATCAGAGATCATTCTGCAATGTGGCAGTGAAAACTCCTTTTCAGTGTTTTTTGCAACATCAATATGATATGAATGTTCTTTTTATGTGAATTGAAAGTTTTAAACTTAAATTAATTGAATCTTGAAGTTTTAAACTGCCATGCCTTCTTAAGCAGGATTAAAGCAAGATCCATTTTTCTCTCACCTCAGGTGGCATTTTATTTCCGTGGAGCAGAATGAGAGGGTTGTCACAGTAACCATGGATAACACAACATCCTCTCACACACTCCAGGGGAGCAACATCGCCTTCACCTTCAGACCAACCAGCCACATCGGAGGAGGAGATGACCTCTCTGGTTACCCAGGTAACAGGATTCTGGATTGATTTCTTTCTCTTTTTAGATTCGCAATTAAACAAATACCAAGACAATCAAACCAAACTGAAAAGATTTACATTGAACCCCTTACCTATTAATACTGAGGCCTGCCGGGTATTGTGTCGAGTCTGTAGAGATTTCTGTCTCCTGTGGGGAACAGGTTAAAGGCATAATTTACCATTTACAAATGAAACAAAAACCCAGCATTAGTGCTTTTAAATGGTTCTAAAATGTCAGTTACAGATAGAAACAACCACTGTAAAAATTTGAATCAGTATAATCAATGTTAGATGTTGTTAAATACACAAAATGTGAACTGTAGTTATAATAGAAATGTTTCCAGACTGAACCATCTACAGTTATGATTTATTGAGAAAAACCCTGATATCTCCTTAGATTTTTGGTTTTATTGCGAAAATTTTATATGGTAGAATGTTTTGTGATACAACAGACCTACACATCAAATGTGATATCTAGAACAATTTTGAAATCACTGCTCCCAAAGGTAAGCTGGACTTTTCAGGTGAGTGGTGTTGATTAACATTGCTTGATTTTCGCAGTCTATCAAGTTCATAGGATTAAAATATTCTTTGCCACAACACATTTCTCTTCCGATGATTCATGAGAACCATAGAATAAACAAGTAGAATGGCCTACTTCAACCTTTTCTCTGCCAATATGAGCCAAATGCGCACAAATTTCACTTATCCACCTATGGACATGTAATTAAAGGGGGAATCCACCACAAAATAAATAAACTCTAAAAGAAAGAAAAAAAAATTCCCTACATAATGTTGCAAAATTTACAAAAATTGGATGAGAAATACAGAAGATATAACATTTGTAAACTGCACTTTTTTTATCAGAAAACATTTCTTGACCAGTCCTTATGAATATTCAAATGAGCTAATTTATGATGCCATATCCTCACAATTTTTCATCAACTATGTTATGTATGAAATCCAGAAAAAAAAGAAATGTTATACTAGCGAATACAGGTAAAGGCATATTCCCATATCAAAATATATCAGAGTTAACATTTGTTCTTTTTTTTTTATTGTGGGAGGTTTTAAGACAAGTTTTATATTCATACAGCTGAAATATGAAATTTTTGTCATTTTCTGTATAATTGTGAAATGAATAAGAAATTGAAATTCAAATGAAAATTCATTTCCAATAGCACATATTTGTCGTCGATACAGATTGGAAAAAAAAATACAATGTATCACAACAAGAAATGTTTAGATGAAAATAAAACATACATTGATGTATATTTCTATATTACATCTTCTTTCCCATGTGATCCTGTCACTAGGACTCCTGACTGATACAAACTTTGTGGGCTGCCTCAAGGAGGTGTACATCAACCGACGTGACATCATCACGGCCCTCCAGGGCGACGCGGCCACTTCGCGCGTCGTGCTCCACGGCGGCGAGCCGGTCTACGAATGCCAGGACATCGGCATCGTGCCCGTCACCTTCCCCACGCCGGACTCCTACATTCATCTGGAGGGGTGGTACGATGCTGACCTCAGCGTGAGGTGAGGATGGGACTAGTGAAAAGGGAAGGGGTAAAAGGAGGACTAACCTTGTTTTTGTAATTCTCTATGTTTACATCATTTGAAATGGATGGTCCTTCTCGTGTGCAGAAAAGGAAAGGAAAATAGAGAAGAAGCAATTTCTTTTTCCTCCTTCTGATACACTGGACTTGTCAGTTTGCACAGACTGCAGAGTATTATATGATCAGGTACAGTAGTTCAACAGATCTTCCCATGTTCAACGAATACAGCATCACCCCCAGGCTTGGCTTGTAGTTAACCTGAGCGTATAGTTACATTACTGAGTTAGTAGTGCTTTAATCTCATGTACTATGGGAGTTATGAATATGGGAGAGAATGGCTTGAATCTTGATAGACAACTAGAGAATCTCAGCTTCTGCTATAGTGTGGTTGAAATTGCTTTCTTTCTTACAGTTTGTCACCCTTTGAGGTCATCCTTTCAGGTTGAGACATGAATTCGTTACTGACTTATGTTGCACGTAATTTTTGACATACAGAGGCTTGTTAGATATGATTTAACACATATCTTTATTCCACGTTCACTGGTTTTACAGCTGTGCAGTGTGATGTGTTTGTATGTTTTATGTGGAAAGTGTTGACCTTTGACCTTGGTGTCGACAGGTTCTCATTCCGAACTGCCAACCTCTCGTCGCACATGATGACAGCCCACTGCAACATGAATGAAACACATCAAGGAAGACTGACGGTGAGTCTGCTGCTTTATCCTGTCATATGTCTGTGTTTTTTTTTTTTTATATTGCCATGGCAACATGTCAAAGAGCTGGCCAGAAGGTGAACATTTTGTTCAGAAATTCACCTTTGCTATTTCGATGTAGTCAGGCATGTGGTTAATATACATTATTAAAAACAATGCATCAAATCAAGCTACTAACCAAATATGATTCCCAACAACTAGACAAAAATTGTGAGTCTCTAAAAGGTGTTGCCATGACAACAGTGAGAATATTGTGATTAGAATGCCACTGGCTGCATTGCACAATTCATCCCTGGTTTAATGGCTGTGCAAAATGTGGCTTGAGATAGTAACTTGCCACCCCTATGTTCCCACTCACCCTGTTGTTCAAAGCATAGGCCTACCCAAGAAGTAGAACTAAGAATAGCAGCTACAAGGTGACTACTTTGTGAAGAAATTTTGTTTTAATGATTCAATAGAGTCGTGAATACAGAAGAATAAGCATTTGAAAAAAAAAGGCATGCATGAACTTAAACACACCGGAAATGTGCTTTACAATAAAAGACAAAAGTGTTCAATGTCAAAACATTTATAGAGACCTAGAAATTTGACAAGAAATAGATGAGATATGAAACTTTGAACTGATATCAATTAGGCATGTTTTGGCAAATTATTTTTTAAACTTTTTTTTTTCCTCCGACGGTAACAAGTTTATTAAGAGTTTCAAGGTCACAGAGTATATTGATTCAGTGCATCAGATGTTTGTGATTGTTTCACAGTCATATGAGAGAAACTGCATATAATCAAAATGAATTTAGGAAATTATGCTCTGGGTCCAATTGAAATTGAAATGTGTGATGTACCTGATGTCTAAAAACTAGACAGGTTCAGATAATTATAATCTCATTAATCCTTCCATCACCCTGAATATTTTTCCCACAGCTGGACATGATGAATGGTTCTCTCCACATGAGGCTTGCCACCGACCCCCACGTTTCTCTTGATCTCGACTACGTCTGCAGCATTGGAAGTCGACTACACGACGGCCTGTGGCACTCGGTCAACATTTCTCTCGCTGACGGGTAAGGCACAGCGCTCCTCAATCACCGCTGGCGCCACATTTTCAAAGGGGGGGGGGACTCTACTGGGTTTCATGAGCTAAGAAGAAGAAGAAGAAAAAAAAAAGGCATTCGGTGCAACTTCCGGTGCCTCTTCCGAGTTTCTTCAGCTGACGAGCAAAAGAAACCCCCCCCCCCAAAAAAAAAAAAAAAAAAAAACAAGAAAAAAACCAAAGCCTAAACAAAGCCTTACCACGCTCACACTTCAAGGTTTCTATCTATTTCTTTCTAGTGCCACTTATGCACTTCCGGGGTAAAAAACTATTTACTGTCTCTCTGATATGCTCGACAGTTGAATAATACGTGGAAGGATGGATGAAGTTGCTGTTATGTTGTGGCTCAACATCAGGTGTTATTCTCTCATTACCATATTTCAGTGAGGGCTGTCATGTAGGAATGCTGCTGTGTTTAACCAATCCATTTGATTTTGCATTTTTGCCAAATTCAGTGTTTGTGATTTAAACCGTAAAAAACCCCAAACAGATAATAAGGAGATATGAGACAATTTATATCATAACTTCAAAAATATTCATTATGCAACAAATGAAATATCAGTGGAAAGGTTTTTATTTTGTCTCTAACTGATGATAAAATTACTTTTAAATGTTTGAAAATAGTGGTATACCATTTCATTTGAGCTAATTTTCACACTTCTCCCAGTGTTGGATACCTCGAGCTGGATGGAGAGTCAACATCCTTCACTTTCCCTGAGGTCCTGAAGCCACGAGGAGCGGTTTACCTTGGAGGTTGGAACGGCAAGGGTATGTGCACAGAGGGCGCTATACTGAATTCAAGGAAACCCTCACCAAAATCTTGTGATACGCAAAGAAACCTTTCTAACTTTTTGATGTAAAAATAAACCTTTGCAAGCCTCAGAGAATTTTTGCATCATTTTGTTTAGTTGACAAGAACAAGGGTCTCATAGCATGTTTTGATGTTTTTTGAAAAGTTGTACCTTACATGTATGTAATGGAAAAGTTCCGGGATTCTACTGCCCTTTTGATGCCTAATCTGAGATTATCTGCCCTTTCTGTCAGAGCAAATGTTTT
The DNA here is from genome assembly GCF_964275005.1 of Diadema setosum. Lineage (NCBI taxonomy): Eukaryota > Metazoa > Echinodermata > Echinoidea > Diadematoida > Diadematidae > Diadema > Diadema setosum. The sequence goes on along the minus strand of NC_092694.1, from coordinate 6,089,174 downwards.
ATTGAGAAAAGTTTAAACAAGTTTGACCCTGATTTCACAAGAGACAAAGAGGTAATATACACACACAGAATCTTAATGAAGAGTATTAACACCTCGAAGAACATTTAGAAAGCAATGGTCAAGAAAGTTACTAAAGAGCTCATTTCGGCAAAGAAAACTGAAATATAAAGGATTGATTCGAGCGGAAGGGGATGGAAGTTTCACAACTATTAATATGCTCCATAGATTAATAGTAACAGGACCTTGTCTGCAAAATCACCATGCTTTTTCTGCTTTTCCTTTTAGCTGTCTCATCACTTACAATTAGAGCTGTATCTGCTGATTATGTTTTCAGGCATCCATGTCAAATTAATTCATTGCACAGATTATATTGTGTTATCATCAATCAGTGTAGTGATCATATAGTTGTATGTTATCATCTTTAATGGCTCTGAGATGATAACAGCTCTTAAATTCATAGTCATTTTCATTATTTTTGTCATTGCTGTTACTACATGTTTTCATTTTATCTCAACTCTTCATATGCCACACTGTAAATGCCCTGTGTGCCACACTATTTTGAGATTGCAATGATGAGCCCTTTTGGAAAGCGTTCCTTTTTTTCAGAGACAATTAACTTTTTAATAGTTAATAATTTGTGATAGAAATGCTGTAAAGCAACATTGTCGGGCAAAATTGTAAGCTTTGCTGTGATGTAAATTTCGTGAAAAATTTATGGCTTTTTCCTTGTTAGTGGCCAGTATTTAAGACCTAAAAACAGACTGCAAATGGCACTCTTATGTCTGGGAGGTATGACTATTTTTGAAGACAGGACCATGACAAAAAATATGAATTTTTAGCTTGAAAAACCCCTTGAGAACACTGCTATTTAGTCATTATGCACACCACAAGCTGTATGTACTGTGACATACTGTTATCTTTTGTGTGTGGTTGTGCGTTTGTGTAAAATTTGCAAAGTTAGCAAGCCATCGACTGAGTAGGGTGTTCAAATGTGACTCTAAAGAGTTAATCATTACCACCATCACTGCAGCACCTCTCTTTATTACTGTGAAAGGAGGTAAAGCATAAGAGATGTGAAATTCACTGAAGTGATGTGTCATTACATGTTGTATTTTCTTTGATAATAAGCAATACAGGACTGTAAACTTGCCACCAACTTTGAATAGTCTCCTAACAAGGCTCATCATGCTTTCCTTGGCAAAAGAATTAATGAGTTTTGATTCAGAACTGCATCTGTCTCTCCTACCACATCTCTGACTGCATCATCAGACTGTCGTCTCGCTCTCACAGCTCACTCCTAACGCCGATTATCTCTCCATCTCGCCTCCTTCTCACTCGCCCTCTTCATCCCACTCTCTCCAGACTTTATTAGCTTCTAATTTTTCCCATCATGCAACATAACTCATTCTCATATAATTATTCTCATATAATTTTCGTTTAATTTATTTTAATCACACATTTTCAGTTGTTGCATGGATTATAGCAGATTTTTAAGAATGTAGCTGAGTACTTAGAGCATAACGTACTTATTTCGTTCATTATGTCATTCATTAAATTTGTACGTCTACTATAAACTAAAAAAAAAAAAAATATCAAGCCAGCTTAAAAGTATGTACTGGGGCTGTTACTTGCTAAACTCAAAAGACTGACGTAATTACATTTATTCATTGACAACTGTAATGTCCTTGGTAATGTTGACTCTTTTAAGTTTTATCCATTTAGTTTCTTAACTCACATAGGAGATTGTGGTCTAACTAATATTCTAGAACATGGATTAAAATCATTACTAAAAATAAATTATCCTTCCCATGAAAATGTGTCAGTTATTGTTTAAGATGTCTTTTAGTCAATCATGTTTATTGTAGTGCATGGCTAAACTTCAAAACATGAATTGAAGAAAAGTAGTCTGCTCACAAATGACATACTGTTTAGAAATTATTTTGAAAATTCTGTCATATATGTATTGAAGTAACCATATAAAATGGAGTTAAAGTCAGTTTTGCTTTATGAAAATGATATCATTTGTATGTAGTGATGCATGAATTCATATGCTCTGATTTTTTCGATTGGACATCATTCCTGCCAAACTTTTTTTTCTTTAGTCTTATCTTACCATCTTCACTCCTCTCCTGTCTGTTTGACATGAGGTTTCGTTTTCTTATCTCCTCTCCTTTCTGTGCACCAACTTGAAATCATTTTTTTCAATATTTATATTTGTTTATTTATATCATTATGTTTGTGTACCCATCTGCTCTTATGATTTACTATGTATCCATGATTTTCTTGCTATCTATTTATCTGTCTATCTATCTATCTATCTATCTATCTATCTATCTATTTACCTATCTGTTTGTCTGTCTATCTGTTGATTCATATGTCTATCTACTATCTGTCTAAGTGATTATATATATATATATATATATATATATATATATATATATATATATATATATATATATATATATATATACCTCTCTCTATGCATATTTGTCTGTTGCACTTCTATCTCTCTCTCACTATCTCTCTCTCACTCTCATATCTATATGTCTCTACACATACATATATCTCTCTGTCCCTTGTCTATGTAACTGAAATGAATAAATATCATCAATCCTTCCCTTTTCTTTATCTTTTTTTTTATATGCAATCTTCATATTCTTTTCTTTTTGATGAACCTCTCCAAGGGCATGTTTTTTTTTTCTGTTTGCATTGCATGTATATTCCTGCACTTCTCTCATGTTCCCCTAACATTTCCCTTTTTATAAGACACATTTTGGTTTATCCAATCGTATCCATATGCTTCCATGAAACCGACCTCATCTCGATTTGACCCGGTCCCCAACTCGGCCCCCAACTCCATCCCCCCCCCCACAAATCTACTACCCCGTCTCCCCACTCTGGTTGGTTCTTCCCTCCCAGGTTTTGAGGGCTGCATGCAGGAGATCTTCATGCAGGGGGAGGTCTTCCGACCCACCGAGGTGTACGGGACGCTGTTGATGCGGGGAGTCACCCTCAACGGCTGTCCCATCCCAGGAAACCCCTGTGTGGCTGGGGATGTGGTGTGCTCCAATGGAGGCACCTGCATTGAACAGGATGGGAAACCCGTCTGCCAGTGCACCGACCCCAAGTACACCGGAGCGCGCTGCCAATTTTGTGAGTGGATTTTTCCACAGATTAGTATTTGTTCATAATGTGACCAATTTTTATAAAAGCCTCATTAGTTCATTAAACATTAAATATCTGGTTTCTTTGTCTATTCTTCAATCTTCCAGGTACTAGCTATCTCCTAAAAGTATGATTCATCAAACTTTATTTCTAAATCTGACATAGAAAAGTTGAGAAAGTCAACCTCAAGATTGAGTGATTAAGATATCTAAGAAGCTTTAATGTTTTGCAGTCAGATTTACAAGAAATATTTTGAAGGTAATTAAGCACAATTGACCTATTCAAATGCCACTGTAAAATGCTTTGAGAATGTAGAAAGTTCGAAGTTCTAAACATATTCAGATTTCAAAATTTAGACTGTAGGTGCAGCTAAGTTTTATTTTTTCACAAATAATCTTTTATGTTTTTCTTTAAAATCAAACTTTGTGACCTTCTATTTGCAAAAGTGGATTCATTATAGTCACTTGATAGTATATCTTTCCTAGAATGGTGAGAGCTCGTTGATGGGGTAACTGGAGGAGTAACTAAAATAAGACACAAATGATATTCATCTGGCAGGCACTTATCTAGGTAGACTGCAAAATGTGGTTTGTAGAGAACTAAGACAAAAAACATTCAAATGGTGCAATATGGTGTCAGAACCGTTGTTTAACAGAAAGTGTTGCTAACAACAACAGAAACAATTGATGGGGCAAAGTGTCAAAGAGAAAATTGTAACAATATTGATATTATCTCACTCAGGAAGAGTCCCGAGTATAGTCGGGCAAGGTCTATGGGAAATGCGTGTTGAAGCGAAATCAGCCTGTCCTCAGTGAGTTAAGCTGTATATTGATATCTTACATATGAACACAACATTTGCCGCTTTTGACAGGAACATCATTGCATAATATGGACTACAACAATCTCATATGCTCATGTGCATGGTGTCATGTCTCATCAATAAAAAGAAAAAAACAAATCTTTGTCTTCAAACAGATACCTACAAGAGCTCCTGTGCTGAGTATTTCTACTCAGGGGACACACAGTCCGGTGCCAAACTGATTGACTTGGATGGCATTGGACCATTTGAACCGTTCTACATCGACTGCGACTTCAGGTTAGCGAAGAGCTTATGGCCCAAGTCAGGGTGAATCATAGCGAGCTTGTGTCATTTGGAGAGCCTCATGTCTTTGTAACACGTCAGTACAATCAAGTCTGTAATAGTTTTATATAAAACAGAGTTGCATCTACTTTGTGATATATTTTGCTCTGTCTTTTGGTGTTAACCCATTCCTTTTGGGAACCAGGTATACAACATTACCTAAGTGTACACAAGTGTGTATGAATGCGAGGTGTACATTTACATTTATTATTATTACACTATTAAAAGTAGACTAATTTACGAAAAAGACTAGAGGTTCTGCTATTGATGACTGTTCTTTTTCTGTCTCAGAATTGCATGCTCTTTTTTTTCTTTGAAATTTGTGTTAACCAATGTAGTAGTGTGCTTGTTTTGTGCAAAACTGGCATGAAAGCATATGCAGTGATTGAGGGAGAGCTGAATAGATTTTTACCTGACCCCACTTGGGTGCCCATATAGTATAATTATGTGACCCTGCACCACAAAACCAACAAAAAGTCGCCCGACATGGATTCTGAAAGAGCAGAATCTAAGCTTTAAAATGATGTATAACTCAATTCAAATAGACTCCCCTAACCTATCTAAATACTGGAAAGAAAGCAAGCACTCTAGAAAAGTGTGAACCGAGAAAAGAGGCTCTGAAATACAGTGTCTATTCAAGCGCTAAATCTTTACCAAGCCATGCTAGCTGTGTGCTGAAAGGGCCAAAAAACATTGTGTAAACCACCAGAGCAATAACAATCAAGGGATTATGAGATTAAGCTGAAATTGAGCATGCTCTATTAACACATACTGTCTGTGATTAATGCAAACTTTCAAAGCAGTTAGCATTATCTTTACAAAAGTTATGAGAATTTAAATTGAAGAGTGTGCAAAGGATTTTCAAGAAATAAAAAGGGGCCTCTAAGACATACCTGATTACGCTCCTTTTCAAAAAAGGGTTGTAGAAAAATTGCTGAAAACACACTTTCCCCATTCATGTTATGATCCCAAAATCAGGAATAATGTAGAAGAAGGATAGCTCTTTCAGAAAATATGAAAAACCCAATATTTACTAGGTTGATCCTTTTCACCTTTTTTGAGTCCTCACATAAAATAAAGGGGTGCAACTTTTTGCTCATTTTGTGATGCACGGTCACTTATAACAAAAGAATTTGCCAGCCCTGCGCTGTTTATATCTCATGCCCATTATTTTGCGAAGAACAAAAAGAATCTTGATTTCGGTTCTCAGGGAAGGTTCTTAGGAAATTGCTGTAGGATCATGTGAAAGGAATGCAACTTAGTTTCTTCTCTTTTTTTTTGCAACATTTTAACAGCAAAGGGACGGCTGGCTTCAGTGTCGCCCACAACTTCCAAGACGAGACTCTGGTCAGAGATATGAAGCTTCCCCACATCAAGTTCGACGTCGAGTACCAGTTCATGACCAAGCCCATGCTGCACTTCCTGGTAGATAGGTCCAAGAATTGCCACCAACACTTCAACTACCACTGCTTTGAGGCTCCTCTCAGGTAACCCCGGTGGTTGATGATGACAATGATGGTTATGGGGATGATAGTTGTTATGATGATGGTAGCAATGGTGATGCTGATGGTGATAATGTGATTGTCATGGTGATGAGTATGGTGGTGATCAATTTGTATGACAGTGATAATGATGATGATGGCTTTAATGAATATGATGAGATGATGGTGAAATAGATTATATTTGTGATGATGATTTGGACTACCAGGACAAGGTTCCTCAAAGGCAACCTTGGTGGTAGTGATGATGATGGTGATAGTGTTTTGTGGTGATAGAAATGATGGTGATGGTGTTTTGTGGTGCTGGAAATGATGATGATTATGATGGTGTTTGGTGGTGATAGAAATGGTGATGATGGTGATGTTGTTTTGTGGTTAAAGAAATAATGATGATCGTGATGGTGTTTTGTGGTGTTAGAAATGATGGTGATGGTGTTTTGTGGTGATAGAAATGATGTTGATGTTGATGGTGTTTTGTGGTGTTAGAAATGATGGTGATGGTATTTTGTGGTGTTAGAATTATGGTGATGGTGATGGTGTTTATGTGGTGTTAAAAATGGTAATGAGGGTGATGATCACATGATGATTTTTTTATCATCAATTTTTGTATGGCAAAACAGAGACCAATAAATGAAATCAAATTAAGACATGACCTTATCATGAAAATCATGAATTTAAGCCCCCTTCGAGCCTATAGGTTCAGGACTGCTTGTGAAGGGCTCTCAAACTCTGTAGACATGACCACCGATGTTTGGAGCATTCCAGAAGTGGTTCAATTCAATTCAATTCAACTTTATTTTTGGTTTGTGGTGTGCGCTGTGCATACAGTTTGTATGTGTGAAGCTCCCACGCATTCGAAGATGACCATGACATTTATGCCCCTCTTAGCCACATCATGTGTGGTCTCGGCAAATGGTGTTTCTATGTATGAACAAACTTAGAGGGATATACGGTAAAGCCAGAACTGCTTCAGGAGCACTCCGCTGCCCAAGTTTGTGTGTGAATGGGGTATCTTCAGCATTTTCAAAGATCAGAAATGAATTTTGTGCTGGTTGGATTCATATCGATTATTTTGTTTCTCCCGTTTCTCTGTCCAGGATTGGTAAGGACACCGACCTGACGTCCGTGTCTGGTCAGAATATCACTAAGGCAGCCATGCCGTTTATCGGAGACTGTGACAGAGGTCAGAAAAGGTAACCCCACACCTACATGCATTTCATATCACAGTTACCCCTTCACCTACTGAGATGGTGTTACCCATTTACTAAGTCTTTGGGATTAAGTTGTGTCTGGATTTAGTGGGTTAATTGATGTATTCAAGTTGTGGGTAGATTCTATGATTACTTTACCTGTGACCCTGGTGATGAAATGAGTTTGACTTTTTGATTACGCAGTGTGAGTTTTATCTCAACTTTTTGAAATATATATTGTATGCATGGCAATCGTTTACACACTGCAGAATGCTTTAGATGACACAATATGTGAAAGTATTTCATGTTTTAGTGTTTAAGCAAGTAACAGTGTCATAAGTAAATTTTAGGAACACTCTTCTTTAATAGTATGTCAGGTAATGTATGTTTAAAGACCTAATGAAATGGTTTAGGCATTTTTTTCTCAATGATGTAATAATATTAAATGTTAAATTCTAAGTAATTCTATGGTTGTGCGGGGTTTTTTACTGTTCTGAATTTTGTTCTATATTTGTTAACATAATGGATGCAATTTCCTCGGTTTTGGAAAACTTGCTATACTTTCACCGCATGCGGCGCACTATCACATCTAAATTGTGATGACGTCTACGAACGGAGTCGTTCACGACCAGTCTAGCCGTAGCCAGCGAGCTGGCAAGGCTATGCTAGCGCAGCGCAGCGACAGCCGGCGCGCGGCCGGCGGCTGCACTGGCTAGCGCTGGCGGGGGAGCGAGCTATACTAGCGAGCGCATAGCAGGTGCTGCGCTGCACTATTGTCATTGGCTAAGCCTTTAGACAAAAGAAGATTTAATGAACTGTATCGGATTTAATACTGCCAATAATACAGATTACAACTGTGGTACGCTTGGATATCCATTATTTTCGGCAAATAGGCCCCACCACCACTGCGTGTCTGTACTAATAGTAATACTACGGCGACTCGCCTGTTTCAGCCCCACCGTGTGGCGTTCATCTCGGTAGGTAAGCACGGCGGTGGGGCTGCCTTCCACAGTGAATACTCGTGAATGCGGCGAAAATGACCTCATAATATGGCCCTCGGCTCGACTAATTTAACGGCCAATTTAACCATAAATACAACCCTACCTAACCCTAAACCCTAGGAGGACCTACCCTTGCTTGCTATAAACGCACAGGTACGGTGCACGCGTGACTGCGGTGGGGCCTACTAGTATTTCACGATAGCCCCACCACCACTGCGTGTCTGTACTAATACTACGGCGACTCGCCTGCTTTATAGGCCTAGACCTACTCGTGAATCCAGCCCCACCGTGGCATTCATCGGTCACGGCGTTTGGGCTTCCTTCCACAGTATGATTTTTAGCATAAAACAAAAACTACTCGACCAAAATTGACGATCATTCTTGGTATCGTTTTTCTTAGAAAATGACGCATCTAAATTACTGATCATATTGCAGAAACTGACTATGGGAAACTGGTTAACATGTTAGGCTTTTTTTTTTTATTTTTTTTTAGCCACGACCCACCCTGTAACAACATATCCCCCTAACCGTTAATCGTTAGAGTGTAGCCTCTACTACTACCAAAGATTCTGCTATTACTACTTACTAGTCTACTAGACCTAGAACCTAGTGCTGTAGTGGTAATAGTACACTACTAGTAGTAGTACTAGTAGACTACTACTACTAGTAGACTATTATAACTACTAGTACTGTAGACTGCTACTAGATCTACTACTACTACTACTACTGGTACCCAGTGGTAGTTTAACTTGTAAGCGCCGGCCGACGGGCCAGGCCACGGCCGGGACGCTCCCGCTTGCTTGCTGCGGCCGGAGTAGCCGCTCACTTTGTGAGCGAGCTGGGCCTGTTCTTCTAATCTACTTACTAGACAGTTACAACTTACAATGTCAGTCATGTAGAATACAGTGTATCCTTTCTAACGTTAAACTATATGGGGGCATACCAGACATACCACTCTGTATTTCCCAGGCGATCGTTTCCGTGAGGTCTATTCTCGGGCTTGGTGCCATGTTCATACGCTCTTGCACTGGCAGCGGGGGAGATGCAGCTGGTTCATATCGGTAAGGTGCAGCCCCACGATAACGTTCTGGTTCATCGGCTGCCTCTCCCTCCCCATCTTCCCCTTCAACTTCATGTGCCTCCTCTTCCTCTCCGCTATCGTCAGAGCTGCAGTCTCCATCATCATCATCAATGTCACTGTCGAAGTTTACCCATATAGGGGAAGACATTATGCTCGAGGTACCAGGTATCTGTGCAAGCTAACTTAGTGATAATGTACGTGGTAATGCGTACATGTCGACAGTCAGTGTGTCGACCGGGAGCGCACATCCCGCGGGGCCCGGGCCTGGCCGGGCTAGCTATCGTGTACGCGCGTGTACCAAGCTAGAAATCTGAGTGCTTGTGCTGAGCGGCGTCTGCTAACTGAGCACAACTCCGTGCTTATACGTCATCAATCGGTTCAGGGGTGTTGGTCACGTGACTATATTTTTCGCAAAAGCTGCAACGGGGTCCTCCAAAAATGTGATATTTGGGGGAGTTTCTAGAAGCAATGAAAACCGGAACGACACTGACAACATATTAACATTGATAATCATGACATATATTTTACATTTCTTTTGCATATTAAAAAATTTTGCAAGCATTTTATTAGGTCTTTAAATAATGCTTACAGAATTTAACAATTTTTTACCTTTGCATTGGATGATGGGTTACAGTAAATAGAGGGATATGTGAAAAGATTATCAATGTTGTCATTGTTTTAAAGCTAAAAACTACTTTTACTTTCCATTGTGAGGAAATCACATGAAATGCAATGGGACAAATTCTGTCATTTACAACAAGACGTAAAGAGTAAAGTAAAATTTTATTCATTTTTTGTTGATAGCCTAAAAAGGAGTGCTTGTAAAATGTTGCAATCTGGTATAGAAAACCTTATAGGTTACAAATGAGGAAAAAAAGAATGCCAAACTATATCAAATACAATTATTATATACACAGAGGTGTAAAGTTTGTAAACCTGTTGAAGATTGAGGCAGAGTATACTTGGGCATGTGTCTATGAGAAATATTGTATAACAGAAAAAAAAATGGGTAGTCCTCAATGGGTAAATTCATCTCTCTGGCAGGTGGAGAAGAGACAGCGGTAACATCAACAGCATGTTCTACCTCCCCATCACAAAGATGAGCTTCAAGCCGTGGGCCAGCGAAAAGGCCCAGTTCACCAAGGCCACCCTGAGCCTGGGCCCTCTCCACTGTGGAAACTCACGTAAGTGAATCCCTAAAGGAGCTCAGAAGACACCTTTTGACATATCGATGGCTCAAATTATCCCAAATGTTCAGATCGAGCTGTTTGGTAGTGTAGGAGTGCTACAATATCATGTCGGACGCAGGTAGAGAACGACCCTTGCAGACTTGAATTCCTGAGGTTCACTGATTTATTCTGGGGCTGCGTACTCTCAGCAAGATCATTATCAAGCATTTGCTTTAGTGGTGATTGCCTCCTGCATTTCTATTAATATCAGAGTTTCTGGATTTTACTTCTGAACTGGAGGTACATGTAATTTCTAAGTTTGACTATGCATAAAATGACACTTGCTTGTCTTCATTTTGTATTAACATAGAATTTTGTTGTGTATTTAAGTTATTCCTTGTTTCCACCATTAGATTCAAACATTGCTCAATAACCTTGGTGTTCAATTGACTTTGCATTACATTTTTTTTGTGAAAAAGAAAATCAATCAGTCAATCCATACATCCATCCATCCATCCATCTGATTAATAGTTTAATATGTATAAATTGATCGATAGATTAATTGTTTGTAGAACCAAAATGGGATAAAAATTCTCACAGAACGAATCGATTGATCGATCGATCGATCGATCAATCAATCAATCAATCAATCAATCAATCAACAATCAATCAATCAATCAATCAATCAATCAATCAATCAATCAATCAATCAATCAATCAATCAATCAATCAATCAATCAATCTCCAGATCTATCTGTAGAATCAAACATGAGATAAAAATTCTCATAGAACTCTGACTGAGAGTTAAATTTTTCTTTTGTACTGATCACATACACATGAAGATGAACATGTTGTTATCTTCTGGCGGTTATGTATATTTTCATTGACACGAATGCCAAATTTCATTTATTTCTTTGAGTATTCTGTTGGAAAAAAATGAAAATAAGGTTTGAACCATTTGAATCAAAGTGAAATGTCTAACGATATTCTCTTGATTGCATTTTTGTCCTCACAGTGGGTTATACCTTCCCTTACACTGTCTCTCTGCTGGACCGTGCCCAACATCTCGCCCTGGGTGCCTGGCTTCACGGTGCCTTCTCCTTCAGCTTCCGCACCCGGGACATCAACGCCCTTCTCTTCCACCAGCGGGCAACTTGGAGACACCCCAACTTCCTCATGGCAACCATCACCGCACGTGAGTCATCCTACATATGAGGACTGGGATTTTTGTAGAATGATGTTAACAGTAATAGCACTAAGTAGCAAGTGCCATTGAGGAATTGATTTATCGCTACGTGCTACTAATACTACTACTTCTACTATTATTATTATCATTATCATTCTCATCATTATGATTATCAGACATCTATAATACACAGTTGTGAGTTGTGAGATGTCAGAATGGTCATTATTACCATATTGCAATTTCAGAAAAGTCATGTGATTGTTAGTAATGCTAGAGGTAAACTTTAAAAAAAAAAGATCAGAATCAACTGTTTGATTTCCCCTTCCACAGCCAACACACTGAGCTTTGAATTCCACATGAATGGCAACGTCCAGACCACCACATTGGAGGTGTCCAGACCGCTGACCGACGGCCAGTGGCACACGCTGACCCTCCAGAAGACCGAGTACGAAATCTACGCCACCATCGACTTTGACAGCGTCTCGCTCACACTGCCCATTGGGGAAAAGATGGGCATGTTCCAGGGAACCATGCAAATTGGAGGAAGTGGAATGTAAGTCACATTGCTGGTCAATCTGGTCAAACTGGTCAAAGTTTGATCACCATTTCTTTAACGTTCACTCTGTGTGAATATATTATATTTTGACATCAATATTCAAAATAGTATTATGTATTTTGTCCGTATGTATCATATTTGTTTTGTACATGAATATTTTTTTTTCTTTAATGAAAATGATTAAATGAAATAAAAATGAAATCTAAACAACCTTGGTCCTTCTGTCACTTTGTGTACAATAACATCAGTTTTTGTTTTTTACCATGAAGGTTTTCATATTTTTTTTTGAACAAATCAACTCTTGCTTCTTCATATATAAGAGATGTCTGTCATGGTAAAATTACAAGTGTGTTTGATAGAGATTATGAATGTGGCCTGTTGTCATGACAGCTTCATAAGATTACCACATATTGACTTTCTGATTTTAGAATATTTACCAGTTTTCAAGACTTTTTAAAAATAAAATTATACTCAATTTACCCTGCTTTAGGTAGAGTAACCTACATCCATACTGGCTTGTTAAGTGTAAAGTATGGATTAAAAAAAGTTGTCTTCGAAGTTGTGATGTGGATAACCATGCAAGCAGTAGATGATAGGTTCGAGTCCCACTGGTTCCTTTTTTCCGACATGTTAGTTAATTCACAGATCAGCAGTTGCGATCTTAACAAATTTGAGTTGTAGAGGGAGACAAAGTGAAGAAAATCGCACCTGAATCATGAAAGAAATTGTTGGTAAATGCACAGTGTTGGGCCATGTCTGTCTTCTTAAAGGTGTTCAGAAACCTGTCATGTTCTTTCCATGTTGAACTTACACTGAGAATTAAGATATGAAATTTTTAAATTTATGACCCGGATTTTATCATGAAAAAAATTACCCAAGCCCATCTGAGCTTATAGCTTTCTCCCACTAATGAAAATATACTGTAAATAACTATTAACATGAGTGCATGATGTGAAATTATCTTTTTATTTCTCTAAAACAGCCTTCCTTCTGGAGTGACCGGGATGAGTGGATGCATCGCTGGAGTTCTGCTGAATGGCGAATATGAGTTCATCTATGATTTTTACAATGAATTCACGTGAGTGCATCCTGTCAGTCTATAAAGTCTTCTATGCATCATGGTCAAATATCACGGTCAAGCATTTGGGTCAAGTGTAGAGTTTTCATCATGTGTGTATGTTTCAAATGTAAAGTTTATTGTGATGACTTCATTTTCAACCATTTATTTTAGTATGTTATCAGTTATTTGTTTAAACATTATCATTTTTTGATTTCATGAACGAATATAAGTCCATTTTCATGAATCTTTCCACTCCTTCACGGAAACATCCACTTGTTAATAATGCATCTCTTTGTTTGAGGTATGCATTTATGGATTCATTTGTCAACAAATCAATGACTTGCTATATTAATTTTGGCGTGTGCCATCACTCCAGGTATGTTTGTTCATTATTTCATTCTTTTAGCTACACATTCATTAATCAACTACTCCATTCATTCATTCATTCATTCATTCATTCATTCATTCATTCATTCATTCACTCACTCACTCACTCACTCACTCACTCACTCACTCACTCACTCACTCTTGTTTCTGCTCTAACAAAACAAACCAGAAATCCCAAGATGAAGCCAGGCTGTAGCAGTGCGTGTGACAAGCAGCCCTGCCGCAATGGGGGCCAGTGCTTGGACGAGTGGGGCACCTTCACCTGCAACTGCCCCCATCCTGCCCTTCTGGGTAACGACTGCAGCAATGGTAAGCTGGACCACAAACCAAAGTCATTTATAGAACGGGCAGCAAAAATCCTGCAATGTCAATGGCCAAGAGCTGTGTGTTGTGCCACACATTGTGCACAATTCCTCTTGACACACTCTGAAGAGTGTCATTTCTGTAACGCTTTGTTACAAAGATCATTCATGCACAGTCAAATGAAGGAATAATAGATGCTGCTGCTGTGCTTCATTTTGCTACATGTATTATGAGAGATGGTTATGCACATGTGGTACACCTCAAAACTTCTGTAATTAAACAAGCTATGTGTTGGTGTACGAAGTTTATGTGGAAGATTACAGAACACTGTACTAATTGGATAACCTCAAACAAAATCTGCTTATCAGAAGTAGATATGAAGATATCCACTTGGTATTTGTTCTGTATCAAGTAGATATGAAGATATCCACTTGGTATTTGTTCTGTATCAAAACTTTTTTTTTTTCCTCTGGAGAATATGTGATTTTATGTTTCATTTTCATGTTTGGTTACACAGTAAAATTGTTGATCAATTCTCAAACAGACTCAAAGGACTATGTTTTTACAATATTTTTTTCCAATCATAATTTAAGATAACAAACATCAGATTTTTATTACCATGCTTCAAACTTACCCTTTTGAAAATCATTATATCTGTGTGTTATATGGCCTTTCCTCATTGACTGTGTACAAGGTGCTTTTTATCTAAAGATGTTATTGTTAAAATGTTTGATTGCCAAATGCATTACTTTCTAGAAGAGGGAGATATTAATAATGTCTTTCCTTCTACACAGACAAGAGACAGGACACCCTCAGCTTCCAGAAGGACTCTGCCTTTGTGAACTTTGACCCCTCAGACCGAGCGGTGCTGACCGCAGACTTCCACCTGGGCTTCCGCACATTCCAGACCGACGCCCTTCTCTTCTACGCCCACGACCAGTTCGGCAACTTCATCCAACTGGACCTGAAGGAGTCTGACCAGGTCGTCATGACTTTCAACGATGGCAGGGAGATGAAGGAACTCATGACGGCAATTAATGGTGAGCAATTTCTTGGCCAAAAGGAAGAGACAAAAAATGGTAGGAAAAGAAAGGAAAAAGAGAGAGGCAAAAGACAAAGTGTACTGTACGAGCTGAAATTTTCATGTACAGATATTTTCTTGAATTTATACTTTGTAAGAGAAATACATTTGGCAGCTTTAGCAGCATTTGTGTATGCATTAGGAGATTTGATGTAACATTCTTTTCGGTTCTAGGAATGGTTTTCAATACTTCTTTTTCTTTGGAACATATCTCTGTGTCTTTATATACTTTTATTGGAGAAACAGTAAAACACGGAGATGAATTAATTTCAAGTAATAGATTAAAATATACTGAACCTATGCGGTAATGTATCTTTGATATTCAATCTGTAACAATGATTTGACTCAATTTGCCTAACAACTCTCGTCATTAACAGGAACAGCTTTGAATTCTGGATCTTGGGTTGATATTTCTGTCATCCGTGCTGACGGTGGCATCACACTGGTTGTGAACACAGACCACAGCAGTACCTACCCCACGAATGTGACCCTCCTAACGGCATCTGACGGCCGACCGTTCACTGGTGTGGCAGGTATGGGACATTTAATGAAGAACAAAATGATGATGATTTCGAGATGACGGGGAGACAGGAATGGTGGTGATAATAGATGATGATGGAAGATGATGATGAAGATGATGATGAGAATGGTGGTATTAGTGATGGATGATGTGAGTGGCGAGAGTAATGATGAGGATGATAATGGGAATGATGAGAGTAATGATGATAAAGATATTTTTGTCAAAAATGTTGGGGTAATATTCTTTGTGGTGATTGCAGTGAAGAAGTGATTATAGTCATTTTGATTACTTCCTGTTGATGGTAAAGATGATGGTGATGATGATGATGGTGAAGGTAATGATGATGATGATGATGATGATGATGATGATGAACGGAAAGTGAGAAAAACAAATTTTCAAAATAGAGGTTGGGATGCAAATGATGAAAAAATATCTTTGGTAATGTTGCAGCAGTTTATTTATCTGGTTAGGCATGGCTGATGTGCGAGAAAAAATTTGTTTTGAAGAGTGTTATTGTTATAATAATATCACCATGTGCGCAGAAAGTGACCAGACTTGTACGTGGAGGTTTTTATCTGCTGATGATAGGTTTGTTATAAAGAATTTGAGATACAATGTAGGTAATCCATCAAATCAAACACATTTAATTCTTCTCATCCAGATCTCCTAATGTAAATGAGAATAACAAGATCATAGGTGGAGCTCTTTTATGCTAGCAATGTAGATCAGAGCATCAGGCATCTGTTGAAGGAGACAGGGAGATCATTTTTGTCAGTTGGACGGTTTCAGGAAACGGAAGATATGTATGAAATAGATATCTGAGTTTTATTTCACATTGCTGGATACAATGTATTCTTTGATCTCAATGTGTTTCAATGAAATATTGTAATGTGACAATTACTGTAGCAGAGATTACTGTTATTGAATTGTATATTTGTATTTGACTAGTGTGTGAAATGTTCGCAAGTTTAGATTCTTTAAAATCATGAAATTTTGCAGTGACTCCTGAAGTTATTTGTCCCTTTCCTCGTGTGATTCAAATCAGTTTTAGTTTTTATGAATTGCAGTGAATGTGGATATGTTTGCAAATTTTACATATAAATCAAGAGAGATTTTCAGCTGGTTAAGTACTTTTCAGAGAGAAAATTATTTTTTGTCATCATAGAATGAGTTCTGCCGGTAGGAACCAGTTGACATTTTGGTTGATTTAAATCCATGTTGGTTACCGATTGACTGCTAACAAAATGAATGAGAAATCACCATCTGATAGCAACTGTGGTGATCAATACAAGTTGTGCTGATACTAAAAGCAGAACAGCTTTGCAGGAATGATCGCCAATTTCTTTGTCTGAAGCAAATCTCTTGGCTCTGTTTTTCCTTCTGGGTGCACTTTAGCCCCGCTGAACGAATCCAAACCAGGAAATCTTGAGCTTGAAGCATTAAAAGAGCTCAAGTTTGTGCGTAAGTGCCAGTCTATCCAGTCCCTCTTTGTATACCCATACGCATGACAATAGAATCAATATTCAAGACCAACAGGCACAAATACAGTTTTGAAATTTGATTCCTGAACCCTTAAAGACCACCAATATGTGGCCCATTTATCAGGATGGCCCCTTGATCATGTTCAGAGCAAGAACCTCCCTGTAGTTGTTATCAGTATTTTGGATTTAACCCTTTATTTTGCCTTGAGTTTTCTAATATGCAGATGGTTTTTGTCATGTGTGTATGTGTTGGTGTGTGAATGGTTTGTGACTGTTGTACAGTGTAGTCCGTTTATGTTGAATGGTATAGAATCCCACCTTAGTATGTTGTAGTGAATGTATAGCACGTCCTTTTCTTTACCTTTCAGTTGTGTGGAAGGTAGAGATTGATAAATCATTTACAGAAAACACTTTTTTTCTTATTGTTTTCAGTGTAAGATACAAGGAGGCCTGTTATATTATTTTGTAACATGAATATATTATTTTGTAACATTAAAATTTGTCGTCAAACCCTACCTAATCCATAATTTATATGTCTGATATTTATGTTTGTCTTGTGACTGTTTTAAGTGACCATACCCTATATGTTGTTTGTGTTTGTGTTTTGTTAGTTATTGTTATGAACTGTAAATATTGTCATTGTTCTGAGCTGTAAATATTGTCATTGTTCAGTGGATAAAATTTTGCCAGCAGTAAAGACAAAACTAAGAAAAACTTATTTGGATCTCTTACGAATGCTGATATAGTTATTATACCTTGTACTATTTTTACATAAAGATAGAGACAATAATCATGTTCTCAAAGGCTTAAAGTGTGAATAAAAATGTTATCTCATAAATATATTCAAGACTCTAGTTTGTAGGCTCTATATCTTCACAGAAGAGCAACAGTCACTTGATATTACATTCAGAACTTATGGGCAAAATATAGCAGAAATGGTAATTGAGTATCAAAGAAAACATAGGTATATTGATGTATCCACCTGCCATGTATTCAAAGCAACAAACCTGGAATGTCTAAGCAGATATGTAATATAAGACATGTAGAGGAGTGAGGCAATTTTTTTTAATGAAAGCAGAAAGATGTGGTTTAGCCTCAAATAGCATTGTGCTTAGTGACATTTGGCAATGTGAAGGCAGTAGCTCTTAAAATACTTTTGAATATGTTGTGATATATGTTATTTGTGCCGCAAGAGTCGACGATTTGAAAGTTTAAAAGCAGAATATACTATGTAGAGACTGCTTCACAATCGTCGCATTGAATACGATAAACACGGCTTTTTATTGACTGTACGTAAAAGTTTAAACAGAGCACATTTTAGGTAATGATATTGCAGATATTGATATATATTTAAACAAGCCCTGTGATTTATAATTATTCCTTGAGGGGAGAATAGCTGAAAGAAAATTACCACTTTCATAGGATCGACACAGAAATCACTGTTTTACTTCTATATAGTATTCACACATAGTCTCAGGAGTTTGTATTTTTCCAATATTAGTAACATATCCAAAAGGAAATTCATGAAAACTGTGAAAAATGGGTGAAATGTGTTCGTCTGAATAAAAATAAACTGATATAGTCAGATATGTTACCATAATATAATTTTGCTCGGTGAAATATTCTGCCAAATACTACATGTATGAAAATTTTTCATTCTGTGCTGTTGGTGAGAGTATGCAGTCATGTTGAAAACGAGGTGTTAGTAGTCTCTTTAAACATTGTTACATTAGGCAACATTACCACGAACGTTGGGGTGACCAGTTAAAATCTTTATCGTATCTACAGCAACTGTACGACCCGTGTTGCCGTTTGATGGGCCATCCGAGTCGTTCGTCAAGGTCTACGTGGGAGGTGTGCCAGAGGGAACAACCACAGTGCCCACACTCCAGGGGTGCATCAGGGGGCTGGTGGTTGATGGACAGGGTTGGAACCTGCAGGAGAAAGCCGAACCAGAAGCAGGTGAGCGCAGGGGTGTATCCAGGATTTTTTCTGGGGGGGTCGTAATCACAATTTTTGGACCTTTACCTTTGCGAGGGAGCGGAGCGACCGAGCGGGGGAAGGGTGTGGGAAGGGGTGTCCCCCCCGCCACCTTGACGGTAGGGAGTTTTTGAATTTATATCTTAAAATGGGGCCATTTGGTGCATACAAAAGTGACTTTTTTTCCTGTTGTATAGATCTATAGGGTAAAAATCCCTCGAAAAACAAAAATGTCTTTTACAAAAAGTGGACCTTTTTAAAATTTGGGGGGGGGGTCGTACGACCCTCCCGACCCCCCCTTGCATACACCCATGGAGCGGGTGGCACTTAAACCCATTGAGGATAGGCTGATACTGCCACAACACATATTTTTTTATAGACGCCTGCCCGACTATACTTGGGACTCGTCCTCAAAGGGTTAATAGTGGGAAGCCAGTGTCTCAGAGGATGTGTAGAGTTCACTCTGCTATCTCAGCTGGACCCTTGAATTAAAGGCATATCAACTCTTCCAATCCCATCCCAAACATGCTCTAGTATGTGTAATGTAAACAAGATTTCAGGGTGATGGGTCTGAGAAAGGGTAAAAAAAAAGAATAAAACCCAAATGAATATGTGGATTTGTAGAGAATGAAGCAATACTATATGTAGTGTAACACATCAATGAAGTTTGAGGAAAATCAGACAATCCGTTCAAGAGTAATAAATCATATAAGTTCTTTTGCTGTCATCACAGGATGAGAAGACTACAACAGTACGTGATGTCATCTTTGGTCATATGTTAGCAACAATTTGCAAAGTATTTAGACTTTGCTTTTCTTGTCTTAACTATAGAATATAGTATAAATACACACTAACATTCATACATAAATACACAAATGCATACATACATATACACCTACATGCTTACATACATACATACATACATACATACATACATACATACATACACTCTACATACATATACAAACACTGGTTTATAAATTCATGCTGTTCATAGTTACCATCCTTGTGAGTAATGATTGCCCCATGTGTCTTGACTTTCAGGTATTTCTACCACATGTGTGGACAACTGCCTCCCACGCAACCCCTGCCAAAACGGAGGCACCTGTATGGAGATGTGGGACCACTTCAAGTGCAACTGCTCATCTACCTCATACACTGGAAGCACGTGCACCGAGGGTACGTAGGGCAGGGACGGAGTGAGGGGAGGACAAGGTGGATGAGTACACAGAGTGGAGGGAGTGAATTGAGTGACTGAGGGAAGAATTGAAAGATGGAAGGAGACAGACACATATAGAGATAGATAGATAGATAGATAGATAGATAGATAGATAGATAGATAGATAGATAGATAGATAGATGAATAGATATAGATCGATAGATAGATAGATAAATAGATAGATATAGATAGATAGATAATACATAGACAGACAGATAGATAGACAATAGATATATAGATAGTAGAAAGATAGATTGATAGATAGATAGATACATAGATGGATAGATAGATAATAGATAAATAAATAGATAATAGATAGATAATAGATAGATAATAGATAGATAGATAGATAATAGATAATAGATAGATAGATAGATAGATAGATAGACAGATAATAGATAGATAGATAATAGATAGATAGATAGATAGATAGATAGATAGATAGATAGATAGATAGATAATAGATAGATAGATAATAGATAGATAGATAATAGATAGATAGATAGATAGATAGATAGATAGATAGATAATAGATAGATAAAAAGATATAGATAGATAGTGAAAGAGAGTGAGATGGATGAAAATCGAATCATGTAGACATGATTATTTACTTGATGGAAAGAGAATGATAAAGCTCAAAGGCAGATTGATGTTTTATGTGTACCTGTGGACTAACTTGCATTTAAACAATCATAATCCAATAAGTCATATGCAAGTTAAATTCAAGTAAATTATTCCTATGCAAATTAAACTCGAATGAATTATTCATATTAGAACAAAATGAGTTATTCATGTGGAGCCTTGATAAGTTGCTAATTTGAAAGCACATTTAAGTGAGCAATAAATTAAGGCGATTTTAAAAGGGCATGAATTTCAAGTGGAAAACCAAATCAAGTGCTCTTTGATGTGATTATTAGGTCAAATTAGGCCGCTGAAGTGAAAATGATTATTGCTTCACCATATGTGCATCACAGGTGTAATATCCATATCCATATCCATACTTAAATCTGTCAATAAAGTATATTTCTGTGATGTTATCCACATTAATTCTTGCAGATATTGGAGCTACATTCAATGCAGGAAGCCTCCTACTCTACCCCTTATTTTCACCAAGTGATCAAGCCAACGATATCCTGGAAAATGATGAACTACGCTTTGGATTCAGCACCACAGCCTCCTCAGGAACACTTTTCTACGTTCGTAACGACTTCGCCAATTCAGACCAGCAGAATTACATCAGTGTCAGTCTGGTGACAGGGCATCTTAAATTTGTCTTCAACTTTGGAGCTGAAAAGGGTGAGTATTTCACACTCACCTCTTCATCATCATTCTTACCCGAATAAAAAAATTATTTCTTCCAGTGTGACTCTCCGCTCCTATGTTCGCACGCTCGACTTGGTCGATTGCGTGCCATGTTCGAATACACAACCCCTCCCAGGCCAATCCATCAATTGCCACATGCACCAGTACAATGAAAGCTTAACTCTCAATTCCATTCCTGTCACATGTAGCTTGCATTATATGTGGTGATTGAATATCAAGGGGTGTCTCCTATTGAATTAATTTGCAAGTTTATTGTAAGGTTTTGTTACTTTCTTTTGGTACAAGATTCTTGCATTCTCGAAGACTGTAGGCAGGAGTCCCCAGGTGCCTCTTTTAGACTGTGGATTAAGCAGTAGTCTTCATCAAGCCCTCCTTGTTTTATCTTTTATCTAAGTCAGTAGGATTCTTTACACAGTCATGCTCTTATGAAAGTACTGCGGACTTCATACTTACATGTACCCTCCTTGATTACTGCAGGAAAATCAGAATTACATCTACTCTAACAAGCCAACAGAAAATGGACTTGTGACCTTCCTATTATGTTTGTGTAATTTCTGTTTTTCTTGCTAGATGAAATGATTTGATTACCAAAAAGGTGAATTATAGGAAGCTGGAAATTGCAGTGTTTCTTTTGGTATCTTGAAAGCATAGCATACTTGGTCTTAGTGTATCTTTTTAGGTGGCCCATTGCAGTATTTAGGTTGTGTTGGTGAGTAATTCATTTCAATGGGGGATATAAGTGTGTTTGTGCAGTGGTAGTGATAAGAATTATTGTGTGTTTTTGTCCAATGTCCAGTTGAATTACAAAAGAGTGGCCCCTTCAATGATGGATTCCGTCACATTGTGGTCATGAAGAGATTCGGACGAGTCATCTTGGTTGATGTAAGTTTGCAGCATATGTTTCATATATTGTTGACTTGCATGCTTATTCTAAGTCATTTGTGTGTTCTGAGTTATGCAAACTTTGATTCCTCGCCTTTTGCATTGTCAAAGTATTTGTTAGAATGTACTCCTACTCCTTAAGCAAGTGCAGGAACAATTAAGTGTCTTGAAATCTTGATGTTTGTAAGGGTCATAGATGTTGTTTTGGAGTGGATACTGTATGTAGAGAATACAATCTTAATCTATAAGACAAGCATGTAAAAACATTCAGTGGTATAGCATCACCTGAAACAATACTGAATTCTCAAAAGTAAGTTTTGTTGATAATGTAACCCTCTGTCTTTGCACTTGATTTTTTGTAAAGGAGTGGATTGTGTCATACACTTTTTTTCAGTCATCAAGTAACAGACATTTCTTTTATTATTTCTGTGTGCACAAATACTTTTTAAGTCAATATACAATAAGCTCTTTTGCTTTTCTTAATTTTTGTTTAGATTTAGTTTTGGTTGTTTTTTTTACAAAAAAAAAATCTTGTCCATCAGCGTCATCTCTTTTGATTTTTGTTTAGGTTGACAATCAAGGAGATGACTACAAATCTCTGCTCGCAGCTCCGCGACACTTTGCTGGAAGAGCAGCCATTGTCGTGGGAGGAGTTGAGCACAACATGACAATGTTCACTGAGGGTGGTTACAAGGGCTGCATTACCAGTAAGTACTTTGCTGTCACAATATGATATCACAACTTCTGTTATCACCATCATCAGGGAGATTTAGATGTTCAGAGAAAAAAAAAATTGTTCTTCCCATGTGCAAAATTGCTTATCAAAGTTGATTTATGTAATAATTGCTGAGTTTGCACAACACATTCTGGGCTATTTTTGCATCTGCTCAATTCACGATGCAGAGAGCTATTTGATGCAATGATCCTATCGGGGCGCCATTATACTTTTGATAGGTTGCATCCTGGCGTAATCTAAAGCTACTGTGCAACACGACGCGTGGAGAGACGAGAATGGCCAACACACGGCACGCCTGCATCACAAATATAAGCTCCCTATTATCACCACCATGAGAACTGCTCCTACTTATTTCTAGAAAGGATATAGGATGAAATGAAACTCATCTCGGAATAATGTTGCCTTAAAGGGACTGTACAGTACTGGTTGAGGTAGGGATTCATGTTTTGAACATTCCTAAGTGAGATAATGAAAAGCTTCTTGTGAAATATGAAAGAGCATGTAATTTTAAGAAGGATTCAACGTTTATTTGATGAAAATTGGTTTTCAGATGGCTGAGATATCAAAAAAAGTGCTAATAATAAAAGGCGACATGCCCCAACTTTATTAGTATCTCTTTGTTTCACCTTGTTTTTGGATATCTCAGCCATTTCAAAACCGATTTTCATCAAATAAACTTTTGATACCCCTTAGAACTGCATGCTCTTTGACATCCCATAGAGTGGTTTTTGAATATCTCACAAAACGTTGAAAGCTAAATCTTCACCTCGACCAGAACTGTACACACCCTTTAAATACTTTGATTTTCAGTTAATAATTAAGAGTGATTTCCTACTTGCAGGCCTTTTGTAATCTCTGCAATTCTGGTAGTTTCTGTATGTCGTTTTTTTTTTCATTATGATGTCATGATCTGTAGCAGCCTTCTCATCCAGGGATGGCTGCACAGGAACTTTAAAGGACAAGTTCACATTCATAGACATGTGGGTTGAGTGAATGCAGCATTATTAGTAAAGCACATCACTGAGAGTTTGAGGAAAATTGGACAATCCGTTCAAAAGTTATGAATTTTGGAAGTTTCTGCTCAGTCACGGCTGGATGAGAAGACTACTATAGCTTGTGATGTCACACGAGTACGACAATATAAAGAAAGTATAAAGAAAACTCAACATATTTTCACTTTTCTCGCATAACAAAAGAACACTCGACTTCTCTCTTTCAGAAGGCAAGGGGAATAATATTTCCCTTAACATATGTCAGTAACGAGTCAAAGAAATGTGCACTTTATAAAAAAAAAAAAGTTTTGTGAAATTCTCTTTTTATTTTCCTTATACCGTTGTACACATGTGACATCATACACTGTAGTAGTCTCCTCATTTAGCAGTGATTGCGCAGATGCTTTAAAAATTCATAACTTCTGAATGGATTGTCGGATTTTCCCCAAACTTTCACTGATGTGTTCTACTAATATTGCTGCATTCACTCAATCCACATCTGCCAATCCACAAATAGAAAAAGCAATTGAATATGAGGTCGTCTCGATAGCAAGCTTTTGTGAATCTTGTCTTCTTTGCTTTCATTATGGATTTCTGTCTTTAAAATGAAAGTGGGAGTTCTGGTGTCTTCAATTTTTTTTTCCAACCTGATAATGTGCAATGGAAAGGAGGTGGATGGGACACACCTTTGAGATATTAATAACTGTTCGATTAGGGCTCAATTTTAAGTTGTTTAGAAAAATTATACCAAATGTTTTCCATCAGATTTCTGGAAAGCAACTCATTACTTCACCAGTGCTCAGCACCAACAAAATCATTACTCCAGAGGTATTTGCCAATTTTTCAGGTCTGTACTACAACCGCATGACTCCACTGGACCTGGACATCAGCGGTCTGGGGATGACCCGATCAGGATGTGCGGCATTTGAGCCTACAACCACTACCGCTGCCATGACAACCGAGATGCCTTCAAATCCATTGTTCCAGAAGGTACACTCAAAGGAGAATTGATGTTTGCATGCAAGTTCTATGACCAATGCTCCTGTGACAGTGATCTTTTCATGAGCTGTGCTTATTACAATGTTGTATATCTGTTTGATTACAAATAATTTTGTTTACTTTTATTTACCAAGTTAGTTGGATGGCTTATTGACAAACCAAATTGTCATTAAATCATGTACATGATATGCTATCTTTATATTACACTTGTACTGCATGGTAAGGTGTTTGAATTTCTGCAGCACCTCAAATGATGATTATGCATACTAAAGTGGTTATACATTTTCTTGCCATTGGAAAATTTTCTAAATGGCTCTGTGCAATAAGCACACAACTTGTCTTAATATGCATTTGACCATGTACATGTTGCTTGGTTCAGACATCAATAAGTGTGTATTTTCTTGTGGTTGTAGAAATAATGTTTGTTGCACATATAGGTTGGGTTAAATTTACAGTTTATGAGGTTCATTTCACTGTTTTGCTGCTCTGAGAATTTGATTGGTCGGTTTTTGACTAGACGTCCCCTCTCCTTTCAGCCAATGACGATGCCTCCTTGGAATGTCCAGCCAGCAGAATGGCAGGAGGTGCCAGAGGAGCTGTCAGATAAGCAAGAGCGGGATCCGCTACTCATGGGCAGTGAGTATCGTACACATCTGTTTCCGAGTCCTTTCAAGATGGAACTTGTGAAAACGATTGATGTTCTGTGAATTTACTATGGTTTTATAATGACAGGTTACAAACTTCATAATGATTTCTGCATTACCATGAAAATAGAAATGTTGGCAGCAGGGAAACTTTTGTGCCTTTCGCTTGCCGTGCATCTAGCGTGAAAATTAAACGTGTGTATTTTTGTTTGCTATATGTAATTCCATCTGCTTTATTCTTTTGACTCCACAAAATTTGGAAGACTCGAAGTTCACAGTACCATTCCAAGCATGAAAAATTACTCATGTGAAAATTTCCACTTTTAATTTTTTTTAGCGAATACACCACGCAAACACAACCACAAACACCAATATATATATATATATGTATTTTTTTTTTTGTGTGTGTGTTATATTCATTGCCGTCTGTCTGAACTCGGAAAGTAATAATGGATTAGCCTAAAAAATGTTCTTGCCATAGTGCAATATCAACCACACACATCCTATATCAAACCATAGTAATGCTAAGCATTCTATTAATTATCCATTACTGCATAGACTGTTGGCAAAGAGAGGCATTTTGCATAAAGTCTTTCGTAAGGACTCAGTTGTCATGGCTGGTCTTGAACCCTAGATCTTTGTGAAAGTGCAACCCACTCAAACCACTGTACTATGTCTCCTATACGTGATTAAGATATTTTTTTTTTTTCTAATGATTTGCCTGTTAGCGCACAGATATGAGATTGCCGTTTGATACAAAACATAGCCTGCATGGATCCAACAAGAAGTGGGTGAATGTTATGGTGTGTCGACAAAATCAAGTCAGCTTCTTTAATTACTTTTATTCATGGTTGGTGATGGTCCATTGCAAGAATACTTTCCAATTCGCTACCCTGCAAAATAACTTTCATTCTGCACTTGCACACCCAGTCATCATCGCTGTCTTCGTTGTGGCATTCCTCATCCTCATCATTTGCATCGTTGCCACGGCGATGAGCATCAAGAGTAGTAACAACCAACAGCAGCGGGCTGCTGCCGGTGACAAGGATGGGGAACCCAAGGAAGTGGATGTCTTACTAGAAGACGGAAGGGGTGAGTGATGTCTGCCTCCCTCTTACTTCTTTTGTCCGCCATTTTTTTTTTTTCATGCCTGGTCAGGGAAAAAGGGATTAAAGAAGGATTTCTCTTATTTCAACTCTTTATGTGCCATAGTGTGAACTTCCTGTGAGCCACATCAGTCTGCGATTGCAACGTATGTATGCGTTAGGAAAACAATCCCTTCTTCCAATTGCTGTAACTTAGATTTTTATACTGGACTTGTGATGAGTAAAATTGTAGAGAAAATGCCAAGCGTTGCTTTGATGTGAATTTCATGCCAAATATATGATTGTTTGTCTTTCAAATGACTATTAGCTGCATTATTGTCCAGGCATGGCTTTTTAACCCAAAACAGTGTCAGAAACTTAGAATTTACTCACCAATCAAATATCAATTTCAAACTCACTTACCGCATAATGAAAGCTACATGTGACAGGAATGAATTCGTCAGTGAACTTTTTGTTGTACTTGGGTACTGGGCTATTTATCTATCAGCCTTGGTGGGGTTGTGCGTTTGAGCAAAATATGCGAACTTCGCACACTTTCATCTGAGTCAGGCGTGTGAACATGGCACGTAAAGAGTTTAAAAATCAGAGTGCTAGAATTGTATAATTTTCTGATTTTATTCATGAAGATGCAGTGCATCATGACTGTAGCGTGATGTCTCCTCACAACAAGTGAAAGTCTAAAAATGTGTGTTACGTAACAGTTTATTTGTGTCACCATCAATTACTTTATTGGACTCCCAAGCCTTTTTTTCTATATTAAAAAGACAGTTTCCGATAAATTGCATTTTTTTCATTAATTTACACTTCTGGACATTTCAGAGGACTGTACCAGGTTTTGAAATTAACAGAGATGTTGAAATACCTACAGTTCTATTGTGAATTCTGTCATGTTTCAGGAAGCTAACTGTGACAATAAATGCTGAATTAAATCACTGAATTATTTTCAATGGAATGCAAAAGTGACAGAACTGGTCAAAGAGACTCTAGCTAGATTGTCACGTGGTATTTTACTCTCAGACAAATGTGCTACCCAATGGTGACCAAACACCTAAAACATGGACCCCAAATGGGTATTACATTTACATCAAATTTGCACCCTGAATGGTGTCACCAGGGGCATCACATACCCTGAACCCCTTTTAGAAAGTTTATATCAGGAAGTTCAATGTCCTAAATTTCATCATGGATGAATAACTATTTCTAGATGGAATATAACAGCAAAGTAATACTTTCCTGAAATAAGTAACTCAGTAAATATGCAGATGTCAGAATTATTTCTATCTACATTTTCTACAACTGTCCCAAAATGATACTGATGTCAGAATTATTTATTATCTACATTTACTACAACTGTCTCAAAATTATGCTGTGCATGAATGTTCAACTTGCTGGAATAATTTGACAACATTGCAGGACAAGCCAAAGAGCACTTTAATGAAACTGCCTTTCTCTGTTGCTATCAGTGTGCATGTGCTTGTTTTACTAGCTCTGCCTTCATTTTGTCCTACCTGCAATTCCTGGGTGTCCCTAATGCCTCTCTCTCTTTCTCTCTCAGGGGGTAGCTCAGGGCGGAGCTCTTCGGGGGTGCACCCCTCCCCCGGCAAGCGAGCTCCCTCAGCCGAGGTATATTGATGAGTACGGGACCACAATCTTCTGGTATTCCATGTCTTGGCATGTCAGTGTTTTTTCAATCTTGTTTGAAAAGTTGTGAATCTGCCCTATCCCATCTCCACCTCCAGGGGCGCCCCTTATCTTTGCTCTTCTGCTGCAGTGCTGTGAATCTGTTTCGTTTCTCCCTCGACAAAGATTTGATTGACACTTTAATATCTGAAATAAAGGCTGTCTGCTCATTTGAGCTAAGACCAGCTGTCATTTCAAGTGTCATTCTTCTGTTCTTACTGATGCAATTTCTTAGCAAAAGACAGCAAACTTAATTTTCACTTACTGCTAGAAAATGAATGTGAAAAAAATCTTGCAAATGGCTGCAAATCTTACAAGACTCTGACAGAAACAGTCATAGGTGGTTACTATAATGAGAAAGGAATTTATAGCCTTTAATTTTCACCAATCCTTTTGGCTTAATTAGGACAAAATTGTATAAAAATATTGTACTGTTATGGAAAAAAGGGTCGAAACAATAAAAAAAAGTTTAATGTTTTTGCTGAAACAGCATGCAGAAAATATTTTGTTACACCATAAGATTGAGGTAAAAGATTACATTCAAAGTACCCCAATAAATGATGACAGTTTTGTCAAACCAAGAACACACTGTGATTAAAACCCAACCAACTGATCATCAAGCTATATTCTAAGCAGTCCCTCACCTTTCCTTATACATCTGTGACTACTAACCTTTGCCAAAGCATGAGAATTTCAGAAGTATTTTTTTTTTGTGTGTGTGCATCTTTCCTTGTTGCTGTGTGTCATAGATCTGAGTATAGATTAGACTTGTCTTCTCCTCAGGCATAAAGAAGTAGATTGGAGTACTTCTGCGAAAGTGCAAGCTAGTTAGTTGATGTTTGTGAATTTGCAAGCCTCTTAGTTAAAAGGGACCCCTCCCTCCACTTCATGGTTAAAATTGATTTTGCTTTTGAATATGAAACCTTTTCTACATGAAACCATCACTGTTGGATAGTACTTTCTGAAAATGAAGGGTCTATGCCAAAAACAGCATACCAAGTGAAATTGAAATGCATCATGGGAAACCACAAACATCCTGCCATCATTTGAATTGTTTTTAGTTTTCCGAAGCTACAAGTGAATGTTTGGTTGGGTAACTTGTAAAACATTGTAATAGCATGCATATGCAGAATTTTTGTAAGAAAAAAAAATTATTCATAAGCTTATCTAATCATTGTAATAACATGACAACTAACAGCATGCAAAGCTGTTCAGAGAATGCAGTCATAGTTTAAATATATTCAAATATTTTAATGTTTTTAATCTCTTCACTATCTTCTGCATTTCCTGTTCTTACTTGCATGTGCAATATAATCTGTAAATTCCGTCTGTCTGTCTAGCTTTCATCTTATCTATTCATCTATCTGTCTATCTATCTTTTCATCTATCTGTCTATCTTTTCATCTATATGTCCATCTATGAATCTTTTTTTTTATCTATTCATCTTTCTGCCCATCTATCTTTCTATCTAAGCTTCTATCTGTCTGTCTATCTATCTATCTATCTATCTATCTATCTATCTATCTATCTATCAATATATGAAGAGTTTGTTTGCAAAAACCGATAAGTCCATTTTTGAAGATTTTGAAGTACGGTCTCTGTCATAAAGTACAAAATAATACCTTTTAAATGATATATTGGTCTCTACATATGAAGGTATATTTTTGAAGTTATGGTCAAAAGAAGCAAAAATTTTCTTATTGTTCTCTTTATTTTTCTTGACCTTTAATCGCAAATATCTCCGTTTGGCAAATATGGACTTATCGGTTTTTGCAAACAAACTCTTCATATCTATCTGTCTATCTATCTATCTATCTGTCCATCTATCTATCTATCTACTACAGTATCTGTCTATCTGTCTGTCTGTCCATCTATCTATCTATCTACTACAGTATCTGTCTATCTGTCTGTCTGTCCATCTATCTATTTATCTATCTATTTTTTCTATCTATCTATCTATCTATCTATCTATCTATCTGTCCATCTATCTATCTATCTACTACAGTATCTGTCTATCTGTCTGTCTGTCCATCTATCTATTTATCTATCTGTTTATCTATCTATTTTTTCTATCTATCTATCTATCTATCTATCTATCTATCTATCTATCTATCTATCTATCTATCTTTGTGTCACATCTGTCCCTCTGTCTACCTATCTCCCAGTCTGTCCTTTCATCTTTCCAACTATTATCTGCTTGCCCAATTTCCCTGCCATCTATCAACTGTTTTTTTCACTGCAATTTTCCTAATTTTGTCTACTAGTCTATCTGTCTGTACATCAAAAAAATCTACCTAACTCTCATTCTGTCTACCTCTATCTCTTGGTCTCGCTATCCCTCTCAAGACCTATCTGTCTGTCTCTTTATCTGTATGTATGTATGTATGTATGTATGGCTGAGCAACATTTCTGTATTTCTGTAGAAGCTAATTGGTCTCTGTGCATCTCCACACACCCTTTCCCACAGATCAGCGTTAGAGAGCTAGAATGGGATCCACAGATAGAGAAAAATATGCGCCCGCCTGAACTGGAGTGGGACAACACCTCCTACACCAGCCCTGATACACCCATTGAAGTCACACCCCTTGGATCTACATCCCTTGGAGCTACACCCCTTGGAACCACGCCCGAAGGGCCCTCACTAGTCCCCTCGGTGGCCCCCTCTCCAGCACCCAGCACACCCCACACCCCAATCAGGGCCAGCCCCTCCCCAACTCTCCTGCAGCTTGCTGCCAATCACAACCCACAGCTAGTTGATGCACCTTTCATAGATGACTACCCCCCTTACGGCTCTGGCATAACTCACCCCTTCCACATAAAGGATACACCAGTATAGTCTTGTTACCCCACTCACAAGCGCCATGAATACCCCCAGGGAAGGATTTCATGCCCCTTCTACCATTTTGCTATGCAGGCATCAATGTTCTTACCTGTAGCCAGAGAATTTCACCAAAAATACTCAAGTTGCTAGTCCATTCCTTCCAAATGTGATATTGATAAAAGCCTTAGATATACCAAGGTAATGCCATTGTACACTTCTTTGTGTATATAAAGCAAATAAATGAGAGGTATAAAATGTTGAGAATATGAGGCATAACAGTCATTACCGATTTGTGCAGGAGCTAATTTCATTAGAGCTTAATTTACCCCCTCCCCCTCCCCCCCCCCCCCAAAAAAAAAAAAAAAAATGCCATGCTTGTGATCATGCTCTAATGATTTTTAAATGAAATGCTCACGTTAGAAAAAAAAAAGAGAACAGCAGTAGGAAATAATATTTCTTATGTGGACAATTATCAGGGACATGAGTTGTGAATTGTTTGGAGCATTTGAATGGTTGCTACACTTTGCTTGGATGAAGCAGAATGCTTTCTGTTTTATCGTAGCCTCATGGGAAGCATTCTGAAAAAAACTCCACAAAATGATGTTTTTTCTTGAAGCGAATGAAACATGTGACCTATTTTTCCATCAAATTATCAGTATTAATTTGTACGCTGATAGTGTAGAAATTTTTGTACAGGATATTACCAACTCTTCCATACTTGTGACAATGTGCATAGAGATGATATATCTTTGTACTTCTTCAATTCCATTTATAGTCAGAAGACATGGTGTGCTGTCTGCGTTCACATGTGTTGTAATCTTCCCTATTTCTGAGAAGCTACTAAACTCCCTCCTTCTTATTTTGTCAAAGAAATTTTCTTCTTTGCTTAATTCACCTGTCAAAATGGTTAATATCTACCCAATCTTGTGTCCTGTAATAAAGTTTTTAATTTGCTCTGAATACATTTATTGATGAATTTGACTTGCGGCAGTGAAATCATTGATTGATTCCATCTCCAAAGATTTGATGTGTCAATCAGCATTTTGTCCTGCAAGTCATGATGAAGATCGTGATGAGGTGTAAATTAGTTTGAAAAAGACGAGTGCAATGAAAATAATTTAATGGCGATTTGGAATGGGACACGTGTTATTTGGAAAGTAATGATCTATTATTGAAATAAATTTCCGTTGAAATTCTTCCAAGACAAAAATGTTTGGATATTTTTAAAAAGAAATTTGTGTAAATCTATTATAAAAGAAATTGATTCTGTTCTAGCTTCCTAGCTTTACATGCAGTGCAGTGAGTTGAGTAAATGCCATGCATTGTTGGAATTCCTTCTCTCTGTATCTGCTGAAGTTTTTATATGTATGCTCACTTTAAAAAAAAAGAAGAAGTAGAAAAAACAACAACAAAAAACAGAAATGTATCACGAATGTGATTATCCGGGGCCTTATTCGCAATTTGTTGATGTATCATACAACGAATGGAAGAGAGAATGCCTCTTTTCTTCAATATAGTATTGAATTTATATATGAAGATGTATCAATATGCATTTTTGGTGGATTTTAAAGTTCATTGTACTTTGCTTCTAGACAGCAGATGTATTCATCAACAAGTTGGAGAAAAACAGAAACAGAAATGAGCTTTTCATAGATATAATATTCAGGTAAATCTAGATTTTTTCAAAGTGCGCAACATATTCTCGTAGCGAGTGAATCTGTATTTCAAAAAATCTTTAAGAGGTCTGTAGAAAAAGTATCTTTGAATGAATACTTGATGTCAGTGGTGCGACATTTCTAAATTATCTTTGAATATGAAGTTGAATGCATCAAAACAGTGACCAAATTAAAGTTTGTAAAAATGTATGTACTGTCATAATGAGCAATAGTGAGTATGAAAATGACAGTCGTTTTTTAGTGAGGATTTTTTTTCTTGATATTATGTAGGAAAGTGCTGTTTGTCATTTAAAGCAAGCCCTGAAATATGTTAGCTATGATACTGATCTTTGACCTTTCACCTGTAGATGACCTCTCCAACTCAACACTTGTCGGGACATTGCAATCTAAGAAATCTTGCATTAGATACATTTCTGCCTTATCCTCAGTATGTACATCATTTCTCAAATGATTATTTTTGTTTTTACTCACCTTTGCATTAGTGTATGGAAGATAGCTTGCCAGTATTTGTGTATGAGTCAATGATTGTATTGTTTGCTGAGTTGCCTACGCTGTAATATCTTGATTTTTTTTCCAAAGTTTATGTTTCCCTGAAGTTAACTTGAATCATGTAAAAATATGTGTATTAATGTAAGTCAAGAATATCGGGGAGATCTCCATTAAACAGCTATTATAAGTTTGTTTGAAAGTGATTACATCAATATGAAAATTGGTAGTACACAATTTTATTTAGTGTTGGAAATCTGTTAATTTTGTGGATACAAATTTTATGCATTCTATAGAATATATTATATTATAAGTTGAGTACAATTATACTATTCTTATTGATATTTGTTGGATTTTTTCGTTTATGTATATATTAGTTCCTTCATATAGATATCATCATGCGTTGTACTTATCTTTATCAGTGCACCATCTTGCCCAAGTGTCTGCACCTGTTAAACTTTAGATGTATTGGTAGAATCAGTTCCATAGCATTATATCATCGAAATGTGATGGAATTTGTGTATACTACCATTTTTAAGCATGACACCGCACCTATCCAGTCTTGCTTATGTCTATAAGTGCATTTTCATTTGTGTGTAGTATCTGTTGAGCAACAAACAAACATACAAGCTTCTTATAAAAGCGAAAACATTTTTTTACAGCTTTCTGAGAGTTCATCTGAATTCTAACTAATCCACCTCTTCCAGGTTGCTTCCAAATTTGACTAATGAGTCCAGCTGCCAGTGTTACATTTTTTTTTTTTTGTCCAAGGCTGTCTAGATGCAGACAAATATATAGTTTTTAGAGATTTATTCAGACACGTTTTCTTTCTTTGTGGTGGAATGCTTTCACGGGTGAACGTGGAGGAAACAGTAAAAAATGCGGCAACCTCAGGATCGGTTGTGTATGCAGACTGCATTTCCGATGTAGTTGTGTGTATAATTCCTTTGGAGACGAGTCGATGTTCTTATTAGCTTAATCCGATATTATTTTTAGATGTACTGTTTGAGAGTTGATGTAAAGTGAGTTGATTGTGCAATGTAGTAGAAAATTTAATGACGCGGGATCTAACATTCCTAAACTTTTGGTAGACTTTGAAAACTTGATTGTATTCAGGAATCAATTCATCCGCGTGTATAGAATAAGAGTAAAAAGTATAACTTGAAACAGAAAAAAATACTAACAAATGGCAAAAGACAAATCTGATGTGTTCACGGATGCATACAATACCTCTGTTGGTGAGTTGAAATGAAATCAATAGCTGTACTGAACATCAATTTCACTTGTAAGATGAGTCACAGCTAACATAGAAGGTGAGAGTGAATTTGTGCTTAAAACAGACTGTCATTTTGTGAGTTTCAACTGTAAACTTTCGCCAGGACAGAAATAATTCTATTTTTTTTTTGTCTTCATAAGGGCAGGTATACAGGATTTTTTCCCCCTTTTTATTCTCGAATTTTACATCGTAGATATTATTGTGCAAAAAAGAATGTGCCAGTCCTTATAATGGTACATATTTGCAAAGCTACCATTGTTGAGAATTGTCAAGCAAGTCTTTTTATTGCACACTGAATTCAATGTTTGTTGAAGTTGACTGTCTTTCACTGCAAGATTTTTACAGTGAGTTTTACTACGCTGAAATGAGTAACTGAAGAATAAATCAGTTAGCATTGAGAGACACTGATATCTGTCTATCTCGTCTAATTTATTAAGTCACAAACGTTATCGCGTCTTTGTGTGTGTTGGATTACGGACCAGGCAATAATCATGACCACATCTCAGTGAATTAGATTCAGTTAATCTGAATTTAATTACGCCTTCAGTTAAAATGAAAAAAAAAAGCAAAAAACAAAAACACACACACACACACACACGCACGCACACACATACACACCACATACAAAATAATGCAGTATAATATGCTACTAGCAGTATAGGTATTGAAGGATCGGCATAATAACTTTAGCACGTTGTACATTATCGTAAAATACAAACTTGACAAATTAATGTAGACCTATATTATGCCGAGATAAATAAGTTGTTCACAGATGTGGTCACTTGTGGGAGCATTTATTTATTTATTTATTTTTTTTTAATTCAGGAATTGTATCATATATTGTCCCATCGTAACAAATTCCATGGCACATCAAGTGATACCTAACAAACACGAGCCAACAGAAATATTTACAAAGTCATTACTGGACGAGGGATAAGTAATATAATCATGCATTTTACATTTTCACGCCACATAAATTGAGCCGTGGATTTGGCTCATCACAGACTGATGAACTGAATGATTGAACGAGAGAAGGAAGAAAATGAAACAGAAGACGGGAACAAAGGGAAGATGTGGACCGTTTCCACTTTGAAGATTTGTACTTTCATTCACCTCTCAGTTTTTAATGACAAACGCGCATACACATACACCCACACACTCACACACACATAACGCTCACACACACACACACACACACACACTAATGTAACATTTAAAGTACATTTAAAGTTGACTCGAAGTATTACAGATTTTGGATAGGGAATATTTTATTTTTAACGTAAAATTTGAAAATATTATCAGAAGAACGTTAAAACAATCTCTATTACATGAGGTATGATCTCAGCAGACTTGATGTTTTCAACATGTTGACTCCTGTTTTCCTTTTTTTCCCTTTGATATATTAATATGCGATGATTTAATATTATCGAATTCTTGCATAAAATCGTCATTGTGATCCCTAAAAATCCTCTTCAGCTGTTTCTTCAACATTCTCCTACCCCAAATCAGATACTGATATCTGCCATGAAAAGAAACTTCCAAACAAGCATAATAATAAAAAACAACAACGAATGTTTGCTGATCATGGGTCATGCAAGATGCAGAGGTCACCTAACACTGATCATGCATGATGGCGCATTGTCTGCTTTGATGAAATTCAGTTGAACTGAATCAAAATATTAAAGTCATTTCATGGATAACATGGATATCTACCATATCTCAGAGGTCATATGGCATGTTTCTTTCCAAGATTACTCCCTACATTCATATCTGCTTTAGACTTCCGGCAACATGTGTACAGAGATTTGCATTAATGGTCAGGGTGAACATTATGACAAATGACCACGTAGTGTAAACAGAACTGCTCTGAATGATAAACTGTACATTAATGAAAGACAGGCTGACACATAAATAAATAAGTAAATAAATAAAAAATAAATAAACAAATAAATAAATGAATAAATATGTATATAGAAAAATAGTGACTGATGTAGGCAGATCCAGTTGCTTTAAATCATCTGAGGATTCATGCATGTATCCTCGTTGTAAATTATATGACGTCAATGGTGAACAAAATTAATAATCATATATGGCACTATTTTGATGATAGATTATCTCTTTGATGATTAATTATCTCAGAGGTTCTTAAAACACAACTACCAGTTCTAGTTCTCCAATCATACATTAGCATTGATGGATGCAAGTATTGTATTCACTCACTACTCGCACAATGTCAAAATGATGGCGCGTAGTCTCACTTTAAGTCGCTATTGCATTTACAATGATGTTCATACGGGCGACTATTAATGATAGATGGGTCTTATATATAACTTATATAAATATACATAATAAACTGATATAGTGTACATCTACAACTCTCGATGTTCATACGGGCGACTATTAATGATAGACGGGTCTTATATATAACTTGTATAAATATACATAATAAACTGATACAGTGTACATCTACAGCTCTCGATGGGAGATAAAGTTATGTTCTAACGGCAGCATTTATTTTCGACTCTTTCAAAAATATATACTAATATCTAAAATTCACTCAGAAAATTCCAAATGAATAATAACCATCATATAAAGACATGTATATTCTTAGCCTCTAAATCTCCGTTATATTTACCTAAGACATTTCACAGGAAGGCCCAAACAAATAACTGAAAACTAAAAGTCAACGAATCTTTCCTATCCAGATTGTAATTGACTTTAAACATCTTGGGTGTTGGCTAACGCACTTGAAATATCAGTATGCTGACACCGTTTCTACCAGTCTTTAATCTTCATAATTCAAGCTAATTAGCATGTAGACTAAAATTGGACCATTAATATAAAGCAGAAAATTAATGTCCTTACGTAATTCTATTCATTTCGCCATGTTGTAAGGAGGACTACAGGAGGTGGCAACAGTGCCCATGTCATAATATTATAAGATGAAATTACGAAAACAAAATTTTCAGTTAAAATTGAATGGTAAAAGGCTACCCTGCTCTGCTAATTTGAATTCTGCATGAAAGTTATCATGAAAAAAAAAAAGGACACAGATCTTTATGGCACCGTTGATATCTCTGCAGTTTTCTGTCCAAGAAATTATCATTATTTATTTATTTATTTATTTTTTTTACCTTGAGGAAGGTTCCGGGCCACGAGTTTTCCCCTGGAAGTAATGGCTACTATCTGCATTCCGAGTGTCAGGATGACTACATACTCTTGATTTCAAGCATGATCGGACTTAAGTGATGAATAAATATATACAATGTATGTAAAAGCAAGCAAAAAACAACAACAGACAAACAAACAGGCAGCGATGGACTAATCAAAGTCAAGGTGATGTAGTCTTGTATGAAGGCTAGCAACAAAGTTGTATACCAGTACTGGGATCAAGTAATAATAGTTGTTATTTACAGAGATATATTCAACATCTTACACTCTTTAAGTTAGACAGGCAAAAATTTGCCCGGCTCTACACCTGATTGGGGTGACCGCATACAGAGTACTTAACCCTCATTAAAGTTTAGTAAAGAGTTTGCTAACGTAATGAGAGACATAACATTCCTTCTCCAAATCATGTACACTGTAATCTGTATATCAATGTTTTTTGCTGATATTACTGATATGAATTTTGATTTAGGGGGCCTATGTATGAAATCACATAGAAGAAAATAAAAATCAAACAAAGAAATAAAGAAACAAACATAAATTACGTTGGCGAATTAAATACTTGACAAGATTAGCAACATTTCTTTGGTCGCTCCCTTCTTTCCATTTTACAGGAGGTATTCACCATTATAAACATGTGTAGGGGGGGGGGGCACAAAAGTTACTCTTCGTTTATGTTAATGAAGTAGTAGGCCTACAGCATTTAAGTTTATTATTACGATTAAAGCGGTGAACCAAACTCTCCACGGAAGATGAGTCTGACAGAAATACCATAGACGTCTCTTCTTTCATTACACAGCTACGTTTTTGCATTGTTGGCACTGTAATCTGACTTACAGTTTTCACATTGCGATAACGACAGGTCAATCTCAAATATTAAGTGTGAAGAAATTGAAATGGTTTCGCAAGAAGCCATCCCATGGGGCGAATGAGAGAGTAGTGGCTTCCGTGACTGAATCCAATTTCGTTATCTACGTGAGTCCGTCCTCGGGGATTTGAATAGGCCTATACTTATGATCTGATCGTTTCTGCGTAGATTTGAGAAATATCAATCCGTGAAAAGTCCCTTTTCTGATTGGAAATCCGCTATTTAAAAAAAAAAATGCTGCATTTAAAATCAAGAATTGCTCTATAAAAGTGTGCAACTCCTAATTGCTTGCATAGGTACACAGAGATTCGGTATTTGCAATTGTCCCTAAAATAGACTTAAGACAACGGATAACATCCTTACGTTGGTAATGATGATGATCATAGTATGAAGTTCAAATTTACAAACGGACTGTTAGGAAGGGATGAAAGTTGATACAGGTATAATCTCTGCATCGTCGAATGCGATTTCAGAGTGCAAGCACGGTTGGGCTCGCAAGCAAACTCTGCATTGTAGATTGCAATATAGAGCTTTGAATACCTATTGAAGGAGATGTCGTGTGAGAAACAGAGATAAGAAATTATATAAATAAGAACACAATGATTTTGACAATGGCTAATGATGTTGATGGTTGAAGACAGAAGGTGGCTATACTGCTCTCCTCTCTACATGCCGGCCTCAGCAAGACGGTTCGGGGACCACGGGGCTGCTTCTCGTCGAGCCTTGCAGACTCGGGGAACTCAGGCCGGCGGTGACGGTGGGACTCCGACGACCGACGGAGCCCGGTCGGCTACTGTTGCCGCTGCCCGGTCGCGTCTGACCCTGAGTCGGTGAGCAGATCGCCTGACGGTTCCGAGCCAGTCGCACAGCTTGACTCAGGTTCATCCGCATGCTTGACCTACAATGTATGGAGGAGTAACAGGATCTAAAGGCATTATTTTGAACTTTTGACTATATGTTCATTGATATTACTGATCCAAACTGTCTGGCGATATAGGCTCGACATTAGCAGAGCTCCTGTGACCCGGGGCTACCAGGGGCTACTAGAAAATTGATGCCGGGCCTCCACATTTTCAAAAGAGGAAATCGATCGAGCACTTAACATTCAAAATGGATCGTTATGTTTCCGGTTTATTCGGACCACCAACATTGCAGATTTAAAGACTTAAGTGACTCTAGAAGGCCATAAGAGAAAACAGTAAAGTATCGAGGGCTATAATTATATAGTTCAACTAATTCCGCTAACATTGCTTGTTTAACCGAGATTTCCTTAGTTTGTTTTATTGTAGTTGTTGTTTTAGGGGAATGTTAACGCTTGCTGTTGTTAGGGCACTTCACCGCAGCTAAAGCCCCATGCATTGTTTTTGCTTTGTGCCAACAAGGGAGACTTTGTGAAGGAATCCAGAGTGCATGTAATTTACATACAGGTGAACTCACCACAGTGTTGCATTGATAGCCGAGCAGTTTCCCTCGCAGATCCGCACAACACATTTGATACATTTTAATTATAACTCTGTGGCAAGCAGCTGCCGTAATGTTCATCGAATCTCCCAAAAAATTTTGTCAGGCAGTTAGTAAGAAAAAAAGGGCCAAGATTCAATCAAAGATCATACAGTTTTGGCTGAGACCTAATTTCAGGTTTCTAACATTTTTTGGTGAGAGAATGAGAAACCTCTTATGAAATATGAAAGAGCATGTAATTCTAAGAGGAATTCAACATTTATTTGATGAAAATTGGCTTTGAAATGGCTGAGATATCCAAAAAAGAGCGATTCTAATAAAGTGTGGGACCCACACTTTATTACGATGGCTTTGTTTTACTTTGTTTTTGGATGTTTCAGTCATTCCAAACCTGATTTTCATCAAATAAACTTTGAATTCCTCTTAAAATGGTATGCTCTGTACTATATCATTAATGTTTTCTTGGTATCTCGCAAAAAGTTATAAGCCCAATTCTCATCTCCACCAATACTGTACCATCCCTTTAACTATAATTTCTCATCGATGAAATTATACTGAAGTCTTCGATTAAGCATGTTAACTGTTTCAGTGGATTTATTCATGGTCTTTAATGCAAAGATATGTCAATAAAATGCATCGTACGAAAGAAAGAGAGAAAGAGAGAAATAGAGAGAGACAGAGAAAGAGACAGAGAAAGAAAGAGGGAGAGGAAGGGAAAGATGGAAACAAAAAATTGAAAGAAAATAGTTTCCTATTTCTACATTTTTAATGTCCAATTTTCATTTATTTACGAGCGTTAGGCATTATACATGCACGATTATGTGTATACCTCTAGCTCTCCCTCCCTTTCATTTGTATGTGAGGCTGGAACCACTTGCTTTGCCAGGTTGATAAAACACATAGCCATAGTGCTTGTATCTCAAATTTCCCATGCAAGTACAATGAGCCGTAGGTAAAGGGCAAAAAAAAAAAATCCCTTATTAGCAATGCAACCCAGAACTCTAACGGACATACAGTATGTCAAAAATAGCACTCATCCCACTTCCCACATGCAAGAAAGCATTTTTTTTTTCAGTAAAGAAACTACTAAGCTTATATACAGGAAAAATCCACGTCAGATTCTAAATGAAAATAAATATTGAAAGCAAAGCTGGGGGATGGGATAGTTGCGTTGAAATCAAGACGACAAATTAAAGAATCTTAATACGGAATTTAAAGCAGCATATCTTTCCCCCACTTTTTAGCAGTAATATATGATCTAGAAACCCCTTGCTCTTTAAAGTCACCATTACTATTCAACGCTAAATCCTTTTTGCTCCAGAATAATCTAGGCCCCGTTGAAAAGCATCCGACTTGCGTTTAAATGCAAAGCTTTTAGCAACAGAGCCCGGCAAAAGATGGATTATATTTTCTAGTTTGTGCGCATAAATGGAAGCCTATATGAATTGTTACCGATTCTGTTTCCCAAAAATACGTAAAAGTATATAAAAGTTTTATGACATTTCTTGTAATTTTCTGTGCCTATAGACTATAAAATGAACCGGCAACTGTTAGCCCTGCATCTCGTTTGGATGACAGTCAATTTGAATGGGGTGTAGGGCTTCCAACCAAACTAAGACATTAAGCGGAAAGCAATGCATGCAAAACCAATCAAAAAGCCCCAAACGATGACACCAAGCATCCCTCAAACTTTGCTTTCAAGCAACTTGTGCCAAGATAGATTCTTACCTGGTTTATCGCTAAAGGCCGCTTTCTTCTTTATTGTGTGATAGATAGTTTAAAAGATAATCCTGTTATCAGCAGTACCATTCACGAGATATGATCAAAGCTGCATGCAGTAGTTGACCCATTGTTATTGAATTGATTAATCTCATAATATCAAGGATGTATGCACAATCAACTTCCCAAGTGGCATTTAAGTAATCTTTAGATTCTTCCCATCTTACCATTGACCCTAGCCCGCAGCCCCCCCCCCCAATAAAAAAAAAAAAAAAATGTGGCCCCTACTACGGGAAATACAACCTAGCCGTGAAACGTTACATTCTAAACATCTTGATGAGTGGATACGAGGGCATACTGTATCTGCAGGGGTAACCATGGTAACGTTTGAACGATGAAGATCGTACCTTGGTCGGCAGGTGGAGAGGTCTGTACACACTCCCTCGTCTTTTTCGTCCGCCTCGGATCGTATCTCCATCTTCTGCACCACGAGACGCAGAAGGTCGTACTGCTTCTCCATCAGACCTGACATATCCTTCAGTCTGTCACAGAGCAGATGAAGGGACAGAAATGGCGATTATGTTAGTGTATTGGGATGTGTATAGTATGTTGGTTTTTAATGCAGGGCTCGATATTGTCAGCAGTGGCACGGTGGTCCGGGGCCACTAAAGATTGATGTCAGACCACCAAATTTCCAAAAAGGCTATTTTTGGTTGGGCAATTGGGCAGATAAGTTGTAGAACTAATCTTATTTGCCCTTTTATTTTGGCAACAAGATTTCAAATGCAAAGAGTTTAGTGGTTCGAATAGGCAACCAAAAATGCAAGTTAGTGTGGAACCCTGGAGTACAGTGGCGGTGAATACGTTTATGGTGAATACGTGTATGATTGTGTGCGTATGCACACTTATAAATGTGTTAGACACTTTGTTAGTGGAATAAAACAAAAACATCTATTTCTTTTTAATCCCTATAGCATCACATATTTCAGAAATATTAGCATTCGCTAGATTTGTAATAATCTTTTTGAAACAAACGTTCATGGAAGTCAATGTTGTGTACGCAAAGTAGGGGCGCGCATGGCACGTCATTTTCTACATGGGTCAGTTGTATTTTCGATAACTAGTGCTCTCGTTTACCGTAGGCCTTTACTGTGCATTTTCATTACAAAAAATAAGCCATTTTCGTTTAAATCAAATAAGGAAAGTGACCGTTCTATTAAAAAAAAAAAGTATGTACGTATTCCCCCAAAAAGAGAGAGAGAGAGAGAGAGCGAGAAAAAAAAAAAAGAAGCCAGACAATTTAAAATAATCTTGGGCAATTGCCACTGTAAGGCTCATGCCCCACCCCCCAGCTCTTGTCTTGGCACTGCAGTGTAAGCATCTATTGAAATCTGCGCAAAGTTTATGGGACCTGACTGCGCAGTGTATTAATAGAAAGTGAATACTCAGTTCTTACCGCTTCTTCAGCTTCCAGACTTCGCCGTGCATCTGTCTTGGATCAAACTCGCCCTCTGTCGACCGAGTAGAGATACCCTCACCCGACGAATTGAATCTCATCGCCGTGTGCAGCATACTCTGAAACGATTAGCACGCATTCAGTATTTACCGACATGTACATAAATGGTTAGAATGACTCTGTACGCATTCTCATTCGAAGGTTAAAACAAGAAAGGGAAGAGAGATCTGGGTATCGTTTTATGAAAGTTGGCAGCCTCGACGACTCCAGTGAAATCCTTGGTTATGATTGGCTGAGAAGCTCTGCGCACAGACTGTTACTATGGGAATGGTAAGAGGCTGACAATCTTTATTAGGGCTGGCAACTTTTATGAAACGGTGCTGTTATGAAATTGGTCTTCCTGAATATACATGTATCTATTGGGATATTCCTTCTGTTTACAGTTTGTTATCCCGAAGGTCCGTAATTCAAAAGGTGTATTAATCCGAAACAAAATGAGGTTAATCAGTACGCACTCTTTCTTTTCATTTCGGATTGACAAACCTTATCTTTTGATTGACTCTACCTTCGGAATAAGGTACCTTTCTTGCGTATTTTTCTTTCCATTCTCGATTTAACCAACATCTACGTATACTGAATCTGTGTGTAGTGGAACGACGAACCTTCGGAATGATGGGCCTTTAATTGGGTTAACGAACCTGTAGAATATTAAAACAAACATTACCCATCTATTTTTAAGTCAGGAGCTTTCTGCGTCATTTCCCCAGCCTTTGCTTCATGGGCATTTCACCTTACAACATCAAAATGGCTATCATTCTATTAAAAAAAGCACATGGGTTTCGGTACCATCCAATGTGATGTCGATTGTTGATCATTACACTTTCAGACTAAACTTTGTCTTGATAGAGGAAA
Organism: Diadema setosum; assembly: GCF_964275005.1. Lineage (NCBI taxonomy): Eukaryota > Metazoa > Echinodermata > Echinoidea > Diadematoida > Diadematidae > Diadema > Diadema setosum. The sequence continues at coordinate 6,044,950 of NC_092694.1, read as the reverse complement.
ATATCTCAACAGACCAACGGCAACGGCAAAAAAGAAGAACGAAATAAAACAATAAAATAAGAAATCTAGAAATTATTCTAAGGGTTCTTAGTCTCACCTTCCAGAAGAACTTCCCATTTCTGTTGGGGAACACGACGATGCAGTCCTTATCGACTCGTTCGATGATGCTCATCGGTAGTCTCTTCTCCAGACCCGTGTACTGGTCGACTTGCATGGCCAGTCGTTTCAACTGTGCGTCGCGTTGGACCGCCGCGATGTCGCCCACGGCCAAACCGATCTGTGGGAGTACGAAACCATGTTAGATCTAATTATTTGTAATGACTGGGCATGGGGTTTCTAACGAACACTTTTATACTGCAAGAAACCAGAAATCGCCAATATTCGCTCACTTTGTACACGCAGAACACAAACAAACAAACAACTAAACAACAACAATAAAGAACCATAGAAACAAACAGACCAAAAAAAAAAGACACTTACAAACAAATTTAAACAAACTAAAAGGAATAACGAATCTCATATTTAAATGATAAGTTATGTTAAAAAAAAATTATGTACATTGGCCTACAAAAATGTTAAAAAAGAGACATTATTCAAAAGCTGTTTAGAATACGAAACAAAAGAAAAAGACTATGCAAAGTACGATGAAGATAGAGAAAGTAAAAAGACAGAGAATGGAAGAGAGAAGTTGATGATTTATCAGTACGTAATATGCAGCTATGAGCTTTGAAAAGTCGTAGTCTCCCTTACCAGGAGGTTCATCAGTAATATCGGAAGAAGAATGCACAGGATTAGCAGAAACACGATCGAGAGTTGCGAATAGTGCATGGTGTACGGTTTCGCGTCAAAGAGAGGCGTGACGAAGGAATTGATATAGTCCAGCTCGCCCATCATCATCGTCATCACACGGACAATCGCCAGGTGGGGCTTGGCGAAGGCATTGTTGGTCTACATTGGCAGAGAACAAACAAAATACCGTATATTAACCAAACTGGTCGCTCTATTTCAAACTTGCCTGTTTGAACAATTAGACAGTCATTCTTATTAAGTGAAAGTGAAAATATTTGAGTATTTTTTGTGTGTAATAAAAAAAGTTCACTATGAGACAAATGTAACTGAAGAAAAACATTTAATCCCTAAAGTTGATCTTCAGTGAAATATGGGATATATTTGATGATGTAAACACTCAACAGAACTGGTAGTTCCTGGTCCCACGTGTTATCATATCCTTATATGAAGACTTGAGAGTATGTCTTAGCTTTTTCAGAGCATTGTTTAGGTATAATTATTGTATGTGCAATGTACAACCACACTGTGACACGAATAGGGACTTCATTTATTTTGCCTGACGAGAGTCCTTGACGGATTTTGAGATGCCCTCATCTCCTAGAGTAATTCACAAATTTACAAGTTATGCTTCTCTTGTGAATTCTTCTTTGAAATTCCATTGCGTATTTGTCTATTTATCTGAAAAAAAGCTGATATACTCATAATTGTATCAATGCTTTGTTGAAACTGTGATTCAATGTTCCTTAACATATTATGTACTCATGTAAGCGTTGTGTATATTGCTTTGTATCACTCTATATATGGAAATAAAATCATTTAGATTGAATTAATAAAGTATACCTCTTGTTTCATGAGTATGAAGAAAGACATGCCGAAGGCGATGACGAGGATGAGAAACACGAAGACGACCCTGATGAGGGTTTTCAGGATGTGCAGGAACATGACCACGTAGATGCCGGTGGTCCCCAGTCTAGAAGGTAAGCGCACATCACCAACAACACACATTTTTCAATTTTAGGCAGGGGTTAGCATGGTTGAATTGATTGATATTGATGAGTGTGATGATTGCTGCTATTATTATATCATTATCATTATCAGTATCATCGTTATCATTATCATTATCCATTTTACACCATCATCATTATCATGGCTTTCATCGCTTCTATCATTACTATCAGTATCATTTATATATGATTATTTCTATGTAGGGCCTACTTGAAGCGTTTAAATGCAAAAACCGACGCAGACATATCCATCTTTATCAACACGACATATTTGAGATTGAAGATGCTGAAAAAACAAAGAAAACAATGAAGGTGCATGTGATAATCTTAGCAGTATCTTCGATATCTTCAGAAATTTGTCCTTTTATGTGACGGATGCAGTATCATTACACAAATTTGATATTCTTTTATTTGACTTAAAAAAAGCTTTAAATATGGCGTTTACCTCTTTTTATTTTCAAACTCTTTAAGGAGATCAACTGTTGATGTTAGTATTGCCCAAACATAAAAAAATAACATTTTGGTTTAATCATGACCACAACAGTAGTAGCTTTTTTTTTGTCATGTAGGCAACATGTTTCCCTATTTTAGATAAAAGGAAAACAGAATCTTATGACGATGATCTCGATACGGATCAATGTCAGTCATTATGGTAGAGCTTCGGTGGGGATACTCATTACAGACATACCGTTGTTGGTAGAGTAGGAAGTTAAACCAAGCCAAGAATATCGCCACGGCCCCACATTCCCACTGAAAGTGCGATGAGGGGGTCCCATCTTTTTTCAGGAAAGGCCCCACGTAGAGAATCGTGCAGATGTAGAGTGTCCACTCCAGGTAATTCGTCAGATCTATGAAGTATTTCCATTGCTGCGTGCACATCGAGGAGCCGCAAAACAAGAGAGGGAGCAAGGTTTTTCAGTTTATGCTTTTTGCTTACTATTAAAGGTATCACAATACTGGCAAAGCACAATCCTCCCCCTTTACATCCGCTTTAGCGTCTCTATGTTTTCCGTTCTATTTCTCTGTCCGTTCGCCTATAGATACATTATGGCCCGAATTCACGAAGGTGGTACATATTATGAAACCATGGTTTAAACCATGGACAAAAATCATGGAGCGCCAAGTGTCGCATGGAATATTTCGTTACGAAATCAGTCATTTCGTCTATGAAAATGATTATTTTGCAACGAAATTACAACCTTTTGTAACTAAATGAACATTTCGTCCACGAAATGATAATTTCGTTAACGAAACGGTCATTTTGTCGACGAAATTACCAATTTCGCAACGAAATATTCCGTCTATGAGTTCTTTGGTTTACCTTGCATTAACCATATCAAAACCGATTCTACAAAGAAGTGTCTACTGCGATGAATGAAAATTTAAGTCTACTTTCATAATATCATAAAGTTCCCATCTCACAGACATCGGCATCAAGAAATGAATGCTTCTGGATACAGTGCTCTCCAAGCTCGTGTCTTTATGGTTAATTTTTTTTTTTTTTTTGGAGAAGTTGAATTTTACATGCTTGGTTGTCAGTGGGGTGCTTATTGCGTTTCTGATAAAACTGCTGATCGATTCTAAATCTAGCACTCTTGAGTTTTTTTTTAACGTCCCTTCTTTTACGCAGACGTAGTTGCAAAAACAAATTAAACTCACTCTCATTTTACATAGGTTATAGAGAACACAGAGAAGACTATTGTAGACCGATTCGACCTGACAGCAAAACCCGCCATTATTGCAGGTGTCCCGTGCGCGCATGTGTATGGTGAATGCATGTGAATGTGGTTACCGGCTTGCGCCCACCGCAATAACCACTCGTGCCGTGCATTCGGCATGCGCGTGCGCAACTGGGACTTTTCTGCCAGGTCCAAAGAGATTTTTCTCCTCCCCACCACTGAGGAAAATCTCTTTGGCCAGGTCGGATCGCTGTATAGTCTGCAAAGGTGACGCTTACCTGTTGGACTACCTGCACTAATTCCTTTAGGATGTTGAATGAGCAGAAGCAGGTGAGCACTATCGCGCAAATGTAGAGGGAGCTGTTTAACTGCAAGAACAATGGAGAAGAGGAGAGTAACATCAAGATGGCGATTGCTCCAAGGAAGAAGTGAAATTCTGTTACAAGAAACAATAATTACAATATGTGATTTAAGCTAGCAAATTTGTTGAAGAAATTTTATGAAAATTTATGATAACGGATGATCTCTATTACATCCTGTGTCTTTGCCACGAACCCTTTAACAATATTACCCATTGTATACCTTTGATTGCAGCACATAATAACATGATTTACAAACAAAATAATAGCCAGATGCTTTTAATTTCCAATTCCATGCTATAGATGCCCTAGGTCAATTGTTACGGACAAGCTAGTCCCCGTTCCCCTCCCTCTCACCCCACCTGCAAAAGGCTTTTAGACGCAATACAACACTTACTTTCTTAGACATGTGGGGGTCAGTCGTCCAGTCTTTTTCATTCATATCCGTGTTGTTGACAACTGGGGTGGGGTCGGTCGAGCACACGAATGACGTCAGCATGGCGAGAAAGACGAGGTAGATTCCAATGAACAGCGTGTGGCAAGCGGCGCCATAAGATCGCCTGTATTATGGAAGCAAACAGTGGTCAGGAATGAAGACAGTAGAGCGCGCCGCACTTGATATGGCGAGAAATGATGCTCTGTGTAGACCAAGAGTGGAAATCTTAGAGACTTACAATGAAGTCACACTGCGCTCCAAATGGGCAGAAATGGTCTATACTGTCACTGACCATTAGTGGACTTGGTGCGTTAGCTCCAAATGCGTTGAAATAGATATCATCAGTGACCATTTACTGGGCTTGTTGACGCTCAGAAAAAAAATCCAGATTGCCATTTAAATTCTGTTACTGAAACCCCACTCTGCGGCCAATGGTTCGGTGGCCTCTCCTGGCGTACATCATTTCATCATAGGAAATACAATTTCATTTAAACTTCAAAAAATCCTGATATATCTGCAAATGCTGGTTCTCTTTTTCTCTCTCCTCAATGCCTCAGTCAATCTCTGTCTTACATCTTTGACAATGTTCAAATTCATGAAATTTTTCCGTCAAGATGTTTTCATTGCAACTGATTGACAAATTGCCCTACATCGACGTAAATAAGCACTGAATTGATCAGTGTTTTAATAGTAGCCATGATAACAAAAAATCACGGGCGTACATACTCGAGCAGGATTCGAACCTACGACCTCCTGATCACCGGTGATCAGGAGGTCGTAGGTTCGTACTTATTTAGTGCTTGATGCTTATTTACGTCGATGTAGGGCAATTTGTCAATAAGTTTACAATGTTGTTTCTATCCTTCTCTTCCATATATACACAAACACACAAACACACACACAAAAGTGGAAAAGATTAATTTCATTTTATTTAATTCCTAGTTATTCCTAGATATATTTGTACGCTTTAAGTGATTTTTTTTTCTTGAACTAAGATAAGAAGATAAACTCACCATTTCATGTCGAGATACTTGATAGACAACGGATGAGAGAGGAGCTCGACTCGATTGTACCTCACCATTGACTGCAAGATAAAAGAAATATATTTGTTATATTCATTTAAAAACTTACGCTGAACTTTCAAACTGAAATAATTTTTTATTATTACATTATTACTTATTATTACTTATTCTACATTTCTTTTGCATTAAAGAATGAAATACAACGTCAATTTACGTGATTTAACAAAGTTATTGAGTGAAAATACATTTAAATGTATTTACTGAAATTTACAGCACTGTTTTTCTTGATGTGATAAAAAATAAACTGCTGCTGATTATTAATGCCCGAAAAAAAAAATCAAAATCTGTGATCTAATATGAACGGTTATACTTACATTAAGAGTGCAAAGTGGGCTGACTTTGCACCCTTCCTTTAGGAATTTTCGCCGCAGTTCAACCGGAAGTTGGAGATATTTGAAGTCAAATTTTTGCTGTACGAGAGAAAAGATGGAAACAGAAGAAAAAAGAAGTGCAAATCAACAAACCAGGAGCTGATGACACCCACGTTACAAGGAATGTAAAGCAAAACACTGACCTAGCTCATCCATGGCATATAAGACGTATAGACACAGGAGATAATTCAGTTTGGGATCGTGATATAAACGCAAATTAGAATCTTTTTCAGATGAAGAAGCATTTTATACTGCGACAGCAAATAAAAGGAGAACATCATCGAGCACAGTTCTGCTTTTTGATAGAAAAGATTTTGACATGCCTGTTTACATTTCTTACGCCTTAAGGAACTGTTTAACTCATCATCACAAGCAATGTATATGTACGTAATAACTATAACTATGTTATTGTAACTATACCACACTGACCCCTAAATCATTTTATGCTATATATAATAACGAATATTACATAAGCATATCGTAATGTGTATGCAGAATGAGAGAAGGAATATATAGACAAAAAGAGAACATAAATCTAGCTGCCAGGCGGAACATTAACTCACCCAGTAATCAACACTACTCGGATCCTCGTCCGAATGGGTCTCACAGCGATCCAAGACTTTCTGGAGATAAAACGTCGTAACGACGAGAAGACATTGAAACATATACTAAATCACTAGCATGCCATTATTCTGTATTTCACATAAATGGGTATTTAAACTTGAATGGCATTATTGTCTAAAATCTTTTTCAGATATTTCAATTTTCTCAATTATCTCTTCTGTATGACATGAATTCATATCGTCTTGCATGACCTCTACTGAAATACATTTCCAAACAATATCACCAATAAAGGGATGGTATAGTTTTGGTTGAGACGGGGCTTAGAGGTTTTAGCGTTTTTCTCTTTGTGAGATAATGAAAAACTGCTTATGAAATATGAAAGGAAGATATACAAAGTTTACTTGATGAAAATTGGTTTTGAACTGGTTGAGACATTCAAAGACAAAGAGGGCCTAATAGAAGATGGGGCACACATTTTTAGGGCATTCTTATTTTACTTTTTTGTGATATCTTAGCCATTTCAAAACCTATTTTCATCTAATAAACCTTGTATTACTCTTTAGAATTGTATGCTATTAATATTTCATAATGGCTTTCTAGTTATCTCGCAAAAAGTTAAAATCTGAATCCCCAATCTCAACTTGGTGACTTTCTTGCTAGAATTCGTTCGGATACGTCCCATTTGACCACGTTACCCAATAATATAAATATGCTGTTGGTTTTTTTTTTTCACACTCAAAAAATCTAAAACTGAAATCAAAGAAATAAAAGAAAGAATCTTACCGCAAAGACGTCAGGCATGTGCTGAATCAGTCTGTCGATGGGATTGTTTTTATTCATGGTACTCACTAGAAGTTCATCCCACCTGGAAGATATGAGGTTGGTGTAGTAGATCGAGATTAGATATCGAACTTTCATGGTCGTGATGATACGATGGATCGATGCCATGGGCATGATCGACAGTTTTTCCTATAGGTGAATCTATTGCATTGTATTGCGGGGAGATATTTGCAGACCTAATACTATTTTGCTTCAAACGCTTTGAACCATAATGAGAGAAGGCAATTTGAAATACATCATTATCGTCAACATGATAATAAGGTGGTATTTATTTATTTATTCATTCATTTTTTTTTTGGGGGGGGGGGGGCTTGGCACGGTAAAAAAATATCTTAATCTCAAAGTACTCAAGAACAACTCTTATCCTGGCAAATCGCGTCAGCCAAACAAGTTTCTTGGCAAGCTCTTTTGATGAATCGTAAGCATTAATTCAGAATGGGGGAAGATGCATTTTGAGCCCTCTCGAGAAGTATTCTTCCCCTTGAATCCTTACCTTGTGTGTAAAACTATGGCAACGGCCACATCTTTGTTGTGTGTATCGAAGACAATGTCCATGATACCATCTCCGCAGCAGCTAGTAACGTCTAAGGCTGCTCCATGATCCATGAGATAGGTTACGGCACCAGGCTGGCCTTCTTGGGCGGCGAGTAGAATGGGCGAACACTAGATTATGACGTCACAGGTGGGACACGAGTTAAACATTTTACTAATGAGAAGGTGTCAAGTGAGACGGTTCAGCATGTGACAGGGGTCGGGAAGCCAAAGGGGGTGGGGGATGAAATTCACACTTTTTGACTCTTAAAACGTACGCACACACACACACACACACACACACACACACACAATACATCGATATAACAACCGCCACACAAGAATACCTATGACTTCCCAAGGGTTTCCGCTCCGATCTTTGTTTGTTCGTTGCTGTTGTTGCTGTTGTTGTTGTTGTTGTTTTTTTTTTGGGGGGGGGGCGGGGCGGGGGGGGGGGGTGTTGGGAATTGACTATTGAACCTACCACCACAAATGCCCTGCTCACCTGTGTGTCCAGTCGCCAAGATAGTTGGATCATCCCCACCCACTCACGTCTTTCATCACTCAATTGCAAACTATATTGCGTAAACTGTTCTTCGGTTAACGCCCCACATATTGTGGAATGTTTGTTTGTTGATTTGAAATCAAACTTAATCAATTGATACACACCCCAGTGTCGTCCTTCTGGTCCAGTAGATGGCCGTGTGTGGATAGTAGGATATCCATCGTCTCCCGGTATCCGGCCATTGCCGCAAGATGGAATGGTGTACGCCCTTTGTAATCCCTAAGGAGTAAAACAATATCGGAAACTGATTACTGAATGGATATGAACACGCGGTTGGAATAATGGTACGGGGGAAAACAGTAAATGCCCGTACAAAATTCTTCAATCGTAGGAACTCGCATTCAGTTTCGGAATGGCAAATGGCTACATGCATACTTGTATTTTCCCATAACCTGGACCCGACAAACTTTCTCTTCGGAGAAGTTATGAATTGTAAAATTTCTCTAATTTTCTCGAGAAACTTTTCTGGAATAATCAATATGATTATGCAATTAGTCAATTGATGACCTCATTCACTAACAACTTGAAATATAATAATATGAAAGAAAGATATCATTCAGAGAGGTGAAGATTTAGGACTCGTGTGAATTCTTCAATTATTTGTCTCCCTCTACAAATGAATTTTTTTTTTTTTTAAGATCGCAACTGCTGATCTGTAAATCAACAAGACAAAACGTTTTGTTGAGATAAGCAGTAGCGATCTTAACAAATTTCATTTGTGAAAAGACAAATTAAAGAAACTTACACCTCAACTTGAAATATAGTTTGAACAAGAAAGTGTATATATTTCTATTTTCTTTTGTTAAAACAGGAATTGAACGTTATGTTGCATACTTTTGCCGAAAAAAAAAACACGTTATTCTTTTGTACACGATCAACAATCAATGGGAAATTATGAGATGAAGACCACACCTTCTCACTCGTTTGCATAATCATTCATTTCACTGTCCGAGAACTAATTTGCAAAAATTTATGAAAACGTTACAATTTTATAACTTAATTGATTTTATCCAATTTTGATAAAATGTTCACTGTTGGGTTCAAAAAGCTTCTGTCTTTCTTACAGAAGAACTTTTAGGCATACTTTAACGGAATCACTCACTAGAGCAAACATAGAACATATTTCTTAGCATCGGTTTCTATGTCGAATTGAAGCGGGACAGCTCTCCAATCAGGATCAACGATGATGCAATTTGCCTTAATACGGATCGATGTGTAAACCCTACAACATCAAATATCGAAACGCAGGCTATGGGAGAGAAATAAAGGACTCACTTGTGTAGGAGGGCGCCTCGAAGCAGAAGCAGCTGCACCACCTTCTGATGGCCGTTCCTGGCGGCAATGTGAAGGGCAGTCATCCCCTCACCGTCTGTGTCGTTGATGATGTTCGGCCCGATTTTGCTATCAAGGAGCCTCTTGCAGGAATTCAGACGACCGTATCTATTATTTGAAACAAGGAAAATCACTTAGTAGCTGGCTGCAGACAAAGTATCTTTCGTAAGTATGTGTTTGTTTGTTTTTTAAATACTTAACTGTAAATTGTCGTCCTTTTTTATGATTGTGGAAACAAATAATAACTTAAACTCTTGTTAGGTACCAAATCATCCAGTACCGATGCCGGTATCATTATTACGGTTATTATCACTATTACTATCCCCGTGCATTTTTACTATCAGTATCAATGTCGCTACCCTTATCACTCTAACTGCCAATACTACTATCATTAAATCAAAACTATTACCAGTAATCAAGAATCATGGCGCTGTTATTGCTTACAATATATAACAATACTGATTCTCTTGCAGTAGTCAAAACTTGGTTTCGATCAGGACAAGTTTGCATGTCCTACGAAGAGAATAATCTATGGATATGTATCTAATAATAATAATAATAATAATAATAATAATAATAATAATAATAAGGTCTTATTTACCCAGGGTAACCTCTTCAGTGTTGCCACCGCTGTACCAGAGGGCCCTACTATTATTATTACCCTAGCGTTGCCAGGTACCCATTTATACACCTGGGTCGAGAGGGACACAGTGGGTAAAAACATCTTGTCCAAGGACGTAAGCACTGGGCGGGATTCGAACTCGGGTCCTCCGATCGGGAGTCGGGAGTCTTATCCACTATGCCACAGTGCCCCCACATAATCATAATAATTATGAACATGGTGATGGTGTATTGTGAAATCTAAGATGGTGGGAAGAGAGTTGACTCACTTGGCCGCGAAGTGGAGCGGAGACTGCTTCTGTTTGTCCTTCAGGTTTACCGTAGCCCCGAGGTCAATGAGATTCTCCACGCACTTGATGTTGCCCCGCTGGGTGGCGTAGTGCATCGGCGTACAGCCGTGCAAGTCTCGCTCGTTCAGTAGATCGGCGAAGGCGTGCTCCTACCGAAAGAGGGCACATCATTTTAAAGACAAATGACGTCACACACGTTAAAAAACACACACACAAACAAAAATGACCCAAACCCCCTAAACCAAAACAAAATCTAAAAGAAACACATGCATACATTTACTAGCACCATTGCATAGTCAAGCATAATTCTGATATTAAGTTCCCTTTGAGCTGTTCTACCATGACCTTTAACTCTTACCTTGAGGTCACCGTTGACTCGGAGATCCCGGATGTTGCCTCCATGTAGTATGACGATATGGAGGAGGTTTCTTTTCTCTCCGTCCTTTATGTAGAAATCAGCGCCTCTCTGCAGCAGCAGCTGAACGGAGCGCCATCCGCCCCGCGACGCCGCCAGGAGTAGTGGGGTACGCTCCTCGATGTCTGGTACATCCAGCTCGGCTCCCTGGAGTAGATGAGTCGAATTGGAACACACGAAAATTATGTTGTTTAATGATATAATTCATGCCCCAATACTTACTAAAATTTGCTTCCAGTACCCCCAGCTAGACCCTCTATTCGTTTTTTTCTTCCTCATTCCTTCGGAAACACGGACGAGTTCATGTAACAATTAAATTCCAATGTGTACAAATTAGGGTAGTCGGGGAAAACGTCATTCAACAAAGAACCAAGATTTCAGAAGACATTAACTGTGAAAATAATGAATCAGAATGTTAGCAGGCTTGCTATGAGTTTTTTTTTTTTTTTTTTGCGAGTGTACATGTTCCTCACATCAACACTATGTGTTGTTGAACATTTTTAAATGTTACTATTAAATCAGCATTATCATTCAAACATCATAAACTGTTATTACTCTGTGTTTGCTATCATCACCGCCGCTGATATCAAATGGGGGTGGGGCATACTTACTTGTTCCAGTAAGTATCTCACAACGTTCACGTGATCAAACATGGCTGCCCTACGATGCAAAAATGGAGAGAAGTTCAAATACATCTTAGGTCAAGAGTATCACTCTATAAATACTCGGAAAACTTAGCTGTGTTACATCGAAGTATTAATTGAGGGAGGTAACCAACTGCATACCGTGGGCTTATAATGTAGGCCTGTAGAATACAATACCATGTGAGATTCAAACGTACAAGGGAGCACACACACAAAAAAGACTTTTATACTCTCATGCTACAAAATTAACAGATAGTATTTGGAAAGAAACCAATGGAATGAAAGTACTATGTAGATTTAACGAAATTTCGATATAACAAAAGAGAACCTCCGCTACCGAGGACTTCGTTATAATTTATTATCATTTATTATCACAGTTGTCACTATACTTCTTTGGCACTTAATAACTGGCTGTTATGGGCAGTACTGTTTTTGTTTTGTTTTGTTGGTTTTTTTTTTGCGACATCGTTTTTACTCCACCAGACTTCAATGATAGTCTAAGCATCATGCGTTTCTGAGCGAGCTCCTTACTTGTGCAGCGGTGTCCTCATCTCGATATCCTGCATACTAAGCGTGTTTGATGTCTTGTAGTTGGACAGCATGATTTCTACAATGCGAAGGGCGCCTTGACCGCAGGCCAGGTGGAGAGGTGTGCTTTTGTTATCCTAGAACATTCGTGAAAATGCATTTACAGAAGAATTAGTATTTTAAAGTGGAGTTTATCCTGGAAAATAGTAAGACTATTTACATATTCGTTTATCTTATCATTGACATTCGATTACTATTTATAAGACTGATTACAAAATTTCATCTAAATTGATTCTATTTTCTCACAAATATCTTCATTAGCTCTGTCAACTTAGATTTTTAAGTAGTTTTACTGAACTATCTCAAAAGAGTCTGAAGTCACCTTGTGTGGCTGCATGAAATGTGCATCTTTCCTTTGTTATTTTAAGATGAATGTTCCTATGTACCTAACCACTACAAGTAGTTGTTTGTAGTGTTTCTTTTTCTTTTGTTTGGTTTAATTTTGTTTTGTAGTTTGCGAAGGCGCTTCTCTCGTATTCTTGCCTGCTAAACAGCTTCTGTGAATGAATTGGCTACGTAAACATTTACGCAGGGAATCGTAACCTGGTAACAACGAATGACGTCGCCTTTGATCAATTCAAAACAAGGACCCCCAGAAAAAAAAAAGAAAAAAAAAAGGAGAAGATAAAAATGTGATGCATTGGAAAGATACGTCATTGGGACAAGGAATCCTCATCAAATCCTGAAATATTATGATAGATGTTACTCGATAAATTTCATTGTGTGACTGGCCTACGTCCCAATCATCTGGAGCAGAAGGTCATAAAATGCTGACTCATCTTCAAGAAGGGATGTTATGAGGCTGGCGGCTTCTGACACCACCGGATAAGCACCGTCGTGCGGTGGTCGTATAAAAGAAGGTATAGACACTATACTAAATTCCGAATCTGTCCTATCGGATGGGTAATATATCTTGGCACCATTGCATAATGTCGACTAAGATTTGCTCCACAATATTTGTCGGCGGCGGAACTCCGTAACCATGAGCAAATATTGACATTCTTCGATAAGAAGAAGAAGAATAAAAGGAAGTAGAAGAAGGCGGCGGAGAAGAAGAATTCCAGTTAATGAAACCTCCGTCCGACTTAATTAATCATGATTATGGGTTGGTAATTATGGCTGCATGATTTATCATGCATTTTCGGGTTTTTTCCAGATATTACAGCGTTATGACAAGTGGTAAAAATGTTACCAAGGATTCAGGTTTAATAATAGCATTAAAAAATATCAAATTTCAATTACATGATAGTAGTTCTTGTTAGCATGGATTATCATGTAAAGATCTATATTTGCGAATAGTTCTTCTGGCTTCATCTCCGATGTGAAATATCACATGATGAATAATTCCATCATATATGACAAGGTATTTGGAGTGAAGGTCACAGTTTCAAAACGAATCGCTCATGATAAAAAAAAAGCTCCAAACAAGACCCTGAACCATTATTACAACAAATCCGAATACAGAACCGTTTCCTTGAGATTAGTAATGTTAGTTATAATCATTTCTTTACCTGTTGAGTGAAACTAATATACGATTAATATCTCAAATATTGCACTCAGTTCAACCAACCACTAGGTAAAATTAAAAATCCCATGCATCTTAGCCATGTTAGCACAGAATGACAATCATTTAAAGGGATAGTACAGTATTGGTGGAGATGAGAATTGGGTTTTAACTTTTTGCGAGATTGGAGATACCAAGAAAACACTTACGAAATAGTTCCGATTATACCATTTTAAGAGGAATTCAAAGTTTATTTGATGAAAATCGGGTTTGGAATGACTGAAACATCCAAAAACAAAGTAAAACAAAGCGATCGTAATAAAGTGTGGGTCCCACACTTTACTAGAATCGCTCTGTTTTGGATATCTCAGCCATTTTAAAAACAATTTTCATCAAATAAACGTTGAATTCCTCATGGAATTAAATGCTCTTTCATATTTTATAAGAGGTTTCTCATTATCTCACCAAAAAATGTTAGAAACCTGAAATTAGGTCTCAACCAAAACTATACGATCCCTTTAATCACAAGTAGTGAATCAACAGTCTGGTAAGTCATCATGTCATGGCTCGTGATTGAAATTTTAAGCAGCGACTGAAAATAAAAGAAAAGAAAAGAAATGTAGACAGTTCTTACGATACAAACATCCACAGATTGATATGTCATTTGCTTCTATTGTTGTTGTTGATAATAATGCAACTTTTTATATTTACGAGGACACAAACTTGACTGAAATGAGACTTGAAAGAGCGACAAATATCAACAACTCAAATGATAATTGTAAACATGGTGAATTACAAGAAAGTGCAAAATGTCAAAAAAGTTAGCTGTGAAATGAACATGAAAATTCACTGCAAACGGAGGGGGTTGCAAGCGACTAAAGGATGACAAGAAATATTCAAACAAAAACTTGAAAGGTGGTTAGAAGTCATGATCAAATCAAAGATGGAATATTCATATCAGGAGCTGAAAAGATAAGAATTAAACGGATGGTACTGTTTTGCTTGAGATAAGGATGCAGGTTTTTACTTTTTGCGAAATGATTAGAAAGCACTCTTATGAAATATCAAAGAGCATACAATTCTACGAGGAATTATTATTAAAAGTTTATTTGATGAAAATTAGTTCTTAAATGGCAGAAAAGCAAAACAAGTGGTCCTAATTAAAGGCGGAATCAACTCTTTATCAAGACCATTTTGTTGTACTTCGGATTCTTTTGTTTTTGATATATCAGTCATTTTAATAACAACTTTCATCATATAAACTTTTAATTCCTCTTAGAATTGTACACTGTTTAATATCTTTAATATTTCAAATTTGTAGTTTCTAGATATCTCACAAAGTTAAGTGTGATTCTCCATCTCAACCAAAATTATACCATCTTTTTGACTGCGCAATAGTCCATTCACAGAACCAAGTTCGCATGTCTCAATATATAAAAAAAAAAAATGAATATTTTTCTAATTCGTCCTGCAGTAGAAATCAACGCAACAACAACGACAATAACAACAAAATGAATCTCAGATTGAGAAATGGAACATAACTTACTTGTATTATGCATCTATTAACTCAGGACCAACTTCTCTTCACGTAATAAAATTCATTTGGCAAGATATTCATGCAACGGATTTCACTGAAATAAGAAATAAATACGTTTCGACTCAGTCTTTATATTGCTTCATACTGCTTATATATTTCGTAATAAATGCAAGTCTCTGTCATCTATCATTATCATTTGTCGCAACTCATACTCGTATATCTATAAGGCTCACTTTACAACAGTATTGTAATTACATTAAAAAAAAACACACAAATCAGTTTTTGGCCCTTCATCCCTTAAAACGCTAAAGTTATAAAAAATCTTAAATACAAGTAAAATCATAATGCTCAATTGGCAGACTGTAACTTGAGACCTGATTTCCTCAAAGTTGGAGAATAATTTCTTACATGTTCGTGTCATTCTATTAAATCAATCATGTTGATTATTGATCTATGTGCAAAGACTTTGGAAGAATACGGGTGTGTGTTATCGTTATTATGATGATTACTTAGTCATTTACAGCCAAGAAATATAAATAATCAACGCAAAAGAGAGTAAGTAGTACAGGAAAGTCACGTGTTCGCACAAACATGACAACATGTTACATTTTTGGAGTGAAAAGCCATTCTATAGAACAGTTATTTCGTAGAGTACAATCAAATAAATTGACGAAGTTCAAACGAAATTCTACTGAGATAAGGCAGTGAAGTAGTTAAAAAGTTTTGAATTTAAATGGGAAAAGAGTGATATTTGTAAGAATTGCGTGTACAAATTTCTCTTTGAGTTTTCGTTTTGTTCAAACTGATGCCCGAGTTGTGATGCGATACCATTGTAACATTGTCTAATTTACAAATTTGATTTATCTGTTACAGATCTAAAACACATCTAAAATATGAGTACTGTTATGTTTTTTTCCCATTTTCCATCAGAGATGGAGTTTTAATAAAACATTTGCTCTGAGTGGTAGATTTCGTTTAGTTATTTGAAGTCATCCTGAATATAGAATGGCATTTCAGTTTATAGTGATGTACTACACAAGGAGCAAGGATTAGGGTGCAGAAATTTGGTACAGTGAAGTAAGGGAGCAATTAGAGTTGTCAGGTTTGATTCCTTTGAGCTTTGTAAAGCAGAAGTAAGAAATGGGAAGGGAGAGAGGGAATTAGGGGGGGGGGGTAATTGGACGGGGGGATTTGTTACGCGGGGTGGGGAGTTAGAAGGCGTGCCACGATCTGAGGTGGGGCAAAAATGATGTGAGTGAACCGGAAGAAGTCGTGCCACTTTTTGACCACACTGTGTGACAAACACCAATGAATTATCGGGAGGGATCGCTGTACCTGCGGGGCATCCAATTTGGCGCCGAATTCCAGGCACACCTGCACGGCCGACTCGCACCCGCCATTCACGGCAGAATGCAGCGCCGTGTTCTCCTCCTTGTCCTTAAAATTCAACAGCTGCCATCGCTCGTAGCCACATTTCTCAGCTAAAAGGCGCAATGTGTCAACCACATGCATTGGGGGGAAATGATTTAAAAATAGAAGGGAGAACGGATAACTTAATGCAAAAAAAAATAAAAAATAAAAAATAAAAAAAAAATGCATGCGTGATTACTTGATGTAATTTCGAGGCAACTGTGACTGTTGTTTTACCTGTTGTACGTCGAGACGGCTGCCGTACTGAAGGCAGAGCTCGACAGCCTGTTCGCATCCACCATTTACGGCAGCGTGAAGCGGTGTGCAATGCTCTTTGTCCGTATCATGTAGGATGGACGCCCGGGTATACCCCATTGATTCGGCTTGGGAAGGAAATAATTCAGTCATCTCATCGTGATCCCTTGTACAGCCCCACCTATAGACTTCTACGTCCGGTATCAGTGTTTAATTGCCCCTTGTGTTGAATCACAATCGATCAATCGGCAACGTGATGATACATCATTTACCATATTGTCCAAGCATAAAATTATTCATCATTACAAAAACTAAAAAAGAAAAAGATAATACGAACATAAAATATTGTTTTTTCTTTAAAAAAAAGTTTGTATCCATGTCCTTCAGTTTATCATCCTACTATTCATTATTATTCTAATTTATTCTTATTCATTAAATTGCTGCATTGAAATCAAATATATTTTCATGAACGAACTAGATCATTTAACACATTAAATGCAAAGAAAGGTATCTTTACCACTTTTTTTTTTTTTACCAATCAGATGACGTTCTTGGTCTGAATAGCCCATTACTTAAGATAAATTTCATTAGCAGACGTTCAATTTCCATTAAGCGTTAAGCACGGATTGTTCATGTCTATTGGAAGATAGACACCCACTTTTAAATGGTAGTGTCTACTAGTATTTTAGGCTATACTAATCTGGTCCCATGCTTTAGGCCGGCATGGAGTAGTGCTGACACATCTACTCAATCCACTGTTGTCTGGTGGCAGTCAGTGGTAGGGTACATTTTGATAATCAGATTATCTTTCATTATTGTACAGAATACAATACAATAATCATACAGATAATGATTGCTGCTGCTGCTGCTGCTACTACTATTACTATCACTACTTCTGCAACTACTGCTACTACTACTACAACTACTATCTACCATCTACTACTACTATTATCTACTTCTACTACTACTACTACTACTACTACTACTACTACTACTACTACTACTACTACTACTATTACTACCACTACTTCTGCAACTACTACTACTACTACAACTACTATCTACCATCTACTACTACTATTATCTACTTCTACTACTACTATAGTGACTACTACTACTACTACTACTACTACTACTACTACCACTACTATTACTATCACTACTTCTGCAACTACTACTACTACTACTACAACTACTATCTACCATCTACTACTACTATTATCTACTTCTACTACTACTCTAGTGACTTCTACTACTACCACTACTAATACAACTACAACAACAACAACAACGACTACTACTACTACTACTACTACTACCACTACTACTACCACTACTAATGTTACTACTAGATTGTTTTCATGTATACCAAATCTTCCTCAAAGTGATTAGATAAGCGTCATCACCTCAATCAAAACATCAACTACACTAAACCTCTAATAGCAAACACTAAATTGCCGTTATACAATGTATATACTGCTACTTTTGTTGTTAAGAGTGCAGCCTTTGCTGATGTCTGTTGTATGGATCGAACTGTTGCTCACGGCACTTCTAATAAAACAAATCAAAGGCGTCATGTACACCTGTATCCTAATACTCGCGACACTGATAAAATACTCGAGATATCCGGATGACTGGCGAAAATATTGAAGGCCTACGTCTCGGGAAAGGACAAGTGTGGCGCGTACTAGAACGATTAATCTTCATCGTCGCGGTTCTTGGTAAATAGACATCTATTTTGTGTTCCCCTCTTCTGTCACGTACTGAGCACCTTGCAAATATACCAAGTAGAATTCAATATCGAAAAGAGCGCCGACTTCGCCTCCGATATTGATGGCGAACCCAATCACACGAGTACTTTTCAGAGAGGGGATATATAGACCAGCTATAGTAATATCGACCGTGAAAACCACAGCCATGAATCATAGGTATCAAAGGAGGGGAGGTATTTTGACATAGGGATGTCCAAATGTGTGTTGAATGATAACACCACAATGTCGAGTTTGTTTGTTTTGTTTTTTCTGCGTGTCCATGATTATACATGTCTGTTAGTTAGCGCTATGCCGATTTAATACCGTATACAGACTTATTCAATACTGGGCGTCTCTGGGTTAAACTTATGCGAGGGGTAGGAATCAATCGGTGTACGGAAGATCGTTTCACCGTAGTCTACATCGTGTTCTTTGTACCCTGAGAAGTGAGGTGGATTTAAATGAATTAAAATTAGTCATATTATTACTTCGTGGGTGGTAATCTTTCGGCTAATATAGCCGAATTGAGCCCTGATATCAAACGGCAATTGAAAATATTGTTAAAAGAATCGCAAGTAAAGTCCAAACAGAGGTAGTGCCCTTGAGTACGAGTTTTTATCCTGACCGTTCGTAACTCTCGCCTGCGGCAAAGAATGAACAGACACTAGTCAAACAAAATAGTACAGACATTAGTCAGTTAACAACTATAATATTGTATGACAGAAGTAAAGCAGGAATAAATCAATCACTACGATATTTGAAATTTTCTTCATAAGAATTTGGCGGTCGTCTCGGCAGGGCTAAATAAAAAAAAAAAGCTATAATATCATATATTGTTATCCTAAACAATTCAAGACTTTTAAAAAAGTTCATGTCTAGTCTACATCAAGTATCTGCCTGCGTCTAAAAGTAGTGTCTCTATTGGGTATTTATGTTTTGTGAATCTATTTTGATTTTCGAAATAATAATCAGCGCGCGCTAACTACACCTTGAAATTAACAAAAAGCTTGTGACAATATAATAAGGCACGAATAATTCCTATTGGCATGGCGACTGACAGACTGGTACTGTAAATATAATTATCAAATGTCTAGCCTGGCTGAGTCTGAAAAAAAAAACCAACACACACACACTGAAATTTAACCAAGGGTGTGTGTAGTGTTTGTTCTTGTGGGAGCAGAAATCATTATAAGATGACAATTTCAGTAAGATTATGTTAAAAAAGTTTTAGGATTTTTTTTTTCTTGGGATAAGAAAGCTTTTGACCTAATTACAACTAGTACATTCTTACAATCTTGAGTAGATGTAATTATTCGAGATAGGGATTTCAAAATCAACTGGTGTCAATTTAATATGGTAATGTAATTGAATTCAAACTCGCAACTGTATCGGATTAAACAAGGATCAAACGCTTCATTAAACTAATCTAATACGGGTTATCTACCAAAGTCTTGCATCCAGTGGCTTTCTTGTATGTATTTGTGATCAGACTTATTTTTTTGAAAGCGACAACGGAAATTACAAATGCTTATTGAGCCAATTACTACTCTGAATGAAAAGAAATGAGGATAAGGCATCTCGCCTAAGGATGTTATCACTACTGCGAGGGGACTAGATCTTCTGAAGCATATCAGGGCAATTGCCCCCCCCCCCCCAGCTAAATACTGGTTAGTGATGAGTGTTTTTTTTTTTTAATTCAATTCAATTCAATTCAATTGAAATCAAATGGTTAGAGTAAGGATTAAGGTTAGAGTTAAGTTTTAGGGTTAGAATTTGGGTTAGGTTTAGGATTAGGATTATACAAGGTCACGAAAAGGGTCCGAGGTAATTGCCCAGGGGTAATTGCTATAGACCCTTCGTAAGTGTGTAGTTCGTGAGCTTATCCACTAAACCACAACTACATGCTTTTAATTTATGCGTCCTTTTGAAAATGGGGTGCGTTATCATTCCTTGAGGTGCGTTATCATTCCTTGAGGAATAAACTTGGGCTAATATTCGATGAGTTTGCAAATTCACGCATGAGGCTCGATAACCTCGATACGGATTATCTTCTCCATCTTTAGACGGACTCACATCGCATTAGTGACAACATGCAAATGAAAAACAAAAACAAAAACAAAAACAAACTACACATTCACATAAACACATAAAAAGGCGTTTCAAAATGCCCGGCCGGAAGTCCAAGGCTTTAATACGTCACTCACCCTCTGTTAGAAGAATATCCAGCACCTTTCTGGACGCGTGGGTCGCCGCGCAGTGAATCGGGTAGACACCATTGTTATCTGACATGCAGAGTAAGGGGGAGAACTCGATCTGATGGACAGAAGGGAGAAAAAAAAAGAATACAAGAAGGAAGGAATGGGAGAATGAATAAAGAAGTAAGAGGAAAAACAGAGGTAGAAACGAAGAAGAATGAGTAAATAGAAATGGCAGGACGTAAACAACGAGGAAGAAAAGATAATGAAAGGTGAAAAGAAGGGAAAAAGGAAAGTCTAGAGTGAGTTCAGTCAAATCATCAGGTTTCTATTTTTTGCTTGCCCATTGTTAACTTGTTTTCAAGATATACTTATTCTCTCACAAAGATAACACATGGTATACCTGATTGCCCCCTTAGGCGAATGGTTAACGTTGTTTCCAATACGTTCATATCTTACTCTGATAAACGTGGAAAGCGCAACACTGATTATTCCTATACACAATGTGCATCAACCATTGATGAGGTGCATAGGGTAGAGTTGCTGTAGGCGTATGACTGTTGCAGTTGCAAACATCAGCGGAATATCTTGCATTTTAAACCATTAGCTTTAAATCCTGCTCCTTCTAAAGTTCATAATGGATTCCACCAAAACAAAAGTAGACACACAATGGGGACATCGTAGCCCACACATCATTGTGTATTACCGCACTAATTTGTAGAATGTTTTCGTTGATCAAAAATCATACTGAGTACTAAACATGCTTTAAAACGTAAGTGTAATAGAAAGACTTATTAGAGGACCCCTGTATGAAACGACCGGTCCTTGGACCGCAATAAATGCGGCCTCAAGAGCATTAGCGGTTCGTAACCGCATTACCACAGAGAGACTAGCTTGCCAATGAATGGGTTGACCTACACTCACTTTTCATTAATCTCGTCACGATAGCCATTTGACAGCGCTTGAAAAAAAAAAGAAGAAAAATCTGATTATCAACTGAAACGCGTAATGGAGCTCCGCTGTCACATTTACGCCATTATATTTCTCGTTAGGGATTTTGCACGCTCCAGACCTCATATCGCGAGCTTTTATTCTAAAATGACAGAGACTTTTGTAATCAGACGCTCCTAGAGATATCCATTCACTGGGTTTCTGATTAGTGAAATGGCGGCTCTCATTTGCCTTTTCGCTGCTCCGACAACAAAATTTTCTTTTTGTTTTGTTTGTTCATTTTCCATCTGATAAGATGGCTGGATAGCCCATATTCAGCTACGTTAAGCTGGTCTTCCATGGGGTCCAGTTGGATGTGAGGTGGGACCGCTTCACCGGGTTAAACACCCTGCTCTTTGCGATGAATGAATGAAGCGGGATCTTTTACGTGCATGAGTTGTTGCTCTCTCATACACGGGACCTCCATTTTATGTCCTATCCGAGGGACAGAGTGTTTTGCCTCTTGCTAGAGGGGACGGTATGTTTACACACAACATTGCTCAGTCCAGACTCGGGTTCGAACCCGGGCCGCGTGATCGTGAGGCAGACACGCTACCGACTGAGCCAACTCATGTACAGACGTACCAGTTTTTTCGCTGCTTCTAAGTTGTCTTTCATGGCGCAGTAATGGACAGCCGTCTGGCCGAACTCTCCCCGGATGTTGATCTCACTGTTTGGTTGACTGCAAATAACCTGGGGTGAGGCAAAAGACAGTTTAGTGAGACTGGGAACCGATCGGATAATACTATTTACACGCTGGCTAAAAATCTATTTAAAAGATGACCTGACGGTTATCATGCACTTAAAGATTAAATTTTATTATTATTGTATTGCAATATCGCCCGGGGCAGTCTTCGTAGGCAAATTCCGCCTCTGAAGATGTCTCCCGCATTTCTGATCATTTTCTGAAAGATTTACTGGAAAGTTTTTTTTTTTCTTTCTCTCTCTCTGATATAGCTTTAGTATAGCTTTAATATGGCACTGATTTATCGTTTATGCATTTTCCTACGATTGTGCAATATAGTGATGCTAACAATTCATGATTATGCCGGCACTGTGAGATGGTACTGACAACGGAATGAAGAATGAAGAAAACTGAACTGAACTCAATTCAACTGAAATGAACTGATCTGAACTAAATAAATTTAACGTTACCTCGTTTTTTTTTTAGATGACATTGTGGTCGAATCCCAAAACTCCATGATTTTTTAATCCGGGTAAGCATTTTGCCTTTTGAGTGTTTTACATTTTTCTCCTTCTATCTTTAGAAGTACACAGTAATCAAAACTATGAGATTAAAATAACCTTTCTTCACTTCTATATATAATTGAAGAGGTAGTCTGAAACATATTGATTTCTTTAACACAATTAATGTCGCAAACTCCCGAAACATTAAATGTAAGAATGATGTGATACTATAAAGAATAAGTTATCTCTGCTGTAATGGAAATATGATTCAATAATCATGTTATTATGACAAGTTACTTTCATTGTGAGAATAATGCATGTGCTTACACAATGAAAACTCGGTGTTGCACGGAGTGCACGGGGTGCAAGACTATCATGTGTTATAACATACCTGTACCCCATCCACATAGTTCAGATCGCAGGCGAGATGAAGTGGCGCCATTTTCTGCTTATTGAGAATGTCGGCTCTGGCGCCCATGACTAGCAGGGCCTCCAGCGTGATTGCTTGCCTGCCCTCTACGGCCCAGTGGAGTGAAGTGTTCCCCTCCTCATCCTTGGCATCCATATCTAATCACAAAATACAATATATAGCTAAACATATTATTCTTAATAATCTTACAAAGAAGTGAATGATGAATGAGAGGATGGATGCGGAAGAGGCAATCGAGTTTGGTTTAGAATGTACACATGCGTTTGATTCAATAATTACCTCTAATTTTCACTGTACAGTAAACTATTGTGTATTGAAAGTGAGTTGTATAATCGTCTTTTATTATGTTATGTTACGTTATGTTTGAGAAGAAAATGAAAATAATATTAAATTGCACTGACTTGAACTGAATCTTCTCTACTGCTGCGGATAGGAAAAATTTAGTAGTCACTAGAAGACATACCAAAACATTATAATGAATAACTGATATGATTTATGATGTACAAAATCCACTTTATGGAGTGCTTTAGGTAATAAAAAGAAATACAATGTAACCAATCTCACCACTTACCCAGGAATTTTGAATCGTATTCCATCCATTTGCTCCCACATTGCTATGTGATATCTGATTGCACATGCTTCATATATGATTATACAGGGGTACTACAACTTGAATAGATATAATGTTTGTCCTGAATTTGTTTGGTGAGACTGGGAGAACGAAAAGATACAGTGAAAATTGCACATGGACACCAAGACTATGATCTGTTAGACGAGGGATGGTACAGTATTGGTGGAGATGAGAATTGGGCTTTTAACTTTTTGCAAGATACCAAAAAAACACTTATGAATATAGTAGAGAGCATACCATTTGAAGAGGAATTCAAAGTTTATTTGATGAAAATCGGGTTTGGAATGTCTGAAACAACCAAAAACAAAGTGAAACAAAGCGATCGTAACAAAGTGTGGGTCCCACACTTTATTAGAATCGGTCATTTTTGGATATCTCAGCCATTTCTAAACCAATTTTCATCAAATAAACTTTGAATTCCTCATAGAATTACATGCTCTCTCATATTTCATATGAGGTTTCTCATTATCTCACCAAAAATGTTAGAAACCTGAAATTAGGTCTCAACCAAAACTATACGATCCCTTTAACGTATACATCTCTTTTCTTTTATCTGTCTTTAAATGTTACAGTCCAGAAAGTACCATTACCATAATGGTTACACTCCTGAAGTAAACTTTTTATAAGAAGAATGTCTTTATCACGTTTCTGAACGCCTCATCAGCTATACCAGAAGCACTGCGGATTACACCCCATGTGAAAAAATATAGGAGCAGAAAGAGACCATTTTCTCTCAACCTGTCCCTAAAAACATAATTATAAAATCCTTTTCTCTGCACTAAAAGGGGTGTGTGATTACAGACCTATGAGAACTGGTACAGGCTTGACGGTGTAAAGAGGTTAATACCATGATACAGGGAGAGCTACAGCATATAGGGCACTGGGGGAACAGGTTGATTAATTCTGGTAGCAAATTGACTAAATTCGTCTTTGGTTGTGAAGAGGCGAGCACTAGTGGTGTCGTGTTTTGCACATCTCCTTACAGATGATGACAGCAAATCACTCATTGTTCAATGTTTTAACAAAAGATATGGGGAGGGGGTGACGCGCTGTCATAGCAACGCTTAATAAATTTGCCACGAGGAGAAAGGTCAATATTACGCAGTTACTTGGCGTCGGTGTGGAGCAGACGTTCGTTGATTTAGAGACAGCACAATTTGACAAAAAATACTCCTTTTTCAATTTTTGTAAATCAAATTCTACAACAACTCATGAAAAAACAGCAACTGTCGTCATCGTTCTTCTGCTAACCAGTTATGACCGAAAAAAACCTTCCTCATCAATATCTGACCACTCACTATACCGTCCTTTCAACAATCGTTCTATCCGTACCGTCTTCATCATAATGTCAGCGAGCTTTAGCTCTGCGACGCGAACGCTAAGACGACGCAGTCTCCCGGGTGGAACAATGGAAACAGCTGCCTCGCGCATGTGCAGAAGACTTTTTTTTTTAAACCAAATACGATCGGCAGTAGCGTTTGCTTCCCAGAGCTAACAGACAAACAAACAAAAACAAAACAAAACAAAGACTTTCTCATGGAAGTCTTGCAATTATCAGCTGCCAAGTCAGAAGCCGAATGAACCTGATTGATACCATTTTGTTATGTTCGTGGTATTATTTTTTTTTTTATAAGGTTCTATTTTAACAAGGTGCCACTAAACCCATAATATTCAAGACAACTTAAAGGGACTGTACAGTACTCTGGTTGAGGTGGGGATTAATGTTTTGACCATTCCTAAGTAAGATAATGAGAAACCTCTTATGAAATATGAAAGGGCGTGTAATTTCAAGAAGGATTCAACGTTTTTTATAATGAAAATTAGTTTTCAAATGGCTGAGATATCAAAAAAGTGATAACAATAAAAGACTACAGGCCATGCTTTTTATTACGATCTCTTTGTTTTAGTTTTTGAATATCTCAGCCATTTCAAAACCGATTTTCATCAAATAAATTTTTGATACCCCTTAGAATTGCATGCTCTCTGACATCTCACAGAGTAGTTTCTGAATATCTCGCAAAACGTTAAAAGCTAAATCCTCACCTCGACCAGAACTTTACACACCCTTTAACGATCTTCTGTTTTGATGTTACTGTTGATGATTTGTTTTGTTGTTGTTTTTTAGTGGGGGAAGCTCTTTTCCAAATTTGTGTAAATGAAATCTTGAGCTAATTAAAACAACAATAATTTTTTCCCCAATATGCAGTGAGTGAGTGTTTGCTCCAGTCGCACTGACGACGAATTTTTAATGCGTCCCTTGACAAGGTAAGTTATTGAACAAAACATTCTCTTTTTTTAAAATTGATTTACGATCATACTGAGATTGACAACGTTTTAAAAGAAAGATGATCATAACCTGTCCCCAACCGCATTTTAAATTGATGAGGAATATAATATACCCAGCGAGGGTGATTATTTTGAGAGTTTTGACGTGACTTGATCGTGTAGATGACAGTATTATATATAAAGGGTAAAATGATAAATGCGTGGGGAAGTTGCAGACAATGGGTGAGATTTTGCTGGAAATTAGTTCTCGGGGGATCTAATTCGATGAGATGCAGGGAATATAAATAAGAGAAAGGGAGGGAGAAAGCGGGAGGAGAGAGAAAGGGAGGTGTATAGAGGAATTAAAGGGCGAGTTGAGGGAATTCAAGGCCGAGATATATAGGCACGGCATGTGCATCAACTTCTCTGAATTCTTTAGCCTGAGAAGGGGGACCAATCCAAAATTAAGATTAAAAATCTCAATCCAATAGATTTAAAAGTCAATCTTTTTCTCAATCTTATTTTGGATTGGTCCCTCACCACAATCTTATAAATCAATTTCCAATCTAACGAATTCTGAGAATATGTATGTGGGTGTGTATTCATCAAAAGTAAACAAGCATATAATGTTTGCGTTTTTGTTGTTGTTGTTGTTTTTTTACCATCTACAAAAGCTTTTATTCACATTTTGTCCAGTGTGCTAATTGGCCGGAGATATTATACTCTTTACATGAGTATTTTGAACTTTGCTTCTTAGTGGACTGCTTTTCATCAATTTTGAAGTGTGCATTGCTATTCTGGGTTACCATAGTTGCATAACTTAATACTTGGCACATCTTATTATATCCTTTATAATTCTTACAGTGTGGATATCTTACAAAATGATCAAACAAACAACAGTGAGTACTGTGTAAGCTTTGTATTTTGTTACAACTTTTGTTTGATGCAAATTTGAATTGAATTTGATTGAACTGAATTCATTTTCGGAAGATTTGATTTCATGAAGTCAATTCATTAATAAAGTGAGTGCAAACTCCAGCCTTATTGTCATTACCATTTCATCCTTTCACCTCTACAAAAGTCGAGAAAGAGAGGAAACCGTTCTCAGCTTAAAATCATTATCTACCTTTTGCAGATGAAACAAACAACCCAGCTTTAGTGCTTCAAAATAGTTATAAAATGTGAGTAAATGATAGAAACAACCAATGTAAAAATTTGAATCAGTGTTATCAATATAAAGTATTGTTAAATAAACAAAATAAAAACAACAGTTATAATAAGAATGTCTCTAGACTAAACCTTCTACAGTTATGGTTTATTGAGGAAAATAGTGATAATAATATCGTTATATCTTAGGCTTTATTGCAAAATGTTTATATGGTAGGATGTTTTACGATACAACTGACCTACACATAGGAATCTAATGTGATATCTAAAGCATTTTCTACATTAGTGTTCTCAATGGCAAACAGTACCTTTAAGTTAATAAGCAATCACTCGCTCTGCATCGTTTGGAATCTCGAGCTGGAATCGAACGAGATGAGTATGTCAAAATTTATAATGGGTACGATGCATAGTGAGTTAAGACATCTATACTTTGCTTCGAGCAACACTACTGACACAGACGCCATAAACACGTCAGGGAAAACGGGATGCGAAAATGCCTAGGTTTCTAACCGCTGAACTTGGGGGCGATTCGAATTCAGCAATATAGTCACATCTCACGTCACTGCGCTTTTGGTTCTCGTAATGAATATCACAAAGACTTGTTTCTTTTTCAGGAAATGTACAATTCTCAGATTTCAATGACGCTATACACAATATGGACTGAGGAAAATCACTTAAGACAAAACTGAAGGAGAATAGCTACTACTTACTTACTAGAGAGCTACTTGACCCACCGATCATTTATGGGGGTGCCATTTTATTTTTTACAAAAAACCCGCTCTGAATGTTTATACGTTGCGTCCAAGCGCAATCTAAAGATACAAACTTTTCAGCACGACGCAAGGGAGAGGAGAACGTCCAGCTCAAGCGTCGTCTCAAACGTCCGCGCAGCAAATCTAAAGCTCCCAAATATTACTCGATACAAACCGTCTAATTTTGAAATCAGTCACTTATCTTCACCGGCCGTTTCGTGATTACGAGTATACGGATCTTACTTTGGTTTGATCGCCGAGCATTTTACACAGTCACGCACTCAGACGACGTTGTAGCTAGATAATGTGGAAGTACACTATTTGAACACTACTTGTGCTTTAAAAGGCACCCTTTGATGGCTGAATTGACATAAAAACAATGAACCGGGCAAAAACTTTGTTAAAAATTGTTTTCACTAAATAAATATAGGCCTACTATTCAAAGACCCCTTGTAGACAAAATACTTGAATATTGAATATTGTACGATAAGTCGTGTAACTCAAAGATTGTCAGGGCTATTTTTTGTTTTGTTTTTTAGTAATTCAGTTTTATTCTTAAACGATCCAATTTTCACATCATCATATTTTGTACAATATAAAGTTACTGACGGGACACTTTCAAAGATTTAGTATTCGGAATGAAAATAATTATGACAGGGTTCAGCAGTGCCTTTAATTTTGAGCGGAGGGACATGGGGGGGGGGGGGGAGCAGCCTGCGCTGGTTTAACTCTCCTAGAACTAAAACGTAAAGGGAAACTCCATCCTGACATTACGTTGCTTTGCATGGAACAGATGAATCAGAAAAGTTAGATCAGTAAAAGTTTGGATGTATAATAGATATACAAAAAAGTGCTGAAGTTTTCAAACACGATGAGTTGGTAACTTTGTGTAACATAGATAGATGTTGAGCAGCTCCCTCCTGCTTTTAAACCCAAAACCCAATAAGTCAATTTCCATTTTTCATAAAAAAAAACAGATCTTTTTTTTTTTTTTTTTTTAAAGCGTGATATGTTTTTACTTGTTTTCTTTAGCGGACAAATTCTGACTGTGTCAAAATATTTATTAAATTTTGTGTACAAAGCAAAAAGAGAGCCGCTCAACACTTTCGTCACAAGGAGTTGCCTATCAATTGTGTCTCATTTTTCCACAAAGTCCCACTGAACTATTCATTTTGGGCTTGTCTGTTTTCTTTTATTAAGCAACATAACATTGGGATAGTTCTTCCTTTAAGAACACTACAGATACGTCACGCCGTGTTGTTGTTGTTGTTGACGGAAGTTACCGGCTTGCTAAACGAATGTTTCGCGGATGCAGCGCAATAAAGTTCACTGTGAGGCATTATGTGTTTCCAAGTTAATCATTGCTCGTTACAGCATAAACATGTTCATCAGCTGGTACGGGCCCAGGATGCACCCAAATCACAGTAATGGTTTTTAGGAAATTGAGCCGCTGCTAGCAATCTCACGACCGAAAGTAATTTGCAATTTCCAAGGAGATACGAATAGGACAATATGATCACTTCTCGTTATTGGGGGAGTGTTTGTCATCACTTCGTTTCTATAAGATGGGTATTCATCGATGCTTCTTGTCAAATTGATTGCTAAATTTTGCACGTTTCCTTCAATTATTTCATCGTAAACCTGACATGTTCAGCTTGCACTACTCGTTCGTCACAATTATCAGGAAAATCTAAAGTGGAACATCCTATAGAAAGTTCGTAACATCATTTCGGCCACTTTAAAAGAAGGAAACAGGAAAAAAAAAACACAAGAAAAATTAAACCACTCCAAATGACTTGCTTTCAACTGGCTGTAAGCTCTACATAGAATGATGTCATAGTATTGATTCGTAAAGAATGTAAGATGTCCTTGTTTCCATGCTTACGGAAACTATTAATGACAAACGGTTTAACCTCTCTCAGTCCGTAACTTGACAGCTTCTTCATTTCAAATGTCATGTCATCGCCAAAAGAAAAGGATCCATGACTTACACGCCGTCGCAAAACAATGTTTGTAAGCATTCAACTTAAAAGCGGTGGCTGAAATAAGGAGATGACTGTTCCGGGAATTCCTGTATTACTAACGACTGCAGCATGGTACCCATAGAGTAAAATTAAAAGAGCATGATGTGAGCTTTCTTCTTGCGCACACATCTACCATGGCAGATTATGGCACCGGTTCGCATACAAAGAAAACATGTTTTATTAGCATCTGTTCTTCTTTGAGGTGCCTTACCAGTATCTCTATATTATTGATTAATCATTCTCTCATCCATCAAGCATCTTGTGTAAAATTGTGTTTTTGGCTTGATTAATGCGAGCACCGGGTATAAGTTAATTTTTAAAATGACTTTTAAACATGACTGTGTTGTGCAACATTTTAATGCAACACCGTTAATTTTGAAGGACCGAGGGACATGTTTTCACTGCACTACCATGACTAAAGTGTATACAGTGTAAAGCAATGACGTCATGTTTCAACGACAATATTATTTTGTACTATTGCCCTCTTGATTTAATATAAACAAATGTCAGCATCTGAAGACTTGTATTCTAGCAATGTATGTGGCACGTATACGCTTCTGAGAGGAAAAGTATTCAAATTGAGAATGAGCTTACCCAAACCACGATCAACCAGATATTCCACAAGATCCTTCCGCCCCGCCCTGGCAGCATAGTGCAGGAAGGTGGCACCCTTTGCGTCTGCTGCGTGTACCTTTTCCGGTTCCAGGTTAACCGAGGTCAAGAATTCTTCGAATGTCAGCTGTACGTCCTGATGAAAAACATATAATACGTATTAAGGAGCAGACAATACCAAACTTTGGTGTTAAAGGGAAATTTAGCACCAGTTGAAAATTGGGATGAAACGAAAGGGTAAACTTATAATGCGCATAACAATGAAAAGTTGATTAAACTTGGACATGCTATTGTTGGATACAAATAAGGGAAGTTGTGTCTATAGAATTTTGTTTTTTCTTATCAAACTGACATTTTACTGGTCTGGAATTTCTATCTACAGCTACGAATCCTGTCAGCTAACAATAAATACACAGAGATATTTGAGAATAGAGGAAAGTTGATAGTAACGATGACAGTGACAATCAAAATAAATGTCATGTGCTAAAAAAAACACACCAACATTTGCTAAAGCTTTTTCTGCTACAATTTCCATTAATTATCATCGCTAAATATAACCTGCCTGAGACAGCCACTAGAAGAGTTTTATACATAATGTATGCAGAACATGAACATAATATATGTATGTATATATATATATATATATATACATATATATAATATAAAGATGAAGAAGTAGAGTGGTAATGCATGGCAGTCCAACAGTGCTACTTATTCAGACCAAATTTTCGACGAATACATTCGTCTTCCTCAGGGTCGACAATGAAAATTCTGAAAGTAAACAAGGTGACTCTATTCTCTATATATACTTGTGCCCTTTTGCCACCAGGCAAAAAGAACGATTTGACATTTTTATTGTAGAAGGGGTATTCATCTGCCCCAAACCTCATTCTATGCATGCGCTAGCAATGTTATCATCTCCAGCGAGCTGCATGTTATAATTCGAGCGGTAATGTGTTGAGCACCCTGCCTGGATGTCATTCATTGCTGGATGCAGATTACCAAGTAAATTCATTAATGACATCGGATGTGACTTCGAGTTAATGGTAAATGTCAATCGGGAACTGGATAATGAGCGCCCGTAGATGTACATGTACAAAGAGACAGCGTGTCAATGTAAACATGCGAATATTGTGCTCTTTCTATGACACGGTTTGCTATCTGGATCTCAATCCATGAATTCAAATAAAATCATAAAGCAAACCAATCGACTGATGGAGAGAAACATAGAACAAAAGGGATTTATCGCAAGAATTTCGAAACAGGGGAAGGCCATATTTTCAAGCGAACAGATGCAGAATGACATCTGTGTAGATGGAGTTACTGATAAGAACGTGTTATGCTTTCGAATTTAGCAAGGCACGTTTCCAGAATGAAAAAAATGCGTGAATTAATCGCTGTGATTCCGGAGTTTACAACGCACCTCTTGTAAGTTTTCTTCTGGTCGCCAAGCGTCGGTCGCGCTCGCTCCATCGCCGCAGAGAGGCGACATGTTGATCGTCTCGTCCTTCCCCCCGAAGTTCCCCTTCACTTTGAAGGCCTTGGCGATCTCATGTAGGTTTTTCGTGGGCATTGTTGGAGTTGCACCGGCGTTCTGCCAGTGAAAATACAAAAAAAAAAAGGGGGGGGGGGAAGGGAGACAAAATTCATGAGTTAAGAGAGAGCGATATATAGAAATAGATAGATAGATAGATAGATTACAGATAAATAGATAGATAGATAGATAGATAAATAGATAGATAGATAGATAGATAGACGTGTATACAGATAAAGAGAGAGAGAGAGAGAGAGAGGGAGAGAGAGAGAGAGATACGAGAGAGAGCAGGGGTGAGGATCATTTTGGTTGATCATCAAGTACTTCAGTTGTGGTTCAAACAAAAAGTCCGTTCCGCGTTTGCGTTGACAATTTAAACAGACCGAACAATCAAAGTTTGCTCAGATATTATAGGACTAAGATGATACAGTTATACATGAAAGATTTATAAATGAAAGATTTCACACTATTTTATTAAGCAGAAGTACACTCAACTGAAACATGTATAAACTCCGCTCAACTTTTAGATTTATCTTTAATACATAAAGTAAAAATGCAATTTATTGTATAAAGAGAATAGCAGACGTGTCGTTATTCAGTCAGACGCTACTAAGTGTTCCAGGTATTCTAATGAGATGATTGTATCAGTCACAATTGAATACAAAAATTAGACAAGGCCATATCATTGCCATCACAACTACTTATAGCTAGCACACAAACAAGAAGCAGTGGTCACTTGATGACTGACCTAAAAATCTTATCATTTTACTGTAAAAAAAAAAAAAAAAAAGATAATATTGTGCTAATAACCCGAGGAGGGTCAATAGATACCATGTTAAAGATGCCGAACCCGTACTTTTCTCTTTTTCCCCATCTTTCCTTTTGTGTAGTAAGCTCAAACAATCAAAGAGCCGTAGCAGAAATCAGAACAAGAAAGAGAAGAAAAATCTGCTTATATTTGGACCACGTGCTTCTTACTAGCACGGATAATCTGCCAAAATGTTACATGGCAACATTATTGGGTGCATTTGAGAAGTCACTAAGCTTGGCGTCACTAAATACGTCTGGTTATATAAAACTAGCAGTAGCTTGATGCAAAATTTCGCAGAGGAAAGTCAAGTATGTGATAAACATGCATGTTTCCTTTATCATTGAGAGTAATTTGAAAAACGCACCAGTGGTGGTTATTGTATATAGGCCTAACGAGTTTTGCAGTTACACCATATGTTACGACGAATTTTGTGGCTTTGCACTGTGAGTAAAACCTTCTCAAGTGTTGTTTATATTTTCTCCTGGTGTGGTAATGCATGTTGTTCTTACTCCTTATTTACAAGAACAATGCTGAGGCTGCGCAAGGTTAAAAAATGTGTATTCATATACATTGCCATCATAATTCTTGGGAGGGCTGCATGGGATCATATCATCAAGACTTTTGTCAGATATTCTTTCTTAGTGGAAAATTAAGCAAAGAAAGTTGGATTCCATCGGGATTCGAAGCCGAGACCTCCGAATTGCTAGCCCGGTGCTCTACCGACTGAGCTATAGAAAGCCCTAGTTCAGTGTTCGTCCCAGAAACCCTAAATTCTCAATGCTCGGATGGTCAGAAGCTATAGCAGTGTGTTTGTGTGTGACACACACGTACACACTTGAACCTGGCATAAACCCGAAGGATAATTCAACTTGGGGATAAATGCGAGGGATCACCGAAGTGATGCAGCTTTTTGAGTATGTAACAAACGCAAACAGAAAAACTGACCAGAAATGAATAGCATTGGAAAACTTTGCTCTTAGCCAATCAGTTGCAAGGATTTCAGAAGTTATAACACTTTTTCAAAAAAAAAAAATCGAACAAAACGGCTAATGAACTGCCCCCTGGAGGTCTTATCCGCTCCTTTACTAATACATACATCTCCAAAATGCATTTCAAAGCTTGTTGCTCTGCAACATGAGTAGAGTGAGGGGTTTGGGTTACAACTACACTATTATCAATATTAGCGTTATTCTTTTTATTAATACTACAATTACTATTATTATCCTTATATCATTATCATTCACTATTATCATGATTTTTTATTATCATTATTATTATTGTTATTGATATTTTTTACCATTATAATCATTATCATTATTACTGCTATCATCATCATCTTCATCATCATCATCATCATCATCATCATTATCAGTGGTAGTAGTAGTAGTAGTAGTGGTAGTGAATAGTAGAAGTAGTTGTAGATGTAGTAGTAACAATACAATGTTATAGTATCATTATGTGCATGTTTTTACCTTTTTTCTATCTTACTGATATTCGTCAAAGCGTGAATTTCCTCTCTTTATTTTTGTCTTCATGTAGCAACGATCGATGGCGTTCGAGATATTGTCCTGTATTGTATTATTATGTATTGTATTCTGTTTCATTGGACCACTGAATTCGAACAATTCACGATCTAAATTTAGAACCTTCGACAATAAACTTGCTAAAGAAAATACAGTGAGCACCTGACGAAAACTTGTCCTTGGAATCACCATTTTTACCGCAAAGCGAGCCAACAATTTTCACACTCCGGGAAAGATAGCCGAATGTCACGAAAAATCTAACAAAATCACAACTATTGAGACTCTCGATGTGGTTCTTTGTCGGCACAGAAAATATGAAAATCTCTTGTTGAGAAATATCGTGTTACGATTTGAATACTTTCTGAAGGCCTATTAGCTTTACTAGTGTTTACGTAAAGAAAAACCAGGTAATGATTTGGCCATCAACGAGATAGAAACCGAAAAAAAAAACATGAATCAAACTTGATTACATTAGTGTCCTTTCTCCATTTGTTCTAAAGCAAAGGTCGGAATTTCTATTAAAAAATGGATTATTTCAGTAATGATACGAATCGGACCGAACAAACGAAACGTAATATGATTTCCTCACGTGACTATACACGTAGGTTAGCTTATTGGTGAAATCCGTTCATTTGCAAACAATATTATGGCAATGATTATGACAAGCCCTATTTATTAGTAAGTTGTAAGACACCGGAAATGTTACAGAGCAAGTACCAAAGAGAACAGAGAATACAGGAAGAGACGAGTCTCGTCTTACCAGTCGTTTCATGTCGTGACTAGGCGATCCGTTCTCGCAGCTGCGGTAGCAGTCCGTGGGGTCGCCTTGGTTCAACCGGCCCGTGAAGTAATTCCACTTCGGGTTCGACCTTAAAATCGATCCTAGACTCCTTCGTTTCATGGTTGAGAATCGAATCAGAAACAGAGAAACACAGCGCTGATTATGACAAAATAATGAACAGTGAATTGCCAGACGGTTTATATCTCGAAGAGTTGAAGTTAAAAGTCTCGTAAATAGCTCGAGCAGTGCATCGTACACCCTCTACATGAGAAAATCAGAGCGTCGTAAACTTCATGTAGAGTGCCAATATTTCAGTGTTGCTACAGAAGAAATAACTAGTTACAGTTGCAGAAAGCTTCTAAGGGCGAGCCAATGTTATCGAACGACAACAGTGTATTGAAAGCGTAACGTGAGCATCTAGTAGGTGCTTGACTTCGCTACGGGATGAACTATCTTTTGAAGTGTCGTGGTGGTTTGTCGGTGTTGACTGTTATTACGCGCAGTGCGAAACGATGACTCCAACCGAAAAAATACGTTCTTCCTTCAGTCGAACGTTTCATAACATTATGTCGACGTCATCCACTGAGCGTGGGGTTCAAGTATGTTCGAAAGGCACTCGAGTGAGTTGAAAGCAATAAAGAAATCCCTAATAAAGATACCAAGCCGCAATTGATCCAAAGATTGACGAGTTGTCTGCAGTGAGAGAGTGTAATCAGAACGGCAAGGCTCCCGTCACCTGTGACTGATCAGTTGGTGATGCTTGATTTCGGCC
Source organism: Diadema setosum (assembly GCF_964275005.1). Lineage (NCBI taxonomy): Eukaryota > Metazoa > Echinodermata > Echinoidea > Diadematoida > Diadematidae > Diadema > Diadema setosum. The sequence continues at coordinate 6,008,708 of NC_092694.1, read as the reverse complement.
GGGGGAGTTTGGAGCACATCTCGATCGCTTTGTGTTCTGTTTTTTCCTTCCATTCAGAGAATGCCGACTCATCCACCTTCAAGTGTATCATGTGAAATTTCTTTTTTTTTTCTTTTCTTGTGAGCGTCTATTTGTTCTTCTTCCACTTCCGTCGTATCTTGCTCACATTAACAAACAAACCGCTCTACCTGAAAATGTGTCATATCATTGATGTTACGAAACCACACAATGACTGCAGAAATGAGAACACTCGCTAATTTTGAGCCATTGCGCGTTTTGAGCTAAAAGCTCCCCGCCTGCTTCGCGGCCAAGCCATCCACTAGCTCCCCCTCTCTCACACACAATAGAGAGTTAGCTGATTTTCTCAAGTAGTCAATTAGTAACTGTGACATTTCGTTAAAAGCAGCAATTACACTTGTGTATATCTTGGTAGCCCCGGAGAACCCGCATCTCACACAAACTGGAGACTTTGATACACCAAACGTCGAAGGCAATTAAGTTGTCTTTGCAATTTATCACCTTTTTTTTTTCTCTCTTGCTTAACTTGCAAAGGGAGTCAACATTGTTTGATGGACAAATAAAACCGTAATTCTAGATGATAAAGTTTAGAGTAGAATATGGCTGGGGTGAATATTTGCGTAAAACAGTGAACAAACTTCAACAGGCCGATAGACAATCTAAACCAAATTTAGGAGGCACTAAGAAAACAATGCAAATACAGGCCTTCCAGGGACAACTGGAAGTGACAAGCTACAAAATACTTTGTTTTGTCACCAGAAATTCCCCTATCCAGAAAAAAGGAAAAGAAAAGAAAACAAAAACAAACAAGGACATTAAACACACAAAATTTTATCATGTCTTTGTATCGGATACGTCGGATAATGATTTTCTTATCGAGTATACATTGTATGGATATTACGCTATCAAACGCCTCTCCTATTGGTCTCCCAACACGCTTTAAGAAACAATTTAGCTCTGGTTATCTATTTATTTATTTATTCATTTTTTTTTTCGGGGGGGGGGGGTCTCTTTCTTACGTTTATTAAACGCTATCACTGCAGCTTTTCCGATTTGTGATTTGAAGACATACCCGTTTTCATTCATCACATACTAATGTGGAGGTGGTTCAACATGATAACCCCTTCATTCATAATAAGATATGTTCAAAATACTATCTATAGACTTGGCCTCCTACATACAGATCATGATATCAGTAGAAAGTCCGTCCAAATTGACTTGAGTTTCGCCGGCTTCTTTTTACGTTTCTCAGACAAATGTGTTTAAACTCTGCACTACGTTACCTGGCGTAAATGGTAAAGTGAGAGCTGTTTCCACTTTACCATTTACGCCAGGTAACGTAGTGCAGAGTTAAAACACATTTGTCGGAAAAACGTCAAACGAAACATATTCCCTCCTCGCTATCATTACGTAGACATATTAGAGTTTGCTTAAGGTTTTTACCATTACTATTTAATCATTGTTAGGTCAGCTACAATGTGCAAAAAAAACAACAAAACAACTAATTATATAAGTATATTATGCCTTAAAATACATCGCACACATAGTCGCAAATTAATTATTTACCATAAGAAGATAATATTGCCGGTAATCGGTTTTTTTTACTCGACTCATTTAGCTCTCCTAGCGGGAAAGATCAACACCAACTCAAGCTGGCATAAGACTGCCGACGGTTATTCGAGTGCTTCTCAAACTTCTCAATAAAACTGTGCAATTAAACCCTAATTTGCAAAATTGTGTCCCAAGTGTAGTTTGTAAGAATGTCAAGAGACCGGATTGATTACTTTTTGATGGTTTTGACAAGTAGTGGCTTGCAATTTTCCTGTTATTTTGCCAAACAACCACTTGGCCTGTAATAGGCAAAGTGGCAGAAGCAATAAAGGCATGGGTTTCCCTAATCCTTTCTTATCGTTTGGCGCCAAAACATCCCTCACAAACATCACTTGGTCAAGTGGTTTTGGTGTTCTCGTTTACTTCTCTTTGTATTTTTAGAAGCATGACTTAATGACTCACTTCTGTCATTGGTTATTTACGAGAACGGCCAAATTTTGCCGAGTCATGGCATGAACACTTTTTTTTTTGCGTATTCTTTATTCAAAGTTCATTCGTAGAGAAATCATATTTACTATGAAACAATTGAGCACAAATAGAAAGACAAGGTAGAAACATGCACATCATCAGACAACCAAGCTGCTTACAGCTTCCAGATTGGTCAGTATAATTCTCTGTCAGCCAAGATTTCGACCAATCAGAGTCGAGTAGCGCTGAACGAGCAACATCCATGTCACAAAGCAAGAGATCTCATATAGCATTATCCTTATAAAGACCACATGGTAATCATGCATGATAATGGACCAATCAGATTGCAGAGATTTTATAAGTTTTATTGGAAGCATAAGTAATACCAACTTGTTGGAAGTGATACATCTTCTTTAGATAACCGGCTGTTTAGGCTCTTAGCCCATCTTCTCCACTGAGTAATCGTGTACATCTTTATGCTCTTCTTCATAGCATCATATTTGTCTTAACTTTTGTTAAAAGTCCTCGAAATTAATAATCACTTTACATTTTGTGTACGACTGGGCGTCAAACGGAAGACTTTATATAAGCTTCATGGACTTTACCAGCGTAGGGAACAGTCGTGGTGTAGAGTGTCTATTGAAACTGAACCTTTATGTTAATGCAAAATGACAAATAATGTAAAACCGTCAGCACTCATTTTTGTAAAAGATTTCGCTTCTAACTTTACTGTTACGACAGACAGAACAAACCGGCGGTGATGGGGAAAACAGAGACAATAAATAAGTATGATTTATAGGATATGGCTGTTTGATTTCTACCTTAGCAATTCTCAGCAATCTCATCGTCCGTATCTCGTCATCACTTTCTTCTGCCTGAGCCTATTTATTCTTCCTTTTTAAGCTCTTTTTCTCCTTTAGTTTGCTTTCATACCTTGTCAGCTTTAGTTATGACCAGCCTAACTGACCGTCCATTCGAGCCTTTTCCAATTTGTCAACCGCGACAATTCGTAAACAAAATCTGAACGTCCTTTTGGCAGAGCTGGGCATGTTGACTACGCATTTCTTTAGCAAACACATTAGCAATATTAATCCCTCGACGGTGGCGTGCGCTTTTTTTTTTTTTTTATACTATTGATTTATCCCATCCAGGTCATTAAAACCAAGCAAGCAATATCTTCGGTTTCCCTGTCCTATCTCCATGACAACAGGATTCATCTCGCATTGTGTGTATAGAAAGAAGAGTTGCATCATTTTCAGCTCTCATTTCTTTTATTATTCCACAAAGGTAATTGATGTTAACCACGGAAGCCAAATGATAACATACCTCTTTTCAGTATTCCTTTTTTTTTTTTCCGAAATCATTCTTAGTTTAACATTCTACAACTGCTCTCATTTGTCATCTGTTTCATTTAATCAGATTTTATGGTAACGGCAATCTCAAATGATGAGTAACTCTTGCAAATGGACTGTCCACTTAAGAAATTTAGATTAATCGACAAAAATGCCCCAAGCTCGTTTTATGTACAAATCTGGTTTTCACTCTGTTTGTGTATAAACAATATCTATTTGTCTTTGCATACATCTAGGTTTGAGTGAAGATAGATACACAAACAGATAGATAGATGGATGGATGGATAGATAGATAGATAGATAGATGGATAGATAGATAGATAGATAGATAGATAAATAGATAGATAGGTAGATGGATAGATGGATAGATGGATAGATAGATAGATGGATAGATAGATAGATAGATGGATAGATAGATAGATAGATGGATAGATGGATAGATAGATAGACGGATAGATGGATAGATGGATAGATGGATAGATAGATAGATGGATAGATAGATAGATAGATGGATAGATGGATAGATAGATAGATGGATAGATGGATAGATGGATAGATAGATGGACAGATAGATATAGGGAGAGAGCGGCTAAGGAAAAAAAATGATGCTAATAATATTTATAATTCGAATCCATTTTAAACTGCATCTCAGTCCCGCGATAAATACGGAGCGGCTATTCTTCCACTATACATGCACTACCCCACCGCCCCCCCCCCCCTTTCCGCCGGGAATGAACTCTCAGAGAGATGACAACTGTAAATGAGGTAAGCGAAGTTTAATGGAAGATAGTGTGGTGTGAGAGACAATTAATTAAATGCGGAGGAACTGGTGGAGCGAGATGGGATGGGAAATCATCCCGGCAAGGCCAGCCCCGGCAACCGACTCAATCAAAGATTCAATAAACCCTTCCGGACTAACGGGGCTGGAGTATAATATTCAAGTCAAACAACGCAGGTTTTGCCCCGGACAAAGCGCAGGTCAGTTCGGAATGTCATAATTAATATATCGCTGGTGCGAATCATCTATACAGAATGAAAACTGCCAGTCATCACAAGAAAAGCTTTTTACTAAGATCATGTAAAAAACATAAGTGGACTGAGAGATAGAGGCATGGTATAAAAAATGACGCAGTTAGATTAGTTTGGAATCAGTCATGAAATATAAAAAAGAATAAGGAAACATATGAAAACAAATATCATATATGGATGTGATTGATGAAAAACCCAAACGGTTGACACGCACTTTACTTATGAAATCTATCGCTTGTGATTTATTAATACACTGAGCACAATATCCCCACAATTACCAAGGCACTCACGTTTTACATGCTGAAATAACACCAAACAAGTAGGATAAAAAAGCCCTCTGGCCATTTTATCCAACGCATATATATATATATATATATATATATATATATATATATATATATATATATGAGTTTGTTCGCAAAAACCGATAAGTTCATTTTTGAAGATTTTGAAGTACGGTCTCTGTCATAAAGTACAAAATAATACCTTTTAAATGACATATTGGTCACTACATTTTTGAAGTTATGGTCAAAAGAAGCAAATATTTTCTTATTATTCTCTTTATTTTTCTTAACCTTTAATCGCAAATATCTCCATTAGGCAAGTATGGACTTATCGTTTTTTGCGAACTTGTGTTATGTGAGTTAGATTGAGATTCTTTTTCACCTTTTCGAAAGATGACATGGAAACTCCAGTAACCATGATTCCATGCCAGAAGAGGTCAACGAAAATGGGACATACTGCGTGAAAATATCAAAGACGTTTACATTAGTCTTATTTGTTTAAGATAGAAACTGAGGAGTCTGGGGCTGTTAGCCAGACAACGAATAATTTTCATTACCGAGAAAATAGAGATATGTATGGGCATATCACTCGCATGATGGGCAATAAGCCGATAAAAGTATATACAAACTAGAGATTGTAATTTGTCATTACTGACAAATTAAAGTGATCCGATTTTTTTTTAATCAATGATTCGAGTCCTGATCGCAATAAGCATGACCATAAAGGTTTCATCTCTGTTTACAGACATTGGCCGTGTGATGTTTGGATTCTCATTTAGAAAAGGGAGTCATATCTGCCATGTTTGGTACCAAATTCTGTATACACTAGATGACGAAGATACAGCAACAAATACATATGACCTTTGACCCACCTTTACACTCCCAAGATGGCATCTGAGGAAAAAGTGGTTATTTTGTGAAATGATTCTTGCGACATCGTCTATACGTGTGCAAAATATGGGACAGATAGGATAGGTATTCGCCAAGATACAAGATGAAACATTAATGACCTTTGACCCTAATTTACATACCCAAGATGTTGTCCGATCAAGTAGTTGTTATTTTGTGAAATAATGTACGTGACATGAACTAAACATGCGCTAAGTATGGGGGTGGTAGGAGCTGTTTTTCTTGATTTATTGCAAAGAAAGTTGCAGAAAGAAAGAAATATCTCAACACATCGAAGATAAGCTTTAATTTCAACCAAGATTTTCGATGTGATTTCGACGTTGTATGAAAAAACGAAGGAAACTTCACGATAGCTCAAAGTCTCAGCTACAACATATTAAAATATGGGAGAAATTCATCGAAGGGTAAGTGAGCTAGTCGCCGATAAAGACAATCATGTCAATTTTCACATCTAGAAAAATTCCCTGCCATAGAGATAACACGTCATAACGAAGATACAGGAAGAAGTACATATGACCTTTGACCCCACTTTGCACAAACAAGATGGCCTCTGAGCCAAAAATGGTTATTTTGTGAAATGATCCTTGTAACATGGTCTTTACGTGTGCAAAATATGGGAACGATAGGACATGTATTCACCAAGATACAGGATGGAACATTTATGACCTTTGACCCTAATTTACATACCCAAGATGGCGTCTGATCAAGTAGTTATTATTTTGTGAAATAATGTAAGTGACATGAACTAAGCATGTGCAAAATATGGTGGTGATAGGTAATGTTTTTCTTGAGTTATTGCAAAGAAAGTTGCAGAAAGAAAGAGATATTTCAATACATCGAAGATAAGCTTTAATTTCAACCATGTTTTTGGACGTGATGCCGACTCCGTATGAAAAAACGAAGGCAACACTCACGATAGCCCAAAGTCTCAGCTACAACATACTAAAATATGGGAGAAATTCACTGAAGCATAAGTGAGCTAGTGCTCGATAAAGATAGTCATGTCAGTTTTCATTTCCAGAAAAACTGTACTCCCATAGAGATAACACGTAAACTGGTCAAATTTGACAATGTTACTTTCAATCCCCTTTTACGAGGTGATGCCGTCATCTAATCAAAATATTGTTATGATATAACTGAAAGAACATTTAATAAGCTACAACATATTGAAATTTGGACGAAAATCGACAAAAGAATATGGGAGATACGCTTGAGTGAACTTGAAATTTGATGACGTCATTTTGAAAATTTACTTTTTTTCCTTTATTAAGAAATTTGATATCTTTTAATCGTTTTTTCAGCATCGCCAACCCATGAAATGACATGTACAACTCATCAGCTTTCAAAATATGTAAAGAAAATGGGGGGTCACCGTCCATCCTGACGAGTAAAATCGGATTTAAAATTGGCGATTTTTTGGCATAGTTGCACTGTATATCGCCATTGACGCGCGCGCGGAATTTCAACTTTGACTGGCCCGTATGACGTCATATTGCGTCGGATTGACTTGAAACTTGGTAGAAATATTCCCTGATATTTCAGAAATCAGATATAAGTGAAAAAACGATAAATTTCTATTGCATATGAGCTTTGCGTGCGTATATGTGCGCGCGCGTACGCGTCCGCCCGATTTTTTCAATTTTTCAAAAAATGCTCCAAATGGTCTGAAACGTGTGCAGAAAAATTTTGAGCTCGATTTGAGCATACAAATATTTCAACGCGCGCGTACGTGCGCGTTTTGAAATGAAAATGAATTTTGAGAATATGAGTACAATCCGCTTGACTTGAAATATATATGACGTAAATTTCACTGAAATATTCCATTCCATTAATGAGATATGCATGAAAATGTGTTTTCATATAATGACGTCATAGTGACGTCACGGTCGACTGATCACTATGATTTTACTTGCGCTGTCGTCTTTGCGACATGATACATATATGGTATAAGTTTGACATTGATAGGCAATGCACTTTCTGAGCTAACCTCTGCACAACTTTTGTCCAGAAATAAAGAAAGAAAGAAAGAAAGAATCCGTACAGATACAATAGGTGATCCGAGAGGATTCTCGGATCACCTAATAAAATATGAATTACATATATCTTTTGAGATAAAAGTGACAGTCATTAAAAGCTAATCATTAAGGGTTTGCCGAGACCTAGTTATCGTGGAAATGGGAACACCTAGCTCGGGGTTGACGGCGAACAAACACCGAATCGTGATTTTGCACCAAGCCAGTACTTCCGGGCAGCGACGATGACAGAGGGTATTGATGGTGCATCAAGTTCCGCTCTTTGAGCGGTTGGACACGGTGGATGCAATATAAGTGGGTATTTATTATGACATCTTGCGAGATGAACAGACCCGCTGCCTTCGCGATTCACCAACGAATATGGACGTTCGCCCGGCATAATCACAATTATGTCACGAATACTTATCTATAAGTAGCTTCAATCCTTCATCACGAGTACGGCTCAAATTACCTCAGACAGCGCCACCTTACGTCCATCTTTTTACATTACATCATTTCCTTACAATCACATACCGAAAGTAAATAGTATCGCAAGATGATGCCAAAAGGCATGACATTGTGTGTGTGTCCAAACTGAATGTCCTTTTAAAGTTTAGCTGTTTTTGCGGTGTATACTGATACGCCGTGAAATGGGGATTCATGAGGTTACGATGATTAAATCATTAATGCTTCAAAACGTAATGATTTGGTGGTATGCGCAGTACTGGTGAATGAAATCACACAATCCATACACATTATACACACACACCCATACACAGAAGATTAATTATCGATTCTTTTTTTTATGCCTCCGCCAACGAAGTGGCCGGAGGCATTATGTTTTCGGGTCGTCCGTCCGTCCGTATACGTCCGTACGTCCGTCCCGTTTTGTTTTTGTCGATATCTCAAGAACCGTTTGGTTGTTTTGCATCAAACTTGGTATGAGGGTATATCCTGGGGGGATGATACTTTGTTTGGATTTTAGGGTCACTGGGTCAAAGGTCAAAGGTCACAGGTTATTTTGTGAAAAAAGGTTGAAATTTCATGTTTTTCTCCGTATCTCGCAAATGGTTCAAGGTATCTGCATGTACCGATGGGCAGTGATTATCTAGGGAAGTTGGGGATCATGGGTCAAAGGTCAGGGGGTCAAAGGTCAAGACTGGTCAACTCCTCAAAATATCACTACTTTCCTTATATTTATGCAATGCCTGAAGGATTTTTTTTAACTTGATGTATGCATTTATAACCCAATATATATTCTGTGGGAAGTTTCTTGCCAAAAGGTCAAAGGTCAAAAGGTCAAAGGTCAAGTGAAAGTGCTAAATTGCACTTCTTCCTCCATATCTCAAAAGTAACTCAAGGTATTATCATGAAACTTACATATTTATGCATGTTCTACCTAACAGTGATTCTCTTTGGAACTGTGAGGTCAAAGGTCAAAGGCCAGGTTTAGATAATACTATTTTACCATTTGATACTGAAATTATACTTTTTCTCAATACCTTGAAAATTACTTAATGCATAAACTTATAAAAGGGTCAAAAGTCAAGTAAAAATCATCATTTCCCCCAAATACCTGCACTCTGACGTTTTAATCATTCATCCAATTGAACCTAGTTCTAGGAAAGTGAACATTCAGCACATTTGTGGCAAACCTGTCATTTTAATATTTTGCCAATTGTGTGAAACTGTCATCACACATTGTCAAGACATTGTACTATAGACCTATTAGGAGAACCATGCATTATGGCGGAGGCATACACCAGTCGCCGTAGCGACATTTCTAGTTTACATCAGAAACGACTTGCGCTCATTTCCCTTTCCTGGATCAGAGTCCCGAGCTTCTGAATTTACAACCAGAAACAACATATTTGTTTAGATTCCTCAACTTATAATTTACGTTTTGTCGTTTTGTCAATGGTAACAAACCACCGAGCTTACCTGAATGTTACGGTACACAAAGAACGAATAAAAAAGTAAATAAAGAACAAAACAGAAACAAATCGTCTCTTCAACGCATTCAGCACTTCAACATCTGAGAGTTGTAAGAAGATGCAATGACTGCGGTAACAAGGAAAGCAATGCGTGCTTGCGCTTACCACAATGCATTTTTTTAATTTAATGTGTATTCCATGGGTCTAGCATATCCGCACTGAGTTACACGGAGACGGTTCAAACCTTTCTGTCTCATAATAACACGTGATTCATCATAATGATCTACATACTTTTATGATTCAGATCTCCGTAAAACGTTGAAATCGAACAGCAGAAAAAAAAAAGGCAAGACAGAAGAAGGATTATTGTCATTGTTGTCAGAGATGTGTGTTTTTTGTGCGTCAATATGAAAATAAATGCGAAAATGAGTGAGCTTGACTGAAATACTTAAAGTTATACTCCAAGCGTAATACGGAAATAAGAAGAAGCATAGTTCTTCAAATGTCGGTCTGTCATTTTTGTCTTTTGCCACTACCGATATGACGTATCCTTTTTTTTTTTTAATTGCAATTTCGCAGTTCAATCTCTCGAACGCCAGTGAAAAATGGCGGTCGGGCGGTAGCATTTGTAGGATGCAATGATCGCTATTTTCCAATGTAGTCATTTTTCATTCACGAATTGATCCGAAATTACAGTCAAACACCTCGTCTTGCGTTCGAAGGCCCTGTTGTCTATATCACGTACAATTCATGCACTCTGGCTAAATTACAACTGACAATTTCGGGAGAAGAACACGCTAAAATTTGATGAAAAATCATAAATCATAGGCGTTTTTTATATCTCTTATAGAAGATGACAAAAAGCTGAATAGTTCGACTCATTGTGTGGAAATGTTGTAACCAAAGTTACCTGAACAATCGAGGGAACGAAAATGAGATGAAACGCTGATATGAAACTATATATATACAACAGTTCAAAAGCATGTAGAACCGTGGATGCAGCAAAAGGCAGACAATATCGATGTAGGGTACTAAACTACTAATGATAAACGTTGATATTTTTAGAGCGCCTTTTCCATTGGATACAAAGCGCTATGGGATGTCATCCCAGGTTGCCACATGAGATATGTATCAAGCAGCAGTTTTTCACCCGGACAGAACTGCAGTTCATATACCGTCTCCTTCGGAACTGTTTGAGGACTAACTGACGGCACATCTTGTATATTTCTCACAATTTTCTCCCGATTAATGACAGGAGTTGGTGCATGGTTATGAAAAAAAAAAATTGTAGCAAACTTTTTGGTCTCTTTGCGACGTGCATGTTGTATCAATAATTGCAGAGTGTAGATTACTGTGGTCCCATTCCGATTTTACCATTAAATAATGAGGATAGCGAGTTCAACATTGTGTCCAAGAAAGACGAATGAATTCACTCCTATTCAAGGACATGAAGGAGGTAAATCCTGTCCATGGCGATCTCTCCCAATATCCACCATGCATCAAAGCTTTGATAACAAGATGCGGCTGAATGCAAAGTACCATTCAAACTACACCACGGAGAAGTTCGATTATTTCACAGACTCGTTATCCTCTATGGCGGGCTAGATAGGACAGAATTCTATGGCGGGCTAGATTCGACAGAATTCTCTGGCGGGCTAGATACGACAGAATTCGACACAACCATACAACTATACAGCCATGGAATGGGTGTTAGGTTTTAGCCAATCAGAACGCAAGAAACCTATGACGGTTGTGTGGTTGTGATAATAGTTCCACTAGCAGGCCTGTATAGGTGAAAAACTGCAATAATTATAAACCTAAAGGCTTATTAAGATGATTAATTCGACGAAACATCATGTCATACATCTTCTATATCATACGAGCTGTATGGTTATTTTTTAATAGATTCTTGAAAAAAAAAGGATTGAAACATAGTAATAGATGACGAGAGATAAATATGATGGAAAAGAGAAAGAGAAAAAAAAAACAGTTATAAGCAGGAGAAAGAGAACGTAGATGTTGGAGTGTGAGCCCCTGTTACGTAAGAGAGTATCGAGTCTGCGTTAGAGACTGGCATGTCTATCAAGTGACCATCACGTGTCCCTATCAACTCCCATCTTTTATTTCTTTCAGCAAAAACGAGCATCGAATTTAGGGTGAAGAGAGAAATAAATAGATGGATAGATAGATAGATTTAAAGAAAGATAGATAGATAGACAAATAGATAGACAGAGAGAGAGAGAGAGAGAGAGAGAGGAGACCACTCTCCATGTAGACAACTGACATCTATTAACGGAAAGTACATCCGACCCCACAACGTTCTATCATTCATCATCATCATCCGAGTTATAAGTCTATGCTTTGTGTGTCTGTGTGTGTGTGTGTGTGTGTGTGTGTGTGTGTGTGTGTGCAGGAAATCATTAAAGGAGAGAGAATGAGAAAAAGGGAGGGTAAAGTAATCCGTTTTACCTTACATCTGCATGATTGTGATTTGTATTGTTGGTTGTTATTGCTGTCAATGTTGAAAGAAAATATAATATTGGAAAAGGTAATCCGATATGAGGTATCTATTAAGTTAAAGTACCGCGGGCGTGATAGTGAGAATTTAGTTTGTAAAACCAACCATAAGTTGTGATTAGTAGACCTTCTTCATAAAACGAGGTACATGTTACAGAACTCAACTCAAAATGAAGAAAATGAGTTCCTGTTTTTAAGCCCCTTAATTTTCAACATGAATTCCTCTCTGTGGATTTTTTCTGCTCCAAGGCTTTTACAGTAATGGTTTCATCGCATTAAAATTTGGTATATTCTCATTTTCTTTCCCTTTTTATGCACAAACACACAATCAGGAAACAAAGAAACTGGGAGACAGGGAGAGAGAGAGAGAGAAAGACAGAGATGGAGATAGAGAGAACACAGACAGACCGACAGACGGAATAACTAATAGGTGATGACATTAGCTCTTGATAATGACCAACATGACCAATACATATTTCGCCAGTCTTAAGAAAATATTCCGAGAGCCGAAATACCACGACTGATTACATCATTACTTCACATACATTAACCCGAAAAAAAGTATAGAATGTATGTATTCCATTCCTCTACTAAATGCGGCATGTGACTACAAGTTGATATTTCAATTTGCGAATTTGTTGGCAAAATGAAATGACACGAAGTCAAATAATATTGCAACGAAAAAGTACACCAAATCCACTAACAAAAACGTATACCCAATACTGGCTTTGTGGTGTGCTTCCGTTGAGTTGATCTATCTTGACTATAATGCGACACTAAAAGAGCAATATGTGGTTTTAGTGTTGATATTGACCAGAACCGAATACATATTAGATATGAGTTGAAAGTCTCAGTAAGTACTATTATGAAAGGGATATATCCATACTTCAACTTGCACATGTGCTGCCACAAAATGGTACGAAAAAAAAGAAAGAAACACTCATCGACCATAGATAATATTGATAGATGTTACCTTTGCCATCACGTTTACTGACGTTTTGCTTCTTTCCAGTTCTAAAAATTACTGTAATTGCAGCCTTAATCATAGTAGGTTGCTTCCTCTACAAACCAACATGCAAATTCATTCTGTTTAAAATGATTTGTGTCAAGGCCTCCCCCCCCCCCCCCACACACACATACACACTCGGATAACTAATAACACCCCCTTTATACCCGGAGTATTGCTAAATTATGGAGTCTGTATGACCCAGCACTTTCTGCCCTAGGATGGCTGTTCAATGTGAAACATAAGGTCCCGTATGATTGGTTGAAGACATTGGACCAATAGGAAGCCAGATAGAACATCCCTACAGCCAGCTGATCACACTCGCAAGTGATGCCAATGATGTAAGAAAGACAAATGCTGGCCTCATTTTCTCATTTAAGGTGACTGGTTTATTAGATAGCATTGAATTATGTAATCAGAATAAGAAACTGATCGCAAGTTAACAATGGCCTGTCTTATGCAAGCCATGATTTCTTAGAATTCTTAACAAACGGACTAGCTTAGTGTCTGCAAACAATGTTTATTGTTGCGACACTTTCCGTAGTGGTCTACTTAATAGAATGAAACGGTAAATAAAAGCATAGCATGCAAATTACACAAGAATAACGATTAATTAATTATGTTCATTATAAGCGGAGTATTGCTGAATCATAAAGTGTGACCATGCACTTTTTGATCTTTCGATCCGGCAGGCTATGGATGCGAAATTGAACAGAGTCCCGTCTGATTGGTTGAAAATAATGGATCAATAGGAAGCCAGGTAGACCATCCCTGCAACCAGCTGATCACACTCTCAAGTGGTGGCAAGGACGCAAGAAAGACAAACGCTGGCCTCAAGGTGGCTGGCTGATTTGATGGAAGTAAATTATGCAATCAGTAAGAAACCGATCGCAAGTTAACAATGGCCTGTCATATTATGCAAGTACTGGTTCTGAGACACTCTCAGCACAAGACGAACCAATAAAATATTGTCTGCATAAAGTTTATTGTTTTGGCAATCTCCGTAGTAACCTACCTAATGAAATAAAACAGTTTAGCAAACTATATGCAAACTGCCTGCAAACTACTTTATTTTTCAGCGTATTAAACTTACACCAAATTCATTCATAAATGCAACAGATGACTCAAATTCTGAATGTCAGTCAGAACTTGCCAACTCTACTCTAAACGCGAAATTTAGTCATCATTAGGATCATTTTTGCTTTAGAAATCACACGAAGTATTTGTGCTTGTGCATGACATGACTAATATATAATTAAACCGTAATCGCCCACTGCTTGAAACCTTTATTTTTCATTTATTAAATTTACGGATTTACGCTGTAGGCGGACAACAGTTTGTGGAGTAGCTGTAGAGGATTCAAATTAGCGAATGCTCCAAAAAGCTTTCAACACAAACAAACAATCAAAACAGCATCATGAGCCCAAGGAGAGAAATCACGTGTTTGCTTCGTGGAAGAATTCAGAACTGACGATCGACAATATGAAATTTAAGCAACAGGCCAACCATGACTGTGCGAAATTATTCCGTTGTAACTTTGTAATTAGCCTTCAGCGATAATGCTCATTATAGCCCCCGCGTCCTTGACCAATTTCATAACGTTCAAAACAGAAATCGAAATCATTTAAATCTCATCCGCCATTTTCTTTTGTCTCTTTTTCCGCTCTCTCTCTCTTTCTCTTTCTCCCTTTCTGTCTCCCCTTCCCTCCCCTCTGTTCCTCTCTCTCCTTGGGAGTCTATTAACGTCTATTGCGAAGTGAAAGTAAATGCTATGAAGTCGCATACATGAGATATACGCGTTACTCTATTATCACCTTTCGTAATACGACGTAATTATTGCTAACTCATCGCCCTCCTGAGTGCTATGCGAACGCACTCTCGGGACGGGTACTGCAATGATAATATAGGTATTCGTCTAATATTGACGCAGGGCTTTTAGACAAATTAAAGAACGGAGAGTTGGAAGCTAATTTATTGGCCGCTTAATGACAGATTTTTATGTGCATTTATCAAGGTAATTATACACATTACACAAGTACGACGAGGAATCTTGCGTTAAGCAGTGGGATGGGCAGAGGGTAAAGCCAACCCTTTTATACATACCAACAGCATCAAAACATCAGTATTTCAAACGCTCTCTTCGATTCTCTTTTTTTTTTCACACCTCAAGATGAAAAAGGTACATTATGAGTGATAATGAGTTCTTGCGTGTCCCTGAATCACTGAACTTAGTGAATATGTAAAAAACTTAAGTTTTTGTAAAAAGCTTAAGTTCTACTGAGATATACATGATATATATCATATATATGTATATATATATATATATATATATATACATATACGTGATGTATATATATATATATATATATATATTCTTAAACAATGTTTGATTTAGAGAAATCATTTTTTTCTTTACCAACAACAACAACAGCAATATTGCTGTTAGTATCCATGATCTTAAGACCTTTTACACTTTTATTTGCACGTTTGCTACTCCAAGCAATTTACACCCAACCCCACTTCACCTTTTCAGGTCCACGTTATGGAATATTTTTGGTGGTCGTGGTTATTCTAAATCAGACATCAACGGCAAAAAGAAAAAAAAAATTGATATGGAAAGGTTTTGTTAAAGAAAAACACCAGCACACACAAGAGTATTACGGAGAAAAAAAAAATCTAAAGTTTTAAAGCAATGAAACATCTGACTGTTGAATCGCGGGTCCATTCAAACCGTCACTGATATCTCTCTACTTTGTTATCATTTATTAAAATATGTATCATATATTCATATATATATATATATATATATATATATATATATGTAATATAATATTATATTATATTATATTATATTATATCATATCATATTATATTATATTATATTATATTATATTATATTATATTATATTATATTATATCATATTATATTATATTATATTATATTATATTATATTATATTATATTATATTATATTATATTATTCTATTTTATTTTTATGTATATCGCCAGAAAGGATCCTCGTGTATCATTTTTGTTTTGATGCAGAAAATGTCAAGTTGATATATTCTCATATAAGTAGACGTATTTTGACTTTATCAACCGCCTCATCTCCCCTGACGTGACATACTTTGGGAAGAGAGTCTCTACTAATAACTCAATGCTTTGGTTATTTTGTGTGTCCATGAAATGCCACTATATCCTAGATACCGGTATTCCCGCTGCAAACAAGCTGCGTAGAAACCACTCTCGTCCTACTTGTGTGTTTCAAGAGAATGAAGAACGCTCAATTCACTCTGATCTAGGTTCAGGAAAACCCCCTGAATTCCACCTCTCCCCCCTTTTCTTTCTGTGTGTATTTATCTTTTCATCTACCTATTTCTATCTCTCTCTGTATGTATATCGTATATTGTGGTATATGATCGGATGTATCAATACATCTTACATTCTTCATATTCACATACATACATTCGTATATGGACGTTTTTGTGACTGGGCAATGACGAGAATATGTATTACTCCAATGCGGTTTTACGAAATCTTCGGCATTCATTTCATGATTGAAGAATATCATCATGTTAAGCATTGTACTGTGTCGCCATTGTTTGTCTGCAAAATGTAATGCAAGACCACTCAAACTTGACTGTTATTTCGATCAAAGGTTGGTTACATCCAATGAATACACAAACAGGCAGCAAAATGAAACTAAGAAAATATATAAGAAATAGAAACAAACAAACTTTAAACTTTAAACTTTTATTGAAAAGTGATTTTCTCTCCATGATGGTGGACGCGTCACTATTGAGTTGAAGCCGACTATCCAAAACTGTCGCCTTTGTATCTGTTTTCGCCTGCATGCGATAATGCATTGATGTGAATTTGCTAATGACATTTCAATTGAACGAGTTTACGGCTTTTTCAATTTCTCCCCCCCCCCCAAAAAAAAAAAATGAGCAGCAATACTAAAAAAGGTAGAACCAATAACCGGAAAACATGTTGTTGGTTTTTTAATATCAACATAGCTTTTTCATGTCAACACAAAATTTAAGAGAATCGATGACGATCAATGAGTCCCTATTATACCCGGGCAGGTGTCTATGGGAAATGCGTGTTGTAGCAAAGTCAGGCCGTCCTCAACGGGTTAAATTATAATGATTTACACATCACCATACCAACTGAAACATGACACTTCGGGGAGGCAGATAATTGTACCTGTATCATGTTTTTCTGACTGCAAGTGAACCTAACAAGTCCTAATGATTCATTTTCAGTCACACTAAATTTCAAGAGAAGCACATTCTCGAATCCAATCGAAGTCAATCCTTTTTTTTTGTTTATTTTTTGTTTATTTTTTTTTTTTTAGACAGAGCATAATATACACTTCACTCTTTTTGAGACAAGAATTATGTTGACGGTACACTTTGAAAGAAAGGATTTTGATACCAATTCAACATTTATTTTCTAACGCCGCCTTTAACTATTGTACGACTTTGTTTTTTGTTTTTTCCCAGAGACGAAAATCAGCGTGATTTGTGCTAATGATTAAAATGAGCAAACACACATCATTCCCAGGCACGCCCTTGATGTGAAAAACAATTTGCCTTATTGCAGGGGCAGACAATTTGGCGGCTTTCTACCTCATTTCGACAGAGAATGATTACATTTGGAATATATTCGCTACCATTTAAAGATATTACCTACGATCGCTGCTGGTAATACCAGAATAGGGACTTTTCAAATAATAAATTGCCTCTGGAAATGCATGAATGAAAGACTGGATAATTGATAAAAGATTTGTTTTAATTCAGTGACCCTATTATGAAACCGAAGAACTGACAATAACTTTGGGAGTTATTCGCTGGTCTGAAAAGTACATCAATTTAGACCATTACAGAGGTTGAGTGGAAATCTATTTACCTAATATTCTCTACCAGTCCAAGAAGCTTAATATTTCAATGGCTTTAGACAATGCTAAGATTATAATGGCTAACTTTAAATTTGAAAGGAATTCTACTCATGTAATGTTCTCGGTAATATGCCTTCTTTGCAGATCAAAGGCAAGAACATTTTGTGTTTCCTTGTATCTCTGTTTTCTAGATAACATACATTTCTTCTTTTCTCTTTCCACAATTTGCTGATTTTTTTTTTCTTTTTTGTGGATTTGTAGTCAGCAAATTAAGGCTTTTCATTTTGCACAGAAGTCACGGTAAGACACCCACTAATAGAATTTAAGTCATTTTGAAGGAAAATCTTTTGTGGACCCTTTCATATCCGCCTACACTTACACCAATATTCATAATAATGCTTGTAACCAGGGGCGGATCCAGAAAATCCATAATGGTGGGGGTGGGGCGCAAAAGAAAAAGAGAAGCTATTGCACAACTATCTGTGTTTAAACAAATTAAAGGTGGGGGGGGGGGGTAGAACATTGCACCCTTTCAGTTTTTTTTTTTAAATTTCTTTTATTTTCCAAAACACAGACACACACACAATATCAATATCAATATATATATATATATATATATATATATATATATATATATATATATATATTTATATATATTTATATATATATATATATATATATATATATATATATATATATATATATATATATATATATATATATATATATTTATATATATTTATATATATATATAAAGGGGTGACCCCAAGGATTTAGTTTGAATGGGGACCTGAAAGCTGGTGAGGAGTTTTATCAGCGTTGCTAAAATAATTGAGTCTAAAGCTTATTCCATAACATAATTATATCAGTTTAAGCCGGTTTTGATGAAACTCCATGCTACCACTCTATTCATTAATGCCAACTAGAGCACGGCGTTGAATTGCACTTTTACAGGTAAGATGGCAATGGCGTATCAGGGCGCTCGGCCGCTAAGAGGTGTCGCAGATCCAAACAGTTCAGAGTACCTACAAGCCACCTGTCAAGGGTAGCTAGCGGCCGATGGTTTCTTTCAAGTACCGCTTAATTGCGCGCATGTCATGTTCAACATGATTAATATGCAGTTCAAAGTACAAAAGGTATGCATACCTAAGTTATGTAAACAGGTAACACAAGAACATGATAGGTGCATTCAAGACACAAATGATTGACGACATTACAAAAAAAAAATCTAAGAATTTTCCTTTAAAAAATGGAGAACCCTGGCCACAGACGTTCCTAATTAGAAGACAGTTTATCATCAAACCTCACTCTGAAGTTGGACTCTTGAGAATATCAGAATTATTTGGATTTAAAGTCTTGCCTTTAACGTTGAGAATAAATGCACCAGTCGTTAAAGGGAAGATAAACCCCAAGAACAATGTGGATTGAGTGAAAGCAGCAACATTATTAGAACACATCAGTGAAAGTTTGAAGAAAATCGGACAATCGATGCAAAAGTTATGAATTTTTAAAGTTTTGGTGTTGGAACCGCTGGATGAGGAGACTACTAGAGGTTATGACGTATGAGTGGACTACAATATCAAGAAAATATAAAGAAAATACTACAAAAATCCATTTTTCATGAAAATTACATATTCCATCAACTTGATGTTGACATAATGTTAAGGGTAGCAATTATTCCCCCTGCTTCCTGAAAGCGGTTGGTCCACTGCTCTTTCATAATTCTAGAAAAGTGAATTTTTGTTGAATATCCTTTATATTTTCTTTGTATTGTTGTCCACTCACACGTCATATCCTCTAGTAGTCTCCTCATCCAGCGGTTCCAATACCAAAACTTTAAAAATTCATAACTTTTGCATCGATTGTCCGATTTTTCTCAAACTTTCACTGATGTGTTCTACTAATGTTGCTGCTTTCACTCAATCCACATTGCTCTTTGGGTTTACCTTCCCTTTAAGGATGGCTGTCGCGAGTTCGACACTAGGCAAACAGGGCCAACGAGTTGGACACTAATAAAAAAAAGTTGCATGAGGCCGACACATTAAGCCAAGTGATGTAATGTCGGTCTGAGCCTTGTTTTCCTATAGTAGTGTCGGAATCATGAGCCTTATTTGCCTTGTGTCGAACTCATGGGCTGTATGACTCGACGTGGCCTATGACTCATGGGCCTTCTTTCCATGTCGAACTCGTGGGTCGTATGACTCGTGGGTGTTGGTCTCGTGGGATGACCCAGACGTTTCATAGGTCACCTTGCGTGCCATCTCTGTCCTTACTCTTTCTACACAGGTGCTTACTATTTTGGTGAAATATCAGAATTGAAATGCACCTGTTGGTATGGTGGAAAAACAAAAGACACGCATCCTCCACATAACTTCGATTTGCCTAAAAGAAAAACCACCCAACCCAACCCAACAACATGACACTGACAGAACAAAGGACTCCTACTTTGCAAAGTTAAAGCAACCTTCACAAGCACTTGAAAACCGACTGACGTCCTCGAGGATTTATTCACGAATGTAACAATTAATCCATTGTGCTGGTGTGTTATAACAAGAATGTGGTAAAAGGGGAAACGGTAATTATTGCCTCCAGTGAACCAAAGTAATTCTAGAACTATGAGGGAATGGATTATGATTTATTTGTGAGTTGATGTTAGTTGATTGTGGCCGATGTATTATTGACTAATGCCAGGGCTAAATAGTTTATGACCTCATTCATTTCATATAAAATGACGTGCCGAGAGAGGGCAGAAGCAAATGACGTGAATGGAATCAGATGAAACCATGTGTTGAAGAAGTGAAGCTAAAAGGAATTAATTAAGTTCTATTTCATGTTAAAAACATTCCATATACCTGCCATGTCAATCACATAACAACACACACACACATACACACACAACACACTAGCACATTCTTTTGTCATTTTCTATTTGAATTTCGTTCAGTAGCATAAAAATCACATTCACGAAAACAACATTATACGAGGATAGATAGCAGTACGTGTACACAAACAGCACCAAACAAAGGCATGCCAATGCTTACATCATGATTGTGATCGAAATGAAATCGTTTTTATAATAACCTGATCATCCTATCCAAACCCTTATCTCTTAATTGTTTTATTTTTGCAGAAATAAAACAAAACAAAACAATATATATATATATATATATATATATATATATATATATATATATATATATATACACACACACACATACACACACGTACGCATAATCCAAAGGAAACACCCGATCAGGCCATCTTCTAAAACATTACGTGTATGAATTGGATCGAACAAACACTCCAGAATAATGCTGTATCCACGTGATCCTTACGATTATATTCATACAAAAAGTGAAGTAAATTAATGTTTGGCTATAATTGAGAGCGCCATATATAATTCCATTAAAGCAAAAAAAAAATGCGAGGAAGAGTAGTTATCAACCATTTACTTAATTTGATGTCGTGAGTCAAGAGATGACGTACTTATATCCTTTGTACGACGCATTGCGTAAAGAAGACTCAGACTTCGCTCAAACAGTGCGTGTGCAAATATGTGCATAGCCATGCATTCATGTTAACTCGGCTATATTGATTACGCAACCGTCCAAAACATATCATTACAGTCGGGCGTAATGTACGGGATATTGTTAGTCTGACAATAGTCAAATTAATGAAAGAAAGATATTATTCAGAGGGGCGAAGGCTCAGGTTGTTGTGATTTGGTATTCTTACGTAACGCTTGCATGATCTCACAGAAGGATCCCACGTTATTAATCCTGTGTAATACAATAATGTGTTTTTTTTTTTTCACTTTCCCATGCAGTAAAAGACGATGTAATTAATATTGATAACTGTTGCAAATACAAGTTGGAACATTACCGCAGCAGTTGCGAATTCGCAAACATTGACAATAGATGGCGTAGTATTGCACAGTGTAATTATTTGTAACCAACAAACCAATTAACACATATTGACTACAATATCTTTTTGGTTGTGTACTGACCAGTGGAAACAAACCCATGTTTCCACTATTGAGCAGGCAATGAATTAATAATCATATCATATTATCATATCATATCAAATCACGCAGAGCAAAGATATACGATGGTCGATAGAATTTAAAATACGTACATGTATATTGCTGTGTATATCTGTAGAATTATTATAAAGAATGCTTCTAGATCACCAAATTGTTAAATAATAAATAGCTTTTAAAGGGATGGTATAGATTTGGTTGAGATGCAGTTTCATGAAATACGAAACAGTATTTAAAACAATAAAATGAGGAATTCAAAGTTTTTCGATGAAAATGCTTTTGAAATGGCTGAGGTATCTAAAACCAAAGTAGTCCTAATAAATGACGTTCCCACGTTCATTAGGACCACTTTGTCTTGGGATATCTCAGCCACTTCAACATCGATTTTCATACATTAAACTTCGAATTCCTCTCAGAATTGTACGCTCTTTCATATTTCATGAGTGATTTACCTGATAAAAATCGGTTATGAAATGGCTGAGATATCTTAATCAAAGTGGTCCTAATAAAAGTTATTGTAGGCAATAACTTTTATTAGGACCACTTGGTATTTTGATATCTGAGCCATTTCCAAAACGATTTTCATCAAATTAACTTTGACCTCCTCTTGAAATTGTATGGTCTTTCATATTATTCATAAGTAGTTTCTCATTATCTCACACATAGAAATAAAATCTGAAGTCCAGTTCAGCCAAATTATGACCATCCCTTAACACACTGTATCAACTAGTTATAGAAATGTGATTTATTGGCAACGGATTCTAATCCTAGTCCGAGAATAAAACAACCTATCTTTATTGAAAACTGGGGAGTTACGACTGATGACTAGGATTGGGTATTGATTGTTAAATCTCTATAAGGTACGAGGCCACTCGGCGATTATGTGAATGTGGAGGACGTCACGATCAAATTATTGGCGAAACTCATTATTGGCGCCAAATAGATTTCCACATGCCCCTGCATGACGCCAGACTATTTGCAAATGAGATATCAAACATGTGACGATGAATATATTACATGCACGTTGTACAATATTCCCTTTGCGAATTATGAGTGAGAGCTGCCGATCGATATCATAACTCTATTAAGTCATATGACAATACAATTTCAACCGATGTAAAAAAAAAAAAATTGTATTGTGTTGTTTCATTACAACATTTGGATGTGGAATGAAACGTAGTGATATAATATCTTACACGTCGACTCTGTGGAAAATGGGACCCATTGTCATAACATTATGTATGAGACACATACATTACATTTACATACAACACGATATTGAAGCCCTGTACTAGCCTAATATAAATAGCAAATGCTCTATTACCCTGCCATCTCCCTTCCCCTTTCTTTTAAATTCAACACGAAAAAATACCGAGGTGAAATTAGAGTATTCATAGCTTTGGTTTTCCAGTGCAAGAATGTACTTTTATAGTTCACGACGGGAGAAGCAAAACATTCGCACAAAGTCATTTTTTAATCGTGGTTCAGTATATGAAGAGCTTGTTTGCAAAAGGCGCTAAATCCATCATTTTTCAATGGATTTAGCGCCTTTGGAAGCAAGCTTTTCATATGGTCACATACTTCAGCCTGTAAGCGCTAAGTGTTTGGACATTTTGGTTTAAAGTGTTAGGGTTTACCTACAAATATAAATGTTTCACACATCCTGATGATGATATCACAGGCCCAGAACTGGGGGAGCGGGAGGGGGGGGGGGGGGGTCAAGTTTTTGAGTCTCCTTGTTACTGCTCGGTAAGTGTAAAATAACGGAACTGAACATAAATTTGTACTAAAAAGGACCACTTTTTCTAATTCTGAACCCCCCATAGTAGTTACCAGTCTGGATCATTCTTTTCCTTCAGTCAAATATTGCAAAGAGAAATTCAGATAGGGCCTCATCCACGTCAAGCTCTGCTTATGATGATAGTCCCCTGTATTGATTTCTCCTTTGTTAATAGATACAGTATGCCTTAATATGTTATTTTGATTCATATGTCACTTCAGACTAATGTTGTTACGCAAATGATATTTTTTTGTATTGATTTGTATGTTATCTGTATCATTCTGTTTTCATTTGCAATTGTAATCTGAGAAAGAAAATGTAAAAATAAACCAAGCAAATTAATACGTTCAAATTGCTCCTGCGACAATTGTCCCGGTCTTATTTTCCCCAAGGACTTGGGGTTAGGGTTGTGATAGTGTTCCCGGCAGAGTTTGATGCGAGGATTAGGATTACGGTTATGCTTGTGGGTAGGTTTTATGTTTGGCTTAGCGTGGGGATATTTCATGGGAGCAATATTGTCACAGGAGTGTCATGAACCCCACATGTAACGATAATTTAACTCATGAAAGAAACCTGCTGTTCTTAAAACGCGCTTGGTAGGACAAATCATCACAGGAGTGTCATGGACCCCACATGTAACGATAATTTAACTCATGAAAGAAACCTGCTGTTCTTAAAACGCGCTTGGTAGGACAAATCATTATTGTTTGTTTGTTTGCTTTTTTTTTTACTCCCATAAACTTAAAGCCAAGAAGCAATGGTCTAATACAAAGCAAAGTTAATGGAAAGAGCAGGCTAATTGAACAGAATATCAACAGTAGATTATTTCATTGGACAGAGTTTGATTTCATTGTTTTGATACAATCGCTTAAGAAATATTCATCTAATAGCTCAGTGCCACAATTTAAAGACTCTAGGGGTATAAACCAATACAAAGACAACTTTGAACCCCATTTTAAACACACAGAACGGCTTCAGTTTAATGTTCAAGTCTTGCTATGCCTATACTGATCTTTGAACTCAAAAGAGCTGGTATACAAGTTGGATGTCTGTTATTTTGAAGAACTTGTTGTTGTTTTTTTTTAAGGGGAAGTGGAGGAAAGGAAGAAAGGAGGAAAGGTAGAGAAAAGAATGCTGCATCGTGCAAAGGTCACAAGAGATGTTAGTGAAGAAGATATCCATCACACCAGCAAGGAGCTTCATTACTCGTGTCCAATATGTTTTTATTTGTTGCTCTTTTTTTGTTTGTTTTACTATTAACAAAACAACTGCCGCGGACAATAACAACTGACCGTCTTTACGATAACACTCGGGACCTCGTTCGGTGCAAATTGAAAAAGAAAAAGAAAATCACGGATTTTTTTTTTTCTCTGCTGGAATACTGATGATTGCAAAGTATAATGATAAATTTCCCCACTACATCAAATGGATAGGGATTTAATTTCAAATAGACTAAATGACCTGTTACCGTTTTGTGATTACGTAAATGAAATAATATATAGGATTGTTTCACGATTGGTTTTATCTTGAATTTCATCATGGGAGAAACAACCCCAACTTGTTACGACTTCTTTGCTATTTCTCATGCAGCAAGTTATTATTACTATAAAGTACATGCAAATGAATTGACGTTATAGGTAAAACAAGTAAATGTGCCAACAGTTGGAAAGAACGAATACTTTATGATTTGTTCCGATTACCGAAAACAATGATTGGATAAAAGAATTACAGCTCTCTGTTATGAATGAAACTTAAATAAAATTTGAGTAAAATCAAGAAATAGGGGAATTAAAAGTGTACAACCTATACATGCGTGCAATCTCATTTATCAGAAGAATAAACACACACACACACACACACACACACACGCACACACACACAAAATCATCCAAATCTTTCAAAATTAGGCAGCTCTGGCCTCATGTATGAGCAGTTTCTGGTAACATATCGGCAGTAAATAATGAAGTTTATTTGTGACCGTGCACCTCAAAACGAACATAAAGTCGCACACACTGATTTTGCGTGAGCACTGAAAATAAGTGAAATGGGTCAACCTAGCCGAACTTGACTTTTTCATATTTCCTGAAAGAGTGGGTCTTCTTTTACATTATGCTAAAATTTGGCATCATAAAACGGGCAGGAAAGTGTGTTTTTTAGCAGTTTATCTCGAACATTTTTGGTAGAATAGTGTGGTTAGGTGTGTCTTTAGAATCCCTTTTTCATTTCTGAAAAACCTTGTCCACACACACTCTTCATTTTCAACTCTGATAACTTTTGAAAGGATAGTGCTACTGCTTTGAAAGTTGGCATTGATTATGGACAGAATGTGTTAATGAGGCATGCTTAATTTCAGTTTGATCTGATAATCCCTTCATTGTTGTTACTCTGGTGGTTTACTTCCTGTTTTTTGTCCCATTCATCGCACAGCCAGCATGGTTTGGTATTAAGATTAAGCGCTTGAATAGACACTGTACTTCAGAGCCTCTTTTCTCAGGTCACACCTTTCATGAGTTTATGCTTTCTTTCCAATATTTAGATAGGTTAGGAGAGTCCATTTGATTTGAGTTATACATCATTTTAAAGCTTAAAGTCTGTTCTTTCAGAATATGGTCTTAACTAAAAATTCATGTCTGGCGACTTTTTGTTTGTTTTGAGGTGCAGGGTCACATTTAGTAACTGTACAATGATATAACACGAAATATACTCAGGTGTGAGTTTCTTCAATTTATCTCCCTTTACAAATCAAATTTGTTAAGATCGCAACTTACTGCTGATCTGTAAATTAACAAACATGTCGGAAAAAAGGAACCAGTGGGACTCGAACCTGTCATCTACTGCTTTCCGGGCAGCGACACTACCGCCAGGCTGAGGAAATATCCTTTTTTTTTTTTTTTTTTTTTTTTTTTTTTTTTTTTTTTTTTTTTTTTTTTTTTTAGAAGGTGGACATCATAAGCAATGGTTTTCATCATTATGTTATAAATGTGCCATAGGGCCTATTCTGGGAACAATGTATTGTTGGAGTTACTATCAAGCATAATTTCACCTTTCGTCAAACAAGTATTACAGGTGAAGGCACACGCATACACATACGAGCAAACACATGCACAAATACACACCGATTCTGTGATTGCATGTGAATCTCACTCTTCGTATATGGGCACCCCTTCTAAACTCCTGCCTATTTGCTTTTTTCGTGTAGTTAATTGACTGGCTCTACCTATTACATCAAAAACACATTTCTTCTGAAAAGGAGTGCTAATGGCGCGTTCGTGTGGTCGTAAAGCGGGTGCCATTAAACACTGCGAATTTGTTTCATCGCAATTGATGGAAGAGAGATAAAAAACACGGATACTGATCTACACTAGAATCACAGAAATGCAGGTATTCAACTGACATATAAAATATATCTCTTTAAGCACGTTTGTATTAATCTGATCCACACTAAAATGAAAGATATGCGGGCACTCGGTTTGTTAAATGTTGAGGAACAAGCCCATTCAATCTCAACTTGCGACCTTTTTGAAATAGAGCTGAACTAGGTCAAAGTTCTACATGTACCTTTTTGTTAGTTATTGTTTCCGTGGTGCAGAATACGAACAAAATAGCGTCAAGGTTCTCATCAGGAATGTATTTATATCCATACAATCCATACCGCAAGTTTACCACGATCACACATTATACAATACATTAACATACCCACCCACTGACACACACACACACACACACTCACACACACACACACACACACACACACACACACACACACACACACACACACACACACACACATATATATATGTATATATATATATATATATATATATATATATATATATATCCCGTTTGTTTCTTCATTTCTTCGTGGAGCCAATACGTGAAATCTCAACATGTTTATATATATATATATATATGAAGAGTTTGTTTGCAAAAACCGATAAGTCCATTTTTGGCGATTTTGAAGTACGATCTCTGTTATAAAGTACAAAATACCTTTTAAATGATATATTGGTCACTACATATAAAGGTACGTTTTTGAAGTTATGGTCAAAAGAAGCAAAAATTTTCTTATTATTCTCTATATTTTTCTTGACCTTTAATCGCAAATATCTCCATTTGGCAAATATGGACTTACCGGTTTTTGCGAACAAACCCTTCATATATATATATATATATATATATATATATATATATATATATATATCACAAATCAGTAAAGTGACAAATAGAAATGCAAATGCCGTTATCGTAATGATGTATGATGTATGGATGGACTTACCGATATTACGCAGAAATTCTTCCCTTTCAACTAATAAGTGAATTTTAAATGAATTGATCTTCAGAGGAGGATTCCTTTTTATCTTGTCAAGTGTGTCATGGTGTATTACCCGGCTATAGAACAGGAAACGGAGGAGTGATAGAATAATTGTTCCTCTCACATTCAGTGCAACGTCGAGAGTCTATACGCTCGTATGAATAGCTCCCCTGTGTATAAACGAGCCGTGCTTGTCGCTGTATACTTTGGTGGGACGACCCCGGTGTGATGTGATGTGGTGGTGCGCTCTTCTCGCTGAATGGCCTCTCGCCCTACACACACATGCCGAGAGAGACTCGATTACCGGGGGGGGGGGGGGGTAGGTGGTAGAGATTGGTAGGAGTGGAGGAATTAGCGCCACGTCCAGGAGTATTTGACCGAACGCAAATTATAATGACGGGACTGGGACTGAACAATGACGTAATAAGACGTGCTTTCAAATTTCGAGTATACTCCGCGAGTAAACTGTAATATGGACCTACAACTTCAAGTATATGCAAGTTCACCTGTTGCTAATTGCACGAGCATTACGAAAAAAGAGTAAGAGACCATTGTTGGCTGCATTGTGTATTGATTTTGTCGTTGTTGTTCATTTTTGTTGGTGGGATGGGGGTTGTTGATTCGGGCATCCCTTGTGTAAGCTGTTGTGTTGCTGTGGGTGACCGTTGACTGACGTTGCTTGCATTAAATCTGGACACGTCTTCTGGAGTATACTAGTACTGGACACCCTGGTAGCTTCCCCATTGACACCACATTGTTCCTTGTATGGTCCGCTTACTGTTTTGGTGACACTTCTTCGAAACTTCAACGAAAAAGAAAGATATCAGCTGTGTTGACACAAAAGTAGCTCGATGGATGCAGAAGAAAAAAAAAATCCACAGGACGAATGCAAATAGAATGTATGAACTACATCGTGATTGGTTAAAACACAGTAAAATGGAAAAGACATTATTGTATGGACTTCCTAATCTATGAGCATTGGCAAAGAGTTGAATTTGAGATTTATTTTTGTTGAATTTTATAATTTTTCTTCATTCACCTCATGTAGTGCAGCAGAAACAAAGGAAAAATTAATGGAGAAAGAATTAATCATGGTGACGTCCTGTCGCCGAAAGACAAAGATCATGTGAACATATCAGCACACACAGATGAGAAACTTTCCAACTGACTCGGCAATCCATGCTCTCAGGAGGGATGCTGTGGAACATATAGGACGGGGTAATTCATTAAGGTACCAGGTAATTTCCGGCAGAAGGGGAGAGCAGAAAAAAGAGGTGTAAAGGCAACAATGTTTAACTTAAAAAAAAAAGAAAGAAAGAAAGAGGCATGGAGAAAGCTGATTGACATGTTTTTTATTCTTTGGCGCCATATAACTGTCTGTGACTATTTACGGGATAGAAGAAAGAGAAGAAGAAGAAGAAGAAGAAGAAGAAGAAGAAGAAGAAGAAGAAGAAGAAGAAGAAGAAGTAGTAGTAGTAGTGGAAGAAGAAGAAGATGATGATGCTGATGATGATGAAAAAGAAGAAGATGACGAAAAAGGAGAAGAAGAAAAAAGAAGAAGAACAACAAGGAGGAGGAGGAGAAGAAGAGGAGACAAAGAAAATGAAAGAAGAACAGAACGAAGAAAAATTAGGACAGAGAAGAAAAGAAGAAGAAAAAAAATGAATGAGGAAGAAGAAGAACAAGAAAATGAGGGAGAGAAAAGAGCCGAAGCTTTCTCCCGTATATCGTCTTTTTGTCATTACTAACGGTGCCAGCAACATAATGTGCTTTGAGATTTGAGATTAACAACAATCATGCTTCGTTTATAAGGCAGAGTGCGAATGTTCTGTATACATGCCGCTCAAACAAAATAAAATATAATGCCCGCAACAGTTGTGGCGGGAAGAAAAAAAAAAGGAAACCACCATTAAAGTTGCAGCAAGAAAAACAAATAATCATACATTTAAGCTGATATGATAGGAAACTACGGGCATGTATTATGCTGTTGTTACTCTTGGTCATATAATTATTTGATGAAGTAATTGTTATCCATGAAGATGGAAACATTTAACAACGGAATCTACACTAGCTTGCTTACCAATACTATCCAACAGCAATACAGGAAAATAAGGGAAAAGGTGTGAAGAGGAAAATGGAATTATGGGTTAGGTAGGGTAAAATACGTAGTCAAAAGTATGGAGACAGATAAAAAAAAAAGAAGATAATCCAAAGAAGTTCTTTCATTGATTTTCTCGTCTGGCATGCAACATCCTACACACCGTCGTCCGGGAAGTATTTGTTTATTTTCCCGCTCGTCTGTTTGGATTGGCGCCGCTAATGGCAGCTTACGTGCGCACTCCGATCTGACATATATTATTACTGCTGACTGACTAGAATCAAATTAATTGATGGACAAACTCACCGTAGAGGAAGGAATGACGAGAAAATGATATCGAAGTCGGTCGGATAAGACAGATCCGCCTGCATCTTTAGCTCTACTTTTTTCCATAGGATATCAAACAGATGTACCCGCGGCCTGCCAGAATATTTTATAATAATTGCTCACGTGTCTAATACACGTCATACCCCATTCTTATGCTATGGGTTACTTGCAAATAGATTAGTCCCTGCTAAACATATAATTATTTTGTTTCCATGGCATTACCCACCGTACAGCAATAATAGGCACAAATCATTATTGTACAATATAATCATTATCTGAACCTAAGCTTCTTCGGTGAACTAAATCTTTTTAATAACCAACGTTATAATCCAAAGTTAATTAATAAATCAAACTTATTAAACAAACATGTTATTGTCTATAAACTGAGCAAGGCATATCACTTGCAATCGAAAAAAAATATCTTTCAGACACAATATTTTAGTCAATAGCGCGATATATAACCACTGGCAACTTGGCAGAACATGTTTAGCTATTTTGTCCCTTTGTCAAGAATGTAGTTTCAATAAGTATGTATAGATATTTTTATTCATCTGCAATATCCAACTTTGGATGAAATATGGATCTCGTATACACGTATTTAAACTTGGCAGCACATGTTTAGCTATTTTTTCCCTTTATCAGGAATGTAGTTTCAATAACTGTACAGATATTTTTATTCATCCGCAGTATCCAACTTTATGGCGGAATCTATGGATCTTGTCTACGCTCATGCCGGCATATACACAAAGACCACACATTAGCACACGTCTTTCTCTCCGCACCCCGCACTTTCTCACTCTGTACAAAGCCGGTCTGTGCTCATCACAGGGATTGTGTGGTGGAAAACTTAACGGTGCACCACGTATTCTTTCCAGGGTATACCGTAGAAAGAATACGTGGTGCACCATTTCACCACCAAACGTTCTACCCAGAAGCCTTAAAAGATTTCATCATCACAGCTAGCTCGTGAATGCTCTTTTCATTAACTGCCAGAACCCATTTTCACGAACTCAGAACATCCCTTTTATTATGATAATGATAATGATAATGATAATAATGATAATGATGATAATAATAATAACAATGATAATAATGAAAATAAAAATAATAATAACAATAATCATCATTATCATCATATTGACAATAATAATAATAATAATAATAATAATAATAATAATAATAATAATAATAATAATAATAATAATAATAATAATAACAAATCAGTTACCTCCCTATTGTATTCAAATCCCTGTGTTACCGTGCATGACGTTTGGAAATGAAATCCGCTGTTATTTAAAATCTTGACCTTGCGTTTACTTCTAATGACATGCTACACCATATGCATAAAAACTATGGCAAAAAAAAATAACTATATTGTTGATGGACACATTATTTTCCAATAAAGAGCAAATGTAATTTGAGCAAAGAAAGAAAACAAACAAACAAGCAATTTAACCAACAAACAGAAAGGCAAAACACATTCGAGCTCAATAAGAAGCCCGAAAGCCTACTATGATACCATAAACTATAGGAGAGTCAAGCTCCTTTGTGCGTAGTGTGAGTACCGAGTCGCTGGAAAAGAAAACCTCTATGGCATTGTACACACTGCCCGAAATCGCTGGCGCAATTATAAGGACCAACATAAAGTCTTGAACAGGTAGAAAGGGACACACTAGGCCCATGTCTCACACACATCAACTCAAATACGAACAAAGCAAAGTGAGTACGAACAAAGTAAAGGGAAATCACCTCTCAGGAACGCAAACGCGTTGTTACAGTCTACTATATTGTGTCAGGTGCCGAAAACAAACATGAAATCTGTACTGTGGTCTCGCACACAATGGACCGCACTTAGCTACCGGTATCATCCCACAGAAGAGAATCGCGGAGGGACACACACAGTTTTGTTACAACCGGTAGCGTGCCCACACACTCCCTGTGATCCTAATCCAAACAAGCCTAAGCTGCTGAGCCCATATCTCTTCATTACATAAACGTATCTTTGAAGAGTAGCATTCCACAAACTGTAGCCTTTCCTCTGTACCTATCCCCTTCCTTAGAAGGAAGAAAAGGAAAACTGATCTCTATAAGATTTTGTTGGCAATAGAAATCTCAATAACTTTATTACCAGCATTAGTTGCATGATGGTGGGGTCATTCATATCTACTGTTAGTTTTCTTTTTTTTTCCCCCGATCTATTTTCAGTCAAAAGGAATCTAAATCGGTAATAGTCATATATTTTCAATTGTCAAGTAATGAATTACGTAACAATGTAATTAATAAATCAACCTCACCCTTCTTTCAAGTCTCACCTCTCTCTAGCAATCTCGACTTACCGTGAGCGTCTTTTCCTGGACGAACTTAATGACGAACTTTCTCAGGCGTTCCTCTCTCGGGTACTTGACGAAAGCGACAAGATGAAGGATGCATAGCATTATCTTGAAACAACAACCTTTTCAAAATAACTAAAATAGATCCTCGTCGCGGTAACTAGGCAACTCTGAAGTAGGCGTCTTCTCGAGCGCTTGGTATGATCCGTGCGCCAGCGCCATAATAACCCGCATCCTAGAGGACGGGGTTGATATTGCATAATGTTCAAATGGAGCAGCGACTTTGCAGCTATCATTATATGAGTGCATGCCAGAAGCGGTTCCTGGACAGATGGATGGGGGGGGGGGGGGGGCAGAGGGGGATGGGGATGGGAGTGGAATTGTTCAAGCCAACATGAACGACAGTCAACCATTCACGATAGTCATGTATGGGAATGTTGTCAGTGTACGCCCATTCTCCTCTCATTCACCTCGTTCCTCTTTTTCTTTTCCATCTCCTATAAGCCGGGCTGTTGGTTGGGGTGACGTCTTGTGCGGTAACCTCCTCACCCTATCACACTCGGGTGATATTCTTCTCGTCTGTCACTATAGAACCACTCGGTCCCAACGGAGGCTGGTCCATCCTTCATCTTCAGTTATGAGATCTACATTAATCAGTAACACCAGGACGGTGGACCAACTCCCTGGTAACACTTCCCTGTCTGGAATACTGGGGTCAACAAACTCGACGTAGTTCATGCGTTCCCCTTCTTGCAACTAAAGACATTATTTACCATTTCAGATGAAACAGGAACCCAGCTTTAGTGCTTCAAAATAGTTCTATAACAAAATGTAAGTCAATGATGGAAACAACCAGTATGATCAATAATAAGAATTGTTAGGTATACAGAATGTGAACAAAAGATATGACAAAACTATTTCTATAACAAGCCGTCTATACACTTATGGCTTGTTGAAAGAAAGTGATGTCTCCTTACATTAAAGGTTTTATTACGATATTTATATGGTAGGATGTTTTGTGATACAACTGACTTACACATACATGTGCATCAAATGTGATAACTCAAACATTTTTTTTTTTTTTTTTTGTGATCACTGCTCCCATTGGTAAAATGGTACCTTTAAGCCGTAGCATGAACTTTAGTTGCATGCATCAGGAATACCGGCGGGAAACATCCCCTTGTCGCATTCATTCAATCCCAATTATACTTAAATATACGAAGTTTCAAGACTGCATTACTCAAATCGAGATACATGCACCTTGTCACCTAGACTTGAAAATTATAAAAGCTTTATAAAATTTAAACGCTTCGTTATTTTGCTAGGTTGAATAAGAAATTGACAACAAAAAGAACAGAAAAGTGAACAAAATTACAGCAATATCAAACCATTTGTACGCTTACTTTAATAAAAAGAGAGTAATTTAAGAAGCGAATGTAGTAAAATGTTTATGTAAATCCGACTTCAAGTAAGAAAATAAGAATTTACCACAAACAAATGCAAATTAAGAAGACAAATTTCATTAAAAATCACGTTTTAGGTCTATGTTTAACAAACGGCAACTATTTCCCTTTAAAAGAAATTAGGTTACTAAAGGGCCACATTAATCAAGTAGCTATAGGAACTATACATTTCATTGTAAGTAAGACTAAACTCTTGCAGACCAATCGGAGACCTTCAAGCTTATGAAGTCATCACGTCTGCCAAGTTGTTTATTTAGTTATCACTGATATCATTAGTTTGTTAAATATAACTTACTTATTTTACATGTTTTAGGTTGGTTCTGATGAAAACCACACGAATTGTAGGCACGACTTCACTCTATAATTGACACAATACTTGATCAAGCTAAACACTACTAAAGACGTGTTTACTATAAAAGCCCCCCCATGTTTTGTTGTACAATTATGTGCATCTTTAACTGGACCATAATAATTGTAAATAAGTTGAAGTTCTGCATCTAAATGGTACATTTGGATACCATGGATGTCGCTTGCATGGCTAACATACTGTACGTGTTTAGTTTTTCAGTCTAGCGCATGTGCAACATCGTTAGTTCCTCATTAGAGCTACGATGACAAGCGACGGACGGAGGGGAGGCCCGCAGATTTACGTTGTGTTTATGTCTGGGTAACATCAACTCTAAAATATGTTTCTGTAGAGGTGAATTTAATTTATGTAGTTGTATTTTATCTCGGATAAGCACTTTTAAAACAGGCAACAGTGAGTGAGTGCGGGCAGTGCATTCATTCAATTTGCCAACCCCCCCCCCCTCAAACATCAGCTGAACATAACGAAATGACAACATTTTTCTTTTCAATCACATAAAGGAAAGTTAGAAAGTGAAATTCTCACTTTACAATATGAACTTAGCTCAAAAGATAAAAAGATAAAAGATATAATCATTTATTTCATTTCATCTTTTTCAATCTGCTCGCATGATAACTGAAACGCTAATAACACATATTGCTTTTAGTTTACGAGAGGTTTCAAACATATGCTAAGCATCCTTGTATCACTTTCTTAAGCATGTTTCTAAGCACATGTGGAGTCATTGATTAACTTGTATAAAAAAAAGACATCAGAATTAGTTTCCCTCTTGACGAGTCAACTGATGACGACATTTCACAAGACATAATTATGTGGAAAAACTCCACGGAATATGTATACGGTAAATTAAACATGCACCACTCAGCAACCTCACATACAAAAGTGCCTGCCATATTGATATTATATTGCAAGCACCATCTAAATTATGACACAAGTAAATGCACATTATGATTATAAAGGCACACTCCGCCCCTGTCTGTTTTTTAAGATGTCAAGCCGTCGTTTACTCTGCAATTTGAGTATAACACTCTTTTTTCAGAATACCTCAAACCAAGACTGCCCCAAGAAGACCTGCTTTCTTTTTGCTGTTTCAAGATATGTTTTGGGAAGACACGTCATCCAAGTTCGTTTCCACGAATTTGCTCTCTTAAAATCAAGCAATCACTGCTGAGCGGCTCCATTAACTCTCTTATTATAGACTTCTATCTCTAAAAAAAAATATTTTCTGTTCACACCATGTAATAAGTTTCTTTCTTTTACAGTTTGCTTACACACTCCCTCTCTCTCTCTCTCTCTCTCTCCCTCTCTCTCTCTCATTTCTCTTCCTGCATGACAGTGACTTAGTGTAGGGATTTGTCCTGGGTCTTTGTTTCGGGTTAGTTAGGTTTCCCTATCTTACACGTCTTAGTTTCGGGTTTTTTTTTTTTGTATTTCCGTTTTTTTAATGTTTTACAGTATATCAATCATGTAATTTGTTATATTACGTATGGGGGATGCACCCTACAAGCATTGCATTTTAGCACTTCCTCACTATTTCCAGCATTTCCGTATTGTTAAAAATATTCTGTAAAGCTATCCTTTATCATGTATCGTGATGAAATTTACATATTCAATTTCTGTTAAATAATTATATATTTGTTTGTTGGGCATGGACAGAAGAAATGACTGAATGAGAGAATGAATGAACTCTAACCAAATTGTCGATTAGCATAAAACATGCCTCCAAGCACATTAAAAAACGATTTAAAAAAGATAATCAAAGTTTGAAAAATTGACTTTCAAAGAAAACGTGCATCTTGCAGGAGATCACATCAAACCACTCCCCCCCCCCCCCGAAAGTGAGTAAATTTGCTCCTTTACTTGAGGCTGACAGAAAAGACCACTTCATGGGCCAAGTCAAGCTGAAGAGGTTAATTGAGCGCGATGAGGAAAGTGGATTGGTCATCGAGAGTTTTACCGTGATGTCGATCCTTCTTCGATGAGAACTGACAGCTAATGGCCATTGTGTGGCTGAAATTTGGTGAATAAGATAACGAAGATAAGTGATCTCCCTGCCCCAGCTTGCATTTAGCCTGCCTTCGAAGTCCTTTAATCATCCGTTTTCTCCGCATCAACCTTTTTTTCCATTCCTCGCTCTATTACATCTCAATATCTTCTTCCCAACCCAACTTTTTCTTTAATTACCCTCTTTACATACAAGAAAAAGTGGAAAGGCATTACTTATCCTTAATTAATTATACTTTATGTTTCGAACACACACGGGTACTATAGCTCAATGAAATTATACCTACAAATGAAAATAACGCTGTCTTTTGGGCCAATGGGAAAACAGCCTGTTGTGTCTTTTTGTTGTTATTTTATCATGGATGATTACACAACGCCCAAAGGGATTCGAACCCAATGCAAAATCGTGCTGTTTATCTCAGTAATGTAATATCTACCGTAGATGTTAAATTGGTACCTCACTTGCGTAATACACACACACACACACACACACACACACACACATATATATATGAAGAGTTTGTTCGCAAAAACCGATAAGTCCATATTTGCCAAATAGAGATATATGCGATTTAAGGTCAAGAAAAATAAAGAGAATAATAAGGAAATTTTTCCTTCTTTTGACCATAAGATCAAAAAATATACCTTAATATCTAGTATATCTAGATATCATTTTGTATTTTATGACAGAGACTGTACTTCAAAATCTTCAAAAATTGACTTATCGGTTTTTGCGAATAAACTCTTCATATATATATATATATATAGAGAGAGAGAGAGAGAGAGAGAGAGAGAGACAGAGAGAGAGAGAATGAAAAGCAAATAAAAGATAAAGATGGCGATTAATTTTTCTTATTACATTTTTGAGTGCTTGCAAAAGTTATATCAGTGTTATCATGCTATGGGATGATATTCATTATGGTCTCATTTTAATACTATACGGAACAAACTTGACCTCAGTAAGGAACTGAGCCCCTTGAGTGACTTGATTGAAGACTACACATTTAATGGACCATCAACTGATGACATTCCACGAAAGTCATCAACGCTGATCACGTGGTAATCAAAAGATTCAATCTACCATGCAACAAGTATCCAATCATGGCACCGGGATGTTATCTGGAAAGAACTCGTGGCATGTATGCTGAACGTTGACGTCATTGTTTGATACTCATCGGAATTGATTAATCTTGGGGGAGGAGGGAGGAGGGGGGGGGGGGGGGCTTTTAAAGGTATTTGTTGAACTGGACTGTTGCAACGCACTGCCACGAAACTGTAATGGGAATTATTTCATTTGGTACACGCAGAAGAGGTGATGAGGAGAGGAACCTTTTGATTTAACGTCACGTAATTGTAGAGTGTTGCCAATTTGCTGAATCATGTATCAAAGGGTCGGCTCCCATCCGGATATTTAAGCGATTTGGCCGAATATGGGAGAAAAAGAAATGTTTCACATGACTACAAGTATGCTGCCGACCCAGTTGCATATAGCCAGTAGTACCTACTTAGGTAGTGATTTATTCTAGCCTGATTAATAATAGAATTATAATCATGGAATGAAAATATTTTTTTTTCTGTAAAATTCATACCCCGTACGGAAACTCGTAGGTATATTGTATGAACTTTGTAAAAATCTAAGTTGAGTCTGAAAATATTTTTTTCTTCACTGCTCGAAGTCCGGATGCGAGAGGGCCGGATAATTGAAGTCGAGTAGTTTTAATATGTCAAATGATAATTGTCCTGAATCTTTAAGAAAAAAAAAAGTCGCCTGTGGTAAGAGGTATGTTGGTTTCTAAATTTACTTAGACAAACCATGTAAATTGTGGTTGTCAGTACGTTCACCTGGCAGATTCAAAGTGGTCACTATGATATCTTGATATTCGCGATTATATCAATAGAAAGAAAAGTTTGTAAGTGTATTCAGTCGACTCACAGCAGTGAGAGAATGCTCTCAAAGTATTAATTGAGAGACCATTTTGCCTATACCTGCTCTACATAAGTGAATAATTTGTTTAGGAATGAACAAACTTATGAATCAAGTCAGAAAAACTAAAGTCGGGTTTTTTTTTTTTTTTAAATGTACGTATGAATAAATTACGATTGGCATTTTAGGAAATCAATTTATGAGCTTTGCGATAACCGGGCACTTTATTGATTTCATTTTTTTTTTCTTTGTCGTGTAGTGGTTACTCATTACATTAACGCCATCTTGTCTTGTAATTGATTTAGCTTAGGAAATATGCAAATCTGTGCTTCATAATCAGGACCAGAAAGGAGATGTTTATAACTGCACAGATGGCGAAGTAAAAACTCTTTGTGTCCAAGCTATTATGAATACAGCTATGTTTAAAGGCATAGCTCAGAATGCAACGAAGGAGCATGGAACATGAATATTATGGAAGTATCATTCTATGGTTTCTCTATATTGTCACCCCATCCACGTGCAACACGGTATGGCAAATCTGCCCTACTTTGGCAAAAGGAAGCAAGTGACATTTTTATGGATATTAACTTTTTTTTTATTGATATGACATATTTGAGGCATGCTCTATTTAACTGAAAAATCCAAAAGTTACAATGTTGGTCCATTTCTGAGATATTCGGGTGGCAAAAGGAAGCAAGTGCACAAAATTGCATGAAAAAAAAATTGGCAGAAGGAAGTAAGTAACATTCTCATGCTAAGATTGTCACTTGCTTCCTTTTGCCAGATTTTTCATGTTTGCTAAAGATCTGAAATACTTTGGCAAAAGGAAGCAAATTACAACCTCTTGTCACTTGCTTCCTTTTGCCAAATCATTTATATTTGCGAACAACCTAAAATACTTCGGCAAAAGGAAGCAAGTGACATCCTTAGATGATATGATTGTCACTTGCTTCCTTTTGTCAACTTTTTTTTTTTAATGTTAGCTACAAATCTATAATACTTTGGCAAAAGGAAGCAAGTTAAATAATAATGAGTTTCTATGGAAATATCAAAATTCTTCGAATTGTCACAAATGCATCACCATATGACTTGCACGAATACCGACAGTATTTGTCATCACAAATGTCCATGTTGAAGGGCCTACCCAAAAACATTATTTTCTTCATTTGCAGCATTTGTACTCGATGTCACTTGCTTCCTTTTACCAAAGTAGGGCAGAAATGTCACGGTCACAAGATAGATTGTGGTCGTCCAGTATTGATATATAATATAGGCCCTACAGATTCTGGAGTCTCATTCACAAGGTTCAAAATTCGAATCCTGCCAGGGATCTTGTCTAGAATTTGTTCTTCATCAAATCTCATAACCGACAATGCCAGTGATTACACAATTAATACATGTACATGGATCTCGTGTACATTATACAGCCCTTTATAAACACACACAAACACACACAAAGACACCACACACTTAAGGCCGTCGCACACAGAGACTATACAACATTCGGTCACACAACTGACAGACTTTGGATCCGACATAAATTACATTAGCCTCATAATAAACTCGCATGTTTATTTCAGACCTCAAGTCGCTTATAGTCATGCGACCGAACGTCGTATAGTGTGCGATGGCCTTTATGGACACCGTATAATACATAGGATTCCTAGATTGATTTATTTGAATCTGCATTTACCTATTTCAGCTATTGTATTTAATACCCCACAAGCATTAGAAGGTAAAGGTGATCTTATCATATTCTTCTCTTTGTGTACCCTGCAAGAAAATAATACGTGACTCTTACGTACACGCACGCACACACATACACATATATACACATATCATGGATCTGCAAACGAAATTTTCAAATGAAGAGTTTGGTCGCCAATGGGGCTAAGCGCCATCTGTAAAAATCCAAAATAATTCCACCATCAGATAGAGCCAATCAAAATCTTCCCAGTGATACCTCACTTGTTATTTAACATGGGATATTCTCGAAGTATTGAATAGCAACATAGTTTTGTATATTCTGCCAGTATTTTACTCTTTTCTTTTGCCTTCTTCAGCCTGCTCTGATTGTGTACCATTTGTGTTCTCTATATTTTGTACCTATATATTGTAAGTTGAGAAAGTCTTGTATTCACTTTGGGGCCTATTCCCAACAAGCCTGAAAGGCTTTAATTGGTCCCCGACAATGAATGTGTTTATATTATGATTTGAAATGTAATGATTGTTGTTTTTAATGTGGAAATAAATGAAATGAAATGAAGTTATAAGTAAGAATGTCCCATATTTTCATTTTTTTTCTTTCTTTCAGCAACAATCGCAAATATCTCACATCAACGAGAATGGACTTAACTCCTCCTGCGATCAATCTCTTGAGTCTATAAATCACACACATGAACACGGCACACACTGCCGTGGTTCACAAGAGACATCAAGCGGAAAAACATATAAAATGTATTTCCCCCTGTATCAAAGCAACTCAGTAGATTCTACCACCGAAGTATATAATCATGACAAGCTTGCGATTATGTTCTTTTTTATTTTTCGTTTTATCACATTCCGGGAGATAGCTTTTTAACTTCGGTACACCAAAAAATTCAGAATCATCATCAATACATATACATCTCATAATATATGGCTCACATTTAATCACTACGAAGGCAAACACCCACTCTAGCTTTAACCCGTCATTATTACAGCTGAACAGTCATCAGCTTACATCATCTCATGAAATGCACTGTCTTGGCTTCAATCATATGAAAATATATTTTGTTCTTTCCCTCAGCAAAAACAAAAATAGAAAGAAATAAGATTATAAACAAAAACTGGAAACACAAAAATCGAGAAAATTGTTACGATTTGCCTACATGACTTATACGTGTGAACGTCTATGCACTCACATGGAATATAGGTGAAATGCAGCATATGATTAAAAACTTATACACAAGTATCAAAAGTTTGGTACAGTGTTTTTAAAGAGACAAGACATGCCTAACGTGAATGCATTTCGACTCTTCAAAATCCATTACACTAATCGCTCGATAGTAGCTTTCAGAATTCCACGTGAAGATGATCAATGAACATGCAAACACAAGAGTAAATTGACGGTTGCAACGTCTACAGATCGAGCAAATTTGAGCTTTGATTTTCAGATATTGCGGCTTGTGATATCAACAGGTCGCGTGGTTTCAGTAACGAGTGTTGACGATATGGCCCGAAAGATACCGAGCTCATTATTCCCCTAATTATTTTCTGAGTTATATTGTGCATAATTTTTGTATGCCATTGTCTCAGTGGAAGACAAGAAGAAAAAAAAATGAGACGGAAAATAAGTTCTCGCAATTTGCGTTAATAACTCAAGGTGAATAATCTTCACTGAAATAGCAAATGTCTGATTACTGATCATACAAGGTTATAAGTCTAATGGATAAATACAAAATCTGTCAGCTAAGACATGACCACTTATTGTCCCTTTCTTTTCTTATAACCAAGAGAGGGATATATGGGAAAAGATAGATATCATATATTATAGAGAGATATAAAGATTCAGATAGAGATAAAGATAGAATGATAGAATGATAGAATGATAGATAGATACAAAGACAGATATATATATATATATATAGATAGATAGATATATAGATATATAGATATATATATAGATAGATAGATAGATAGATACAAAGATAGGCAGACAGACGGAGAGGGAAGGAGCTGTAAAGAAATCAACAAAGAAAGAGAGAACAAAGCTTAATTTAACACGTATATGTTTATAATGTAGTTTTCATGTATAATTCAATAGGAGAGAAAGAGATTAAAAATGAATAAAAGAAATGGCAAAACTTTACTCTGACACGGATATGTAGTTTATCATTTTTTTTAATAGGTAAGGGAGTGAGACAGAGTGACAGAAACAGAGAGACAGACAGGGAGGGAGGGGTAAGAGAGAAACATATTCTAACATAAAAGTTATATAAGTCACGGATATAAAACATACAGATAGTCTACTCCTTCCAGCCACTTTGTAAAACATGCACATCTAGTTCTGACTCTTTAGTTACTTAAGAGGAGGCAGGTGGCGCATCGGCGTTGATGATTCCCAGTAAGATGTTCTTGTAGTCTCCGCTCGTGTCGCTTGTCACCATATCGGCCAGAGACGTGGAGTAGGCGGTCTGGAACTTTGCCTTGATCGTCCCCAGGTCGATCTGTTGAAGTGAGAAAAAACGTGCAAACAAAAACAATTAAGTAAATGGGCCGACTCAGGGAAATGCACTCTTATAAAAGATGATTTGAACTTTGAAATTATGATATTAAAAGCATTAGTTGTCATTTGATAAAACATAAAATCAAGCTTCAGTGCTTGAAAATAGTGCTAAAATAAGAGTTATGAATGGAAACAACCAGTGTAAGAAGTTAATAAGTGTAATCAATTTTAGGTATTGTGAAAGGGGATGGCTAGTAACTGAGCAGTGAGAGTCAGTGGGAATGCTGGGGATGATTGTTCCAATCCTTGTGGGATTTATTTAAGAGTAAATTATATATCTATTGTTGTGTGAAAAAGATATTTGCTTCAGAAAGGTCTCATATTCAAGTGATGTGCAGTTTAATGTTTCCAGGTTAGGTTCCAGGGAAGCAAATAATTTTCACACATCAATAGATATGTAATGTACTCTTAAATGAATCCCACAAGGATTGGAACAATCATACCCCAGCATTCCCATTGATTCCCATTGATCAGCTACTACCCATCCCCTTTAAAAGACAGAATTAATCTATTACGCTTTCAAAGATTCCTCGTTTCTTCTCCACGTGTATTTTCCAATGTCAAACAAGAACCTATACAGTGTGTATTACATCGTGCAGTAAAAACAAGTACTGCGTTTGGAAGTTTCATATCAGATATAAGAAGTCAGAAGAAGCTGATGAAATACCTCAGAGCGCCCGATGATGATCCTGATGAGCTTTTCGTCCTTGGTACCTAGTCCCTTCATGGAGTAGTAGAGCCCGTCAGCGTAAAAGGCAATAGGAGTGTAGATGCTCTTGACTGTTAAGGAGATAAATGAACGTGAAGAGCGGTTGCCATGGCAGCTGTGATCACAGCATCAATCTAAGCATTGTCGAGGACCTGTTCTTACCGACATTTTATACACTGTTATCAGTTATCAAGATCAGCCCTTAATGTTTGACACTTAAAAAATCCGTATATAGAGTGGAAGAACTGCAGGAGAATCGAATGCCTTATCAATAATACTCTTTTGTGTATCTATGCTGTGAGATTTAATGATAACTATATTATCAAAGACGTGAAGACAACATGTTTACGCAATGCATATGACAATGAAAAAATAACACGTTTATCACTCTTTGTAATATAACGATACGTTTCTGCTTTTGCTAAGGTTGTTTATGAAAAAAATGGATACTAGCCTATTTATGGAAAAAAAAAATAAACCCGCGCAATTCAAATGAGGGGTTGATATATTATTATCATGAATCTATATCCCAACAATCAACATAGCAATACGTTTCTGCTATAAATGCTGAGGTTATTTGTGAGAGCAATGGG
Organism: Diadema setosum; assembly: GCF_964275005.1. Taxonomy (NCBI): domain Eukaryota; kingdom Metazoa; phylum Echinodermata; class Echinoidea; order Diadematoida; family Diadematidae; genus Diadema; species Diadema setosum. The sequence continues at coordinate 5,964,512 of NC_092694.1, read as the reverse complement.
TACTAGCCTTTTTATGGAAAAAAAAATACCCCTACGCAATTCAAATGAGGGCAGAACTATCGTTAACGATTGAACACGACCACCATTTACCTACTTCCCTTGCTCAATTAAAATGAAAAGTGTTCCTCTGTATTCTTGGCTAGACATACAAGTTGAATAATCAATTTTAGTTTTTTTTTATTACCTTAGAGTAGTAACTTTTGAAGTTATATAAGACATTACTTGTAATTTAAATAACTCATAAGGTATATAAGCTATGAACACAAGCCTACGCTTACTACGTATATCGCTTAAAACTTCTTCAATCACGTGATGATAATTCATTAATTTTTCATGACCAATGGAACCAATTGTTTTTTTTTTAACGGATGGCACTTACTCATGACCATGAATGCAGCCTTCTGTTCCTCAGACATCGAGCTGTCCTGCACAACTTTCACTAAGCTCTTCTTGGCGGCAACAAATTGCTGTGAGAGACAAAGAAAAAGAAAAGACAGATGTAAGCCATTGTCTGCGATGAAGTAGATAAAGAATATACATTTTTTATAGCCACTTTTTTTTCAATTTCTTAATATCTTTGTTGTTTTTGCATTTGTTTTACCATGCTTGAGAAATCCAAGTTGCAAACAAGAGACCCTCTCCATCGTTGAATATTGCTCACGGTCTGCGTGCATGTGAACATTAATACAAGGATTCATCATCTGGAACAAGGCTATTCGATGTTGACGTTACTCATGTTTCTCTTCTTACAGTCAATTGCTGGTTGTATTTTATTACAGTATCAGAAAGCTATGGAGCAAACGCAAAAGCTGCTGACGGATGAGAGGAAGACTAGTTAAAGTGGGCGTATACCTGATCGGCTTGCTTGAACACTTCAACCAGGTGAGAGATGCTTGCTTTGCCGAACACCTCGTCAAGTCTCTCATTGGGCAGTTGCCAGTCCTTCGGGTCAGTCTGCGAATAAGGTGTCAGAATCCCAAATGAGTAAATGATTATGACGTCATACTCACACAAACGCAGCACTCAAATGCGAAAATGTTCAAAGTATCGCCGGTGTGTTACTTTGCGAAGCAGATTATGGTCAATAACGTATTATACACAGTGTAGGAGTTTTATCATTATCACACCTTAATGGTCCAATTGATGACTTTCAAAGTTTTCCAACGCAAAGATTTTCACAAAAATTGGACTTCTGTTCTGCAATGAAATTCAAAAAAGATTAACTTATATCCTTATTATCACCATTAAGCGAAGATGTATTTTGAACAATTGGGCTTGTGACTGCTATTCTAAAAAAATACCGACTGAATAACAAGGTTGAAAGTATCTTTGAGAATAAAAATGAACTGGAGAATATTGCGAGGTGATATAACCAGCTATCGTTTTAGTGGCGTATAATGTGGCTGCTAATGATATCATCACTTGAAAACATATTGATAAGTACATGTAATTATCATGAATATATCACTTACGTTATCACATGTATCTCAAATCTTTTCTTTGTTTTCAGCCGTTTAATTCTCAAATTTATATTTCTATATAACACACTATTTCTAACAATAGTCCACAAGGCTTGACACTAAGTATCAAAATCATGCATACAGTACTGTGCACTATACATGACAACCTCACGGCCTACTCAAGGGTTCACATTCAGCTTAAGAGAGGGAAAATGACAAAAAGAAAAATAGTGGGGACTGATAAACATTATGCTATACAATCTGCAGAAGGTGGTTATGGACGCGACTCTTGAAAGACTGAGACCTTCTGTCACTGATGGTACCTACAATGTCTTCCATTGCTAAAAATGGCTTGATCGGTTTTGGCATTTAAACCATTAGTAAGACCTCAATTCACTCTTCTCTCTTCATACTCACGTAAAATCTCCAGACAGAAAACCTTATTTAGATATTATACTGTTGTAAAATGAAATCCAAAATAATCCATCGTTGTTTCTCACCTGTATGAGGTAGTCCGCGTCAGTTTTGGCGTACTCGGGGTTGGCGTCCGGCTCGGCTGAACGTTCACCCTGAAATAGTGGAAAGATTCAAAGGTTTAACCACATCTTGACAATGATTATGTCTTTAATAGGTCATTGACCTAGATTTCATTGTTATTATGAACAGCTTACCTATAGATCGTATTGCTTCGAAGATAAGCTTTGAAGAAGTAGAATGTGACTGGGTCATCGTATTTGATGGCAATACTTAGATATTTTTTTTTTATTTCATTTTGTTTGATTTTCTTTCCTTTCTACAAATTTACATAATCAGGTTTACTGATAACGACGAAGGTATTCGGTTACGTGTATAGTGTTAATTATGCAAATGAGATACCACACTTTTTGTTGGTGTCACGTTCAGCCTAAAAATAAAAAATAAAAAATATGGATGTCTGTAGAAAGTGCTCGACCTCTGAGGTACGATTACACGTGCTTCTTTAAGTATAGCGCAATTCAGATGATAATGAAGTGGAATTCACCAAAAAGAAAAACCAATACAGTGAGTGAAATTAGTAGAATCGCACCCACGATACCGTAAAGAACGTTTAGAGCAAAATCGTCCAAGTATTATTGCTACAGCGTTACGACAAATTGAGTGCAGGCATGTCACGTGACAAGACGTTTGTACATCACGTGATAAGGCTCCGTACGACGTAGGACAGCTATCACTCTTTCTTGAATATGCGTTACTACAGTGTCCACGCAAAGAGCTTCCCTGCTCTACGGGTATAGTCTTTTGGCATTCAGCAGCAATGACAATGCTAATAATTATTTCCATGTAGTGTGTGTTTTTTTTCTTGAATTCTGAGATGCCCCAAGACTTACAACGATGATGTTACCGAGCACGGTCTTAAAGGGACTGTCCAACCCATTCATGACGTCATCCGACATCTTTGCAGAAAAGGCTGAGTAATCAAAAGTCAGAATAATGCTCTTTAGAAGTTAGATCATAGAATTGGTTCTTGATTCAATATCATTGGCAAAATGTTTTAAAAAGACAACCAACAAACATAATAAAAAACAATTTTGGAGTTAAAGATTACAAAATAGGATAATACATCATTAATATATCTATATCAGTGTTACTTAAGATATCAGAAATAACATAGGCAACAACAGTGATATACAGTTGATTTAAAAAATGCCAATGACTTTTCAAATCAATTTGAATGGCTATGGAAATAATGTTCTTCATAACTGCAATAGTTTTCCACTATTGATAGCGACAACAAAAATGACAGAAGCGTGATTCTATCAAAAAGCTTAATCTTAGTGCCAAGGAGAGTATTCATTGCTGAAGTTATTATCGTTCATGCAGCACCTTTTGCGAATTCAGGGCTGGTGGAGAAAGATGGTTACACGAGTCATCTTTATACATCAATGCAAGCATACATCAATGCAAGCATTCTCAGCAAAACATATTTGTGTTACGTCATTCAGATACGACAGACATCGGTCAGTCATTGGAAAAAGCATGAATCCGTAAAAGCGGGTAATATGCAAAGTTTTCTACGGGTTACCATTCCCTTCAACCTTTGCCAAGTAAAAATGATAACGCTTTTTGCAGAAATCAAAGTTTCTGCTTTTTAGTAAACGTATTTGATCCCATCCTACTTGTGACAATGTAACCATCAACAACTTATATTGTATCATAGTTATGTGGTATACATGTATATCCGTGAGTGTGCTTAAATTGTGTGCATAACGACCTATCTATCCACTAGCATCTTATCTATCTATCTATCTATCCATCTAACTTATCTATCTATCTATCTATCTATCTATCTATCTATCTATCTATCTATCTATCTAACTTATCTATCTATCTATCTATCTATCTATCTATCTATCTATCTGTATCTATCTATCTATCTATCTATCGATCTATCTTTCTTTCTATGTATCTATCCATCCATCTATCCATCCATCTATCTACATACATAGGCATGCTGCTGTATCTGACATAGACTGCATAATACTGTCTTGTGAATCATTGAATTATCCGTCTACTTGCCTTCATTGTACGCCGCCGCCACCGCCAGCACCTCCTGCATCCACCAAAAGAACGTAAAAAGGGAGACATTGTAACAGCGAGTGTCCTGACTTGAGACGTTCGTACATTATTTTCAATGTCTCATCAGAAGAAAATATTTACCCCCGAAAGGTTCTGATTTCCTGACCAGAGGGAGAGCTATTTCTTTTTCTTTTCATTACAAGCCATGCCATTCCAGAGATTTATTTCGCTATCACTGTTTCAACATTGTAAAGTGCCAGAACCGGGATGATTTATTATACGACAATTGCCATCATTGTCAAAGATGCATTCGCCGAGTAGAATGCAATTTAGTATTCAGCTGGTAATTTTCTGTTGAGTAGGATCTGCATGCTGCGCGTTACGCATACATTATTAAAGTAATCGTTTGATTTTTATGTGTTCTATCAAGACAAGTGCTACTGAATGACGTAAAGAATAGACCCGTCGCTTTGCAATTTCACGTATACGTGATAAAACATATTTTGTGCTGTAGATAGAGACATTCTCTGGACGAGGGGTATAGAGTAAGAAGTGATTAAATAGAGGAGATTTAAGAAGACTACAAGCATGGTCAGAATAATGGGCCGGGTCATCTTGTCTTGAGATTTTGTCATACACATGCATGTTTGTAAGTATATATGTATACGGAAATCAATAAAAAAAAAGATATATGGAAATCCTTTTGACTCAAGTTCGACCAAAAACAAAGAAACAAGCAAACAATAACACGAAAAACCGACTGTTAAGCTTTAACAATATTTCTGAGCTGGTTAATTTTTGGTACAGCAGTGGTCAAATCAGTCCTCACCTTAGGTTTGTCAAAAAAGCCAAATATTAGAGGCTGATTGTCTTGTCAGTACGAACGTTGCGAACATTAATGATTACAATATATGTTATATCTTTTAAGTATTTTTCTTGAAACATATAACTATACTGATATTACAAAAGAATTGACAAATTGCCGTACATCGACGTAAATATTTACGTCGATGTACGGCAATTTGTCAATTATTTGCAATGGAAAAACATCTCGACGGAAGAATTGCATAAATTTGTATAATGATATTGCAAAGAACACCAAGAACTTACAGTGGGCTTGAGAGGGAAGATAATTTCCAGAAGTTGCACGGACTTGCAGTCTCCATCCTATAAATTTCGAAGTAAAACATAATGATTATGTTTTATGTAGATGAATATAGGTTATGTGTATTGGTAAGCAGTCTGCCAGCAAACATACATTTAAAAATATCCACGCGCATGGATGAATGTGCATTGCGTTGCAAAACTTGACTTTTTCGTTGCCACTTTATAGGTGAGGTATTTGCTGGGCCGGCGGAACCGGGGGGGGGGGGGGGGAGTGGCACTCGAAAAAATAAATCGAAACCTTGAAGTGTGAGCGCGTTTTGTTTTGTTTTGTTTTGTTTTTGCTTGTCAGGTGTGAAGAAACCCGGAAGTGGCAGCAGAAGTTGCGCTAAAGGCCCTTTTTTTTATTGTTAGCTGATCAAACACGAAAGTCGCACCATAAAGTGCCCCCGCTCACTTTTGAAAACGTGGCGCCGGCCATGATTTGTATACATGGCAAGTGACACTTTTACAGATTGCGGTTATGAAAGGGCCGCCAAATTAATCTTATATCCATAGGTATGTGTGTAAAATTTGTGCACATTTGATTAATTGGAACAGAAAGGGTCACTGTATGCTGGCAGCAGAATTAAATACATCTGCTATGAACGAGTTTCAGTTTTGTGTCATCGTTGGCAGGCACGTTACATAGAGGGCGCTACGAGAAAATTTTGAAAAATCTACCTTGAGGATCCTGTTGACGAACTTGGCCAGCATGAGTGCCGGGTCATCAAGCATACAGCTGACTGTCAACCGATAGTCGCCGCTCAGCTCGTCCTTCAGACAGTCGATCAAGTTCTGTGAAAAGGGAGTAACAATATCGCATTTCAACAGCAGGATGCAATTGGCAACAATATGCCCAGCGGCTGCCGGTAAAACTACAAAGTTTACCAAAGTCTAACTGTTGGTTTGTTTCTTTATGTCCCAGAAACAGACGGACACTGTATACTGTGCACTGTACTAGGGCTCTCTATATTTAGCTCAGTCAGTTGCTGTAGAGCACTGGTCCAGAAATCCGGAGGTCTCGGGTTCGAATCCCGATTGAATGCTATTTTCTTTGGTCAATTTTTTACTGATAAAAAAATGTGTGTTAAAGAGTCAGCCGGATACGTAATTAATCATTTCCTCTGTATATACGTCAAATCTACTTCATGGTTGACTTTGAAGATAATATCTTCTACGAGTTTAATTTTCAAACAGAGAAGAGTGTCATATGGTTATGTACATTTTCAACGATTCGCATGTCAAATTCATAATAATGTTTCTTGTACATTCTGTTGAAGGAAGAAAGTGAAAATAAAGTTTGAATTGAATTGAATTGAATATCTCCATGGTACAACAACAAAAGTTATTCTTCTTTGAAAAAAAAAAGAAGTTAGGTGGCACTTTAAAAAAAAGGAAGATTTATAGTATAGCTAGAACTATCTTTCTTTTTACGCAAGCACGGATTATATTACTTGCTATTGATCCAATACCTTCATGCACGGTATCTCGTTTCAAAGATACTTAACTTGCTAAACGAGACCATGATAAGTTGTGTTTCTTAAAACAATTTTTGAATAAGATAAGAAATCCAATGTATATGGTCGATGTATTTACTGATGAACTCTCTATGTTAGATAAAGGTGTCATAAGATTCATTTGTAACCTTTCACCGATTCTAGAGTTATTGCCATTGGTCACATCAGTCCGAACCTGTTGTTGCATGGTTTTAGCTGATATAAAGTTCACGGCGTTTCCAATCATTCAACCTAAATATATACACCAAGTCACTTATTCCTAACACTGCTGTTCTTTTAAACGAGACTAAAATTCCTTTATGGCCACATTCATGTTTGGTCTTGCTCTACTCTAGCCTCTCGTCGAGGGCCCTGGCGATGTTGGACTCCGTGGAGTCGATATCGAGTAAAGCCAGATTTTGAATTCGACTCTACGGACTCCAACAGCACTGGGGCCGTCGACAACCCGCTGACTTTACTCATACCTCATTGTACTTGGTCTTGTAGGCCGCGGCTATCTCCTGCCGCTGGGCGTTGGACCGTTTCGTCATAATCTTGTTGATCGCATCTTCGTCAGTACCTGGAGTGGTCGCAAAAGCAACAAGTGATCATGACGTATACGCGCAGTTTCTGAGTTTGCGCAATTTATGTATACTAAACTTCGAGGAAACACAATCACTAACATACAGCACTCATACTAGACACACCGTCAAGTACGGTTACACATAAAGACACTGAAATATATTCCATACACTTCTCTGTCATCACCTTCGCATTACTCCGCTGACAATAATATTCTGTACAATTTCAAATCATGGCTACGCACTTTGATAAGAGATGAAAAACGGCGACTTATCTCCCTCAAGCACAAATTGATAAAAGAGAAAGAGAGACGGAAATGGTTTCACCATAGCGTGATTTTGAATACTATTAAGTACACATTTAGAATGTCCAACGAAAAGACAGATATAAACTCATACAACAAAACAAACAACAGTTCAGAACTACTTACGAAGATATCAACAACAGCCAATGCAAGAAGAAGAAGAAGAAAAAATAGCTTTAACGACATTTCTGAGAAGACACCTTATGACTTCTTTCCTTGAAGAATTTCATTCGGTGTGCAGTCTAGTTATGGTTGCCGACTGATGTCGTTGCGGATCTCAAAAGAAGGTTTAACTCCGAACAACCATGATTTCCTGTCCTCCTTAAAACTTGAACTTTGTTTTTCTTCTGTCACCATCCTATCAACTCTATCAGTGTCAGCGGACATGGCCACCAAGATTTCTGATTTCTAAACTGGCTACCAAAAATGGAGCATAGTCATCCTAGAGGGAAAAAGAATAAAAAATGAAATCAGGGGTATAATCAAAAGCATCACAAATATAAACTCACCGAATCCAGCCATTGCGTTTTTCAAGGCTTCGGCGTCAGCATTCTTGTCAAACGGATCGGCGGCCGTGACTGTTCCCTACAAAAAAAGAAGAACATGTTGACATAATTCATCTACTACCTAATTTGGACCTAACATTTGGGGAAAAAAGGATGTATCTTCTGTAGTCACAAATCAGCAGACAAACGTTCTAATACGCACACACCGTGAAGGATGCAGAAAATAAAGAATATAATTATAGAGATTCCGACCACCTATAATGACGGCAAAGACGATCCGTATGAAATGATAATAACGATCATATCAGACTAGATTTAGGAACAATATTACCACTTTGGAAGAGCATTAAAAAAGACACAAAATGGACACTTTTTATTTCGTTTTCACGCACACATACACACGTACACGCACACACACACGCATGCACAAAAAGATACGTTATACGACGCAGATCACGTCAGAATACTCTTTAAAAAAAAAAAAAACATAGAAGTAAGTGACTTCAAGTGTGACATTTCGTTAACATTTCACTATCGAACGTTTTTTTTTTTTTTTTTTTTTTGTAAAATTAATCTCACGCCATACGCGGTCCTTCTTGCTACTAGCGTCGACGAAGTAATGGATATACGGGAGTTCAAAATGACGGCTAAAAGTCTAAGGACATTCTCTTTTATCCAGCTGAACATCTCCACAAAATGTTGTCAGCAAAATTCGACTTTAAAGGACAAGTTCACCTTCATAAACATAAGGATTCAGAGAATACAACAATATTAGTAGAACACATCAGTGAAAGTTTGAGGAAAATTGGACAATCGATGCAAAAGTTATGAATTTTTAAAATTTTTATTGGAACCGCTGGATGAGGAGACTACTAAGGCTCGTGATGTCATATGAGTACAACAGCATAAAGAAAATGTAAAGAAAATTCAACATATTTTCACTTTTTTCGCATAATAAAAGAGCACTTGACTTGCCTCTTTCTATAAAAGGCAATGGGAATAATATTACCAATAACATATGTCAGTAACGAGTCAAGGGAATGTGTACTTTTTCCAAAAGATGAAATTTTGTGAAATTCTCTTTATATTTTCCTTATATTGTTGTACGCATGTGACATCATACACTGCAGTAGTCTTCTCATCCAGCGGTGACTGCACAGAAACTTCAAAAATTCATAACTTTTGAACGGATTGTCCGATTTTCCTCAAACTTTCAATGATGTGTTCTACTAATATTGCTACATTCTCTCAATCCTTATGTTAATGAAGGTGAACTTGTCCTTTAAACTTTCTACATCGATCTCACAAAATGCAGACAGTCTTCTCTCACACGAAATTCTCATATTTATTTCTCACTGTATTTTCCTTAAAGGACAAGTCCACCTCATAGACACGTGGATTGAGTGAAAGTAACAATATTAGTAGAACACATCAGTGAGAGTTTGAGGAAAATCGGACAATCCGTTCAAAAGTTATGAATTTTTGAAGTTTCTGCTCAGTCACTGCTGGATGAAAAGACTACTACAGCTTGTGATATCATATGTGTACAACGATAAAGAAAACATAAGGGAAATTCAACGTATTTTCACTTTTCTCGCACAATAAAAGAACTCTTGACTTGCCTTTTTCAGAAAGCAGGGGGAATGATATTACCCTTAACATACGTCACCGACAAGTCAAGGAAAAGTGCACTTCTTTCAAATAAATAAAAATGTGTGAAATTATCTTTATTTTTTCCTTATATAGTTGTACGCACGTGACATCTTACACTGTAGTAGTCTTTTCATCCGGCAGGGACTGCGCAGACACTTTTAAGATTAATAACTTGTGAATGGATTGTCCGATATTCCCCAAACTTTCACTAATGTGTTCTAAGAATATTGCTGCATTCACTCATTCCATATGTATATGAAGGTGGACTTTAATCACAATGTTATACTGATTTTTTTTTTTGTAATTGTTTATAAGTAAATGTTTTACTGTAATTGCACTTTATTTTTCAAATGAAATCAATGGAACGTAAATCTAACGTTATGGGCACTCGCGAGTAAGAGGTGCCACAAAATAAATAGTAATCGTTCCCTCATAGGATGATGCTTCGCTGTTGACGTTTTTAAGCCGAAATTGAGCCCTGCCTTTACAATTTCCTTCAGAAAAAAATATGTATTAAAATTTCACATTTACAAAAGAATAAATCCATATATCACAACTTAGTTGAAATTCTATTTTTTGAATGAACTAAACATTTGACGTCTTCCTACGGTCAGTTATGACGATATGTAAGGAACTGAAATGAAAGATTCGAAAGTTTGGTAAATAAAACTTTATCTATAGTTTTATCGTTCAACACTCTATCCGAATGATTCGTCACTTCGGAAACTGAAGAGTATACAAATTTGTATCAGTTTTCTGCAAGCTGTAGATAATATGAACAGTATGAACATGTATTCTACCGACATGCACAAGGAAAAAAAAATCTTCGTACAGAAACTTTGTGGTATTGAGTAATTGCAAACTTCTCAATGCAGCCTGTGAAGGGGATTATAGCTTGTAAATTGTACGAGTAAGATGCGTCAACTGTAAAAATTACCAGTCTCTGGCTATATTAAAGAGCCAAGAGTGATTCACTTTTATAAACATTGGAAAAGTCAAGAAACCCTTCGAGGTATCTCAACTATTTTCCTATCATTCGCAACCTCTTTGTGGACAAAGTTTACCGTGCTCTCTACAATATTCTCTATATAGGAGCGCGCGGTTTACGAGTTTCTATAAAATAAAATGTTCGATCCGACGCAATGAAAATTATAGCGTATCACATCACAAACATTTTATTTCGCGGGATTCCCCTCATCGTAAAATCTTGATTAATTGACAACCATATTGTCACGTTTTTGTTTCCTGATGAGTTGGTCATAAAAAGTATAATACTTCATAAAATGGTTAATGCCTAGCCCGTTGTTAAACCTTTCTGTACCACCAATGAGTACAGTGTGGTGACAAATTTCTCATGCATACCCTTGGACAGGAAATAAATCTGGAACACAAAGGGTTAAAGGAAGCAAAACTACGTAAAGTAATACCTTACATCAGCAAGGCATTTACAACGGTACTCCAAAGTTATTGTTAAAAAAGGTAAGATATTTCTCGATGGCTTACGTCGCTGACTGATTGTCTTTTCTCGCGTTTGTGAAATCAAGAAAAAACGCTGGGTAGAGTAATTTTGGGAGAAACAAAGGGAAAATTGACTCTCCAGAAAATCCATAATAAACACATTGATATTAAGCCTGGAAAAAATTGAGACAGATGATACCAAATATATAAAACGTAACAAAATGTTGAGCCATACTAGGCCATACACGCGGATGATAATTAGAAAGAGCGGAGAACTGAGAAAAAAACAAACTTGGAAATCAATAATGGACATGTAACATTTCGGTTGCTGGATACTCAATCAAGTGTGGCGGATAATGTGAAAATAATGAAGAAATATACAAAATCACTCAAGTGCAAGTGCTCTCTGTCAACCCAATATATCTTGAAGAAAATAATTTATTTTTGCCCTTGCGATATTAAAGATGATCGGCACCATTAGACATGATGTCAAGTTGGTTTTTTTTTTCCAAATCCTCATTTTTTTTAAATCTGAAGTCCAAGACCCTTTAAAATCAGACACACACGAAAAAAAAAATAAGGAAGAGAAAGAAATTATTAAATCTACAATCGAAGGGAAATATTTACGACTGGCGTGGTCGATACGGTAGTCGGTGTCGGAGCAGACATCGTGGTGCTTTGGTGACCGATGAGGAGCGTGGGGAAAGAGAGCGCAGATCAACCTTTCGGCAAGATGGCGAAGTGAAGAGTGAAGCCGAAGGCAGATGTTCGGTGAATGACACACCCAAGAAAAACTATACGTTTTGGTTTCTAACCTTCTCTTTTGTTCTGCCCCTCTCATCCTATACCCCCCCCCCCCCCCCCCCCCCCGCCAGACGGGCCATACTGCTTGTTTTCTTCAAGCATAATTCCGTATGCTTCACAGCTCTTATTCGTTCCCCATTTCTTGTTTTCGGTACATGTGATCATGCAGAAATGCCGACGCACTGTGCCTGCAGAAAGCAATGACCTTCCTCGACCAGACGTGACCGATAACCTGAAACCATTTTAAGGGTATTGGGCAGTACTGTTACAATGCCACCACTGGTACGTTTTTCCAAACAAACAACAAACGAACATATAACAAAATAAACAAGCATACAAACGACAGACGGAGAAACAGATCCAAATGGAAGAAAATTTGGTTTTTAAGAGAGACCATCATGCAAACTGGAACCCGCATGTAGCATATCATTTACAGAAGTAGACAAATTTTCCGCTACACAAACTTTGAAGACTTCATCACGTTAATTTCACACATGACTGCCTGCTCATGTCATATTTTCATCAACAATCAGTGGTGAGTGCGCTATAGGTTTAACTCCACTTTGAGCTCAAGTTGAATTGTCTTTTTTTTTGTAGTTGCTGTAGTTTCTTTTTGCTTTTTTTTTTCCTTCCCAATTCAATTTCATGTCAGTTGACACTGGTTCGTTTTGTTTCGTTTTATATCGGTTTGCAGCTTCGTTAATTCATTATTTGCTGTCTTATGTATTTTCTGAGGGTCCCATATCGTACAAGCTTTGCTTTTTAATGGAACCCTCCATTTCCATTCCCATCCTTAATTAAATTTATATGCATATGTATACATTAAAAGAATACAATCGTGTTTCATTACTATTAAGCCATTTGCAGATGAAACAAAAACCCAATATTAGTGCTTTAAAATTGTTCTAAAATGTGAGTTAGGGATAGAAACAACCACTGTCAAAATTTGAATCCATATAATCGATGTTAAGTATTGTTAAATACACAAAATGTGAACAATAGTTTTAATAAGAATGCTTCCAGGCTAAACCGTATACGGTTATGGTTTATTGAGAAAAATGCTGATATCTCCTCGTATTTTAGGCTTTATTGCAAAAATTTCATATGGTAGGATGTCTTGTGATACAACAGATCTACACATATGCATCAAATGTGATATCTTGAACATTTTTGAAATCACTGCTCCCAAAGGTAAACTGGACCTTTGATAAGGCAAACGCAGACATGCGTAGGCACACAAACATGCGCACACATTTTATTATACACATGATAGATTTCTTGGTCATCACGTTGGCTTCATTTCTGTCGCATTCGGCACTTCGTTTTACACATACCGAATATAATTATAAACTGTCACGTCGAATGTTTGTTATACGTCAGTATAAGACGTGGTGTGATTTCCCAACTTTCTAAATCAATTGAATCAATAATTCAATAGCTATATGACACACACACAGAATGAAGTAATACAAAATGAAATTATGGCAAGCAACCAACTAACTGGACAAATGTGCCACTCAATCTGTTTTTTTTTTCCCATTTGCAATCTCTTGAAAGAGATAGATAAAGAAATCACAATCATTTTCTTTGGCTTTTATGAATATGTAAAGAAACCCCGAAAAGTTGTCGTGTATCAGAATAACAGAAATTAGACATGAAAAGTATACCTTTAATACAAAAAGCCACGGCATAATGCTTACTACAGAGCACTAAGTGCTAGTAATTCTTAGCTTAATATTTATTACGACATAGTATCATTAAAGTCTGTTGCTCATGATGAATCATAGTCGTTTATAAAATAATTATTTGTTTTCTCAGTCTGCTTGCCCCTTTGAAGCTACCTTGATTGTCGTAAGTGTTGTGATGACTGAAACAAACAGATTTGCATGTACAATGTATATTCATTGCTAGTTCTAGTAGGTAATAATTATACGTTGATGTTGAATTTTGTTGCCTTTGTTTTCCCGCTTAGACTTCATCTTGTCCCACCATCGATGGTATAAAGGAAGCAAAATGTGTATTTCAAACATTAGATATTAATTCGTTGCCTTCGAGATACTGAACAACCCAAGAGTTGTATTTTTGTTGTATTTCCTTCAACTCGTTTTAATATTCTTGTAAGAGATGTGTTCAATTTTACACGTTGTGAATCTTTCCAAGTAGAGATTACGTAAGATGGCCGTCAACATCTGATGGGAGGACTAACATACGTGTAAACACGTCGTAAAAAGAATCGCCAAGGCAATACCTCAAGGTCATTTTTATTTCTTTTAAACAGACCGTGCATCACAACACCAACTAAAAGGACACGACCCGGTTTCCCTTGAGAACTCAAAATAGGTGAAAAGGGAAAACCTGTCGTTAATTTCTAGTTTCAGAATATATTTTCTGAAAGTGCAATTATTTTGACATACATTGTAATTATACTTCTACACTACGTTTGACATCATCAAACGAATGGGAAATTTTCCTTTTTTATTTTTATTTATTCAGTCTGACGCAGGCTTTCTCAGATTTACAATTTCAGAGCATTAAAGAAACCATTTAAACAGCTTTCGTTTTCAACTCTAGTAACTTTTGGAAAAATGATGCTATTGCGTTGGAAGTCAGTATCAGTCATGAAATAATGTACTTTGATAAACTTTACTGAGCTGCTATCACACACACACATATATATATATATATATATACATATATCATAGAGTATCTGAATATAAGAACGACCCAAATCCATGGAAGGTCATTTCGAGTAAACTTCAAAAAACTTCATAATTTTGTCCAATGATATTCTATTTAACTTTGATGGGAAGGCAACATTGTCTTTACAAATTAGTACAATATCACAATTAACATTTACATTAATTGTGGAGAGGCCATTTTGTGTGATGGACTTGGGTCGTTCTTTGAATCATATGGATTTGGGTCATATACAGGATAGGCTGCTATATTAATGCCCATGGTATGGTAAAAGCAATAGATAAGAGAGTTTTGTTACTTTTTACAGCTTGTAGTCCGTATGGCCTACAAAGATGTAGTTGTCTACCATAGCATATATGTCCCTAATCACTATACTAATTCATCATGTGTGTGTATCTGTGTGTGTGCGCACATCTCTGTGTATACATGGAGCTGCTGTGCATAATATTATGTGTATGTGTTAACTTCCATTTGTCTCTTGAAAGCAATAATATGTTGACAATATAACTAAGGAACCGCTAGAGGTACCCAGCTGAATCTTTGCACATGCATGTATAAGTGGATAAAGCTTTCCCCATCAACTCATAGCTGCACATACCAAAGGGTCAAAGGCCATTCTTGGTCAAGTTTAAATTGCAAAATGTCACAATTTCCCCCGTGTCTCTGCAGTGCGGGAAAGTATTTTCATAAAGTTAAAATACAGACGTATTACTATAGGCATATATTTTCTGAATCTGTTAGGTCATTTGTTCAAAGGTAAGGCAAAAATGCTGTCATTTCAGTAATTTCTCCATCTTCTAAAATGATTTGATTGCTGCATGTCTAGTTAGTCCTCGAAATTAAGACCATACATAGGCATATTACTAACATGCGCAATGAAAATATGAATTTCTCCACATGATTCCCCAATAATTTTGTGTTATTCACATGGCAGGAACTTGGTTCTTTTGCAATTTTTGTACTTTTCCCCACTGCTCTAAAGCCTTTTGCTCTTATTTTGCTTCCATTCTAACTAATTCCTTTGTTTTTCCCAAAGTAACTCCTCATCACTGTCCAGCAAGTCATGTTCATTTTTGATGAGTCCATGCATAAGCTACAGTTTCCCTTGTCAAACTGAATTTGGCCAAAAATTGGACTTGGGTCGTTTTTATATTCAGGTCTTCATATTCAAATAGTAGAATAGTAGAGAGAGGGAGAGAGAGAGGGAGAGGGAAAGTGTGTGTGTGTGTGTGTGTGTGTGTGTGCTATAATATGCGCATACATTTATGAGACAGAAGAATACAGCTGCTTGTTTCCCTTTATATTAGGCCCTAACTTCATTGTGAACATGGGCCTGATATCGAATGAAATTCAAATAAAGAATATCATCAAACAAACAAAAAATACATTTATGTGTGACGCAGGAAGGCATGGGCGAAATTCACCAGGTCTGCCAGAGATCCCCCCCCCCCCTAGCTGCACGTGCAGAGGTGCCCGCATCTCTGGCAGAGAAAAAGATGGATGTACGTGACCTCTCGTCGGCCACTGTACTTTAGAGCAGCAAAGTTAAGATGTCACGTTTTGTGACATCCAATGTGATTGTCTCTTTGCATAAGGAACAACAATTATACAGGTAAGGATTCTTCTTCATCTAAAGAGGCTATGGATGTACTTGAACAAGTGTTTAATGCGAAGCATAGGTTGTTTGAGTAGAAGCGGATAGATGCTGCATGTAGCGGCAGTAAATATCTGAGCAGCAATATAGTGTTCCTCTAGGCTGAGGTAAAAATAAAAGCTATGGCACTGCTTCCACCAATCCTGCTACTATTATTTTGACCTCAGAACCTCAAATTTCCGTGCATTGCAAACATGTGCAACAATAATAGAAATAATGTCATGTGTGACTTTAAATAAGACAATTTGTCAGAAAACGTTGTCCTCTGTCGACTGGTCGAGGTTTAGAAATGGGTGACGAGATGGGAAGGTGCTCATCCTTTAGGGGTGGAAATGGCTTATTGTTTAAAAACAAACAAGCTTTTCGGCAATCTGGCTGTAATGAACTCTAAAGATGTAAAGTGAATGCACTTTAGGTAAGGATTTCATTCTACTGACTGTACACAAAAAGTATTGTCGTAAGCATCTGCATCGTGCATTAGGTTCGAAAACGATCACGCTGCGAAATAAAACGTCATTCAAAACTCACACATGCACAATCTCTTGTCATGTACGTGCGTGTCTTTGCGTGCGCGCGCGCGTGTGTGTATACGTGCGTGCGTGTGTAATCAATATCAATCTTTGTGACTGAGTAAATTCTGTTGGAGCAATGATATCAATAATAACGTTGATAATAATGATACAACAGCGATTGATTTGATTATTTTGTAGGTGAATATGAATGAAAGCAAAATGTTTTAAAGCACCACCACAGTCGATTTTCTAATACTTCTTCTGTGAATAATTTTTTAAAGGAAATATTTCATTAGCAAAAGACATCAATACCAACAACAAAATGTCACAATGACATCACACTCAAACACACACACATACACACACACACACACACACACACACACACACACACACACACAAACAAACAAACACACAAACAATAAACCATTATCTTACTACTGGTGTTCCCTCAAAAGGAGTAGTAGCTTGGGAGTTGGATGCGTTCTGACCCATCTTGATTTCCTTTTGTTACACACTTGATGAATCCAGTGATAAAGAGAGATGGCACACCGAACGGGCTGAATCGCAAGACGATGAGGGGATCCCTGGAAACAGAAGGTTCAATTCAATTAAATTCAATTTTATTTCCATTTCCATTGAATAAACAGAAAAAAATATATACAATACATATTTACAGAACAAATTTATAACAATTTCAAGGAAAACGTACAAGTGGACACGAGTAACAACAGAATTTCGTTTCTAAGGTATAATACCTAATACAAAGATTAGAATGGAAATGGAGGGTCCCACTTAAAAAGCAAAGCATGTAGGGTATGGGACCCTCAAAAAATACGTACACAAAGTCAAAGAAACCAATGTCAACTGACATGAAATTAACTTAGGAAGGGGAAAAAAAGAAGAAAAAGAAAAAGAAAAAAAAAAGAAGAAAAAGGTTCAGGTCAACATCTCCATGAAACATAATGATGAAGTCGAGACTGATAATCTATAACATCTTTTAGGCTAGCCTCATTCGGCACTTCAAATTATTGTGAATGACAAATGTGCGAGTAGCCTATGTATCCTGGTTCCATGACATATGCTCAGATGCGACAATCATTGCACCCAGAGGAGACACGCTAACGCGCAAATATAACCGTAACCCTAATCCTAACCCTCACATCAAACTGAACCACAAACCCTACCACAACTCCAACCCTAGCCGCACGTAATTGGAGAAATGTAAGACTGAAGCAATAATTTTCGTAGGAGCAAATGTCATATCACCATGTTTCTCCTTGTTGATGGCATGAATTTGTTGGTGCATACGCTTGTAGACAATACATTATTATTATGTATATTTATCTATATGACCGACAACAAAACATACACATATATTTTATAATCTCCATGCATATGATAACTATACATACTAACATATATACATACATACATACACATATACTTGTACATACACTCGTATATAGAGCATAATGCACATAACTACTATGTTATATTTCTGTCACCAGGTTAATCACCACGCATGTAAATCATTGTAGGCATAATCACACCCCCCCCCCCCAACACAAGGTAACAGTGAATATCATTCTTTTTATGGATATGCATATGAAGAGTTTGTTAGCAAAAACCGATAAGTCTATTTTTGAAGATTTTGAAGTACGGTCGCTGTTATAAAGTTCAAAATAATACCTTTTAAACGATATATTGGTCACTACATAATAGAGGTACATTTTTGAAGTTATGGTCAAAAGAAGCAAACATTTTCTTATTATTCTCTGTATTTTTCTTGACCTTTAATCGCAAATATCTCCATTTGGCAAATATGGACTTATCGGTTTTTGCAAACAAACTCTTCATATATTCTGCCATATTTACTGTATACTAGTATGGTATATACTTTTGGTCATCAACCAGGTCTAAAAACATCTCAGCGTAAAACATAACGGGGGGGGGGGGGGGGGGGTGGGGTGAGCTAGAGAAACAAAGATGACCGCGAAAATTCTAGACATACGCCAGACATATATTGCACCTTACAGTAGGTCCTATCGTTATACATACGAAACACTGAGACTTGTAAAGTTTTTACTAAAATAGTTAGTACAGTCATATCTCATATCCTCATGGGAATGTGACTTTCATGAAATAGTAAGAATAATGACAAAGAATAACAACAACACACTGTTCATTTTAGTACATCACCAAATTGAAATGATTGACAAACCTATCCCTTATATTCTTAAGATGAAAAGGACGACAAGAAAGAAGGATTTTTAAAGTGGAACAAGTTGCTTGTTTCCACTTCAAGAACATTATGCTATCGTTTTGCCTGTTTATAGGACATGGTTGCATAGTCAATTTTTGGCGTATATGCATGCTTAGGAGGGGTGGCACTCATAAAATTCGTGTGAAAGTTGAAATATGTGCTTATAGAAGCCCCTAATTTTAGTTTATATATATATAGTTTTTTTCCTATCTTCCAACTTTTACACAGTTGAATTAGTGTAGAATATGGAATTCCTTTCACTTCTACAGACGCATCATTATGAAATACATCAGACAGGTCTAATCTGACTGTGACCGTTGGTTACAACACCAGCAGTTGGTCTGGGAAACACAAAAGCGAGTATTGTAATCGAGCCAATATTAGGACTAATGATTTTACATTTCCCAGAACAGAGGTGCCGTTGTCAAGGGTTGCATTGACAAGTGATACCTCATTATTTGGCGGTCAGGGGTTGATTTTTCACGCTGCAACAAATTAGCAAGATCTTCTGAAGTGTCTCCGAATTTAAAGCTGAATGCCGGTACCGTACTTAAAACTTATAAATTCAGAAATAGCCTTACCTGTTTCGGCTTACGATGAAACCTGGCTGCTATCGAAAGCTGCGTTGTGCTTGTTGAGAACGACTTGTCTGTTTTCCATCGAGTTCATGGATGATTTTCCGCGAGAAAAGACGCCTGGAAGAGGAAGGAAAGGACCGAAGTACAGGCCTTATCGAGCGGGTCACCGACTTTCTGAGAAACACAAAGGGCCGCTGTTTCTCCCCAGGGTATTTTGTCCCAACTGCAGAAGGTAAATGCCATTCATTCTCCAATAACAACATCAACAACATCAACGGTAATAAGAAGTACCCCTGGTGGATTAACAAATGTAGATGGATCGTCAATTTTTATTGCTAGTCTTGTGTTCTTAGTGGCAATGAGAGAAACGTAATTCGAGTACTCAACAGGAATGTTGCAGGTACAATCGAGCCTTTAATTATGACAGTACCACTACGCCCTCTGTCGTCCTTTTGAGCACTGTCCATGGCATACGCTCTCTTTATAAAAACTTGTTTTTTTTTTTAATAGTTTAATTGACTGCAGCAAATTGATTCCACCAGGATAATAAAATAAAGCTAACTTCTAAAAGAAATAATGTTTTTTCTTCTCGTCACAGAAACGTTGACAAATACCTTTCGGAACAGAATTTGTGTTCAAAATAAATCTTTATCAATCTAACATTTAACGTTCACTTACACTTTCTAGACCTAATTCTAGACCTTCTACATGACTATAGGAACTAAACATTCCTTGCTTTCTGATGGAATAGTGTGTATGTTGTGACGAAAGTCTTTTCTATACATTTTTTTAACATGTCGTCTACCATTGTGACATCATAAAGGGCGGCTTCAGTCTTTGAGGGTGGCATACGGAATAACAAGACTTTAACAGCCCTCAAACATGTCTTCCGTATGTTCCAACGAACTATCTGCGTTCCATGAATCCACATAATGCCATGTTTGAGCTAATCTCCCCTGGAACATTGTCCACAGTTGACCTATGAACGCAAAGAGGGGATCTCTTTTAATCAGCAACAACCAAGATATCAATGATTTTAAACATTCTTGTCCAGCGTGATAGTAAAGCAAAATAATGTTGAAAGTTCATGGGGCAGAAAGACAAAATGATACTGACGTTTGATGTGGTTAGTTATGATTTGAAAAGAAAGAAACCATTAAGAAAGTAAATTCAATAATCTAAAAAAGTTAAAGAGATGGTACAGTCACTGTGTTGGTGGAGATGAGAATTGGGCTTTTAACTTTTTGCGAGATACCACGAAAACACTTATGAAATAGACAGAGGATACAATTTTAAGAGGAATTCAACGTTTATCAACACTGACGAAAATCGGGTTTGGAATGACTGAAACAGCCAAAAACAAAGTAAAATAAAGCGATCGTGATGTGGGTCCCACACTTTATTAGAATCACTCAGTTTTGGATATCTCAGCCATTTCAAAACCAGTTTTCATCAAATAAACGTTGAATTCCTCATGGAATTGCATGCTTTTTCATATTTCATAAGTGGTTTCTCATTATCTCACACACACACACACACAAAAAAAAAATGTTAGAAACCTGAAATTAGGTCTCAACCAAAACTATACGATCCCTTTAAAAGGCGTTGTCGATCAAAACCTAATGTCTATTATTCAAGGTTATAAAAAAAGGGAACTAAAACGTAGAATCCTGAAGTAAAATGATATGTGTAAAGCCTTTGTCATCAAAGTTACCGTCATTTCTGTACCTTTCTGTAAAAAAAAAAAAATAGTTGTGAAAGTTTTCGTTGCATTACTACTGTCTTTCTGATGGTGGAACGTTCTTCATCTGTACCATACTCAAATTGAAACCACCCTGACTTATGTCTCAAATAGTATTTCGACCTCTGCAAAACCGCAAGTTGCCAGTACTATACATGAACTTTACTTCATATTTTCTGACCGTAATGAGGTATTATATAACACGACCTCTAAACACTATTGATGATCCGGGTTCATAAAGTTGCGAATAGGTTTAAACAGCGATAAAATAGTGGTGGCAGCTGATGTCTGTA
Source organism: Diadema setosum (assembly GCF_964275005.1). Classification (NCBI taxonomy): domain Eukaryota; kingdom Metazoa; phylum Echinodermata; class Echinoidea; order Diadematoida; family Diadematidae; genus Diadema; species Diadema setosum. The sequence continues at coordinate 5,942,806 of NC_092694.1, read as the reverse complement.
CCGACAAAAGTGCAGGAGCCGCACTTTTGGAAAGGTTACCATTACAAAAAAAAAAAAAAAAATAGCGTAATGAGAAAATTACAAGAAAAGATGGCGATGTATTTTTTACTGTGACTGTCAGATGTCTGTATGAAGAGTTAAAGATATTGATGATCAATCGTTGCACTGAAAATGTAAAATACAAAAGTAATGATAAAAATGTTTATAAAGAACCTAGAAATCTAAGAACTGTAATTTAATGGAGTATATCAGAGAAAGAACAAGGTCATTTTGAATAATTCTAGGTTTCGTTTGCTCTTGTCTGAAAGGTGTTGACCAACTGTTGGCATCTGGAAAACTGGCAACTATTACTCTTGATTTAACCCTAGTTGTTTTGATTGTTCATTGAGCTCCTTTAATACTATCACCCACCATTACTGCACTTTTTAAGTAAAATGGCAAAAAGTGATATTATATATACATAATATATTATATTCTATATATATATATATGTATATTTACATATCATATAAATATATATATATATATATATATATATATATATGTGTGTGTGTGTGTGTGCGTGTGTGTGTGTGTGTGTGTATATCAGAAGGTAAGCAATGTTAGTCATTAAGTTTGTAATGGACAGTTACATTTAGAGAAGTACGCTGTCTTCTGTTTATCTTTATATTAAAGAAATGAAATGCGATATTCGCTTATTTTTGTCAATTCACAAGTTTATAGTAAATATTGTTTCCTTTTTCTTTTCTTTTTTCTTGCCTAAAATATCGACATAGCAACCCGCATCGTGGATGAATGTTCTACACAGGCTGATAAGTGTCAATGTACTCTTAAGTTTAAATATGACATTGCAGACAGGGAACCATCTTGTGCGCTACACTGAACGTACTACGTTTTGTGACTTGTTTGTTTGCTTGTTTGCTTCTTTTACTGCCGTCTGTTCAGGGAAGGGTTCACTAAACGGAATTAAATGATACAGGTCATGCACTTATAGAGAAAAGAATATAGATATAAAAAGAGTAAATGATTGAACAAAAATAGAAAAGAAAACGAAGTTAAGTCGGACTGAAAATGACCTTGTGAATTTCTATCAAATATATTGTCTTCCCAATGAAATATCACGTGACCACTGAATGCAATTCAAACAACTGTACGGTATTTTGTGGAGGTTTGAAGTATATTGATCATTCTACCGAATAAGAATTATATTAGTCAGTGAAACCCTTGGAGATACGTAAAAGTAGATATACATTTTGCGTAGGCGGTCAACATGTAAATTATGCATTTAAACCTTAATCCCACCGGGTTTTTCTGAGGGACTTGAAGCCACGGGGGGGGGGGGGGGGCTTTTTGGCCCCCTTCAGATCTCTTTCGTGGATCACGCGATCCTCGCGAAAATTTGCACAAAGATAGAGGTCAATGTAATCTACAAGACTGTATAATTACATATTTCAAATTTTAATTTATGTATTTTATGTAAATTTATTTATGCAAAAATAATTTTTTGCCTATAAATGAAAAAAATAAAGCTCCAAGACTTCTAATTTTTGATGAATATTCTTTTTCAATATCATCAACAAGATTATTGAAGCAAAAATTCGGCTTCATAATTATTTCTTATGTATTTCATTGTTTATTGAATTTCTTATGTATTTCTTTTTTTACTTTTTTTTTCTTCAAAATTTGTCGCAGGAACTTTTTAAAGCATAATCAGGTTAAAATAAATCATTATCAGCCATTTAAAGCAAGAATATTTATTTTTGTATGAATTAATTGCAAAAACACAATTTACATTGGATTTGTAGACAAAATCATGTTTTTGAACAATTTTGGGGTCGACGAATTTTTTTCAAAGGGGCGTGGCTTCAAAACGGTATGCCCGGGAGCAACAAATTTGGTCTCAAAAGTTGTACGATAATTGAAAGAAAAAATTCATACAATTTCACGCGAAACGTCGAGGGGGGGGGGGCCAAAATGTCCCCCCCCCCCTGGGAATAAGGTTAACGGTAGATAGTATGTTAATGCTATAATGCTATATCGCTGTAAGAATCTTTCTTCCCAGTTGCATTACAACATGAACTCCCTCGTGGAGACATTAAATTTACAGTTGTATTATCAGCTCCCTCGTGGAGACATTCCTTATGGGCTCCCTCTCTTTTTTCATTTTCACAGATGACAGGATTGATTATCTTTTTGTTCTGTATTGTAAAATTCTATACCGTTGTATTGTTTTATCAGAAAATGAGATGAATAAACGAATTGAATTGAGAATAGGTTCCCCATTTCCTCTCTTCTTTTTTTTTTATTTAAAACAACAACAACAACTCTTACATGACATCGTAGGTAGACGGATCGAGGATTGTAAACACCGAAGCTTAATAATGCATATTGAAAATAAAATGAAACACACACACACACACACACACACACGCACACACACACACACACACACACAAAGAATCTTTTAGCTGCGTGCTTATATCGTTTGATGTATTTTTATTGACCTCAAATACAAGTAGGAAATAAAAATAAAAAACAGCACAAGATAGTTCTATACTGCATACGCTGTTTTGAAAGCATTAATCTTTATTCCATAATAATATGCCTGATTTCATTTTATGAAAAGAATGTTATATCATCTCAAATTGTTCCAATTCGTGATTGACTACTCCGTCAGCGCTTGCAATTGGAATAAAACCCCCTTTAGATTCGTTTAATGCAGTTATTGCACACTAGCAGGCCCTACTCCAGTGCTGCGTTTTGAAGGGAAGAGCGGTACAAAAGAAGTGAATAGATAGAAGCGAAAATCATTAATCATGACCAAAGGATGTGATATTGAATGAAAGGTGAGCTATAAATTACCTCAACGTTTTTAGTTAGCAAAAGATTATAATGATATCAATGAAAATTAAAATAACACAAAATGAGACACTAGTAATGGCAAGGGAATGATAAAAATACCCATGACAAATATTTATTAGGTTAATAAAGATTTTAAACTATTTTAACTGTCAGGGTGGTAACACGATCTCACACTTAGGAATTATTGCTCGTCGCCATACACAACCGCGTATCTTTTGCTGATAGTAATGTTAAACTCATCAATAACTTAGCTTTACAAAATACACTTTCTAAGAACACTTTTCTATCAAAACCTTTTGCATCTCTGAAATGTGTCATAACGGAGTCTCAGAACAGAGCAGCTCCACATTGCTATTCATAATCAGACAGCGTTGAAGACTGACGTCATCAGCTATCAGCTCCCAGATACTTCTGGGGGAAGACTTAACTGGCCAAGGCGATGAGGGCGCGCTTGAAGTCACCAGACACATCGTCCTCAATAAACTCGACCAAGCTCTGTTCGTACTTGGTCTGGAACACCTCGGCAACGTTACCAAGATCGACCTATCAACGTCAAAGTGAAATAACACTTCTTCATCAGAACGAAGCAGATTCAAACTAGAAACAAACGGATACACATTAAAACAGACCAAAACATTATAATTTGACTGCCAGACATGAATGTTAACTCTCCCAAACTCGTCACACCCAAATACAATTCTACATAGTCAAAGGAACGGGAAGATCACAAATGAAACATCTTCAAACTAACGCCTGAACAAAGATAATTTTATTGATAAAACTAAACACATATACAATAGATTAAAAAAAAAATAACTTGGATTTCTCAGTATTATTTCAGAAGCTGTACAAGTCTTGAGCAGTATTGTAATGTTGTTCCTCTTAAATGAAGTTGGACATTGAGATGACGCACAGCATTACTTGAATAGTTTCATTGTTTCGTAGAGCTATAGACCGGTCCGGCCTGGCAGCAAATTTCGCCATTACTGCGGTGTCCCATGCGCGCAAACTTATGGGGAATGCATGATAATGGCGTCCGGCTCACGCCCGCCGCAATAATTATAATCTTATCAGGCATTCAGCATACGCATGCGCAACTGTGGCACCGCAGTTTAAATGTTATGCCAGGTCGGATCTGTCGAGAGCTCCGTGGTGTTGCATAATGACATTCAGTCAGACAAACGCGTTTCTCTCTCACCAACCGCGTCCTTAGGCATGTTAGGAATGATAGAAGTCTATTCTTGTCCATCTTGCTGATTTCGAATGTTAAGTAAACCAATGTAACCCAATATGGGTACCATACATTTAAATGTAATAACAATTACTATAGTAATAGGTGAAACGAAAAGTTTGTGTATATCTGCTGTGTGTGTGTGTGTGTGTGTGCGTGTGTGTGTGTGTGTGTGTGTGTGTGTGTGTGTGTGTATTTGTCTGTGTGTCCATACCATGGGCGTAAATCCCGGGGGGGATGGGGGGGATATATCCCCCCCTGAAATGGAGGAGGGGGGGATGGCCTGTACAATCATCCCCCCCTGAATTTTGAGGGGAAAAATGGAGGAAGCAGAAATGTGATTGTATCAATTTTGGCATATTGCATGACGTTTGTACGCCGGCCTTCAGACAGGTAACAGAGCTGAACAGTATTCTATCTTGTAGGAAAATGTATAATTTTCTCAAGCGCTCGCTCGCTTCGCTCGCTCGCGAAGAAAGTAACATCGACATACACTGTAAGGTATGGCTCAGGCGTTGACAACGTCAAATAGTATAGGTCTACATGTAAACATGCTATGACGCGAGTAACTGGGGACCATCTGCAAAATATGTACGAAAACATACAAACAAACAATAACAACAACTTTATCGCCATAATTGAATCCCCTCCATTTCCTGAATCATTCCTGAGAAACGACAGTGACTGATGACTCAGTCAGGATACATCTATGGGCATACCAAGGGAAGATCAGGGACGTCGAATCTATGGGGGGCAAAGGGGCATTTGCCCCGCCCCAAAGGAAGTGTTTAGACAGACAAATCATTTATCCCCCAAGCAATTCCCGAGATGAGGACAAATCTCGAACTTTCTTAATGGAAAATTGTCCAAATATCGCCAGAACTATGCACCAGATCGTTGTATTGCAATCATGAACATGCAAAAGGTCCGCTATACAGGATAAGGGATAAACTTTGTACACTTTTGACATAGACGTATATTCCCTAATTTATCAAAGAGTGTGCAGCAGATCTTTCACTTAACAAAAGCAACCTAATATGTATAGAGGCGTCGATGGGGAGGGGGATAGTTCTCAAATAAAAGTGGGACAAACAAAAGCGAAAAAATAGCTACAAACGGCAGTTTTTGGAGTGTAAAATGTTAAATTTTTAAAGCTCGCTCGCTCCGCTCGCTCGCATTCAACCGCTATGCCATTCTCCTGATGTTGCTGCCAGTGATTGACAGCAGGTGCACCCGGTGCGCCCCCCTTAATTTCCAAAGCGAAAATATAGCTACAAACGACAGTTTTTAGGACTGGAAAATGTCAAAATTTTCAAACTCAATGGCTTCGCTCGCTAGCATTTAATCAGTATGCCATTCTCCTGATGTTGCTGCCAGTAATTGCCGGCAGTTGCGCCCGGTGTGCCCCCTTAATTTCCAAAGCGAAAAAATACAGCCACAAACGGCAGTCTTTGGACTGTAAAATGTCAAAATTTTCAAGCTCGCTCGCTCCGCTCGCTCGCATTTTACCGCTATGCCATTCTCCTGATGGTGCTGCCAGTAATTGCCGGCAGTTGCACTCGATGTGCCCCCTAAATTTCCAAAGCGAAAAATTATAGCTACAAACGGCAGTTTTTAGACTGTCAAAATGTCAAAATTTTCAAGCTCGCTCGCTCCGCTCGCTCGCATTTAATCGCTATGCCATTCTCCTGATGTTGCTGCCAGTGATTGTGAGCAGGTGCGCCCCCCTTAATTTCCAAAGCGAAAAATATAGCTACAAACGGCAGTTTGGGGACTGTAAAATGTCAAATTTTTGAAGCTCGCTCGCTTCGCTCGCTCGCATTTAATTATCATTCCATTCTCCTGATGTTGCTGCCAGTAATTGCCAGCAGTTTTCGCCCGGTGCGCCCCCTTAATTTCCAAAGCGAAAAATATAGCTACAAACGGCAGTTTTTGGACTGTCAGTGTCAAAATTTTGAAGCTCGCTCGCTTCGCTCGCTCGAATTTAATGATTATGCCATTCTCCTGATGTTGCTGCCAGTAATTGCCAACAGTTTTTGCCCGTTGCGCCCCCTTAATTTCCAAAGCGAAAAATATAGCTACAAACGGCAGTTTTTGGACTGTCAGTGTCAAATTTTTGAAGCTCGCTCGCTTCGCTCGCTCGCATTTAATCATTATTCCATTCTCCTGATGTTGCTGCCAGTGATTGACAGCAGGTGCACCCGGTGCGCCCCCCTTAATTTCCAAAGCGAAAATATAGCTACAAACGACAGTTTTTAGGACTGGAAAATGTCAAAATTTTCAAGCTCACTCGCTTCGCTCGCTAGCATTTAATCAGTATGCCATTCTCCTGATGGTGCTGCCAGTAATTGCCGGCAGTTGCGCCCGGTGTGCCCCCTTAATTTCCAAAGCGAAAAAATACAGCCACAAACGGCAGTCTTTGGACTGTAAAATGTCAAAATTTTCAAGCTCGCTCGCTCCGCTCTCTCGCATTTTACCGCTATGCCATTCTCCTGATGGTGCTGCCAGTAATTGCCGGCAGTTGCGCCCGGTGTGCCCCCTTAATTTCCAAAGCGAAAAAATACAGCCACAAACGGCAGTCTTTGGACTGTAAAATGTCAAAATTTTCAAGCTCGCTCGCTCCGCTCGCTCGCATTTTACCGCTATGCCATTCTCCTGATGTTGCTGCCAGTAATTGCCGGTAGTTGCACTCGGTGTGCCCCCTAAATTTCCAAAGTGAAAAAGTATAGCTACAAACGGCAGTTTTTAGACTGTCAAAATGTCTTTTTGACAGTCTTTGGACTGTAAAATGTCAAAATTTTCAAGCTCGCTCGCTCCGCTCGCTCGCATTTAATCGCTATGCCATTCTCCTGATGTTGCTGCCAGTGATTGTGAGCAGGTGCGCCCCCCTTAATTTCCAAAGCGAAAAATGTAGCTACAAACGGCAGTTTGGGGACTGTAAAATGTCAAAATGATGTTGCTGCCAGTAATTGCCAACAGTTTTTGCCCGGTGCGCCCCCTTAATTTCCAAAGCGAAAAAATACAGCCACAAACGACAGTTTTTGGGACTGGAAAATGTCAAAATTTTCAAGCTCATTCGCTTCGTTCGCTCGCATTTAATAATTATGCCATTTTGATGTTGCTACCAGTAATTGCCAGCAGTTTTCGCCCGGTGCGCCCCCCCCCCTTAATTTCCAAAGCGAAAAAATACTAGTGCAGCCACAAAGGACATGTGGGACTGTAAAATATCAAAACTTTCAAGCTCACTCGCTTCGCTCGCTCGCATTTAATCGTTATGCCATTCTGATGTTGCTGCCCGATTGCCGGCAGTTGCGCCCGGTGTGCCCCCATAATTTCCAAAGCGAAAAAATACAGCCACAAACCGCAGTCTTTGGACTGTAAAATGTCATTTTACTGCTATGCCATTCTCCTGATGTTGATGCCAGTAATTGCCAGCAGTTGCGCCTGATGCGGCCCCCCTTAATTTCCAAAGCGAAAAAGTATAGCTACAAACGGCAGTTTTTAGACTGTAAAATGTTAACATTTTCATGCTCGCTCGCTCCGCTCGCTCGCATTTAATCACTATGCCATTCTCCTGATGTTGCTGCCAGTGATTGACAGCAGCTGCGCCTGGTGTGCCCCCCTTAATTTCCAAAGCGAAAAAGTATAGCTACAAACGGCAGTTTTTAGACTTTAAAATGTTAACATTTTCATGCTCGCTCGCTCCGCTCGCTCGCATTTAATCACTATGCCATTCTTCTGATGTTGCTGCCAGTGATTGACAGCAGTTGCGCCTGGTGTGCCCCCCTTAATTTCCAAAGCGAAAAAGTATAGCTACAAACGGCAGTTTTTAGACTTTAAAATGTTAAAATTTTCATGCTCGCTCGCTCCGCTCGCTCGCATTATTTTAATCGCTATGCCATTCTCCTGATGTTGCTGCCAGTGATTGACAGCAGTTGCGCCTGGTGTGCCCCCCTTAATTTCCAAAGCGAAGAATATAGCTACAAACGGCAGTTTTTGGACTGAAAAATGTCAAAATTTTCAACGCAAAGAGATTTCACCGTAGGAGGGGGATACCCCCCTACCATACCCTCCCCCCTCGCTTGATTCGTTCCCTCACATAACCGCTCCTCCTAAGATCAAATCCTGTCTACGCCGATGATAGGCCCCATTATTTGGTAGGCCTTCACAGTGATGTCGCACAGCAAGAGCTAAAATACCACGATTTTGTCATTCAATAATATATTGTGAATATTTCATTTTCTTATTGTTTTTTTAAAGAAAAGAAAACAAAATTTTCACCACAAGTGAGCACCAGATCGCTGAATTTCAGGTCTGAAAATGCAAAATCTTCCTCGTGTGGGAGAGGGATACCCCCCCCCCCCTCCCCCATACACACCCTTCCCCCGTTCGGTCGTTCCGCTCCCTCTCACAGATATTTCCCCCCCCCCCAAAAAAAAAAAAAAAAAAAAATGTTTTCATACTTTTAAGGTCTGATTTTCCGCCGAAAGTCGTCTGACAAGCAAAAAAAAAAAAAAAAGCAACAAGAACAAAAAGTCTTTATGTTGTTGCTGCCACTTTTCTCCCACTTTATATTTCATGCAAAAGAGTGGGGCATCCGATCCCTGTAAAGTGTGTGTGTGTGGGGGGGGGGGGGGGGGAGGGGGGCACAAAGCTTCTCCCCCCCCCCACCCCCCCCCCCCCAAAAAAAAGGCTGCGCCAGTCCGGTTATGGGCTTGTAATCGTGGTGATGGTGACCATCCCCCCCACTCCTCAGTATGGATTTACGCCGTTGGTCCATACCTCACTCCTGGTTACCATCACCCTTGTAAGGCAGTCTTCATCAGTACCAAGTCCCTTCATTGACTGGTAGAGGAGATCGGCAAAGTACTCGTGGGGGTTCTTGATGTACTCAACTGATGCACAAGAGAGAAGTAAATTAATAATGATAATGATGATGATAACGATGATGATGATAATAATGATAATAATAATAATAATAATAATAATAATAATAATAATAATAACAACAACAATAATAATAAATATCATCATCATCATCATCAAAATCATAGTAATACGAATAATAATAATAATAACATTAATAACGATAATAATAATGGTAATAATCTACCGTATGTTTTTCAGTATTTATGCACAAGAATATAATACCTAATGTATTACACATGTTCAAGTCTCTTTCGCCATTCTGCCAAACAAATTGTAAATGCTCCTGTCTACCAACCCCCTCCACTCCCTCCACCCCCTCCACCCCGTTTTTTTTTTTCTGCAGCCGCTTGTAGATTGTGGCAGTCCTTCTTCTACATAATGCCTTTTTTGTTAGTGGAATTAAAATGTACACATCAATTTTCTTTCTTTGAATTATGTACATTGTAATTCATCATAATTGATGTTTTCTGTGATATTGCTAAGATTATGAACTTGCCAGAATCTAATCCATCGAATGAATGACATATTGACGAATAAATCAATATACGAAGAAAAAAAAAGAAAGGCACTGATGTTATTAAAGAAACTTACTGCAAAACGAGGAATATTCGCGTGCATTCTAATTTCGCGAATTCCGCGAGAACCGAGTTTCGCGAAATTAAAATGACGCTAAAGATCTTGTCTACACTACATGCATTGAATGTTGGAGGCAACTCGCGAAAATTTCATGCCGCGAAAATATAGTGATAAATATTCTCAGGATTTTATTTCATTTCATTGTTCCACATTTCAAACACATAAAAAAAATGAATGAATGAATAATGCAGAATGAACACGGTGATGAAGTTATCGTATTAAATGGATACTGAAGACATTGATACCTTAGGACACAAATTAATTCATACAGAATGGAATAAAGAAGGAAAATGTTATATGAATAAAATCTTTCCCCTTGGGAGTACCATGATAACCTCTGGCCTGTTGCTTCTCCTTTATTCTGCATTCAAGAAAGCCATACAATGGCAAAAATGAATGATTATTCTAATGTCATTAGGCGCTATAGCTTTTAGACAGACTTACTGATATTTAGGTAGGCTCTCTCCAAGTCGCCCGACATTTCACTTTTGATCGACTCGACCATAGTCTTGCCAGCGGCCTGCGGGAGATGTGGATATGATCATAACATGGTATGCATGATCCTATCGAACAAAAGGAGCCGTTTATATTGTTTCCTAACTGCAATTTCAAATTCAAAAGATAATGTCGATTATCATGTGGTATCATCACTTAAGCAGAACAAGAGTTGAATCAGTGCTTCAAACAGATGAATATGTACGGATAGTTTGGAAAAGATATGTTTGACTTTGCTGGGGGGTAAACCCTGGAACGTTCATCAACAAATCGTATTCGCTATGAACTGATAACCTATAGGGCACTGCACGGTTCGGGGAAATGTTTTGATACGTTTCTACACAGTTTTTTGTAAAATTATGCAGTAAACTAAGTCACAAATTGTCTTTATATTATTATTATGGCCATTTGAGATGCCATGAGATGTATACAAGTACCATATCTCTCTATGAATAGAATAGTAGTTGGAAGGACAAGGATACACTTAATGCAACAGGTAGAACATACCGCAGCGTAGGCGACCAACACTGCCCTGATGTGCGGGACGCTCTTGGCCACCAGAATTCGCTGGAACTCGGACTCGTCTGTTCCAAGCTGTCCCTCTCCTGCCTGTGGGCAAATCAGACGGACAAGGGAGATTGCACTTTTGTGAACATTGAATAATTATTCATCTCTACAAGCTTTCATTTCTTTTCCCTTGCCTTAAAATAGGAAAAACTGTCATCCTTTGCTACCACTTGTGCGGGCGTACCCTGCACTGCTACAGTGTTGGTAAACTTATTTAATTTTTGTCTGATTAGACAAAGCTCCGGAAATCAGCGCTTCTCTCAACTCTTTGAAATGAAATTGTTTAAGACTAAAAGTCGCCAGCTTAGGAAAATCAATCTCTTTTCCTGAGTGAGGAAAATAAAGTCTGTATCAACGCAAGTGTGATTTGAACAGTGACTTACCCCATTCTGTTGCATCATTTTATGTTGCGTGATATAGCGCGAACTAATCCGGCGGTTGATTTTTTTTTGTTGTTAATACACCGATGGTATGTATGATGAAAAATAGTACCAATGTCAAGGGAGAAAGACGACGAGGAAGAGAAGGATAAAAATATTAAAGAAGGAAGATGAGGAGAACGAAAATGATGAGGAAGGCGAAGAGGAAGGACAAACAGAATGTGTCTTTATACATTGCATACGTGTGTGGGCAAGTGAGTGTGTATGTATGTATGTGCTATGTTGCTATGTGGGTGTTTTTTTTTCCACCATATTTTCTGGGTGCACACGGTTCAATCGATAGAGTCTGCAGGTTGTATAATTCTTATCTTTTAATTTGCATTATCCTTTCTTGTGTTATGATATAGTTACTGTTTATAAGGACGATGTCTTTGCTGTCTGCATTACATTTTACGGGCTTATAATCATACACTAGCTGAAGATGAATGGATTTTGAATGACATTTAGCTACATACTTACTTTTGACTAATGCGCGTTCCACAAGCCCTGCTTTTCAGTGCACCTCTTTTTTCACCGTTACACTTGCATTTAATCTGTCAACCTTGCAAAGTATACACTGTTGTTTGTCTACTTACAAGCATAATGCTGTTATCATGTACATTACGACTCACATTGCATTGTGTATTTCTTACAAACGTGTAAAACAGCATGAATTTGTAATATATGCTTTGTATTTTGTTTCACTTTTTTGTTGGATGGAAATAAATGATAATTGATTTGAATTGAACGGAATGAGGAAACGAAGAAGACGAGATGGTCAAAAAGACGAAGAGGTCATGAGAAGAGGAAGAAGAAAAGAGGTTCGTCGCTAGGGGGCGTACCTCCACAAGAGCCTGAGCATCAGCTTCGACCTTGTCCCTGTTGATTTCCGTCGATTCGTCCCTCGCACCCTGGCGGCAGGAAGAACAACGTATTTTCATCTCATGATAACAAAACAAATTGTATTTCAATAATTACTTTGATACTATAAACAACACAAAGGAAAGTAATTTATACAAGAGTAAGACCAACCAGGGATGAGATAAGATCATTATGGTTGAAAGTAACGTCGTTATCATCGTATTATTCCTTGTCCAATTTCAAAATTGGAAAGCATTTTAAAAGATAAAGTCTTAACTTTTTAGACCTGTTCCCTATGCCTCGTCAGCGTAGGACAACACAGAGCACAAATCATTTGTGACTCATGCGGGTTTTACCTAGAAATCCGATCGACACAGCAACGTACAAACTTTGCATTATCAACAAAATATTATCAATTATGTCAAGGTCATCTCTCCAAATCCGATTATCTTTTTGCTAAATTAAAAAAAAATGTGAAAACGCCTATGAGATGCTTGGATTCAAAGGCTACCTTCTTCTTATTTCAGAAGAGAGTTTCACTCTTGCAACGACTCCATGGTAAAGTCCTTTGTGGAAAAAAAAATGTAAAGTGAATCATGGAAAGTAGATTTCTAGTAAAGTCTGACGTAAATGAATTATTTGGAAAGGTTAGGCATGTAAAAATACGTCTTTAGGATGACGAAACTGTGGCTACAAAATTGTTTCATAAGAAGAAGTAGTCTAATTTTATCACACTCGATTACTTTTATTCGAATTAACTTGGACATGGAATGAATACAGCACCACGAATCACGATCGGGATACTCACGGCGCACAACCCGACGAGGAGTCGCTTCAGGTCGCCGCCTGTCTCACTCTCCAGATCAGCTTCCAGGTCCTCTCCTAAACCAGCTACAGAAGACGATATCAAGGCAATTATCAAATATCTATACCATATTTCAAAACCTATACATACCAATAATTATCTTTATATTGTGGAGGTAAGATCTTGGACCTCCGTGATTGTTATTAGTTTTCACAGTTTCGGTGCCTCCAACGCCAGATATGGAGACGAACCTACTACACTCTATAACGTCATTAGCTGTTAAAAGGAGCCATATAACCATTTCATTTGCATTATTTGTTCAGATTTGGCACACCCAAACGTTTTATCATTGACGGATTAGAGATATGATCAAAATGTAATCATTAGATACATTGTGTATAATGAGCTAATTTACGTTCTACTTGATGAGAAGAAGCTGTCTGTAATCATGGTAACACACATTTGAAAATTGTACAGTAATACCTATAACATGCAAATCACAAAACTTGTAGTATAGTGCTACGACTACTAGTAATTCAAAATGATTTTACACGAGGAAAACTCCGCCGGTGTATAGTAGAACTTACCTAATTTGTATGCAGCCTTGATTTGCTGGATTTGCTGTTATGTGGAAGTCATAGAAAAATAGGATATTTAGAAGATTAATTTCGTAACTAATGATATGCGGATGATTTTAATGAATTTGCCTACAAAAAAGAAAAGAAAAGAAACTGCTTTTGGTTGGATTTGGTCATTTTTACAAACGAAACAATGCCTTCATTTAATTCCCGCATTGCAGTGCTTTTAGATGTGTAATAATGAAATTCACAACTAATTCCACACCAGGGTATTTACAGACAAGAATTGAATTGTGGAATCAAAAAACTAAATATAAAATGTCATGAATTTAATTTGTATATTTAACTGTTGCATGGAGTCACTGTGGAATGAGAGACATCAAACTTTTTTCTTCGTTTTATTGATAATCACAGACATAGACAAATACTATGTAAATACACCAGATGCTGGACTGCACTTACTCGGAAGACGAAAATACATAATACATAGGTGACCCGCGGCTATACAACAAAAGGATACTAAAGTCGCTGACGGGCGAGCAGAGCATGGCCCAGAAAAATGCTATTTTTTCAGGCCTTTTCTTTGATCATTTAGCTTCGAAATTTCGGCAGATGATAGTAGATACATTAGACTACAAAATTATGTTAAAAACAGAAATCCGAACGTTTTGACAGATTTTGGTGATCTGACTTCAAACTCGATTTTGTCGGCTCACCCGTCAGCGACTTTAGGATCCTTTTGTTGTAGCGGTTCACTTTAGTATAATATTAAATGGGTTAGTCAAATACCGGTTAGTGCTTGGCTAAACACAGTCACGTGATGGAGGCACATTCGTTATGTTCGCCCATGGGCGAGCATTTTTGTAATGTTCTCCCATGGGAAAACATTTTCACGTAACAAATGACAGAAGGCCTAGGACCGCGCGCGCACAGTGAATTTGGCTCTGCATGCGCGAGCGAGCAACCGATAGCGTTGTGCTGGTGGTGGTTGACGTGACGTTGACGTATTTGACGTATTTGACTAACCCATGTAATATAACAGATGATGACTTTTGCGTCAGGAACATACAATTGTATACCAAACGTTCCACCCTCCCGGTTTGAAATGCTATTTCGGGAGGCTACAAGTCCCTCGACTTCGTCTCGAGACTTATAACCTCCCTCAATAGCATTTCAAACCCTTCGGGTGGAACATTCGATATGTTCCCTCCCCCGCCAGTCATCATCTATATAATGTGTCTTCAAGTTCATGGATACTGTATATATATTATATATATATTACAAATATATATATATATATATATATATATATATATATATATATATATATATATATATATGTATATAAACATTGTAATTGCTCCGCGTATTGGCAGTACTAGAAACAGCAATAATAATGTCACAATAGAGCACTTTCATCCCTGACGAAGGGGGAGGCCCCCGAAAATTCAGATTTTGAATTAAAATCAAGGCATTCCTCTATTGTGACAATAATATTGCTATACCAACATATGCTTAATTGAAGGCTATCTGTGTTACCGTGTTTGACCTTGCGCACATGATTTCGAGGAGGACACGTTCATTGGTTCCAGCTCCCTACAATTTAAAAAATATGATGGGAAAATCAAATTACCTTATGAGACCCCGACAGATGACGAAAGAATGTTAAAAAAGTGAATTCTTAGCGTTCTTTGGTCTGTATGTTTTGTGCAAGAGAATATTCTTTGTTTGTTTCCATAACAGTATTAACTATTGTTTTGCTTTCTTTTGTTATGATAACTCCGGAAAAAAAATCTAATTTATATTTCTTTAGGAATAGAAAAGTGGTTCTCTAGAAAGGCATTGAAACGTAGTAGTAGTACTTTTATCTTAATTTTGATTTCAAAGATATTATCAGTAATTTTATGTACCCCTGTAAAATGAATTAAGCAAATACACTTCTAATCAGGAACACAGTCTGAATAACATTGTATGCAAGTCAAAGCAAAGTCAAAGCAAAATCATACGCCGACAGTACTAGCTGTGCTGTAAATTGCCAAGCACCGACCGTTTTCCCCCTGTTATATTGAAATTGTTCGCTTGTTCATAGATGAGACAATAAGTTTATTCTTATGAAATAAAGACACAGAGTTGAGGATAGTAAACGATCCGAAGACACTGGGTTTGCGCCCTCACTCGGCAACATAATTTGCAATCAGCTTCACGACAAACAACACTGTCTTGTTCTGTCACGGTTGTGTACCAAATGATCGTGATAAAATATGAATCGTGAAAAGAATATCAAAATAAGAAATACAATCTTGATGAGGGCGGATGTCTCTACTAAATACACCTAATTTTGAGGCTGGACACTTTTCCTTGTAAATTGAGGTGATGTGCATCATTCTGTTTCGGCGAACTTGATTCAGAAAACATGTAGCATTCTTGAGTGGTCTTTCTTTAAGAACCTCTGATTGGAGTTTGAACATCCCCCACCCTTCAGGACTAGAGTGAAATAAGTTAGTCTCCTTACATATAAAACAGGTTTAGCGATTTTTTTTTTTAAAAATAACATTTTGACACATCATTTTCGACACGTGTGTTTATAGTCCAGTGTTAGACCAGGAACGAATGGTGAACTTACAGCCATAGCTTTCTTTAGACATTGGGCGTCGAAGAGGGGAGCAGGGGTCATCAGACCAAGGATGATATCCTCAAAGTCACCTTCAAAGGAGTAAAAAGACAATGATGGAGTTAAATTGAGCTTTTCAAACAAATTCAATTAATCATTTCAATTGGTAAATACAATAAATTGTTGCATGTTCTCTTCCGTGACATGTTCCACGTTACAGGGGTCGTCACGATAAACATACGTGATGACGCTCGCCTATTCAGTTACAATATAGGACAACAATACGACATTGGGGCAATTCAGTATTGAAATTCGTGTGTGTTGACAAATTCTTGATCAGAAAATAAACTAGCAAGTGATATTACCTTTGAGCTCGCTCTTGAGGTCTTTCAGCAGGTCCTGTGATAACATCAACAGCAACAGCAACAACAACAACAACAACAACAAAACAGGGAGAGAAGAATACGTAGGTATTGTTAACGGTGTCTTATTCTGCCCTTTAATAACAGCTGCGGACAATGCATGCAGAGAAGGAAATAACAAGAGAAATATAAGGGAAGAAAGAAATTCACAACACGTCATCTGATTTGCAAATTATCAGTCAGTCTTCTGCAACGCTAAGCGCATTTGCAACATGAATGTAACCGATCATTTTTAAACGTCTTCTCTTCTTCAGCTGATAAACAGAGATATTAATTGCCTTTTCCTTAAAAATTGCATGGCCATGCACCTTTATTCTGAATAGATGCAGGGAAATCGCCTTCAAATATGGAACATTTCACGGATTTTCATAGTGTCCAATATGCATAAACTTCAAATATAAACGAGAAATGGAAAATAAGCAACGTATTTCAGTGAATGAAATCCTTAACTAAATCCGTTTTCGGTTTTACTGAACATGCAATCCGTTTACTTCCCTGGCTTAGAAACAAAGAACCACCCAAATAAACAAGCAAGCACTCACACACACACACACACACACACACACACACAAAGAAACAGAAAAGCAGTACCCCACTATGTACCGCGCCCATACTCCAGCCAACTTCTCATCTTCTCACGTTCTTCCAACTATAATTTACATCATCCAATCACTAAACTCCTAGTCTTCCGAGTCACGCCCATCCAGTAAACACAATACCACTGCAAATAACTGACCAATAGACGTCCACGCACTGCTTGCTAGATCTTGCGACACGCCTACTTTGCTGCAACTTACCCGCCCATAGGAGGCCTTGTAATGCTTGGCAATTTCCTGTCTCTGCTCGTTGGTCCTGTAGCACAGAATATCCAGAATAGCCTGCTCGTCGGTTCCTGTGTGATGAAAGATTGGAGAGAGGATAACTTCCGGTTTTAACTTTCAGTGCTGTATAGGGAATAGGGAATGAGTGGGGAGAGGAGGTGGTAAGTCGTACCTTCCCTCCCCCGTCCATGAAAATGAAATAGAAAAAAAAACCAAAACAAAACTTCTTAGCTGCAGTGACAATACTCGTAAGGCACTATGTCCTTAATAACTAGAACTTGAACAGAAAATGTTACATTTATGATGATTTTCTTTTTAGGTATATAATAAATCTTGTCTATCCTTGCGTAATTTCTTAATGTACAAGAGTATTGAGTTAAGGGACAGGTTTTGAAAGAGAAAACAAAATGAAATGCTCCCAGGCATTTTCATAGAAATAAGAAATTAAGACGCCCTTATGGCTGACGGTAATTCATGTATTTCGTAGCTCTTGTCCACAAGTCCTTCAAAATAAAATTCATTTGTCTCTAAAAGCATAATTCAAAGCATAATTCCATTTTTGAATGGTCTATATTTGAAGAGCTTGTTCGCAAAAACCGATAAGTCCATCTTTTGAAGATTTTGAAGTACGGTCTCTGTCATAAACTACAAAATAATACCTTTTAAATGATATATTGGTCACTACATATAGAGGTACATTTTTGAAGTTATGGTCAAAAGAAGCAAAAAATGTCTTATTATTCTCTTTATTTTTCTTGACGTTTAATCGCAAATATCTCCATTTGGCAAATATGGACTTATGGGTTTTTGCGAACAAACTCTTCATTTCTTTTTCAGAGCAGTAAAGGTGCGATCACACATCGCCGGTTTAGATGGCGGTTCATGGCGGTTCTAAAACCGCCGTGAACCGTGTACCAATGATGGCGGAAAGCACTTTGACTACGTTCTCAACACGTTTTGAACACGGAGCAAACGCGGATTGACGCGGTAGTAACACGTATCGTCCCGGAAGGTGGAGGAGTCCATACCAAGCCCATGTAGTTGGATGCAATCAGAGCCCTTTCACTTGTCCTCAATGGGTTTCAACAAGGAGCGTTTTGCTTTGTTAGGTATATAAACACAATTTGAGTGATGCAACAAGCAACAATTATGCAACAATTATGCAACAATTATGCAACAATTATCTTCAAGTTTCAACAAGACTTTTCTCTTTCTCTTTTAATTTTTAAAATATCCGTATTAACTGTCATTAAAAAGACATACATATCAAAGCAGAATCCAAAATAGTTTCCAAAGTTTCCTGATCATTTGTAGGTTTATTTATCAAGTGATGTACAAGTACTTGCTTGTTTCAACATCTCTCCTTTTTTAGTTCTTTCTTAATTAAGTTTTCACATAATTATTTCGCGTGTTGAATTTAAGATCTTGTTGCTTGTTTATCCATGTTTTCACAAAATTGCTCCTTCTTATCTTTCACAGCTTCTTGTGAAATATGAGCCTAGGAGAGTTCCTAAATTGTAAGGGGAATCTGTATGTGATACCCTCGATCCATTACGACAAACTAATATGGCAAACGTGGTTTATGCCGCCCCAGAACTGTGGCACAGCATTCCAAGTGATAGAACATGCAAGTTCCATCAATAAGTCCAAAATGTTTTTAAATACTTAACTGTTAAAATAGTAACATAGTGATTGTAGATGATGATTTATGCAGCATGTTACTGTTTCTGAAATTACCTTTTCCTGTTTATCTTTTTGTTCCCCCTCTAAAGCGCATAGAGACCTTGCCAAAGGTATTATGCACTATATAAGAACGGTAATGATGATAATGTTATAATGATAATATCTTTAATAACAGTCAATAAAAAGACATATTATGTACATTATACATTATCAAAGAAGCATATAAGTAATATAGTATTATGTGTATAGTTTCCTCTTTACTTACAGGTTCATGTAACATAATAATGGTGTTTTTTTTTCAAGTTTCAACATTGCTTTTCCCTCTACTCTCTTAAGTTTCAACATATCTGTATCAACATGCAGTCTTACAAAAATGGCATACATAATCACGAAAGCAGAACCCAACATATTTACATAAGTCTTCTGTGTGTAACACGTTGCTGGCCATCTTAAAAGCTGTTCAGTTTTGACTGAACTTACCTTTTAATGTAAATGATGTACTATTCAACATACCTAACAACTTTTTGAACATTAAACTTTATTTGTTACTGTATATGTGTTAAAGAAGTAAGGAAACTGTAGCATTCAATATATTTGCCCGATCTTGCATTATGGGTTCATCTTTGCGTTTATCTCCATTTTTTATTGCTCCGCCACGAAGTGTCGCCGGAGCCATTATTCTCTTTTAAGTTCATTGTTTCTTTTCGCTTGAAAATTATGGCGGTGTTAACACGGTATTATCACGGATCTTGCGGTGCAAAGACGGAGGATGCCGTTCTTAACACGATGAACGGCGATGTGAACACGGTCTATTTCAAACCGCCAAGACCGCCACGAAAAATTAAACATGTTTAATTTTTCTGGCGGTTCCCCGCGGTTCCCGGCGGTTCTCGGGGTTCATGGCGGATGGGTGACGGATGACCACGGTTTGTGTACGGTGTAAACACGGTCTTTGGCGGAGCACGGCGATTTGCTGAACCGCCATGAACCGCCATCTAAACCGGCGATGTGTGATTGCACCTTAAGGAACACGACTTTTGTTTTCAAACGCTCCAAAATCACGAAAAAAAAAATGAGGAAATAATCAGTATTATAGTATTAAAGTATTATTACTATTGTCTTTCAAAATCCTGTTTGTAAACCTACCTTTGAGTCAATATGTCAAAGTTCAAAGTTCAAATCTATTTTCATTTCCATCAAATAAACAGAGAAATTTATATACAATGTATAAGCAGAACATAATTGTAATAATAAGAATGAAGAATACCATCATGCAATTAAAATTTGAAATGTCAAATCGACGGTGAAGTAGAGCAATTCTGACCCATTTTCCCCACACCTTGTATATGGCGTTTACAATTTTTGTCGACTACAAAAATTGAACACGATTTAAAGAGGTCTCTCTGAGTGTTTTATTCGAATAGTTGACAGAGAGCACGTATTTATAGTAGAGTTGCAGAGAAGAGTTTATCTTGTTGCACACTATTAATGTTTGCCTTAGTACTTAAACTGAATCGTTCTCAAAGGAGAGATTTCAACTTTATATATCGAGGGAATGTGTACTCAGTAGGCTCGGTTGTTTGCCTGTCTTTGAGCCAGTGCACTCATATTCTAATGGTATAGGGTATGGGCTAGAGATCGGTTTGATATGGGAGGCTGCCTGTGGGTTCCAGATCATATCGACAGCAAACTTGTTTTATGATTACGGGGACATTTAGTTTAATGTGCCTTTGGTGTGTGATATCAATATTGAACTCTTAATAGTGTTAATGTCATTGGTTCAAGCCGCAATCATGGTCATCGTACAAGATGGTAATCACTCATGCAGGCATAACATAATAATCATACAACAATTACAATGGCTCGAGCGAAAATGAGTGCTTAGAAAATGACTACAGATTTAACCCCCCCCCCAAAAAAAAAAAAAAAAGAAAAAAAAAGCTACATGTTGTTCACGATGAGCTTGGCACAAAAGTCAAATTGTTTTTACGTTTCATCTATCTGAGTATGTGATTATGATGCATGGGGTCATTTTATCATCTGTATTACTCTGTGTTATTATTTTGTTTATTTTGATAAATCTTTGTTATAACAATAAAAATAATACCTCCGACACCATTTCGTGGTCGAGGCACAAAAAACCCCTTATTCCTGTTTCATTATAATTATCACGTTGGAAAATGTCTCCTAGAACTGATTTTTGTTACAGTTCATTACATCCAATAATCAGATGGCTTATTGCTTCATTTATGGCAATACTATCACATTAATGATGAATGTTTAAATTCGTAGGGTACGTCACGATGATATAATTAAGAACTAATGCAGTTTCATTAAGACATATGAACAATAAAGAAACATGTCATCACTACTAAGATCCATGCGCTTGAACTCTGTACGTAGCAAGGGTAAAAGGATAAAGACAAAATCTGTTTAATGTATTTGTTCAAAGATAAGATTACTTTAACTATGAATAAGAAACTACTGAAAAAAAAAAACACACACACCTAAACACTCTCAGCGCATGTGTTTATCACAATTATGATAAGAAGATGTCAACATGTAACCGTTATGACTATTAGTTATTCCAGTGACTTTGTCCTTTCTGACTGAGTACCATACAACTTGTATATTTCTGTTTTTCGGGTATGTGTGTAAACATGACCACCATCGCACTCTCCCGCTCTCTAGCTCACACACAAAAGAGTAAATCTGATTTTAAAACCATTAATGCATTTCCTCCCTTAATGTCTATGACGTCACGTCAGAATCCTTTAGCAGGAATGTAAAATAGTATTCATAATATGGCAAATCATTTTGACCTTTAATTATTTTCTAACCATAAGACGAAAAGAAAATTAGATGAAAAGAAAAATCAAAGAATATACTGTATCACTGTAAAAAGTACTTTGGAGGGGACTCGGTAAGCATGGTAAGCTTAACAGCTTTATCGAAAGAGGCCTTTTCATAAAGTATCGTCAATTATCGTGATCACTCCAGTTTCCGCTTGGGAATCTCTCCCCTCTTCATCTCTATACCCATCTCTCTCTCTCTCTCTCTCTCTCTCTCTTCCGAACAAACACAGACGCACACACACACACACACACACGCACACACACACTCACTTTCGATATATCTCTCTCTCCTTCTCTCTTACTCAATGTGTTTAATTTCAACGCACCCCCTCAAAAAACAAACCAAAAAACAAAACAGAAAACAGTTTCCAAGTTTGTTGACGCTGACTCACGCCGAATGCTGAATGGGTATTACGTGATTCATGTCCGAAGATAATCCCAGTATTGCTGAGGGGGATGGGGTGTATAAAACCATAGACAAACTAAGTTGTTAACGCACTGTTTGCTTTAAAATGACGTGTAATAGAAACAGGAAGAGGCGTGAAGTTCTGTGGGACGTAAATGATACCTCTTCTTTTAAACGTGACAGGGAGATTCCTGATAGGAGATTTTGTCAACCCTTTACCTGCCGTCATATAAAGTTGTAAAAAATTGACAAGGTCGTGTTGGACTACGCACAGAACAATTCGCTGTCAGTAAAATAGTCAAGAGAGATTATACGAAAGCAGTTAATTGTTCTGAAGAGTGACATATGTTCTTAAAAATGTAGAGAACATTCAAACAGTAACGGTCTCGTATAGAAAATGGAATTATAAAATGAAATATGATAAAGATAGAGTAAAAAAGATAATGATACAATATAACGAAGCTCTCATTAAGCATCTACTACATAATCATTCACTATTTATTTTGCATCAAATGTCTATAAATTTGTGACATAACCAAGGAATGGTGACAGAAATGATAAAGTAGGATGTCTGTAATTGCTGAAACAATAAAGAAAGATATGACTTTTAAATTATTTGTTCACTGTACAAACTAATGAAAGAGTTAAATGATGACGTATTGACTCATAAACATTTGCATAATGTGTTTGCGCTCGAGATTTACTGTTTTAAAAAGACACAAAAAAAAGCATAAGAAACTAAACTCCAGGACGTCTGTATCTTGTGCCTTTCTGCTTTTTACAGGCATGATGTGTTGTTTATCGTATGAGTATCAATGTAAAAGATCCTTCGAATTATTTGAAAACGCGAAACCAATCCCAAACATGTTGTCTGTTCACTTTTGTTATTAGTCATCAACAATGATTTAACATGGGATCAAATCAAACAAAACTCGACATGTAGATTTTAATCCATTAATGACAAGACGGCCTTTCGTCATAAGTGAGCTAAGATCGTTATCATACTGTCTGACCATTGTTTGGACACATTTTATTTTATTCTATTTTTTTGATTACTGATTAACTTGTCTAGGGCAGGAACCCATTAGGTGTGGATATTTACTTTGCCTACCCTGAATTATCAAGCAAACGTGTCTGTGTCTTTTCTAAGTCATTATTTTGGTAGACAGCTCACAGTGCGCAAAAGTGATATCATGATACTAATATCTACGGCAAAGTTTTGTCAGCAGCCAAGAGTAACAGTAATGTGTCATACCTGACCATTAAAAGTGAAAAAGCCCATGAAAGTCAATCGAATATGTTTAAATTTGACTGATTACAGGCTCGTATATACCTCCTCCTATTGTGCTACAAGCTCATGACCCTATATACATCACTGCAATTTTAACAACAGCTTCTCCCTTCATTGTAGTTGTCGCGTCTTTTTTTTTTAAATTTAACATACTCTGGTTTTGTTTAGTAAAGCTTAATTTACTTTTGTTAAATTTAGGTTGATTTAATTTAGTTGAGTTTAATGTAGACACGTTTAGTTTATAGCTTAGTTTAGTTTCGTCCTACTTGTTCCGCCATCGTAAGACCTTATCTATTCCAAATGACACTGGTAAATGGCAAGAAACCAGTTAATTATGAAAAGCACTTCCACGCTTACTTCTCGAAACTCCCAGCTAAAAACAAACAGTTGTAGACTGTATCACATTTCCCCCTGTGGTTTCTAAAACGAAGCAAGCAATCATTGCCCAGCATTATGAGAATACTGTAGTCAATCTAACGACGTCATCCACTCAGTCGTGATCGATGAAGTCGACTTACCCATGCCCTTCATGGCTTTCCTCAGGATCTGGACATCACTATCCTTGTCGAATCCGTCGAAGGGTGTAACAGTTGGCTGCAATTTTAAACGTGAGAGAGAGAGAGAGAAAAAAAAAGAGGAGGAGAAAGAGTGAGTGAGTGAATTTGGACAGAATTATTATTTACAATATCCAAAGTCATAAAACATTGGCGAATGCGTTCTCCCTTTACTCTTCATATCAAACATGCTCAGGGCTCGTTGTTGCTGGTGGCTAGATTAATTTCACAAAACTACTTGATTACTGTCCACTACTTACTTTTCCCAACATTTGTATAATGTGTGTGTATGCGTCTTGGGCGCGCCTACATGCGTCTGTTCAAGTGATTGAAATTTACCGTCATCCATATTCTCTACAATTCGTTGTCTTCAAATTACTTGGGGATTAAATCGATGTTTTAGGCACTTCCTATGAAGACTCTTAAGATAATAACTCAAAACAACATAAGCTGTGTTGCTTTGGAAATGTTAACATGATTAAATCACCGATATCCTGTATCAGCATTTTTAAAAAAAGAGAGAAATAAATCAATTATTTCTGGGCCCTGTTTATAAAGAGTTGAAATTCATTATAAAGATGAATTCTATCATAAGTCTATGGCAGCCTGCGTATTAAGGAAATTTGAAATCAAATCGATTATATCTTTTGATAAAACAGGGCCCTGTAATCAATTCTTATCTAATGAAAATCCTAGTTTGCGTCATGGCACATATACGTAAATATAGGCCTACTGAAACAGTGAACTCTACATTTTGGACTGTAACTCGTATAAAATTCTACATGTAAACTACTAGCAGAATATAAACTCGTAATGTCAACATTATATTATCTTTAAAGTTTAACCCCTGGCATTTGCCTTATCTCAGGCTTCTGTTAATGAGACGTTCGAGCCCAAATAACGCGGCGGATTCAGAACTGGTACCCTGTACACTGTAAGACAAATACTGGGAGAAACATATTCTGCATGGTGCACTAGCAGACTAGCGAAGTAAATTGTTGTTCCTATTTACGCCCACTTGGCGTTGACAAGTGCAGCTGATCAGCTGGTTTCTCTACAGTACTTTTATCTAAGAATTACGTGCTGCAGCAGTTTCCGTTGAACATTAAATATTAAAAACAAACACATACATGTACATACATGAGGAATATAGGTAGGTAGGTAGATAGACAGATATATAACATGGTATATAAAGAGAAAACAAAAACAGACCGATACGAATGTTCAAGATGCAGGACCTATTGAAACATACTTTTGGAATGTAATGTATAACAAATCTATACTGTTACGGGCTGAAGACGTTTGCTTCAGCACTTGAAACTAACTAGTGAAAATAAAATAAAAGACAGCGACGTCCTACATAATACTCCCCGTTGTATTCAAATAGGCATACAAATGAGAGTGGTTTGCAATTACTTGAAACTGAAATGAAATTTCTTTGAACTCTGAAGGGTCATTAACGCCAGAGACTCCAACTCTCCCGTTTTCGACGGGAGATCTCCCGCCGAAAACCCATTTTTGCAAAATCTCC
The DNA here is from genome assembly GCF_964275005.1 of Diadema setosum. Taxonomy (NCBI): domain Eukaryota; kingdom Metazoa; phylum Echinodermata; class Echinoidea; order Diadematoida; family Diadematidae; genus Diadema; species Diadema setosum. The sequence goes on along the minus strand of NC_092694.1, from coordinate 5,917,249 downwards.
CGTTCTCCCGTTTGAGATTTAATTTCTCCCGCCCTGGGTCTTTGTCTCCCGTTGGAAGGGATTTCTTCCTTATTTCTATCGTATGTTGAAAAAAATAAGCCTTAGATAGCACAAGAGATCATCTAGAACCCTAGGAACTTCGCGCTTCGCACACATCAAGTTGGAGTCTCCCGTTTGCTAGGGGTTTCAAGCGGGAGAATCTCCAGATCAGAAGGTGCTTTGGGTTGGAGTCTCTGTTAACCACAATCTATCATGCGCTTGTGTTTCAGTCATAATCAATATTTTAGTGATAGCTAATATTTGAAGAACCATCGGATCCTGCACATTTATCAAAGACTTCGGTGTCCTGACGAAAATAATTTCCTTATAGTAATTGTAATAAGTGATACATCCAACTGACCCCTATATTATTACTGAGTATATACAAGAAGGAACTTACCTTGCTCATCTTGGGTTTTGCGCTGTTCCAGGGGCTTTAACAGGGAGATTTCTCGAGCGCGACAGGCAGAACGTTCTGCTGCAAGGAGGTTTCTATCAGCGAGTGAGCACACCCTCACCTTGTGTGTGATTTTTCAATGCACAGTGCCCGTTGGCGATACAACGAGAACTCAGCCTGCACACAGTCCCGCCTCACCAGTGAAATATCTAGCGCACGACAAACTGCGCCCATGTTTGTTCAGACGACATAACTGTGACACGATACCATTAGGAGCAAACGAGTCATCCTCGATGTTGATACTGATCGATATTTTGCTGCATCCACGATGGCTATGGGTGCATCCAACCAAGAGGGACGATCAATGTAAGTCATTTACGTTGATCATTTACAAGCAGCAAAATGGTTTGGAAAATTCATATAGAGAGTTAATTTGTGTTAATAGGCAACGTGCGGATCTCTCTCCCTCTCTCGCTCTCTCTCTCTCTGCTTGCGCCGTATGCATCCGACACATAGGTCTACAAACAAATATACACTCAAAATATTATATAATGCAGAGCTTTTTTATCGCAAGACTAGCTGGCTCATTATTTGCAATGAATGCTTGTTTAAAAACAAACAAAGAAATGACTTGAAAATCCACGACACTTGCAGTCATAACTTCAAGAAGTTGCATTCGTTTTTTGACAATTACGTGTCGGTGTATTTTAATGCAGATATTATACTTTAAAAAAATAAAAAAGAGAAGGTTTTCGTAAAATTAATCTGTAATATCAATTCGGAAAAAAAAAATGTACAATGAACTGAAAAAGATTTGAAAAGCAAGAAATTGTATCATAGTCTATATTACTGCATTCCTCTATGCAATATAATGTTAGGAAGCATTTTTTTTTTCTATCAGTATTATTATTTTTTTTTTTGTATAGTGATTTAGAACGGTGAACTGTGGAGAAAATAAATACCCAGTTTGAGTAAAAAAAAAAAAAGATGACTAAAAGAATACTCCTTGATACGATACAAAGTGAAGTACCAATGAAAAGGTTTTAATTCCCACTGCATGCTCTATGTCTGATGATGGACTCGTAAATGGGGCTTATTTCAGTTTACGATGAAGCACTCTTCATACAGACATATATAAGTATATATATATATATATATATATTTATTCATAATGCCAATGATTTACATCTGTATTTTTTCGCTGCTCTCGAAGTATACGTATACAAACAAGGCAGTCATGCGCTTTTGCTGTGACGTCGAAAAATCAATAAAATAATGACATTATGATATAAAGTAAATAAAAACATGACCGCGTTTCCATTTTGTATTCCTTTCCCTTGCTTGTTTATTGTTCAACACTTTTACAGAACATAAATGATGTGTTTAAGATGTGAAGAAAGGGTATTAAAATCTCCATGTTTTTCATCTATCTAATTATTAATTGTCTCTAGTTGACGTCTGAATTCCATATGACCATGTATCCCGTAGAATATGAAAAATGAATTCAGCAGATATTGTACTTTCCCATGTGAAAGGAACTAAGGTTAGAACATTACATACAACGGAATCATGCAGATGTATATCATTAAAAAACCAAAATGATCATATCCATTTGATATTCAAGTATATTCACGCTCAACTTGCGTCAACCAAGACTATGGATACGTGTTGCGGAATGTCTACTACAGATACATTCTTCTTGAGTTTTTTTTTTTCCCTAAAAAAACGTGTCCGTCATTTCCCTCTCACTTTTATTTTTTATACTCTAATCTAGGAAGCATAACAGATTTTTGCATAGTCAAAGATGAAAAGAAATTTAAAACGAAATATACTAATATCACATTAGGTCTTGAACCTGTCCACACGCACAAAAAAGAAAGATAAAGAACCTTCATGCTTTACACACTTTGCTTCTCCTGTGAACGCGAGCTTTTATTCTTTTGACGTCACAACCGGGTAAGCACTTATCGCATTAGATTCATTCTTCCATTTTTTTCTGTACGTCTGCTATATACAATTCCTCGATACCAATGACTTACTGGATTAGATATTCTTAACACTCCAATTTGTGAATGAACGAACATAAAAATACATCGAGAAATAGGTGCATATATTCAAAAAGTCACTTACCCTGCATCACATCCACATTAAAATGATAAACTGTTCAATGCTTTATTAACCCCAAATATACAAGATAATTGTGATGCTCAAATATTGTCTGGCACAAGACCCTTTAGGTTTTGCAGTGAGAGGGTTAAACCAAAGAGGTTGAAACTTCCAAGGCGAAGTGCAATTACGATTCTTTAAAAGAAGAAATAAGTAATGCTGATGATGTTCTATTTCCATTTATAAGACAGTCTATATCATCCCACACCAAATTACGCTAAAAGGCGTGCAAAATAGAAGAATCGTGGAGGTGAATTTTGTCAAAAGAACCTCCTGAAATCCCCTCCAACAACCAAACAAACTCATAAGCGACCTTAATTGGCATCCGACAATCACTGTCACGTTCTGATGTAAATTCTTCTCATTCATCCAGTCGAGGTACAAGATCAATAATTAGTTGAATCAAGAAACTGGAAAGTAAACTCACTGTTAGGACGCTTCGCCAAGGGCCATTCCATCATCGGGAGCATCATTCGCCCGAAGAGGCCAATTGATAATTGGCGAAACGTCGCAACAGTGAGTTTACTTTCCAGTTTCTTGATTCAACTAATTATTGATACTGTCATGTTCTATATCTCCTCTTCCTGGATATTTCTTTCTTGTCACCTCTAAACATCGTTGATTATTTTCAATAATGATTGTTTGTATGTCTGTACATTTGTTACATCATACCTTTATTCGATTTCTAATTGGTGGCAGTGTAGATCCTGGTCTCTTGAACCCAGGCCCACGGTCATGCGCAAAAATTCGCGAAACATTGTGCTTTCTTGCTGAGCTTCTCAAAAGATGTAAAACGTACCTGTAAGATTTTTCTCTCTTTTCTTTTCCTATAGTGATTTGCCTTTTCTTCTTTCACTTTGTCTTATGAGGATCTTGTGCCCGATTGATTATTATTTTGTGAGGTGTTTGCTCATGTCCATTCACATTTGACGAGACAGTAAATTAGAACGTGCCCAGGGGTTGGCGAGACAAACCCTTCAATTAAAGGACAAGTTCATCTTCATTGCAACTGATTGACAAATTGCCCTACATCGACGTAAATAAGCACTGAATTGATCAGTGTTTTAGTAGTAGCCATGATAAAAAATCATGGGCGTACATACTCGAGCAGGATTCGAACCTACGACCTCCTGATCACCGGACAGGCGTCATCTCCACTAGACCACCGAGCTTTCGCCCGACAGCAAGTGTTGGTTCTAATCCTTATAGCATGCAGCGGGTACTGCTTTGTTATTCAAATTCATGAAATTCTTCCGTCGAGATGTTTTCATTGCAACTGATTGACAAATTGCCCTACATCGACGTGCTTATTTACGTCGATGTAGGGCAATTTGTCAATCAGTTGCAATGAAAACATCTCGACGGAAGAATTTCATGAATTTGAAGTTCATCTTCATAAACATGTGAATTAAGAGAATGTAGCAATATATATAGAACACATCAGTGGCAAGGTCGAGGAAAATCGGACAATTCTTTAAAAAGTTAGGGATTTTTGAAGTTTTAGTGTCGCCATCGCTGGATGAGAAGTGTAGTACAGCTTGTGATGTCACATGTGTAGAATGATTTAAAAAAAAAAAAATAAACATATTTTCACTTTCACTTTTCTCGCGTAGTACAAAAACAGCACTTGACTTGCCTCTTTCAAAAGGTAGGGAGAATGATATCACTCTTAACATACTACAGCGACGAATCGAAGGAATATGTATTTTTATCAAAAAAGTGAAATTTTGAGAAATTGTCTTTATATTTCCTTCATTAAGGTTCAACGCATATGACATCGTCATATTGTAGTATATAGTATTCTTATCCAGCAGTGCCTGCGCAGGAACTTTAAAGATTTATACCTTTTGAACGAATCGCCCGATTTTCCTCAAACTTTCACTAAATGTCTTCTACTAATGTTGCTGCATTCACTCAATTCACATGTATTTGCAGGTAAACTTGTCCTTTAAGATGGAGGGGAGGCGAGGATGTTATCTGTCAAGATCCCTGCAGTGGTTTTCCTGTCAGCTTTTTAGTGGGATCCTCGATTTCCATTCCCATCCTTGATGTACAATTATGTTTTCTTCATTTGTTACTCATTTTCGCAAGTACTTTATAAATTCACGTTTTTGCAATTATTACAAATATGTTCTGCTTATACATTATAATTTCTCTGTTTATTCGATGTTTATTCGATGGAAATGAAAATAAATTTTAACCTTGAGCTTTGAACTTTGAACTTTGACAGGTTCAGTGGAGAAGAGCCAACAAGGCCTTCTTGAAGTCCCCGGATACCTCCTTCTCCAGGTGTTCCTTGAGGTCCCGTCCATACTTTGCTTGGTACCCATGCCGAATATCAGCCAAGTCGACCTAAAGGCACAAATTTAGCCATTTTGTTTATTAAATCTAAGATCAAGGCGCAGTAAAACACACAAACACAAACAAACGCACACATAAATAAACCTAAACATGCTTATACAGATATTATATCCTGTGGGTGTTTTGCTTTGGTAGTCTTTTCGTGAAAACCGAAAAAAAGGTTGTAAACCATCATATCAAGTCAAGTACCAGTAATACACTAGATTTCTGCTCTCAGCATAATACTTCCTTTTTTTTTTTTTTTGCTTCTCGATGCCGAATTTTTGATACTTCTTAACATAAAAGAATTGCAACAAAGGGAACCGACACATCCAATGTTCATGTGAGTAATCATTAAATTTTTATTTTTTTTTTAACTAGAAGATTGACAAATAATTTCATCGTTGTTGAATTCATATCTTTATTCCTGCATATCTAGGATTCATTTTTTTTTTTATATATTAAGGATAGACGGGGTGCTTTGATGATGCATACATTTATATTTGCTATGCGCTCCGCGAGTTGCTGATTATTGCGTTTCTTTTACACTAAACTTGTACAATGTTAGGGTCAATCGGATTATTCCTTCACGTGAGTAAGAATTGAATCAGTGCTCCTTCACAGATGTCTGTCTTTAATACAATTCCCACCTCGCTCCACCCTACTACAGCCCTGCTAAGTTAATGACAGCTGCGCCCCGTTTCCTAAAACTTGTCATCAGTGACAACTGCCACATTTCTATGACAAATTTGCTCTCAGCCAATCAGATGCAAGGATTTCAGTAGCTTGTCACATCTATGACAACTTGTCACTGATGACAAGTTTTATGAAACGGGCCCCTGGAGTCAAGCAAAATATCAAAACTTTAAGGCTATCCTCGGCTTGTTAGTTATTGTAGGGCCTACTAAGCAATTGCTATAGGGGGTATCTCACCGGGCTTGAAACTAGTTCGCGACTACGAGTTCCCAACTTCAGATTTTTCTAGTTGCAGAGACGTCTCCGCGACGTCTCCCAGACGTCTCCTGAAAATTACAGAGTCTCCGAGGAGTCGCAAGAAATTTAAACATGTTTGATTTTTCGCGAGGTCTCCGCGACGGCTCCGAGACGTCTCCATCAGTTGCGGAGACGTCGCGGACACTAATTATATCCACGACTGCTAGCTGAGACGTCTCCGCGATGTCTCTACGATGTCTCCGAGACGTCTCCGAGACGTCGCCTAGACCTGCTGGAGACCACAAAAATTGGCGCTGTTTGACCTACTACAGAAACCACGTGAACCATCTGGTGCTGACATCATGCCTAGATCAAGTCAGGTGATCCTGCAACGGCTCCATCATATTTGAATTTTTTTGACACCTGCCATAACTCGTCTCATAGACGTCTCCTTGGTGAGACCGCAAGCCATTTTTATGTTGGAGACGTCTCCGCGACTGCTGCGACTGATAAGTTGGAGACGTCGCCGAGACGTCTCCGTTGGTGAGATACAGCCTTATGGGAGGGATGGGCCCTTTTACCAAAACACGTACTGTCTGGTATAAGGGCCCTATCCTTTACAGAAGGTGTATGTACATGAAGTAACTTCATTACACTGCGCAATCTAGTTCTGACTATTAGACAGACTAGTTAAATTTCATGCAGTCAAACTCACATTTCATGATCGACTTGGCATTGCTGTAAGAACAATTTCTGCTTTCATTCATCTTCTTGAAACAATGCTTCAAGATATGGCATGATTATGTTATACATTTTGAAGACAGTAAACGTGACGTGCAGATGTCATGCACGTATTGAGATTCTGTTCTCATGATATGTAAATCACTGCATATCAAGAGAGCTTACGGCCCGGTATTTGCTGAAGTGAAAGATATCCTTTCCTCTGTCGTATAGATCCAAGCCCTGCAAATACCTTTTGGTCAATTCTGTACAGTATAGCAATATCAGCTGAAGTGGTTAAAACTTTGATGGTATAATCGGTGAAGTATGACATCCCTCAGGTAATGTATACAGGGGCGCTTATCTGACACCACAGGGACATACATAATCATTTTCACTGTGAGAAATGAACAATAGTAACTGTATGATATATAGCTATATCTTGGCAGGCTTATAACTCGATCTCCATCTTCATCCTATAGCAAGCTGTTTCTACTTGAAAGATATAGCAATTAATGTATATTATATAGACACACGCCGAATGTTCAGTTCTTTACAGATTTATGGCTAATATCGAGTATTTCTGTCATGTTTTATCTATTTTTTTTTTCGTTAATTGGATCGGTGTCATCATCCAAAGGCGAACACAATCATGACAATGTTGGTTGATATACTAGTAGGTAAAATGGTAAAATGTATATTATCTTATTCTATACAAAAGAGTGTAAGCGCGCGCCTCGGGCCCAGACAAGATAAAGTATAAATAGAAAAAAAAATCCAACAAAATAATGGTTCTATTCATAATTATAAACGAGCATACTGTGTTTTTTCCCCTTTCCTGGTCAATCCGACAAACCACGATAAGCTAATGGAAGGCAAACCTCATACCCCGAAGCGCATTGCATATGTCATATCAAAATCACGTTATTCTGATATTCCAGGGGGGGAAAAAGTTACATGGTATAATAATTTTGTGGCATTGGCAATCGCATGGCGGTATTTTGCGTAATAAGACAGTAACAAACTACCATTCTTACGAAGGTAATGAGATAGGCAAGACTCGCTAGTTGAGAAGTGGAGAGGTTATGCCAGACCGATGGCGGGCCGACTGTTTCATTGAGCGATCTATGAAACAATTCTTTTCGTCGCAGTTGCTTAAGGTGTGAATACGCCATTTATCATCATGTTGACTTTGCAGTACGTGTTTAGTTACAGTGACCCGACGTGATTGTGATTACTGTTCAGAGAAGATCTTGCTTTAAAACTGCTGCACCAAGAGGATGGGGGAGGGGGTACAGTTCATCATCAACTGGACCCCATGGAAGACCAGTTTAGTGTAGCTGAATATGGGCTATCCAGCCATCTTCTCAGATGGAAATGAACAAACAACAACTGTATCATACGTTCTCGTCTTTCTACTTGTACATTATAGGCGGACGTGCTGTTTCAACATCTAGATTGCTAGTTAGTATTGGGACGGACGAATATAGTATTTCACCATAAAATTATGGAACAATCTCCCCATCAGCATCCGGCAAGCCAATACACTAGATTCATTTAAGTCACTCCTCAAAACATATCTCTTTAGGCAGTGTAATAATGTGTTTGTAGTAGTAGTAGTAGTAGTAGTAGTAGTAGTAGTAGTAGTAGTAGTAGTAGTAGTAGTAAGAGTAGTAGTAGTAGTAGTAGTAGTAGTAGTGGTAGAGTAGTAGTAGTAGTAGCAGCGTAGTAGTAGTAGTAGTATTTGTAATTGTCGTATTATTATGATTATTTACTGTAGATTATGTGGATGTCCTTATTCATTGTTTTCTTCTTCACTTGCTCTCTATCTTTGTTTTTCCCCAGCGCTTAGAAATATGATATTAAGCGCTTTATAAATGTTATGTATTATTATTATGTATTATTATTATTGTTATTATTATTATTATTATTATTATTATTATTATTATTATTATTATTATTATGAAATCCTATAACTATTGAAAGAATCGCGTCGTCTGTGAAGACCATTTCGAAGCAGAAAGCTTTAAGGAAGACATGTGAGCAAAGATGATTAATTACAAGACGAAGAAAAAGGTCCTCAAGCCAGACGCCATACCTACAACTTTCGTTCATCGGTCATGCACAGTATGATAACTTACTTTGGTTCATATCACATACGAGTTAAATAAACAAATGAAATAAAACTGTCCTGTTGAAATTGACAAACTTTCGTATGCGAGCGTGAGTAAAGTGAGACAAGTTCAGTGTGCAATGTGTGTGCTGCCGCGAGAGGATCGGTTGTGAGGCTGCTACGTCACGCACGACAGGTTGTAGGTAATTGCGCAATGCATTGTCGCCATATGGCTAGAACTAGGCCGGGTCTTGTGGAATTAAAAGAAGAAAAAGAAAGAATGATTAAAAACACTTCTGTGGCGCGTTTTGTAAGATTAAAATAACATTTCAATGTGTGCTATTATTTTTATACTTTCCCCTCGAAAGGCTGATAAATTGTCCGATCCTTCCCTTCAACTATGAGGAGAACAAAATTTATTTTGACATTATGAGACTACGATCACAAATACACAATGACTAAATCCAAAGTTCACATTAGCACATATCCGTTTGCCATAATGTACTCGGGATGCTCGAGCATCCTGATTTAAGCCTTTATGTGCCACGTCTAGTTCCTGTCCATAGACTTGTGTGTGAAAAAATTCATAAGCAAGTTAAATTGACTTTTTTGGCACAGAAACGGTTAGCAGCGCCTGATTTGGTTTACACAATATCGCCAGACATCCTTGGATATTTCAGTTCAGTACAGAAACCCCCGTGGCTACACGTCAAGATTATCTATCGGAACATACATTCACGGGTAAGTGAAGTGAAAAACGAATATCACACTACAGTTTGTAATTATGGCATGATTCGTCTAAGTTTCTGTTCAGATTGACTCCTATATCGAGTTTCGTCTGTGTATAGAGATTTTCTTATATCTCGAAACCACTATTGACTTAATTTCTGGCGTACATGTATATACGTGCATACTTGTCATCTTTTTGAGTTATTTCGAGAGCTTTTCCAGCCACTTTTCAATTGCCAGTAATACTATTACTTCGAAAGGTCTCTTCTACCTTAGCAGTGGATATATGATTATAATTTTTTTGGATAATATAAGATAGTGTTAAGTCGTGTCTCCTCCCCCACTCTCTCTCTCTGTCTCCCTTTTCTCTTTTGTTCTTTTACTGCTTGATTCCTTTAGCCTTGCGTAAGTTTACTGCTGTTTAGAGAACTACAACTGGGAAAATATTGCAGATATATCATTATACATCTGTACATGATTTCCGGAATATTATGTTTGCCACAGATTTAGTATTTTTTATGGATATAGTTTTTTTGATATGTAGGCTTCAAAGATATGTTTTATTTATGTTGAATGACAAGCTGTCATGATGATAGATATGAAAACAGAAATATTGTTGATTGAGTAAACTTATTTCAAATTTTATGTATTTTATTGAAATTTGGCACATGTAATTGATGTGATGTACAGGTGTGTAAATTCAATTTTTTTTTAATCAAAATTAATATATATAGTTGAAATGGTAACGGTATTTTTTTAATGATTAGCTGTGTAATGATATGTTGACAATGAATTCTTTTTTTCCTTTTCCCCGATTTTTTTTTGTTTCTTTTTCTTTTTGATAACGTAATTTGAGTATGGGTTGGGCTGGTATACACCCTCATTAATAAAGTTTCATTAATAGTTGTAATAGTAATGATTTTGTTTTTTTCCAGTGTTGAGCAGTGTTGCCATGTTGACAGGATATTATTTCTCTCCTTTTTTTTTTTCGTTTTTGTAAAAGCGATTTTAGAATTGATTGGACTGGTACCCTTATTGATTGATCACTTCTTGTGATTTGCCACATGTGACCACCGTAATGTTTGTTCTTTTTAATATCATGTCTCTATTGTTTGTACAGAGCACCGAAATAATATGTCTGTTTTTATAATTATGATTGTAAAACATGTGCAATTCAGCCTTTGGCTGCCAGACATGATTTTTAATAAAACCTGTTCAGTTCAATTCAACTCAATCTCCATCTTCATCCTAGCAACCTGTCTCTACTTGAAAGATATAGCAATTTAAGCTTTAAATAATGTATATTCATACAGACAAGACACACGCCGAATGTTCAGTTCTTTACAGATTTATGGCTAATATCGAGAATTTCTGTCGTGTTTTATCTATCAATTTTTTTTTTTTTTTGTTAATTGGATCGGTGTCATCATCCAAAGGCGAACACAATCATGACAATATTGGTTGATATACTAGTAGGCAAAATGTATATTATCTTATTCTACAAAAGAGAGTAAGCGCGCGCCTCAGGCCCAGATAAGATAAAAAGTATAAATAGAAAAAAAAAATCCAACAAAATAATGGTTCTATTCATTATTATAAACGAACATATTGCTTTTTTTCCTTTGCTGGTCAATCCGACAAACCGCGATAAGCTAATGGAAGGCAAACCTCATACCCCGAAGCGCATTGCATATGTCATATCAAAATGGGGGTTGGACAACTCTACCGCGGGATAAGTCGTCCCTGGACAACTCGTCCCTACCCCTGGACAGCTCGACCGGGTCGAGTTGTCCAGGGGCGGGTTTGCGATTGGACAACTCGACCCAACTTTATTTGTGCCAGATTTTAACAGAATGAAACACATTTTTGTCATAATATTGACATAGGTTAGTAGAATAATGTATGAAAAAAATGTTTTATCGCATTTTAAGGCAATTCCTTTTTATTTTCTGATGCTGCGAAGCAATATTTAACGATATCTTCTCTGCTCTGAGAATCTCGGTGACGGAGCTTTTTCTTGTGACGAAAGCTTGCATGGCAAGGTGAAATTTGTTGAGAAATTTCCAATAAATGCTTAACACCCAGCAATGAAATATGGTATTTTTACATAGGTACATGTGTTTTCTATCCTTGGCGACATTTTCATAAGCAGAGGAATCATTTTAGTATGAAAAATGAAACAAATGTCTACAGTATGTCGAATCGTCTTCGTTCGTACTTGTTCGGTTTCCATATCGCGGGACGCGCGCCGCGCTGCTAGCTGCTGAGAGGCTCGGCTGGGCGTGGCGCTCGCCCACTGGCATGGCCACCAGACCGAACCCCCTCCCACGTGCACCGATACCAGCACAACTTGTGACGACAGCCTGTTTGGTAAGGTGAAATTTGTTGAGAAATTTAGTTTAGATGCGAATAACCAACAATAAAATATAGTATTTCATATAAGTACATGTATTTTCTATCCTTCGTGACATTTTTATGGGCAAATGAATCATTTCAGTAAGAAAAATGAAGCAAATCCTATGTCGAATCGTCTTCGTTCGGTTTCCACACCGCGGCACGCTGCTCTCGAGAGTGGCGCACGCAACCACCGATACCGGCCCGCGGGCCCCCGGGCTGTAGGGCTGGCAGTCGTGCTGCTCGATGGGTGGAGCGAGCTGTGTCGCTGCGTAGCTACGAAGTCGACCGTGATCTTTTCTTCGATATTTGAACTAAATTCCAGTCAATGCAACTATTTCATACCTTTCTCTTAACTTTGAACGATGTTATACTGACTAAATGGTTTGAAAAGTGTCTGAAATTTCAGACGCTATATTGATTCGTAAATAAGTCATCAACAACATGACAACCAGTCTTGTCATGCAAGCCCAAATTCTCCGCACTACCACTGCCATACGCTACCCACAAGCTATGGAGAACCTGAATCCATATTGAGACAGTACTGTGGGGACCAGTACTGTACTGTCAACAAATGGAGGAAAAAGGATGGTAACAACAAAGGAAATAAAATTTCTCACTCCTTTTCTTTTACTTTTTTTTGTGGTTTGTTTATTTCTGTTTTTACCAAAAAAAAAAGAAAAAAAAAGGAGAGTTGCTCTGCATGTCCTGCATTCATAAAAAAAAAGAAGAAAAAGAAAAGAAAAGGGTGTACATGAGGTACTGGCTGTCTTAGCTTGGCTGAGAACTTCAAATGTATGTGTGTTAATCCTCTATTTTTTTTTTTCTATGCACTTCTCTCTCAGTCTTTGCAGAAGATATTACTTTTGGGGAAAAAAAATGCCTGTTACGTACACTTAAACACTTAGGCCCGAATTCACGAAGGTGGTACAAATGAAACCATGGTTTAAACCATGGACAAAAACCATGGAGCGCCAAGTGTCGCACGGAATATTTCGTTACGAAATTGATCATTTCGTCGAGAAAATGACCGTTTCGTTAACGAAATTATCATTTCGTGGACGAAATGTTCATCTAGTTACAAAATGTTGTCATTTCTTAACAAAATAATCATTTCATCGACGAAATGACTGATTTCGTGACAAAATATTCCATGCGACACTTGGTGCTCCATGGTTTTTGTCCATGGTTTGGACCATGGTTTCATTTGTACCACCTTCGTGAATTCGGGCCTTAATGTAAGTTATATTTACCAGTAATTTCTGACAGTGCTTCTCTGAAGTTGATGATATGATCTGAACTAATCCTTTTTAAGAAAAAAAGGGGAATGAAAGGGGGGGGGGGGGCATCCAAGGCCTGCGTAGAACATCATTCTAATATACCCTGGACATAGTTGTGTCAGAAAAATCATGTAAAATTCTGAATTTCATTTTGTTACCTATATGTATGGTACCCGTACAGGTTACATTGCCTCTCTCTGTCAAACTCAAAGGTATTATATTTTTCTTATAATAGAATTATGGTCATAATAAAAATATTTCTGTATGGTACTGTACTTAAAATTATCTCTGTCTTTGCTAAAGATAAAATCTGCGAAAACTGTTTGACGTTACAGACACTTCACTACACATTAGTTATGGTGTAACATTATCCTTAGGCTGCTTTCACATAGAAGTATTCGTTATTCGGTATTCAGTATTCGGTATTCGCTATTCGCTATTCGCTATTCGAGCACCGAATACACCATCACTCGCACCGTCAACTCACCATCCCATGTAGTGAGGATTTCTTCCTCCTACATCGCAGCAAATCTTATAAACAATTTCTAAACTGCATTAGAATGTCGGTCTACATGCTTATATTTGCTAACGGGCAAATCCAGACCAAAAGTGTCATTATTTCATAAACGAGAGACGGTATACGCTGCAAGAAAATCGAACAAGCTCGATTCCCACTTTGCTATACTTTTCGCAGGTATTCGGTACTTTCGAATAGTGCCCTCTTATGTGAACCGGTGTGAGGAAATCCTATCGTTCGATTCAAGCTATTCGCGTGCCCTCGAAAAACGAGCCCGAATACCCGAATAGTATACTTCTATGTGAAAGCAGCCTAAGGCCATGTTAAAGTCCATCAAACCATCCAGTTCTCTCTAAACCTTAGTTTCATCAGAGAAAACAATGTCACACCTTTCTTCATAACATATTTCTGGTCTTGACATGACTAATTTTCATCACATTTCATTTATCAGGGCATAAAACAAAGGTGCATTTTAATTCCATCTTGTCTTATTTTATGTCCCAGTTTGATGTGAGTTCATCAATCTGCTTATCTGGTATCTAGATATTATAATTTGTTGTTGCCATGGCATTGCAGTTTCTCCCACTGATGGAAATGTGTCTTTCTCTTCTTCTGGCTAATGCAAACAGGACTCCACAGCTGGGATATTCAGTTGCAGGTGCAAGGTGGTTAGCAGTGCATCAAAAAGGGACCCCCCCCCCCCATGGATTCCTTGTGCAATTTTGTTGTTGGTCTCATCAGCAATGGCCAACACAATTCTAATTATGGTCATAATTAGATATTTCTATGGTAACATAGCATACAAAACTGTGTTAACCCCATTCATTTTATTGAAGAAAGTGTTTCTATGCAGCTGGCATCCAATGATCATGGCATAAAGGTGAATTCACCAAACTTTTTAGGTGACACTGATTAAATTGATGATGACTTGATCCCTTCACGCAGCAAATCGTCACTGCAAACCATTAGGGTCAGGGTAAATGTCTGTGTTATGCATTTGTTTATTTACCCTGACCCTAATGGTTTGCAGTGACGATTTGCTGCGTGAAGGGATCAAGTCATCATCTGTTTAATCAGTGTCACCTAAAAAGTTTGGTGAATTCACCTTTATGCCATGATCATCGGTTGCCAGCTCCATAGAAACACTTTCTTCAATGAAATGAATGGGGTTAACACAGTTTTGTATGCTATGTTACCATATAGAAATATCTAATTATGACCATAATTAGAATTGTGTTGGCCATTGCTGATGAGACCAACAACAACAAAATTACACAAGGAATCCATGGGGGGAAGGGGGGTCCCTTTTTGAGAGAGATTAATGCAAAAGGGCTCGTACAATCAGAGACATTTCCTCCACTTTTTTTCAATGACTTTGATCTTCAGTTTTAATAATAATAATAGTGATACAGTACATTTATAAGGCGCTTAATACGGATGTTTCTAAGCGCACAGTTTACCGGGAAAATTAATATTTAGACCAAAATAATACAAAAATACCAAAATACAAATACAAAAATATCCAAAAAGAAAAGATACAGTGTATAAATGCGATGAGTAGGCCTACTGAAAAATCAAAATCAGTGTGCATCTCCATCGACCAACCCACAACATTCCAAAGGACTACTAGTATCTACTAAAAAGTTTTATCATGGATTCCTTGTGCATTTTTTTTTGTTATGCCTCCGCCACGAAGTGGTGCCAGAGGCATTATTGTTGATGGTCTCATCAACAATGGTCAACACAATTCTTTATCAAGGATCCCTTTATAATTTTGTCAGGTAACTGGACAAACGGGCTACAGTTGGACATTTTTTTGTGATAGGTAATATAATAAATTGTATCAACCTTCCCCACCACCACCACCACCACCACCACCTTATCTCTCTTTCCAGGCTCTCTCTCTTGTATCTCTATCTCCCCTTCAAATCCCCCAGTTACAGATTAAAATAGTTTTTGAATACCAATTCTGTGAGTTATAACTACAAATGTATCTCCTTTTGGATGTCAGGTAGTCAAATCACATTCATTTGCAATCTTTACATTATACATGATTGAGGTTTGCTTTTTTTCTGTAATGTTCCCATTTTTCGGCCATTTCCCTCCTTTTGTGTGTGTGTGAGTGTGTATGCAATATGAACTTAAATGAGGAATAAAGATAGTAAAGACAATGAGTCCGTCATGTTTGACTTTTTTTTTGGGGGGGGGGGCAACATGACTGTTATATTCTGATGATTTAAATGATCACATGATATTTCTTTGCTGCTAAAAGACATTATGTGGCATACACACACATGTGCATGCACAAATAAAAAAAAAAAAAGAAGATACTGTGACGTCATAACTTGACCAAAAATTTACCATCTATTTTCAGCCTTCTTATAGGTTAGTTGTTTTTTAAGAGTACTTATAGTTTTTTAATTTCATTTGTAGAATTCCAACTATACCTATATTGAACATTTTGTCCCATCTTCGTAATTTATCTTCAACAATGTTATCAAACTATAATATAGACCACGGGACTTGATTCTCATCAGATTGTGTTATGTTAGCAATTGTCTGTGAAAACAACAACCATATAGGCCCTATGGGTTAGAAATGTGAAATTGCTCATGTTATAAAAAGCTTGTGTGTTTGTCCTATAGGCATCATAAAATGAAATGTTTTCCTGGTTCTACAACATACTCCTATATGTACACACATTGTTTTTTAAGTGTAGCAAAAAAAAAAAAAAAAAAAAAAATCTGCTGAAAAATGCTTATCCAATTGTGGAGAGCCAGTGGAGTAAAATTGAGTCAAAAGGGGCCTGAGCTTTCGATCCCAGCAGAATCTTTGTCAGAGACAAAATAACAAACAGGCGGGGAAAGCAATCATATAATAGGACTTCACACATAAAGAATAGTCAGAGACTGGCTAGGGACACAGAACAAGGAAAACAAAAGGGGGGTAGGAAGTCATGGGCAAGGAGCCCAACATGTTTAGGGAGGGGGATTAGAGTGGGAGGCGGACAGACAAAAGGCTGAGGAGGGTCAGTGATGATCCAGATCCGAGGACCAAAGGGGGAAACCTTTGAAGGAACAGGATGAATAGGGAGGCAATATCAAACAAGATAAAGAACAACAGAGGGATAAAAAAGGAAAAGAGTGAAGAGCATGGGGGGGCTGAGCAAGCAGTGAGCCTTAATAAGGTGTACCAAGAGGAGGCCACAAAATGAAAGTGAGTGTCAACCAACCAATGCAAGTTCTCAATCATATCAAAGGCAATAATAATAGTCATAATAATAGTAAGAATGATAATGATAATAGGGGCCTAATAATGATAATGATATTGATAATAGAAATAAAAATGATAATTAAAAAAAAAAAAAAAAATATATATATATATATATATATATATATATATATATATATATATATATATATCTGGGCAGATCAGACTTCTCCCCTTTTGCTTTATATTCCCCAATTTCTATCAAACTTTAGTGACCACTGCGACTTCATTCTGAAAGGTGTTTGCTTGTGTTGTTGCAACATGATAAATGTAGGCCCTACATGGTGGCCCAGGAAATTACAAAAGGACTTGCAGATCGCACTTCTTCAGTTTTTAAGTGATTAGACAAAAGTTTACAAAATAGCACACACGTTGAGCTAAATGTAAAGCTGTGTATGCCCTTATATGCAAACTTGCATTCGGGAGGGGGGGGGGGGGCATTATGCACTGCTAGACACCTTGCCCCTGCAACCGAATATCCCAGCTGTGGAGTCCTGTTTACATTATAACATTTTAATCAGCACTGGGGAGAAAGTGTGTTGCCATGGCAACAGCAAATTATGGCCCTTTAAATGGGGTAATGGACTAGCCAATAAGACTTGATATGCCATTTTTTCAATTAGAAATTACCAGATATATGGAACACATAAAAAAAAATGGATATTCAAAGTGCAAGATACATTTTTAAAGAGTAAAGTGTGGTGTCATGGTAACAGCACATTTTTGATGGCCTCAAAATCAGGAATGCCGTGCAGGGTCATGAAATTCTTTTCCAATTTGTGCACATTCAGTCGGTAGAAATAGTAATTATGATAGATACATAATTATTTTTTTTTTAGGTCAAATAGGCTTTAATGGAAAATACCAGTATTTAAGTGGGGGTATAAATCATCTTGACAGTGACATTTCTAGTTTTCATTTATACTCCCTTCTTTGAAGTGCTATTCAGCAAAATTTGAGGTTGTTCTATCTAGATACCAGATAAGTAGATTGATGAGCTCACATCAAACTGGGACATAAAATAAGACAAGATGGTATTAAAAATGCACCTTTGTTTATGCCCTGATGAATAAAATGTGATGAAAATTAGTCATGTCCAGACCAGAAATATGTTGTGAAGAAAGGTGTGACATTGTTTTCTGTGATGAAACTAAGTTTTAGAGAGAACTGGATGGTTTGATGGACTTTAACGTGGCCTTAGGATAATGTTACACCATAACTAATGTGTAGTGAAGTGTCTGTGACGTCAAAACAGTTTTCGCAGATTATATCTTTAGCAAAGACAGAGATAATTTCAAGTACCGTACCATACAGAAAGATTTTTATTATGACCACAATTCTATTTTAAGAAAAATATAATACCTTTGAGATTGACAGAGACTCGGAGAGAGGCAATGTAACCTGTATGGGTAGTACCATACATATAGGTAACAAAATGACATTCAGAATTATACATTTCTGTTTTTCTGACACAACTCTGTCCAGGGTATTAGAATGATGTTCTACGCAGGCCTTGGATGCCCCCCCTTTCATTCCCCTTTTTTCTTAAAAAGGATTAGTTCAGATCATATCAACTTCAGAGAAGCACTGTCAGAAATTATTGGTAAATATAACTTACAAACGTGTTTAAGTGTAACGGGCAATTTCCCCAAAAAATAATATCTTCTGCAAAGACCGAGAGAGAAGTGCATAGAAAAACAAAATAGAGGATTAATACACATACATTTGAAGTTTTCAGACAAGCTATAACAGCCAATACCTCAGGTACACCCTTTTCTTTTCTTTTTTTTATAATGAATGCAGGCATACAAGATGAGAGCAACTCTCCTTTTTTTCTTTTTTGGTAAAAACAGAAATAAACAAACCACAAAAAAAAGTAAAAGAAAAGGAGTGAGAAATTTTATTTCCTTTGTTGTTACCATCCTTTTTCCTCCATTTGTTGACAGTACAGTACTGGTCCCCACAGTACTGTCTCAATATGGATTCAGGTTCTCCATAGCTTGTGGGTAGCGTATGGCAGTGGTAGTGCGGAGAATTTGGGCTTGCATGACTGACAAGACTGGTTGTCATGTTGTTGACTTATTTACGAATCAATACAGTGCCGGTGAAATTTCAGACACTTTTCAAACCATTTAGTCAGTATAACATCGTTCAAAGTTAAGAGAAAGGCATGAAATAGTTTCATTGACTGGAATTTAGTTCAAATGTCGAAGAAAAGATCACGGTCGACTTCGTAGCTACGCAGCGACACAGCTCGCTCGGACCACCCATCGAGCTCCACGACTGCCAGCCATACAGCCCGGGGGCCCGCGGGCCGGTATCGGTGGTTGCGTGCGCCACTCTCGAGAGCAGCGTGCCGCGGTGTGGAAACCGAACGAAGACGATTCGACATAGAATTTGTTTCACTTTTCTTACTGAAATGATTCATTTGCCCATAAAAATGTCACGAAGGATAGAAAACACATGTACTTATATGAAATACTATATTTCATTGTTGGTTATTCGCATCTAAACGAAATTTCTCAACAAATTTCACCTTACCAAACAGGCTGTCGTCACAAGTTGTGCTGGTATCGGTGCACGTGGGAGGGGGTTCGGTCTGGTGGCCATGCCAGTGGGCGAGCGCCACTCCCAGCCGAGCAGCAGCTAGCAGCGCGGCGCGCGTCCCGCGATATGGAAACCGAACAAGTACGAACGAAGACGATTCGACATACTGTAGACATTTGTTTCATTTTTCATACTAAAATGATTCCTCTGCTTATGAAAATGTCGCCAAGGATAGAAAACACATGTACCTATGTAAAATACCATATTTCATTGCTGGGTGTTAAGCATTTAATGGAAATTTCTCAACAAATTTCACCTTGCCATGCAAGCTTTCGTCACAAGAAAAAGCTCCGTCACCGAGATTCTCAGAGCAGAGAAGATACCGTTAAATATTGCTTCGCAGCATCAGAAAATAAAAAGGAATTGCCTTAAAATGCGATAAAACATTTTTTTCATACATCATTCCACTAACCTATGTCAATATTATGACAAAAATGTGTTTCATTCTGTAAAAATCAGGCACAAATAAAGTTGGGTCGAGTTGTCCAATCGCAAACCCGCCCCTGGACAACTCGACCCGGTCGAGCTGTCCGGGGTAGGGACGAGTTGTCCAGGGACGACTTATCCCGCGGTCGAGTTGTCCAGGAACCATCAAAATCACGTTATTCTGATATTCCAGGGGGAAAAAAAGTTACATGGTATAGTAATTTTGTGGCATTGGCAATCGCATGGCGGTATTTTGCGTAATAAGATAGTAACAAACTAGCACTTTTACGAAGGTAAGCGGGAAAAAGTAATGAAATTGGCAAGATTCGATAGTTGGGAAGTGGATAGGGTATGGCAGACCGATGGCGGGCCGACTGTTTCATTGAGCTATCTATGAAACAATTCTTGTCGTCTCTGGTGATTAAGGTGTGAATACGTCATTTATCATCATCTGACTTTGCAGTACGTGTTTAGTTACATTGACCCGACGTGAGTGTGATTACTGTTCAGAGAAGATCTTGCTTTAAAACTGCTGCACCAAGAGGATCGGGGATGGGGGGGGGGGGGGGGGAGGGGAGGGGGTACAGTTCATCATCAACTGGACACCTTGGAAGACCAGCTTAGTGTAGCTGAATATGGGCTATCCAGCCATCTTCTCAGATGGAAATGAACAAACAACAACTGTATCATACATTCTCCCCTATATACTTGTACATTATAGGCGGACGTGCTGCTTCAACATCTGGATTGCTCAGTGTTGCTAGTTAGTATGGGGACGGACGAACATAACATAACCATAAAACTATGGAACAATCTCCCCATCAGCATCCGACAAGCCGATACACTAGATTCATTTAAGTCACTCCTCAAAACATATCTCTTTAGGCAGTGTTATAATGTGTTTGTAGTAGTAGTAGTAGTAGTAATAGTAGTAGTAGTAGAAGTAGTAGTAGTAGTAGTAGTAGTAGTAGTAGTAGTAGTACTAGAGTAGTAGTAGTAGTAGTAGTAGTAGTACTAGAGTAGTAGTAGTAGTAGTAGTAGTAGTAGCGTAGTAGTAGTAGTATTTGTAATTGTCGTATTATTATGATTATTTACTGTAGATTATGTGGATGTCCTTATTCATTGTTTTCTTCTTCACTTGTTCTCTATCTTTGTTTTTCCCCAGCGCTTAGAAATATGATATTAAGCGCTTTATAAATGTTATGTATTAGTATTATCATTTTTATTATAAAATCCTATAACTATTGAAAGAATCGTGTCGTCTGTGAAGACCATTTCGAAGCAGAAAGCTTTAAGGAAGACATGTGAGCAAAGATGATGAATTACAAGACGAAGAAAAAGGTCCTCAAGCCAGACGCCATACCTACAACTTTCGTTCATCGGTCATGCACAGTATGATAACTTACTTTGGTTCATATCACATACGAGTTAAATAAACAAATGAAATAAAACTGTCCTGTTGAAATTGACAAACTTTCGTATGCGAGCGTGAGTAAAGTGAGACAAGTTCAGTGTGCAATGTGTGTGCTGCCGCGAGAGGATCGGTTGTGAGGCTGCTACGTCACGCACGACAGGTTGTAGGTAATTGCGCAATGCATTGTCGCATATGGCTAGAACTAGGCCGCGTCTTGTGGAATAAAAAAAGAAAAGAAAAAGAAAGAATGATTAAAAACACTTCTGTGGCGCGTTTTGTAAGATTAAAATAACATTTCAATGTGTGCTATTATTTTTATACTTTCCCCTCGAAAGGCTGATAAATCGTCCGATCCTTCCCTTCAACTATGAGGAGAAAAAATTCATTTTGACATTATGAGACTACGATTACAAATACACAATGACTAATCCAAAGTTCACATTAGCACACATCCGTTTGCCATAATGTACTCGGGATGCTCGAGCATCCTGATTTAAACCTTTATGTGCCACGTCTATTTCCTGTCCATAGACATGTGTGTGAAAAATTTTATATGCAAGTTAAATTGACTTTTTGGCACAGAAACGGTTTGCAGCGCCTGATTTGGTTTACACAATATCGCCAGACATCCTTGGATATTTCAGTTCAGTACAGAAACCCCCGTGGCTACACGTCAAGATTATCTATCGGAACACACATTCACGGGTAAGTGAAGTGAAAAACTAATATCACACTACAGTTTGTAATAATGGCATGATTCGTCTAAGTTTCTGTTCAGATTGACTCCTATATCGAGTTTCGTCTGTGTATAGAGATTTTCTCATATCTCGGAACCACTATTGACTTAATTTCTGGCGTACATGTATATACGTGCATACTTGTCATCTTTTTGAGTTATTTCGAGAGCTTTTCCAGCCACTTTTCAATTGCCAGTAATATACTTCGAAAAGTCTCTTTTACCTTAGCAGTGGATATATGATTATATATTTTTTGATAATATAAGATAATGTTAAGTCGTGTCTCCTCCCCCACTCTCTCTCTCTCTCTCCCTTTTCTCTTTTGTTCTTTTTTTTTTGCTTGATTCCTTTAGCCCTGCGTAATTTACTGCTGTTTAGAGAACTACAACTGGGAAAATATTGTAGATATATCATTATACATGAATACGGAATATTATGTTTGCCACAAAACATTGTTTGTTGAGGGAAGTATATTATTGACAATGTCCATTCAAAATTCATTTGTTGCACGTTTAGTGGAAAGTGATAATCATGTGTAATGTATAAAAATATCATTGTCGAAACGTAGGTCCTACAACGAAAGTCGACTTCACAACTCAAGCAGATGCCGTGTCCCTGTCTGTCGCAGATCTTGTTTGAAACAATGTTTTGTCAGTCTGAATTAAAAACTATAATCACATCACATAGCTAATTGATGTCAATACCTGCTAAGAAATCTCTCAAAGTGAGATCTGAGAGCAAAAGTTAAGTTTGTGCTTGGAAATGTAAATTTTCCCATATGTCATAGTTAGGGATTTTTTATTATTATTTTTTTTTTGCCCTCAGAATTCTTCTACTAAGAATCTCGCAACGCGAGATCAGACCGAATTAAAAGAGTTGAAATATAGGCTTTACTTGGTCCTTTTCATTTTCCTAATATGATACTTAGGAAATTTTTGCTTTGTTTTGTTTTGTTTTTGTTTTTGTTTTGCTTCAGAATACTTCACAATGTCTTCATTGGAACAAGCTGTGATGAAAAGTCTCCAATGTCCACTGTGTATCGATCTCCTGAAATCGCCGAAACTTCTGTCATGCGGTCACACTTTCTGCAAGGACTGTCTCTATCTCCTTCAAGCTTCAGGCGGGAATCCCAATCATATTTCCTGTCCACTCTGCCGCCAGAAGACGGAGGTGAAAGATGGGAATGTATCGAACCTTAAGACTAACCTTCAGGTCCAGTCTTTGGTAGACGAGATGGCAGGAGCCATTCAGCCATGCACGATATGTGATTCGACGGATCGCCCCAACGCGAAGACCTACTGCCTAAATTGCAGGGCGTACATGTGTGATGGATGTCAAGTAAAGCACGGTAAGTGGCCTTCACACACTGGCCATCAGGTAGTCACCGTTGAAGACATCACACAGGGGAGGGCGCACATTAAAAAGGAAGGTTTTATGTCCTAGTCATGACCAGGACGAAGGAGAGCAGTACTGTTCGGATGTCTGCCTTGATTGCCTGAAGATCATGTGTATGAGGTGTCGAATGCTGGATCACCAGCTGAAGGATCACAAAGTCTACAGCAATGCCCAGTACAGCAAACAGAGATTACAAGAAATGAATGGACTAAATGAACAAAGTAAAATTTGTAATGATGATTTAGAAACTTTCATCAAGAATGTGAGTCAGAAGAGAACAAACGCCATCGCACATATCGAAGAGAAAAAGAAAGAAATCAATAAGACTTACGACGAATATGTGAGGAAACTGACGATGAGGAAGGAGAAACTGATTCGACAACTTGAGCAACAGAAGACGCAGGCAGAACAAAAATTCAAAGATATATTGGATGGTATTAAGACGCAGATTGCAAGAATCAAAGGTTCCTCGGAATTGGCAAACAAGAGTTTAAAGGCGCCGCTAGAGGGCGGCACAATTGTGATGCACCAGACACTTTTCGACGAATTGAAATGTGCGATTGGGAAAGATAAACCAGATCTAAGTGACGCCAGTTCGCTCGAAGCACATGTAAAATGTATTCAATTTCAGTCAAACACATTAACCAATGAGTTCAATCTTGGTAAACTTCAGAGGGTGGAGTGGAGAAAGGTCGTGGAGAAAGAGCTTCATAAGAAGGGTCATATGAACACAATGACCTTAACACCGACAGGTCAGATAGCCGTAGGATTTAACAACGGTGGGGTTTATTACTACTCCGGCAACGGTGAGCTGTCACCGACAAGTGATCATGAGTACATAGGCATTCGAGCAATGGGATATCTCTCAGATGGTCGGCGCATCATTGTTGGCGGGTCAAACAAAATATCACTTTTTGCTGTAAACGGCGAAAAGTGTGACGTAGAATTTGACACTTTGACAGAGAGTGAAGGCGGAATTTGCGAAGTGTCGGTAGACAGTGAAGATTGCATTTACGTGAGCTACAGGAAAGCTCAGCTGATCAAAGTTTTCATGAAGTCAGGTGGGAAAGCAGTGCGTGAGATACCCTGTAAAGACTACATACCTACACATCACTACCCGTTGAAATCAAACAAGGAGCTTGTCGTGAAAACTCATAAAAACTCTGTAAGGGTAATCGACGAGTCCGGCGCGTTGAAGAACATTGTCTTGAAGGATGGCGACATCTATCGTGCCTATCCAGCAGTTTGCAGCGATGGCTCCATTTTAATAGCCTGGTTTAATGAGAAAGAAAGTCTCCTTAGCATCGATCATTACTCTAGTGACCTGAAGTACAAGGAAACACTCGTTGACGGTCAGCGTATTGACATCCCTGACAGAGCGTGGTGCTACCTCCAGCAATTCAACCGTTCAGGAGACATTGCTTTCTGCAAGCCCGACAAACTCTACATTTTTCACAAATCAATCATGGAAGTGTGAGATACAATACATCTGTCACTTTGACGATGGTTTTGAATAAGGCACACACACACACGCACACACACACACATCTTAAATTGTAGGTGTAGTGGTATGGGATGGTTAAGTGATGGTGAATGTGTAGTGATACATTTTGAATATATTTGGAAAGAACATTCCCATAAAAGAAGGTGATTCAACAGTCAGTGGATGTAAAATAGGATATAACAGTGTAATGTGGTTGTAGGCGATAGAGGGATGCCTATAAGACATTTGATGCTTAGAAAAGTCAATACACTTACTGATTTAGAATGATATTCACGGCTTGTTAGCGTATATTGAAAACCTAGCCACTCTTCGCTCCTCTTCTGCCAAATCCCTCAGTTCATCTTCCTCTATACAATTATTACTTAATGGCCCACGTACGAGAACCCATTAACGGCCGTTAACGATCGCCCCGTCACTGTACAGGCATGCTAGCCTGAAAACATTAAACTGCACATTACTTGAATATGAGACCATTTTGAAGCAAATAATTTTCACACAATAGAGATAATAATGTACTCTCAAATGAATCCCACAAGGTTTGGAACAATCATCCCCCAGCATTCCCACTGATTCCCACTGATCAGTTACTAGCCATCCCCTTTAATTAAAACTCGTCTGTTTATTCAGTTGTATTTTTTTTTTCTGGACCGCACACACTTAGTTATTAATTATTGTATCGTACTCTACCACATGCACTTTTTTTCTCTTTTTCTTCTTCCTTTGTGACTGTTGTTTTGGTTTTGCATTGTTCTAATGTTATTTTGTTTTCTAGTCTTTTTGTGCACTTATAAACATCAGTATAAAGCGCCATATATATATATATATATATATATATATATATATATATGCAATTGTTATTATTGTTATTATTATTATTGTTATTATTATTATCATTATTATTATTATTAATATTAATTTCATTATTATTATTAATAGTATTATTATTATTAATATTATTATTATTATTATTATTATTATTATTATCATTATCATTATTATTATTATTATTAGCAACAACTGCACTGCATCTTAACCCTGACTCATTGGATTTGAACCGCAATAAGGAACCACATTCATATCAATTTCTCTTTAATACTACTTTGTATTTTTACATTGCAGTCGCGGTGCATTAACAGTATCCGTTAGTGTCCCATCTAAAGTAAGATTTTTTTATACATCTTTTCATGGTTACTTGAACTGTCTTCTTTTCTAATCTTTCTCTGCTGCTTTACAAGAATAAAGTCAACAGTGAAATGCAAACCCTGAGATAACTCGTTGTCTTGGTCAGCGGATCGGGGAGATAGAAATCTCCAGTCTAACCATGCAAAATCCCTGGTTGCAACAATTTACCAACATCAACTGGGGGCTACATCAAAAAGTCACATTATGCAGAGCTTACAGGAGCTTGGCAGTTTGGTGACTTGTAGAGTTTCTTTTAGGTAAATTGAACTCCATCATTAGGTTGTTAAGGTTGTTTTAGATTTATATCATTCTTTATAACCGGCGTAATGCTCCAGTGTAAGCACACTAAGTGTGTGTATTTATTTGGTCAAGTCTCCTTTTGTGCTCATGTGATCAATTCATTGAAATAATCAGTAGGTGTAGTACATGTAATAGGCTGTGACTGTATCAAATTAGTGTCTATCAACAGGAGCGGATCGAGGAATTCCATAAAGGGGAGGCGCCTTTACAAATTAATGGGGGGCGCGCGCCCGGTGCGCCCCCTCTGGATCCGCCACTGTATCAATGTCGAGCACAACAGCGCTGATTGTTATAATGCACATATATTTGAGTCATATCGAATTAAATTGTGATGAAAATGCATGTCGATTACATCAAGTGCCTGGGCTTGTGGACCCCTATGGAAACCAGCTCTGCTGATCAGGGTGTTCCACCCCATGAAGTGGCAATAAATTCAAGTCTAGTCAAAGTTAAAGGACAAGTTCACCTTCATAGACATGTGGGTTGGGTGAATGCAGAGATATTAGTAGAACACATCAGGGAGAGTTTGAGGAAAATCGGACAATCCGTTCAAAAGTTATGAATTTTTGAAGTTTCTGCTCGCTCAAGGCGAGAGAAGACTACTACAGCTTGTGATGTCACATGTGTACAACGGTATAAAGAAAGAATAAAGAAAATTCAACATATTTTCACTTTTCTCGCATAACAAAAGAACACTTGACTTCTCTCTTTCAGAAGGCAGGGGGAATAATATTACCCTTAACATATATCACAAACAAGTCGAAGAAATGTGCACTTTATTCAAAAAGTGAAGTTTTGTCAAATTCTTCTTTTATTTTCTTTATATAGTTGTACGCACATGACATCATACACTCTAGTAGTCTTCTCATCCAGAATGGGGGGGGGGGGGGGGCAGAGATAGTGACTGCGCAGATACTTAAAAAAATCATAACTTTCGAACGGATTGTCCGATTTTCCCCAAATGTTCACTGATGTGTTCTACTAATATTGTTGCATTCACTCAATCCACATGTATGTGAAGGTGGACTTGTCCTTTAAACTTCTGTCTCATGCAGACTTAGTCTTGATGTCAGCCGTAGTTTCATGCGTTGCAATCCACTGTAACCACATCACACTCAAAAGCCTTTTAAAACAAGAGATTTCCAAAGAAACAAAAAACAATACTACTCTGCTGTTTTAAAGGTGAATCGTAAGCTAAGGCCCTTCTATATACCAGCTACATGGCGATAGAAGATTTGTGCTTGACCAAGATAAGTGAACTTCGTTATTTTCTTTTTTACAGGTGTAAATATTAAAAACAACAACAACAACAATAACAACAACAGCAACAACAACAAAATGAGCCTAATTGTCATTAATTCCTATTTCTTGTATCATTGTATATTTTCCATAAGACGGGGTAGATACTCATGTGCATCCAACGTGTAAAAATTGATAAAAAACTTACATGAGTTTAATTTCCTATAGAATACAGACGTCAACTAGAGAAAAAAATAATTAGACAGATGCAAACCATGGAAATACATTGGACTTCCCCATGTGAAAGGAACTAATGTTAATACATTACATACAACCAATTATGCAGATGTACATCGTTATGTTCTGTCTTTAAGTGTTGCGCAATAGAAAGCCAGAGAATGGAATTCAAAATCAAAACGTTCATACTTTACTCATTTTGCTTCTCCTGTGTGTGCTACCTTTACTTTTATTCCTCTGACGTCACAGCAGGGTAAGCACTGATCGCATTACATTCATTCTTGCATTTTTCTCCCTATGTAATTCATCAAGTCCCATGAATTACTGGATAAGATGTTGCTTACACTCCAATTTGTGAATGATTTCACATAAAAATACATCGAGAATAGGTGTATACATTCAAAATGTCATATCAGTTACCCTGCATCACATCCATATTAAATGAACAAAACCGTTTAATGCCTTATTAACCCCTAACATTATATAGATGATGACTGGCGGAGGAGGGAACATACCGAATGTTCCACCCGAAGAGTTTGAAATGCTATTGAGGGAGGGCAGTCCCGAGACGAAGTCGACGGACTTATAGCCTTCCGAAATAGCATTTCAAACCCTGAGGGTGGAGCGTTTGGTACATGTTCCCGATAATAAAAGTCATCATCTGTTTATTACGTGGGTTAGTCAAATACCATCATCTGTTTATCCTATTGATTGCGTGAAAAATATGATCGTTCAATCATTTGGTATCGTTTGTCATTTGTTACGCGAAAATGTTTTCCCATGGGAGAACATTACAAAAATGTTCTGCCCATGGCGAACATAACCAATGCGCCTCCATCACGTGAGTGTGTTTAGCCAATCAATAACCGGTATTTGACTAACCCGTTTAATATAAGATATTGTGACATCGCCATATTGTTATGTACGGGACCCTCAGGTTTCTGCAGTCAGAGAGATAAACCGAAGAGGTTGGTTAAAAGTATTGTTTACCATTGTGGACAGTGATTAAGAATGTTAGAGTTATCAGAACTGATGTTTATAGATAGATCAGTTGTATCATGAAATATTCCACCATAAATTTCGCAATAAAGCCTTGAATATAAGGATATATCACTATTTTTCTCAATAAACATTTACTGTAGACAATTATGGTAGACGGTTTATCCTAGAAACAATATCATTCCAACCTGTGTTCCCTTTTTGTATATTTAACAATACTTAACATACATTATGCTGATTAACATTTTTGTTTTTTTTACATTGGTTGTTTTCATCCCTAACTCACATTTTAGAACTATTTTGAAGCACTAAAAGCTGGATGTTTGTTTCATCTGTAAAATAATGGTTAAAATGTCTTTAAACTTAAAAAACGCAGTGAGACCACGATCCTTTACAAAGAAGAAGTAAGGAATAATGATTATTTTCCATTTCCAATTATATGACAATCTATAATCAGCCCACACCAATCTACACTAAACAGAGTGCAAAATAGAATCAATGATAATGTTGATCAGTTTAAAGTCAAGGAAACTTTTTAAATCCACTCCAAAAATAAAACAATACAAACTTATAAGAGAGAGAGAGAGAGACTTTAATTGCCTTCCAGCAATCACTGTCATGCTCTTTATCTCCTCTCCAGGATATTTAATTTCTTTCTTGTCACGTCTCATTAACTATCAATCTTTAATCATTATAAATAATTATTTTTGTATGTCTGTATATTTGTTACATCATACCTTTATTAAATTTCCAATTGGTGACAGTGGAGTTCTTGGTCTCTTGGACCCAGACCTATAACGATCACGTGCAAAAATTCGCGAAACATTAAATTGTGCTTTCTTCTTGAGATTCTCAAAAAGTTGTAAAACGTGCCTGCAAGATATTTTTTTTTGTTCTATTTTTTCCTTAATGGTGACTTTACTTTTTCTTCTTTCACTTTATCTTATGAGGATCTTGTGCAAGATTGATTATTATTTTGTGACGTGGTTACTCGAGACAGTAAATTAGAACGTGTCGTGATGTGCCGAGCGGTTGGCGAGACAAACCCTTCAATTAAAGGACAAGTCCACCTTCGTAAACGTGTGAATTAAGAGAATGTAGCAATATTGATACAACACATCAGTGGAAGTTTGAGGGAAATTGGACAATCCTTTTAAATGTTATGAATTTTTGAAGTTTCAGTGTCGCCATCGCTGGATGAGAAGAGTAGTACAGCTTGTGACGTCACATGTGTAAAATGATTCAAACAAAATATAAAGAAAGTTAAACATATTTTAACTTTCAGTTTTCTTGCGTAATAAAAAAGAGCGCTTGAATTGTCTCTTTCAAAAGGTAGGGAGAATGATATTACTCTTAACATACTACAACAACGAATCGAGGGAATATGTATTTTTTATCCAAAAAGTGAAATTTTGTGAAATTGCTTTCATTTTTCCCTCATTATCGTTCAACGCATGTGACATCGCCATATTGTAGTAGTCTTCTTATCCAGCAGCGACTGCGCAGGAACTTTAAAGATTTATACCTTTTGAACGAATCGTCCGATTTTCCTCAAACTTTCACTAAATGTGTTCTACTAATATTACTTCATTCACTGAATTCACATGACATTATTTGCAGGCAAACTTGTCCTTTACGATGGAGGGGAGGCGGGGATGTAATCTGTCAAGATCCCTGCAGTGGTTTTCCTGTCAGCTTTTTAGTGGGATCCTGGATTTCCATTCCCATCCTTGATTAAATTGTACTATATGCATATGTATAAAACAAAGTACAATCATGTTTTCTTCATTTGTTACTCATTTTCGCATGTACCTTATAAATTCACGTTTTTGCATTTATTACAAATATGCTCTGCTTATACATTATAATTTCTCTGTTTATTCGATGGAAATGTAAATAAATTTGAACCTTGAGCTTTGAACTTTGAACTTTGACAGGTTCAGTGGAGAAGAGCCAACAAGGCCTTCTTGAAGTCTCCGGACACCTCCTTCTCCAGGTGTTCCTTGAGGTCCCGACCATACTTTGCTTGGTACCTATGCCGAATATCAGCCAAGTCAACCTACAGGAACAAATTTCAGTCATTTTTTTTCAATTAAATGTAAAATCAAGGCGCTGTAAAACACACAAACACAAACACACGAACACATAAATAAACCTAAATATGCTTATGCACATACTATTTCCTGTGGGTGTTTTGCTTTGGCAGTCTTTTCGTGAAAACCGAAAAAAAGGTTGTAAACCATCATATCAAGTCAAGTACCAGTAATACACTAGATTTCTGCTCTCAGCATAATACTTCCTTTTTTTTTTTGCTTCTCGATGCCGAATTTTTGATACTTCTTAACATAAAAGAATTGCAACAAAGGGAACCGACACATCCAATGTTCATGTGAGTAATCATTAAATTTTTTATTTTTTTTTTAACTAGAAGATTGACAAATAATTTCATCGTTGTTGAATTCATATCTTTATTCTTGCATATCTAGGATTCATTTTTTTTTATATTAAGGATAGACGGGGTGCTTTGATGATGCATACATTTATATTTGCTATGCGCTCCGCGAGTTGCTGATTATTGCGTTTCTTTTACACTAAACTTGTACAATGTTAGGGTCAATCGGATTATTCCTTCACGTGAGTAAGAATTGAATCAGTGCTCCTTCACAGATATCTGTCTTTAATACAATTCCCACCTCGCTCCACCCTACTACAGCCCTGCTAAGTTAATGACAGCTGCGCCCCGTTTCCTAAAACTTGTCATCAGTGACAACTGCCACATTTCTATGACAAATTTGCTCTCAGCCAATCAGATGCAAGGATTTCAGTAGCTTGTCACATCTATGACAACTTGTCACTGATGACAAGTTTTATGAAACGGGCCCCTGGAGTCAAGCAAAATATCAAAACTTTAAGGCTATCCTCGGCTTGTTAGTTATTGTAGGGCCTACTAAGCAATTGCTATAGGGGGTATCTCACCGGGCTTGAAACTAGTTCGCGACTACGAGTTCCCAACTTCAGATTTTTCTAGTTGCAGAGACGTCTCCGCGACGTCTCCCAGACGTCTCCTGAAAATTACAGAGTCTCCGAGGAGTCGCAAGAAATTTAAACATGTTCGATTTTTCGCGAGGTCTCCGCGACGGCTCCGAGACGTCTCCATCAGTTGCGGAGACGTCGCGGACACTAATTATATCCACGACTGCTAGCTGAGACGTCTCCGCGATGTCTCTACGATGTCTCCGAGACGTCTCCGAGACGTCGCCTAGACCTGCTGGAGACCACAAAAATTGGCGCTGTTTGACCTACTACAGAAACCACGTGAACCATCTGGTGCTGACATCATGCCTAGATCAAGTCAGGTGATCCTGCAACGGCTCCATCATATTTGAATTTTTTTGACACCTGCCATAACTCGTCTCATAGACGTCTCCTTGGTGAGACCGCAAGCCATTTTTATGTTGGAGACGTCTCCGCGACTGCTGCGACTGATAAGTTGGAGACGTCGCCGAGACGTCTCCGTTGGTGAGATACAGCCTTATGGGAGGGATGGGCCCTTTTACCAAAACACGTACTGTCTGGTATAAGGGCCCTATCCTTTACAGAAGGTGTATGTACATGAAGTAACTTCATTACACTGCGCAATCTAGTTCTGACTATTAGACAGACTAGTTAAATTTCATGCAGTCAAACTCACATTTCATGATCGACTTGGCATTGCTGTAAGATCAATTTCTGCTTTCATTCATCTTCTTGAAACAATGCTTCAAGATATGGCATGATTATGTTATACATTTTTAAGACAGTAAACGTGACGTGCAGATGTCATGCACGTATTGAGATTCTGTTCTCATGATATGTAAATCACTGCATATCAAGAGAGCTTACGGCCCGTTATTTGCTGAAGTGAAAGATATCCTTTCCTCTGTCGTATAGATCCAAGCCCTGCAAATACCTTTTGGTCAATTCTGTACAGTATAGCAATATCAGCTGAAGTGGTTAAAACTTTGATGGTATAATCGGTGAAGTATGACATCCCTCAGGTAATGTAGGGGCGCCTATCTGACACCACGTGGACATACACAATCATTTTCACTGTGAGAAATGAACAATAGTAATTGTATGACATATAGCTATATCTTGGCAGGCTTATAACTCGATCTCCATCTTCATCCTATAGCAAGCTGTTTCTACTTGAAAGATATAGCAATTTAAGCTTTAAATAATGTATATTCATACAGACAAGACACGCGCCGAATGTTCAGTTCTTTCCAGATTTATGGCTAATATCGAGAATTTCTGTCGTGTTTTATCTATCTATCTTTTTTTTTTCGTTAATTGGATCGGTGTCATCATCCAAAGGCGAACACAATCATGACAACATTGGTAGATATACTAGTAGGTAAAATGTATATTATCTTATTCTACAAAAGAGTGTAAGCGCGCGCCTCGGGCCCAGACAAGATAAAGTACAAATAGAAAAAAAAAATCCAACAAAATAATGGTTCTATTCATTATTATAAACGAGCATATTGCTTTTTTTCCTTTGCTGGTCAATCCGACAAACCACGATAAGCTAATGGAAGGCAAACCTCATACCCCGAAGCGCATTGCATATGTCATATCAAGAATGCGTTATTCTGATATTCCAGGGGGAAAAAAAGTTACATGGTATAATAATTTTGTGGCATTGGCAATCGCATGGCGGTATTTTGCGTAATAAGATAGTAACAAACTAGCACTTTTACGAAGGTAAGCGGGAAAAAGTTATGAAATTGGCAAGATTCGCTAGTTGGGAAGTGGATAGGGTATGGCAGACCGATGGCGGGCCGACTGTTTCATTGAGCTATCTATGAAACAATTTTTGTCGTCTCAGGTGATTAAGGTGTCAATACGTCATTTATCATCATCTGACTTTGCAGTACGTGTTTAGTTAAATTGACCCGACGTAATTGTGATTACTGTTCAGAGAAGATCTTGCCTTAAAACTGCTGCATCAAGAGGATCGGGGATGGGGGGGGGGGGAGGGGAGGGGGTACAGTTCATCATCAACTGGACACCTTGGAAGACCAGCTTAGTGTAGCTGAATATGGGCTATCCAGCCATCTTCTCAGATGGAAATGAACAAACAACAACTGTATCATACATTCTCCCCTATATACTTGTACATTATAGGCGGACGTGCTGCTTCAACATCTGGATTGCTCAGTGTTGCTAGTTAGTATGGGGACGGACGAATATAACATAACCATAAAACTATGGAACAATCTCCCCATCAGCATCCGACAAGCCGATACACTAGATTCATTTAAGTCACTCCTCAAAACATATCTCTTTAGGCAGTGTTATAATGTGTTTGTAGTAGTAGTAGTAGTAATAGTAGTAGTAGTAGTAGTAGAAGTAGTAGTAGTAGTAGTAGTAGTAGTAGTAGTAGTACTAGAGTAGTAGTAGCGTAGTAGTAGTAGTATTTGTAATTGTCGTATTATTATGATTGTTTACTGTAGATTATGTGGATGTCCTTATTCATTGTTTTCTTCTTCACTTGTTCTCTATCTTTGTTTTTCCCCAGCGCTTAGAAATATGATATAAAGCGCTTTATAAATGTTATGTATTATTATTATTATCATTATTATAAAATCCTATAACTATTGAAATAATCGCGTCGTCTGTGAAGACCATTTCGAAGCAGAAAGCTTTAAGGAAGACATGTGAGCAAAGATGATGAATTACAAGACGAAGAAAAAGGTCCTCAAGCCAGACGCCATACCTACAACTTTCGTTCATCGGTCATGCACAGTATGATAACTTACTTTGGTTCATAAATTTATCATATTACATACGAGTGAAATAAACAAATGAAATAAAACTGTCCTGTCGAAATTGACAAACTTTCGTATGCGAGCGTGAGTAAAGTGAGGTAAGTTCAGTGTGCAATGGTTGTGAGGCTGCTACGTCACGCACGACAGGTTGTAAGTAAATGAGCAATGCATTGTCGCCATATGGCTAGAACTAGGCCGGGTCTTGTGGAATTAAAAAAAAAAGAAAGAAATGATTAAAAACACTTCTGTGGCGCGTTTTGTAAGATTAAAATAACATTTCAATGTGTGCTATTATTTTGATACTTTCCCCTCGAAAGGCTGATAAATCGTCCGATCCTTCCCTTCAACTATGAGGAGAACAAAATTCATTTTGACATTATGAGACTACCATTCCAAGTACACAATGACGAATCCAAAGTTCACATTAGCACACATCCGTTTGTCATAATGTACTCGGGATGCTCGAGCATCCTGATTTAACCCTTTGTGGGCCATGTTTATTTCCTGTCCATAGACATGTCAGTGTGTGAAATTTGTGCACATTAGATTGCCTTATTGGCACAGAAACGGTTAGCAGCGCCTGAGTTTGGTCTGCACTATTACTGCAGACATCTTTCGATATTTGAGTTCAGTACAGAAATCCCCGTGAGTACACGCCAAGATTATCTATCGGAATACACATTCACGGGTAAGTGAAGTGAAAAACTAACATCATATTGCAGTTTGTAATTATGGCATGATTCGTCTAAGTTTCTGTTCAGATTGACTCCTATATCGAGTTTCGTCTGTGTATAGAGATTTTCTTATATCTCGAAACCACTATTGACTTAATTTCTGGCGTACATGTATATACGTGCATACTTGTCATCTTTTTGAGTTATTTCGAGAGCTTTTTCAGCCACTTTTCAATTGCCAGTAATACTATTACTTCGAAAGGTCTCTTCTACCTTAGCAGTGGATATATGATTATATTTTTTTTTTTGGATAATATAAGATAATGTTAAGTCGTGTCTCCTCCCCCACTCTCTCTCTCTCTCTCTCTCTCTCCCTTTTCTCTTTTGTTCTTTTCTTCCTTGATTCCTTTAGCCCTGCGTAAATTTACTGCTGTTTAGAGAACTACAGCTGGGAAAATATTGCAGATATATCATTATACATGATTGCCGGAATATTATGTTTGCCACAAAACATTGTTGAGGGAAGTATATCTTGACAATGTCCATTCAAAATTCATTTGTCGCAGTTTAGTGGAAAGTGATAATCATGTGTAAGGTATGAAAAGATCATGGTCGAAACGGAGACCCTACAACGAAAGTCGACTTCACAACTCAAGCAGATGCCATGTCCCTGTCTGTCGCAGATCTTGTTTGAAACAATATTTTGTCAGTCTGAATTAAAAACTATAATCACATCACATAGCTAATTGATGTCAATACCTGCTAAGAAATCTCTCAAAGTGAGATTTGAGAGTAAAAGTCAAGTTTGTGCTTGGAAATGTAAGTTTTCCCTTATGTTATGAATTATGAATTCCAGGAGATGGCTTCATTGGAACAGGCTGTGACGAAAAGTCTCCAATGTCCACTGTGTATCGATCTCCTGAAATCGCCGAAACTTCTGTCATGCGGTCACACTTTCTGCAAGGACTGTCTCTATCTCCTTCAAGCTTCAGGCGGGAATCCCAATCATATTTCCTGTCCACTCTGCCGCCAGAACACGGAGGTGAAAGATGGGAATGTATCGAACCTTAAGACTAACCTTCAGGTCCAGTCTTTGGTAGACGAGATGGCAGGAGCAATTCAGCCATGCACGATATGTGATTCGACGGATCGCCCCAACGCGAAGACCTACTGCCTAAATTGCAGGGCGTACATGTGTGATGGATGTCAAGTAAAGCACGGTAAGTGGCCTTCACACACTGGCCATCAGGTAGTCACCGTTGAAGACATCAAACAGGGGAGGGCCCACATCAAGAAGAAGGTTTTATGTCCTAGTCATGACCAGGACGAAGAGGAGCAGTACTGTTCGGATGTCTGCCTTGATTGTCTGAAGATCATGTGTATGAGGTGTCGAATGCTGGATCACCAGCCGAAGGATCACAAAGTCTTGAGCAATGCCCAGTACAGCAAACAGAGATTACAAGAAATGAATGGACTAAATGAACAAAGTAAAATTTGTAAAGATGATTTAGAAACTTTCATCAAGAATGTGAGTCAGAAGAGAACAAACGCCATCGCAAATATCGAAGAGAAAAAGAAAGAAATCAATAAGACTTACGACGAATATGTGAGGAAACTGACGATGAGGAAGGAGAAACTGATTCGACAACTTGAGCAACAGAAGACGCAGGCAGAACAAAAATTCAAAGATATATTGGATGATATTAAGACGCAGATTGCAAGAATCAAAGGTTCCTCGGAATTGGCAAACAAGAGTTTAAAGGCGCCGCTAGAGGGCGGCACATTTGTGATGCACCAGACACTTTTCGACGAATTGAAATGTGCGATTGGGAAAGATAAACCAGATCTAAGTGACGCCAGTTCGCTCGAAGCACATGTAAAATGCATTCAATTTCAGTCAAACACATTAACCAATGAGCTCAATCTCGGTAAACTTCAGAGGGTGGAGTGGAGAAAGGTCGTGGAGAAAGAGCTTCATAAGAAGGGTCATATGAACACAATGATCTTAACACCGACAGGTCAGATAGCCGTAGGATTTGGCAACGGTGGGGTTTATTACTACTCCCGCAACGGTGAGCTGTCACCGACAAGTGATCATGAGTACATAGGCATTCGAACCATGGGGTATCTCTCAGATGGTCGGTGCATCATTGTCGACACGTCAAACAACATATCACTTTTTGCAGTTAACGGTGAAAAGTGTGACGTAGAATTTGACACTTTGACATACAGTGAGGGCGGATATTGCGAAGTTTCGGTAGACGGTGAAGATCGCATTTATGTCAGCTACTGGAAAGTTAAGCTGATCAAAGTTTTCATGAAGTCAGGTGGGAAGGCAGTGCACAATATACCCTGCAAAGACGGCAAACCTACACATCACTACCCGTTGAAATCAAACAACGAGCTTGTCATGAAAACCTATGCAAACTCCGTGAAAGTAATCGACGAGTCCGGCGCAGTGAAGAGTACTGTCATGAAGGATGGTGACATCTACCACGCCTATCCAGCAGTTTGCAGCGATGACTCAATCTTGATAGCCTGGGTTAACAAGAAAGAAAATCTCCTTAGCATCGATCATTACACAACTGACCTGAAGTACAAGGAAACACTCTTTGACGGTCAGCGCATTGACATCCCTGAACGTGAATGGTTCTACCTGCAGCAATTCAAAACGACGGGGGACATTGCATTCTGCACTGCCGACAAACTGTACATCTTTCAGAAATCAATAATGGAAGTGTGAGATACAATACATTTGTCACTTTGACGATGGTTTTGAATAAGGAACACACACACACACACACACACACACACATACACACACATATACACACAATCCTATCTTAAATTGTAGGTGTAGTGGTATGGGATGGTAAGGTGATGATGAATGTGTAGTGATAAATTTTGAATATATTTGGAAAGAACAGTCCCATGAAAGAAGGTGATTCAACAGTCAGTGGATGTAAAATAGGATATAACAGTGTAGAGTAATGTGGTTGTAGGCTATAGAGGGATGCCTATAAGACATTTGATGCTTAGAAAAGTCAATATACACTTACTGATTTAGAATGATATTCACGGCTTGTTAGCGCATATTGACAACCTAGCCACTCTTCGCTCCTCTTCTGGCAGACCCCTCAGTTCATCTTCCTCTATACATTTATTACTTAATGGCCCACGTACGAGAACCCATTAACGGCCGTTAACGATCGCCCTGTCACTGACCAGGCACGCTAACCTGGAAACATTAAACTGCACATTACTTGAATATGAGACCATTTTGAAGCAAATAATTTTCACACAACAATAGAGATAATATGTACTCTCAAATGAATCCCACAAGGTTTGGAACAATCATCCCCCAGCATTCCCACTGATTCCCACTGATCAGTTACTAGCCATTCCCTTTAATTAAAACTCGCCTGTTTATTCAGTTGTATTTTTTTTTCTGGACCGCACACACTTAGTTATTAATTATTGTATCGTACTGTACCACATGCACTTTTTTTTTTCTTTTTCTTCTTCCTTTGTGACTGTTGTTTTGGTTTTGCATTGTTCTAATGTTATTTTGTTTTCTAGTCTTTTTGTGCACTTATAAACATCAGTATAAAGCGCCATATATATATATATATGCAATCATTATTGTTGTTGTTATTATTATTATTATTGCTGTTATTATTATTATTATTATCATCATCATTATTATTATTATTATTATTATTACTATTATTATTATTATTATTATTATCATTATCATTATTATTATTATTATTATCAATATCATTATTTATTATTATTGTTATTATTATTATTATTATTATTATTATTATTATTATCATTATCATTATTATTATAATTATTAACAACAACTGCACTGCATCTTAACGCTAACTCATTGGATTTGATCCGCAACAAGGAACCACATTTATATCAATTTCTCTTTAATACTACTTTGTATTTTTACATTGCAGTCGCGGTGCATTACTGTTAGTGTCCCATCTAAAGTAAGATTTTTAATGCATCTTTTCATGGTTACTTGAACTGTCTTTATCTCTAATCTTTCCCTGCTGCTTTACAAGAATAAAGTCAACAGTGAAATGCAAACCCTGAGATAACTCGTTGTCTTGGTCAGTGGATCAGGGAGACAGAATTCTCCAGTCTTAATCATGCTATCTCCCTGGTTGCACCAATTTACCAACATGCTACTGGAGGCTGCATCAAACAGTCACATTATACAGATCTTACAGGAGCTTGGCAGTTTGGTGACTTGTAGAGTTTCTTTTAGGTAAATCCAGCTCCATCATTAGGTTGTTAAGGTT
This sequence comes from Diadema setosum, assembly GCF_964275005.1. Classification (NCBI taxonomy): domain Eukaryota; kingdom Metazoa; phylum Echinodermata; class Echinoidea; order Diadematoida; family Diadematidae; genus Diadema; species Diadema setosum. The sequence goes on along the minus strand of NC_092694.1, from coordinate 5,877,505 downwards.
GTTTTAGATTTAAATCATTCTTTATAACCGGCGTAATGCTCCAGTGTAAGCACACTAAGTGTGTGTATTCATTTGGTCAAGTCTCCTTTTCTGCTCATGTGATCAATTCATTGAAATAATCAGTAGGTGTAGTACATGTAATAGGCTGAGACTGTATCAAATTAATGTCTATCAACAGGAGCGGATCGAGGAATTCCATAAAGGGGAGGCGTCTTTACAAAATTAATGGGGGGGGGGGAGGGGGGCGCGCGCCCGGTGCGCCCCCTCTGGATCCGCCACTGTATCAATGTCGAGCACAACAGCGCTGATTGTTATAATGCACATATATTTGAGTCATATCGAATTAAATTGTGATGAAAATGCATGTCGATTACATCAAGTGCCTGGGCTGAGAAGACTAGTCAAAAGCATCTGTCTCATGCAGACTTAGTCTTGATGTCAGCCGTAGTTTCATGCGTTGCAATCCACTGTAACCAACCACATCACACTCAAAAGCCTTTTAAAACAAGAGATTTCCAAAGAAACAAAAAGCAATACTACTCTGCTGTTTTAAAGGTGAATCGTAACTTAAGGTCCTTCTATATACCAGCTACATGGTGATAGAAGATTTGTGCTTGACCAAGATAAGTGAACTTCGTTATTTTTTTTACAGGTGTAAATATTAAAAACAACAACAACAACAACAACAACAACAACAACAACAACAACAACAACAACAACAAAATGAGCCGAATTGTCATTGATTCCTATTTCTTGTATCTTTGTTTATTTTCCATAAGACGGGGTAGATACTCGTACGCATCCAACGTGTAAAAATTGATAAAAAACTTACATGAGTTTAATTTCCTATAGAATACAGACGTCAACTAGAGAAAAAAATAATTAGACAGATGCAAACCATGGAAATACATTGGACTTCCCCATGTGAAAGGAACTAATGTTAATACATTACATACAACCAATTTATGCAGATGTACATCGTTATGTTCTGTATTTAAGTGTTGCGCGATAGAAAGCCAGAGAATGGAGTTCAAAATTAAAACGTTCATACTTTACTCACTTTGCTTCTCCTGTGTGTGCTACCTTTACTTTTATTCCTCTGACGTCACAGCAGGGTAAGCACTGATCGCATTACATTCATTCTTGCATTTTTCTCCCTATGTAATTCATGAAGTCCCATGAATTACTGGATAAGATATTGCTTACACTCCAATTTGTGAATGATTTCACATAAAAATACAACGAGAATAGGTGTATACATTCAAAATGTCATATCAGTTACCCTGCATCACATCCATATTAAATGAACAAAACCGTTTAATGCCTTATTAACCCCTAACATTATATAGATGATGACTGGCGGAGGAGGGAACATACCGAATGTTTCACCCGAAGGGTTTGAAATGCTATTGAGGGAGGGCAGTCCCGAGACGAAGTCGAGGGACTTATAGCCTTCCGAAATAGCATTTCAAACCCTGAGGGTGGAGCGTTTGGTAATGTTTCCGATGATAAAAGTCATCATCTGTTATATTACGTGGGTTAGTCAAATACCATCAACTGTTTATCCTATTGATTGCGTGAAAAATATGATCGTTCAATCATTTGGTATCGTTTGTCATATGTTACGTGAAAATGTTTTCACATGGGAGAAGATTACAAAAATGTTCTGCCCATGGCGAACATAACCAATGCGCTTCCATCACGTGAATGTGTTTAGCCAATCACTAACCGGTTTAATAAACATATTGTGACATCGCCATATTGTTATGTACGGGACCCACAGGTTTCTGCAGTCGGAGAGATAAACCAAAGAGGTTGGTTAAAAGTATTGTTTACCAATGGGAACAGTGATTAAGAATGTTAGAGTTATCAGAACTGATGTTTATAGATAGGTCAGTTGTATCATAAAATATTCCACCATAGATTTCGCAATAAAGCCTTGAATATAAGGATATATCACTATTTTTCTCAATAAACATTTACTGTAGACAATTATGGTAGACGGTTTATCCTAGAAACAATATCATTCCAACCTGTGTTCCCTTTTTGTATATTTAACAATACTTGACATACATTATGCTGATTAACATTTTTGATTTTTTACATTGGTTGTTTTCATCCCTAACTCACATTTTAGAACTATTTTGAAGCACTAAAAGCTGGATGTTTGTTTCATCTGTAAAATAATGGTTAACAATGTCTTTAAACTTCCAAACCACAGTGAGACCACGATCCTTTACAAAGAAGAAGTAAGGAATAATGATTATTTTCCATTTCCACTTATATGACAATCTATAATCAGCCCACACCAAACTACACTAAACAGAGTGCAAAAGAGAATTAATGATAATGTTGGTCATTTTAAAAAACTTTTTTTAAATCCACTCCAAAAATAAAACAATACAAACTTATAAGAGAGAGAGAGATTTTAATTGCCTTCCAGCAATCACTGTAATGCTCTTTATCTCCTCTCCTGGATATTTAATTACTTTCTTTCTTGTCACGTCTCATAAACTATCAATTTTTAATCATTATTAATGATTATTTTTTTTGTATGTCTGATGTCTGTATATTTGTTACATCATAAGTTTATCAAATTTCCAATTGGTGACAGTGCAGTTCCTGGTCTCTTGGACCCAGGCCTATAACGATCACGTGCAAAAATTCGCGAAACATTAAATTGTGCTTTCTTCCTGAGATTCTCAAAAGTTGTAAAACGTGCCTTCAAGATATTTTTTCCTTAATGGTGACTTTGCCTTTTCTTCTTTCACTTTATCTTATGAGGATCTTGTGCCAGATTGATTATTATTTTGTGAGGTGGTTACTCGAGACAGTAAATTAGAACGTGTCGTGATGTGCCGAGCGGTTGGCGAGACAAACCCTTCAATTAAATGACAAGTTCACCTTCATATACATGTGAATTGAGAAAATGTAGCAATATTAATAGAACACATCAGTGGACAGGTAGTTTGAGGGAAATCGGACAATCCTTTAAAAAGTTATGGATTTTTGAAGTTTCAGTGTCGCCATCACAGCTTGCGATGTCACATGTATAATATGATTTAAACAAAATATAAAGAAAATTAAACATATTTTCATTTTCACTTTTCCTGCAGAATAAAAGAGAGCACTTTCCTTGCCTCTTTCAAAAGGTAGGGAGAATGATATTACTCTTAATATGCTACAGTGAGGAATCGAGGGAATGTGTATGTTTAATAAAAAAGTGAAATCTTGTGAAATTGTCTTCATTTTTCCCTCATTATCGTTCAACGCATGTGACATCGCCATATTGTAGTAGTACTCTTCTTATCCAGCAGTGACTGCGCAGGAACTTTACAGATTTATACCTTATGAACGACTCGTCCGATTTTCCTCAAACTTTCACTAAACGTGTTCTACTAATATTGCTGCATTCACTCAATTCACATGTATTTGCAGGTAAACCTGTCCTTTAAGATCCAAGGGAGGCGGGGATGTTATTTGTCAAGACCCCTGCATTGGTTTTCCTGTCAGCTTTTAAGTGGGACCCTCCATTTCCATTCCCATCTTTAATTGAATTGTACTATAATCAATTATGCATATGTATATAAGTATTTTAGAAATTCCCGTTTTTGCACTTATTACAAATATGTTCTAATTATACATTATAATTTCTCTGTTTATGCAATGGAAATGAAAATAAATTTGAACCTTGAGCTTTGAACTTTGACAGGTTCAGTGGAGAAGAGCCAACAAAGCCTTCTTGAAGTCTCCGGACACCTCCTTCTCCAGGTCTTCCTTGAGGTCCCGTCCATACTTTGCTTGGTACCCATGCCGAATATCAGCCAAGTCAACCTAAAGAAAACAAATTTAACCATTTATTTTCTAAATTTAAGGCGCAGTAAAACACGCAAACACACGCATACATAAATAAACGTAAACATGCTTATACCGATATTATATCCTGTTGATGTCTTTGCTTTGGTAACCTGTTCGTGAAAACCGGCAAAAAGGTTGTGAACCATCATCTCAAGTCAAGTACCAGCAATACACTAGATTTCTGCTGTCAATATATACTTTTTTTTTGCCTTTCATATTATGACGCCGAATTTCTGATATTTGTTAACATAAAAGATTAAAGCAAAGGGAAACGACACATCTGATGTTCACATGTTCAATTATTTAGATAATTGAAGATAAATCCATCACTGCTAATTTTATATTTCCGTTTCCTGTATGCCTGCAATATCCATTATCATCTCATGGGATGCGTAAGGCTGTTGTCTTTGTTTTTGTCATTATTTTCCTTCATTTGCTCTGATGGTGCATACATGCCGAATACGTAGTCCTGAATTAAGTTATCAGCTCCACGAGTTGCTAATAGACTGCTTGTAATATTAATGCTTGGGTTATATGGATTGTTCCTTCACGGGTGAGACTGATTGGATTATTGCTCCTTTGCAGAGGTCTGTCTTAAATTAAATACGATGCCCACCTCGCTCCATCCTTCTACAGCCCACGCTGCCATCCACCTGAAAACTTACTTCACATCTCATGACGAAGATTCGGACAAGACAACTTTCGTCCGTCCCGGCTCCTTCCATGGCCTTGTGCAACTTGTGTACGTAGTACTTCACTGGGTCGTCGATGAATTTAACTGTAAGATAATATAAAGTTTTGGTATTACCTCAAAAGTTTCCCTGAATTTCCTTGTCTTAGTTTGTGTTTTAGGTTAAAGTACCTTTCATATAACTAACACTGTGAGACTTACTCGCCCCAAAGTGCTCTCATGTCTTAGTAATCATGCAATAATGGTTTCGTACCAGAGGCGCCGCCGTACGGCGGCGGCGAGGTAGTACACGTATTGTGCGAAACCATTATTGCATGATAACTGCGACCAGCAGCGTGCAGCCCCATACGCATACTGTGTAGCTAACTGCGACCAGCAGCCCCATACGCATAGCTAAATGGGGCTTCGCATTGTAGCTTTCAGGATCATGACAGATTTAGTATCGCGGGTAAATATCAACTTAAAATCCAAAAATTTCTTCAATTTGAAGACTTACCAGTTAAGTTGAAGTATTGAAAACAGGCTTTGGGCAACGTTTGGTTTTGCCAATAGTCCCTTTCTGTTCGAATTGATGACTGAATGTGACTCGGTCGAGAGGACCTTGGGAGAGCTACACTGAATTGACGGCCAGCGCATGAGCACACAAACATCTTATCCGTTCATGGATTTGAAATATGTTCGCATGTGATGTGTGCGTATGCGCTGGCCGTAGTAATCAGTGTATGTAGCTCTCCCAAGGTCCTCTCGACAGAGTCACATTCAGTCATCAATTCGAACAGAAAGGGACTATTGGCAGAACCAAACGTTGTCCGAAGCCGGTTTTCAAGACTTCAACTTAATTGGTAAGTCTTCAAATTGAAGAATTTTGTGGATTTTAAGTTGATATTTACCCGCGATACTAAATCTGTCATGATCCTGAATGCTACAATGCGAAGCCCCATTACGCTATGCGTATGGGGCTGCTGGTCGCAGTTGATTGCATGATTACTAAGAAATGAGAGCACTTTGGGGCGAGTAAGTCTCACAGTGTTAGTTATATGATAGTTTGAAACACGGAAATTCAGGGAAACTTTTGAGGTACCAAAACTTTTTATTATCTTTAACATCCGAGAAAAAAAAAGAAAAAAAAAAGAAGAAACAAACCAAACACGTTTTAATTGTATAATCCTGGAAATTTGAACTCAGCCCCTCTGCTACAATGTTACACAACTTAATTGGGCATATGATAAATGGTCAGTTAAGAATGCATGATGTAAATTCACTGTGGCATCATTACATTACATCTTATTATAAAATGGGTTCAAGAATGTAGCCAATTGGAAGCGCTGAAATGAGTCACGTGTGCTTGCATCAATTTCTCACTAACATGCTCGGCCTGACGTCACAATATTTACACTAGCAGTGCGCACTCAATCAGTTGTTACAAGTGCGTCGCGCGCTTATACGCGCTGTCAATCCTGTAAACAACTTCTAGTTCGGGCTGCCGGCCGGCCTTTCTTGTGTGCATAACATGTGTGGCGTACGTATACTCTTATACGTACAGTACTTAAATGTGCGGGATTTCCGAGTGCGACGTGCGTAAATGTTTGGGACGAACATCGCCGAGTGCTACATGTAGCTGACTGGTATTGACCCACAAAGGTACGTAAACAATGCTGTTAATTTTCGACCAATTTTATAAAACAAATGATGCACAGGATTATTTCGTGGCGTTAGTGGAGATGCAGGTCACTCTCGGGTATAGTGCAACATGCACTCAGCTTCGCCTCGTGCATGTTTCACAATTGTAAATACCCTCGAGTGCAGCGCTACGTCTCCACTAACGCACTCTATCCTGTGCATCATTTGTATATTATTAAACATTTCGTCTATTAGCCATTTGTCAAGCGAAAGCACACTGAAGACAAACAATGGAGTTGCTTCAACGGGTTTATATATGTGGCTGTTCTAAAAAATGACTTATTTGCTTACATCATATCTGAAAGACATTTCGCAGTGGCAACTTGCTTGCAGCTTCTTGAGTGTAAGTCCCCATTCTCTTGAATACTGTATACTTGCGTACAACGTACAAAGATGGCGGCCGGACGCAAGACGCGTCACACAAAATTACGTTCGCACATAGATATCGTAAATCAGTAGCAAGGAAGAGCTCTTCTGGCTTTGTAGCATAGGAAACAATCGTAAGGTCTCTATGATCCGAGTGTGCTAGGCAGCTTGCAGCCGTTGTGCCCTTAAGTTGCCTAATTTTATATTCATTATACCCATTCCTTTGGAGGCGGACTAATACTAGTGTTGTGGGTCCGTAGCAGCTTGCTCATGAGCATTTTAACTGATGCCATGGAGCCATTTCCGATATTATAAAGCCTAAACACCCACGAGCACATGTGGTAATGGTCCCGGACAGACACACAATGCGTCTACTGTTACAGTTCGTTATTGCTAAGGTTCGTAATTCCGAAACTGAATTATTAGATACGTAGTAATTCCGAAGGATCAAAGGCGTGAAGCTTCTTTCCATTTTCGTAACCAACCGTCCCTGCTGGAAAGAAACCAGTGTCCCACAGTGTGTTCACAATGTGTTCACAAAGTCAACTATGTTAAAAAGCTCGAATCTAACAGTGTGAACATGATTGCATATTGTGGAGTGTTTTTTTTTTTCACAGAGAGTTTACATTATAAAGTTCTGTTTCACACTGTGAATTGATGAATCAATTCGTATTCACAATGTTAAAACGCTGGAATTTAACAGAATTACTAGTGAAGAGATTTCACACCATGCTCACAATGTGTTCCCACTGTGTGTCACATTGTGTTTCACACTGTGGAACACTGCGTTCTTTCCGACAGAACCATCTTGGAATTAACGAACCTTCTGAATAACGAATTTTCAGAGTAACGCCACAAATGTTCGAATCAACAACCAATATCATGTTGGGATTGACGAAGATTTAAGGTGTGTTTCGGAATAACGCACCACAGGAATAACGAACCTTATTTCATTTTCGGGTTAACGAAACTTCGGAACAGCGAATATACACAGAAACACAAATAGATAATAAATATAAGAAAGAGCAGGAGGCCATTACTGATGTTGAGATATCCACGCTTCAGATCTCCGGACATTTCACTTTTGATGACTGATTTCAGAGATGTCCCAGTCGCCTGATTGGGTCAGACAGAAACAAAGAGTATTATTATCCATTTTTTCATTTTTGTTTTACCCTACGTCAGCGTTTATTTTCATGCGTGAATGAAGAACTGAAATTATTAATTTCAAATTCCTAAGCCTCAACAGACCGGAACATGTTGTCATATTCAATGTAATTCGACTACATCAGATTATATAGATATCCATAAGTTATAAAATTAGCCTCACATGAATGATTAGTAATAACAAACTGGAAATCAAGTGGACATACAATGTAGTATCTTATGTCTTACTATTATTAACTTCAACTTCAACTGATTGTTCTGTCTCCCATTGTGATAGATGAGATATGGAGAAGTGTACGTAAAATTGCTGCACTGTGCTGAACACCTTTTTTCAATGAATATCGTTACAATAGATATTATTCGAATTAATGATAATAATAATACAGGGTACTTATAATGCGCCAATTCCACATAACTAACGTGCTCAAGGCGCAGTAGAAAAAGTGAGTTATGCAGTACAAAAATCATGACACAAACATGCACATGAAAATGAATGACACAATAATGTTGATGAAAAAATCACAATACACAATTCTACTGGAAAACGATTATGAACAAATGAGTCTTGAGGGTAACTTTAAAGGAGTCAACATTCGAAATGTAACGGATAGCTTGAGGCAACTGATTCCACAGGTAAGGTCCAGCATGTGCAAATGACCGATCCCCCCCCCATGATTTCTTCGTTTGTTTTTGTTTGTTTTTTTTAAATCAAAATATACTACCAATAACCAACAACTCAAGACGATGGTCAAGAAGACAATGATTGGGATGCATGTATATGGGAAGTAAGAACGGAAATCTATCAAAATTCAGCACAGGAAATATGAAAAAAGACTGGAGCGCCTCCCTATCAAAGTATTCCCTTTACGAAGGAATGTTTTAGTAGAATTCCAATGGAATGATTTGATACGGTGCCCATTCCCTCATCGATAAAAGTAAAGAGTATTAATGAGGAACACTTTTTATGTATACTAAGTAACATGTTTCATTGAATTGTATTGGTTTGGGTATGCCCCTGACACATTTAGGAGTCATTCTTTTTTTACATACAGTTAGAGTATGTTAATGTGTAGCATTTATAATGAAGTAGCTGGGTTTAAGGTTTCGATTACATATGATGATAATATTATTTGAAGTATATCAAGAGAAACAGGTTTAAACGAGTAACGAAATGCCAAAACGCCCCACTAGGTAGGCGAAGTATAATACGTCCCTGATATGACACCCATGAGTCATACATCTCAAGATAGAACCCACGAGTCATACAGCCCATAAAACATACAGTCCATGAGTTCGACACTAAGCAAACAAGGCCCAAGAGACCGACACGTTAGGCTCCGTGTTGTAAAGACGAACTCGTTGGCTCTATTTATTTAGTGTCGAACTCATGGACCTTATATTCTCCAGTGACGACTTCTTGGACAGTGTGACTACGTAGGGCTGTATGACTCATGGAACTTTTTCAGTGTCGAACTCGTGGGCTGTATGACTCGTGGGTGTCGGTGTCGTGAGATGACCCCCTAATCGTAGTAACGAATTCCAACACTTGCCTCTTCGTACGCACGAAACACCAGCCGAAGATGTCCGAAGCTTCTGCCGACCAAAATGCGCTGAAACTCCGACTCGTCAGTCCCCCACTGGGCTGCTCCCGCCTTTAAATGGGGAAATCAGTCAAGAATCCAGCTGGGTTAGTCAGGATCGAGGAATGCATTATTCCTGACTTTGCGATTTATTCAGAACACCGACGGTAAAATGAAAACTCCTCAAGCGGATCACAGTATAGACCTTACGTCTTTTGGATTCGGAAATTGCAGTTTGAGTCGTATACCCCGTTTATACTAAGCAGAAAGGGAGTTCTGAAGCCTCCTATAGCAGCCTCGAGCAGCCTTTCAGCTCAGTATAAACAGACAAAGGGAGATCAGATCAGAGCAGATCAGATCAGATCAGATCAAATCAGATCAGATCAGGTCAGGTTCTGAAACCACCTATGACAGGGGGTGGTTTCAGAGCCTGCTGTAGCAAATTGAATTTGAATTTCATCTCTTTCTAGCTCACCTCGTAGAGTGCTTTTGCATCCTCCATAGCTTTACTCCCGTCGGGATGAGCGTGCTCGTCTCGAGCGCCCTTAACGATAAGAAAGAAAATGAGGAGCCGCCCATGAATATAAATCGATATGCAGTTATAATAATCAAATTTGATAGTAGTAGTAGAAGTAGTAGTGGTAATAATAATAATAATAATAATAATAATAATAATGATAATAGTAATAATAATAAAAATGATAATGATGATAATAATAGGATACTGTACAAACATCCCATATTTTCAGGCTTTTTGTTTTGTCAATTCGTAGGTTTAATCGCAAGATTAATATTTCAAATTGATAAGAATGGATTTAAATCTTGAGTGATTCAACTCTTCATGTTTAGCATATTTCATACGTGGGATGAACCTGTAATTAGCAAGGAAAATGCTCCATAATGTAATCATAAATCTACATTATTCATTATTGCTATTAAAAACTATAGTAATTTATCAAGGAAAAAAGATAATTACAATATGCAGCAAAAACTACATTGTTTTGAATGAACCATTATATTGTAGATCTTGGTTTGAGCATTACTTTGTAGGGAATAACAGCTCCTTCTGAGGTTTTTTTTTCTTCATTAGCGATATCAAAGTGTGTGTGTGTGTGTGTGTATGTGTGCACGCGCTCTTCGGAGGAGTGTCTGTTAAACTCTTCTCACCACTGAAAGACCGACGAGAAGTCTCTCAAGATCGCCGCTGGTGTCGCTCTTCAAATCATTTTCGAGGTCGCCGTATCCCCCTTTCAGGAAGAAAAAGTAATTCAACCAATGAATTAAACCAAGAAACAAACAAACATAGAGCTGAAAGGTTTTTCAATCGGAGAAATTATGAAATCTAACGATAGTGACAACAAATTCTGATGTCAAATTGATATTATTGTCATTATTGTTATCATTATTATTGTTGTTATTATTATCATCACCATTAAAATTATTCTCAAGTGTGATTGTCGAGTATGATTTAAAAAATCCGAAGGCTGTCTTGTTATTTCGGTATATGTAAATCATATTATCATAATACCAAAATTGATTATCAATAATAAAAAAAAAAAAAAAATCTTGTCGTCTTAATCTACTCACCATCTTGATAGGCCTTTTTGATTTCAGCAATTTCCTGTTATAAGATACCAAAGAATAATAATGCATAAAATGGATACTTCAATTCAAATATTTCACATAATGCTGCTTCATATCACAGTCCTCTCAGGTACGCAATAAATTTATAAGAAATGTATAATATCTTAAAGACACACACACACACCCAAAATACATGGATAACATGGAAACGAAGACTGCATTTAATTATTTATATAAGGGTAAGGATATTATATAAGGAGAATTTTCATGAGCTACACACGTGCTAAATGCAAGAAGACATTTTTTTTTTTTTTTCCGACAAAGTTTAACTATGCTATATTGCGCATGTCTCCTACTGCTGTGGGTATGAAAAAAATCTGACATTTTCGGGTGCGCAGGCCGTGTCAATTCAGTTCAATTCAATTCAATTCAGTTTAATTCAATTCAATTCAGTTCAATTCAACTGAAGTTATTTAATTTTCTTCTTTTTTTTTCGACAAAACAGAATAAATAAGAACAAACAAAATTATCTTGAGTACACATTGTTAGACTGTATCTACTAAAAGTTTAACTATGCTACATTGCGCATGTCTCCTACTGCTGTGGGTATGAAAAAAATCTGACATTTTCAGGTGCCGTGTCAATTCAATTCAATTCAATTCAATTTAATTACAATTCAGTTCAATTCAACTGAAGTTATTTAATTTTCTTTTTTTTTTCGAAAGAACAGAATAAATAAGAACAAACAAAATTATCTTGAGTACACATTTACTAATTGAAAGAATGTATGCATAAAGTTTCATATAAGAACCTGTTACATTGTCCATGCTCTGAGAGAGAATAACAAAAATTAAATCAGGCGTCCATCATGTCCACTAAAAACAGTGTTTGTATACTGCGGTCAACTCATGCAATCTAGGCAAAAAACTTGGATTTTTTATTTTTTTTTTTAAACAAGAAATTACAAGTGAGCAGTAGAAAGTAATTCAAAACAGGACGGCCATTACAAGGTAGACAGAACAGATAAAAAAAAAAAAACAACTCAAACAATAAGAATGCATACATTAAAAAAAAACAGCATAGCAACATGAACTGAATGTAAAATGTCTACAATCTTCTACTGAACAATCGGAGCAAGAATGGTTAGCTTATGCACTTCATAATCCGAGGATGATGAAAAACTTTCAGACACACATCAGAATTCAAGAATTACGTGAGAACGACCTCGCATGGGTATAAAGATCATACTTACAGCGTTGTTTCGGGCACACAAGATTTCAAGTAAAGCAGCTTCATCAGTTCCAGCCCCCTGTTGGCACCAACATACAAACGAATGAACAACACCAGGAAGCGTTCCGTTTTCTACTGCAGCAACAAGCTACCGCACACTTAACTAGAGTTCTTTTAAATTGATTTAAAAATGCTTGCAAATAAATAAGGTCAGAGATTGTCATGAATATGTGAAACCGGCCAACAGAAGAAAAGATATCTACACAAAACATAAAATAGATTTCAGAATACCAATTTACTATAAGACTAGCAACTTTGTCAATGATGTGTGAAATTTATAGTGGGAGCCGGGTCCCTTTCCTTTTCCTGCAGACAAAATGACGCAATCATAAATGAGGATCTTTAGTACAAACTGAGCTAAGCGCCATTCTTAAACATTTCAAAATAAGTTCATCATCAAATAGAGCGAAAACACCTCTCCAGTAACATCTGACTTGTATCATAACAAGACATGATTAAGAATATCCCGTATTTTCTTATTATTTTCTTTTTTAGCATGCTTTTATGTCAAATATCTCAATTTAACAAGAATGGAGTTAGCTCGTTTTGCAATAAAGCTCTTCATATGTTGTTTATCTTTATCATTATGATCAGCATCATCACTATAATAATTATATTCATTATTACTTTTAATTGCTATCTTATAGGACTGCCTTACCCTCATAGCCTTCTTAAGGCATCGAGCGTCGTACTTTGCAGGCTCGTCTAGCAGACCGACGATCACGTCTTCGAAGTCGCCACTGAGCTCGCTCTTTAGGTTACGGACGAGATCCTAGACCAAGCATCGGAATCAAGGGAATGCGTATCAATACAATTCTATACTGTAATTGATCTGTAGAGCATTAAGTTTGTTAGTATTCTTTTTAATTTCTTATTTGTATCATATGGTATAGTTTGCAACGTTGCCCCAAACAAATGGACATTTTTTTTTTTCCGCCTGTGGCTGACTGGGTTGATGGTAATCCCCGACCACCCCCCCCCCCGAACAAACAGACAAACCAAGCACACACACACACATACACACACATACATACCCTCACGCAAACACAAACCAACGTACTAGAGTCTTGCCTAACCGCCATATCAAAACGTCTGATGGTTGCATTATATTTGGCTATTCAATATTTATCATTGACTGATATGAATATGGGCAACCATTTACAAAACATCACATCTTATTTCTTTCGTCAGACAGCTGTCAGACCTAGGGTAGTTTTATTTCGTGTAGTTATTTTAGTCTGTTGATAAAGTATGTTGTTCCAATCCATTTCACCGCAGTTGTATTGGTCAATCAAAATAATTTCCTCGCACGTACTACTCTTCTTCGCGGAAGAGCAGCATTAAAACATTTAAAAATGTGGAAAATATTGACGAGCCTTTGTATGCGGTGTGCCATAAGGGACCAGACAGGAGGGAATTGGAAAAGGGAAAGAGTGACTATATTTCGGTAATTTGAAACACGCGGTATACAATTATTGGCAAACTGTTTCAAGAAAAGAAACTTGTAGATTGACAACAACTTGGAGACAAATTATTCAAAGATTACTTTTTATTTTTCTTAATCATGTACAATTAATAAATGCATAAACAATCTTAAGTCATTAATACAAACTTATTCCCGGGGTATAGATGACATTACTGGAAGGAAGGCAGATAACTGAAGAGAAGTAACAAACGAAAGATAATGAAAATGAAAAGTCTTATAGCAAACGGCTTACCCGTCCATACGTGGCCTTGTAGTGAGCTTTAAGGATCTGACGCTGAGCGTTGCTACGGTTACATAGGATCTCAATTATCTGCTTCTCGTTAGTTCCTTCAAGGAAAGAAATTCAAAGAATTTACCAATCCGTTTCAAGGAACTTTGATTTTATATTCTATTGATATGTAGAACTATCTTAGACGTAGTAGTAGAAGCATGAAATATCATAGAAACAAACAACTACGCAACTTTCCATTTTCCGATAACGAATCTTCGGAATAAAGAATCCATGAGGAGACAAAAAAAATCAAAAACAAAAACCCGGCAGTAATGTAGATAAACAAACCCCATTTCCTTTCGGATTAACAAACATCTATAGGAATAGAGAGTTTGCGTGTTTCGGAATAGCGGACCTTCAGAATAACGAACATCACCAATTGTAACACACAGAGATGCCTAACTTTTACATTGAATTGATTTACAAAATCCATTTCGCATTCACATCCCAGTTCACTGGAAATACATTGTAAACAGGACTAAGGTCTACTCATCTTTGGTAGCAGGCTTTGCAGAACACGTTCGATTCAGAATTAAGCACAGGGAATATCTATTTAGTTTGATTCTATATTCCGTGTAGGGTAAGAAGACATTCGTATATGATCAGCGAGGACATATTTTTTGCAACGATGGAAATCATGATTACGCTATGAATAGAACATTTATATAAATATTAATTCAAATTGGCGGATATGAAATAATATGAAGAAAGGTAACTATGAGACAGTAAGTATAAGGGTGATATTGTATGTGAGTATGTGTGTGCGTATATGTGCGTGTGTTTGTGTGTTTGCGTGTGGGTATGTTTAATGAATACACATTTATACTCCCGCGCGCACATACACACACACATATATACCGGGTGCACGTCACGAGACCGACACCCAAGAGTCATACAGCCTACGAGTCATGCAGTCCACGAGTCATACAACCCATGAATTCGACACTAAGCAAATAAAGGCCCTCGAGACCGACACATTAAACTTCGTGTGGTATTTGTCGAACTCGTGGGCTGTTTTTACCTAGTGTCGGCCTCATATCCTTTATTTGTCTAGTGATGTCGAACTTGTGCCGAAGGGCTGTGGGGCTCGTGGGCTGTATGACTCTTGTGGGATGACCTCATTATACCCACCTAGTCCTGACATAGCCTTCCTCAGTGCCTGCGTATCCAAGTCCTTGTCGAAACCTGGAAATTCGAAGACTGTCGGCTGTGGTGTGTATATTAAGGACAAGTTCAATTTGATATATATGTGAAATGAGTTAATGGAGCAATATTAGTAGGACACATCAGTGAAAGTTTGAGGAGAGTCGGACAGTTCGTTCAAAAGTTATGACTTTCGAAAGTTTCAATGCCGCCATCTATTGGCTGGTTGTGAAGATGACTAAATTTATTTCGTCATGTATTGTGTGGAACGATTTAAACAAAATATTTAAAGAGAGCTCCACAGAATAATAATATTTGCATTTAATTTAAACATTCCCTCGATTCGTTACTGACGTATGTTAAAGGGAGTCCATTCCCCTGTTTCCTGAATAGAGGCCAGTCAAGTGTTCTTTTATGCCAGAAATTTTAAGATGTGTTGAATCTATTATCGTTTTTCGTATGTGACATTACTCACTATGTACTAGTATCATTATTTTCTTTTTTTTTTGTCCAGCGATGACTGCACCACAAACTTGTAAAAATTCATTACTTTTGAATGGTATGTCAAATTTTCTCAAACTTTCAGTGATAATATTATGTTCTACATGTTATGTGGCTGCATTTACTCAATTCACACATAATTATGTTTGGATGAATTCGTCATTTAAAGTAGAATATTAAGAAGACGGAATGAAGACGTTACAATCTGGATATCAATGAAAGCAGCATAATAGGGCTGTGCGGGTAATTGGGGGTCCAGTAACCTGAAATAATAACGATATGTGTTACCAGCAGATATGCTACACTTCCAGCACTCAATTGCTGTGCTGATAGTTTCCTGGCAGTTCTGATATTCCACTGTTCTTATAGATTTAATTTCCTCGCCTTCTCTCTCTCTTTCCCGTTTGCCTGTCATGTATTCTATCTTTCCCCCTCCCCACTCAACTCTTTTAAGAAAATCCAACTCCATATTCAAGTTTAGCAAACTTTTGAAAGTTGGAAGAATGACCGGTTTTAAGACTGTCTTTAGAAATAAAGAACTTTAGGAGATTTGGTTTTTATGGATGAAAGAACAATGTGCAAGTTGAATGCATGTGTTTGTTAAGGCTTGCGTGAGCAAAAGTTGTGAAAACCAAATTCCTATTTTTTATTTCTATATCAAAAACTACGTGGATGGCTGACACAAAGAAATTACACAAGAATCATTAGATTCCCTTTTCAGATGTTTATTATAAAAGATAATAAATATTGTCAGCTATTGCACAAATGAAACGTGACATGATAATTGGTAAAGTGACAATCTGACATGTTGACGTAGAGTATAACAGATCTGACAACCCCCACAACAGTGATACTGTAATTAGCAGAGCAGAGGTGTGTTAACATGCTAAGCAAGAGTGGCACTGTTTATATAGCGGAAGGCCGCCGCTAGTATAGACTAGATCTACATGACAAACTCACGTGTGTATAAGTACAGTGTATGTGATAAAGTTCCGAATATGAATATGAGTTCCTGGCGAAGTCTTTGTCTGAACGCGATTTTGTCGGGCGCACGGAAGTTGTGGCTATCGCGATATGACGTGACTGGAAAGGAAACTCATGAAGTAGAAGATGATGTAGAGTAGAGATGAAAAGGGGGTCTCGACAGGCGGTGAGGAAGTCGATAATGATGACGATGACCGCTGGAGACGCTTAAAGATGCGACGCTCCGTATATGGTGGGACTGAAAAGTCAAGACGGAGGTAGGAGAATGATGTTGATCTCAACCAGCGACTGTGGAGTCGTCGTGCCGGGAGATGTGATGTCTCGACGTTCGTAAAACAAAAGTGCTGAACGGAGAAGAGAAAGGAAGGATGTCCCTGACGATAAACAGCAAAACCAAAACTGCAGTGAATGAAGTGTGAGAGCTTGATGTGCTCGACGAAGGTAATTGATGCGGGAGCGCAGAGACTGTGTCTTGACTCAAGCAGGATCGAGGTGCGAGTAATTTGAAATAGCGTGTCGAATGTGTTCGCGAGAACTGATGTTACAACCATGCGCGTGTTGAGATGCGACGTCAGGTCGCCATTGGTTTAAAGTGAAATATGCAAATAGGTACTAGGGAACTTTACGCGTAAACAATAACTGTGATTGGATTTATCACTATCAAAAATGAATATTAAAATACGCCTATCTACGCAATCTAGACCTGACCGTGAACTGGTCTAAACCGGAATGAGAGGTCAGCAATTAACTAGGTCGGCAAACTGACATGGAATTTTCAACTCTCACTATCCGAGGCTGGGGGAAATTTCAGTGAAAATTAACGATACATGTGGATACAAATATATATTATATATGTCTGTAAACAATGACAAAAAAATGAGTACTTAATAATTGAATTGAGATTCAAAAAATATATAAGAGACCACGTTTTACACTCTCTGAGAACTTCAATATACACTCATCTAATTAAAATCTAACGTAGATCACTTTACACTGAAAGAGTGATCTAATAATAACCCCTAGAAATAAAACAAATTGAATGTTAATCTTTTACAATGGAAAATATTATTAAATAGATCTATATACGAACGGGTGGTCAGGAGAGATCAGACTCTGATGAGAAATTAATGTCCTTGGAATAACTACGTTGCAGGTAGGAGACAGTGCACGGTGATAAACGGTAGCGATCCGGCAACGATGCAACAGGTAGCGATGCAACAGTAGAAATAGCGATAGCGATGTAACAGTTCCTAGTGATGAGGGAGCCCTCAGAAAGTGTCAGGGAACGATGAGATGAGATGTTACAGAAGAGATGAGATGAGATGCGATGAGATGTTGCAGAAGAGATGAGATGAGATTAGATGAGATGAAATGTTGCAGAAGAGATGAGATGAGATGTTGCAGAAGAGATGAGATGAGATGCGATGAGATATTGCCAACTATATACTAACGGTACAATGAATGCATTCTCAAAAATATCTCCCGATAACATAATATTACATGCAGACTAAATTCTCTTCGTGTATAAAAATATCAAAAGAAAGAATTGTATCCTCATTTAGCATCAAGTTAATTCACAGTTTTTAATGATTCTTTAGATATGATGAGTTTTTTGAAAGGGATAAGGGTTATATCATAATTCAATTTATACAGAAAATGTAAATCAGTGGAAGATCTTAGAGGCGAAGGCTTTGTTTGCCTTCATTTGCTTTTTTCGTCACCAAATGATCAACACGGAGTGCAGTTAAAGGAGTAGTATAGTATTGGTGGAGACGAGGATGCGCTCTTACCTTTTTGTGAGATACTAAGAAATCACTAATATGTGTTACAGATTAGCATATCATTCAGTGAAAAATGCAAAGTTTGTTTGATGAAACATTCGATTTTGAAGTGGCTGAGATATCCAAAAAACAAAGTAAAAGCAAAGAAATCCTAATACAAAGTGGGTTCCACCTTTTATTAGGATCGCCTTGTTTTGGATATCTCAGCCATTTCACAACCAATTTAATCAAATAAACATTGAATTTCTCTTAAGAGTTACATGCACATGCTCTTTCATATTCCATTAGAGGTTTCTCATCATCACATCAAAAAAACAAAACAAAAACAAAAACAAAAGTTAGAAACCTTAAACCATGTCTCAACCAAAAACTTACCATTCCTTTAGTATTTCTTTTTTTTTTTTGTCAACATTACCCTCGGATACTGTCGGATCCTACGAAAAAATACTGTCTTGACCACAAGCACATCTTCTGACACGTACGCATACACACATTCACACACAAGTCCTTCCTGCCATCTCTCCCATACACACTACAAAAGAACCCTATACAAGGGTATATTGGGTATTCAAACTCCCCAAGTCCCCCCCCCCCCACTCCTCATCGAATTCTTGAGGAATACCCATTGTGGAGAATCATGATAGCATGGCACAAATTATCGCCAAACAACCACGGATAATCGCTATTTTCTGCATTTCGAGGCTAATCTGTAAAGGTCGTACTGTTTACGCACTTTCTTTTCACGCTTATCTAAAGCAGAGAAACAAACAAACAAACAAACAAAGCACACCGTTTGCCCGCCATGTTAATACCCAGCCTCTCAGAATATCTACCGGCACGTAGTTACCTTACAGTATAGTAATATCACTGTCCTTTGACTATTCCACTTCTAATTCCTGGAGGTCGACCTCTTTTCGAATCTCACACGAGGATATTTTATCTTAATAAAGTTAACGGGATGGCATAGTATTGGCTTAGATGATGATGCAGCTTTACACTTTTCCCCCAAGATGCTTAGAAAGCACTTTATTATCAAATATTATTATTGGTATCATTAAATATTACCATTGGTATCATTATTTCTAAGAGGAATTCGAAGTTTATTTGATGAAACTTGGTTTTGAATTGACTAGGATATCCAATAACAAAGTAAAACAAAGCAATCCTAATTAAAGGTGGGTCCCACGATTTATTTAATCGAGGATCACTTTGTTTTAGATATCTCAGCGATTTCTTAACCATTTCTCATCAAACAAATGCCGAATGCCTCTTAGAATTACTTGCCTCTTGTAGAATTACATGCACTTTTAGTTTGTAAGAGGTTTCTCATCTCACAGTCACACACACATACACACACACACACACACACACACAAACACACACACACACACACACACACACACACACACACACACACACACACACACACACATAAGCTGGAGAGCTAAAGCCCCTTCTTAATCCGTAACATCATACTGCCCGAGAAATGGAGGGGATGGGTATGTCTGGGGAGTGGTCTTCCTGGCGTTGTTGGGAAAAAGAGTTTCTTAGGAAATAATACATTAAGTTTACAAGCGCATTTTATACTTCATCATCATCTGATAAGTAGCACATTGAATTTGGAACACTAGACCAAACGAGAGAGACTGGCAACGTTGAGGATGAATACGAATCCAGCCAACCTGTAAACCTTTTCGGTATGGCCTCAGTTTTTTAACAATCTTAAGGGAGACGGCTAGCTTTTGTTGCAACTCCATTGAATGGCATGTGTACGATTCCCAGGTACTTAACGTCCTATTACAATGCCTAGTAAGCCTCCTACGATGCATTTTGAAGATATTTAACTGTTCTGCCAGTGAGTAAAGGTCAGCCAAGTGAAAGATCCTTTAATGATATTTTCCACACAAAACACACACACACACACGAACAAACAGTCCCATAAACACAGAAAGAAAATCCCGTCAGCGCTGAAATTACTTTCTACTTATCTTAAAGGGATGTTATAGAGTTTTGGTTGAGACCTGGCTTCAGACTTCTAACTTTTTGTGATATAATAAGAAACGGTTTATGAAGTATGACAGAGCAAAAAATTCCAAGAGGAATTCAATGTTTATTTGACAAAAATCGTTTTGAAATGACTGAGAGACACACAAAAAAAGCGATCCCAAAAAAGGTGGAAACCACTTTTTATTGGGATTGTTTTCTGGCTATCTCAGCCATATTAAAATCGATTTTTGTCAAATAAGATTTTAATTAATCTTAGAATGGTATGCTCTGAAACATTACATAAGTGGTTTCCTAGTATTTCCCCAAAAGTAAAAGGTCAATCTTCATTTCAACCAATACTATACTATCCTTTTGAACATATTTCCTATCAGCTGCCTATTGTTTGTTATTGCGCTTTCCTTTTAACACCCATGCCACCTGAGAAAAAAAAAACCGTTCACCGGGGAACTGGGATAACCGATTCTTGCAAGAAATTAAGAAAAAACAAACAAACACACAAACACACAAACAGACGTGAGCATATTGAACATGAAATTTGACCCAGAGAACAGTCTTTAACCCTATAAAGCCCAAGCTATTTTGACCCCTTCCAGGCCCAAGGGGGGGGGGGGGCACATTGTGCCCCCCTACATAACTTCTTTATTATATGATTTATGACCGTCATATTTGGCACATGGATAGAGCAACTCATACTCTACATGACCCAACATTTGAAATTTCTCAAGGTCATCCACTGAGGGCGCTATTTACCAAAATATAAAGAAATACATAGGAAATATGCTAAAATCATGTTTTTTCTTCGTATTTCTTTATCCCCAGCATATGCATGTATGTTTTTATTATTTCATATCAGTCATTTTGTTATGGTTGAAATTTCTCAAGGTCAGCATATGGGGGCGCTATTCATTACAATATAGAGAAATATATGAAATCTATGATGTATTGCTTGGAATGGATACATATCTTGGTGTCACATTTCACATTACTAAAATATTGAAATTTTGAGTTTGCAGATTGATAATATGATAAACAAATGATATCACAGGTAAAGCTTGTGTGAAGATAACACAAAATAAAAGGGTAGTCTTTGGAAAATGCTGTATTTTCAATTATTTCTATTATGTATATATATAGTTTGATGCCTATGTCATATAAAAATAAAGGAAATAATAAGAAAACCATTTCAGAGTAATTCACAACCATAATTACTTCACTATTTGGTCCTTCAGCAAATTACAGCCAAGAAAACTCCCATTTCATCAATTATTATATTGTTAACTGAAATTGGAACAGAAAATCATGCAAAATCTGACGAACATGGTTGTCAGTTTATGGTTGCCATGGCAACCAGTAATATTGGACATAGCTAAATTATACATCAAAATGTGCGCAATAAGATTTTAGGAAAAGTCACCAAATTTGGTTGAAATCGGGTAAAGGGTGTAGGAGTGGCAAACGAAAATATGGTAGGGGGGCACAATGTGCCCCCCTTGGGCTTTATAGGGTTAAAGGTAAACTAAAGTAATATGGGTATAGGTAAGGAGAAACTACAACAGTCTCTAACGTTACAGTTAGGATAAAAAAACAAAACAAAACAGTAACTCTATGTTATCATGCAAAACATGTATAACTCTACTCTGCATAAAGGCGCGCCTTCATCTTGAGCGGCGTGCTGGGATCCGTTTCAGACTATTCATGTCCAATGGTAATTATTAGGCCTATATCTGGACCTCGGTTTGTTTATAATTCGCTTTTCTCTTAACCCTGAACGGAAAGGCGATAGAATAATATGGTAATTCGAGCATAGTAATTGTACTTACCTTGCCCATGTTGATGGTATGTAGTGCGGAGAACGCAATCCAAAACCAAAGATCCTCCGAAGATCGAGAGAGAGGGGGTCAGTGTGTGTGTGTAACCCTATGTAGAGTCGATCTACAGCGATTGATTCATGAAACCTGACGCGCTGAAGAATTTGAACCCCATGAAGCGTGTAATCACGTGATTTATTATTTTTTTTTAAAGAAAGATACTCACAAGGAGGCTATTGATTGGGCAACTTCGTATGACGTTCTTTCACCATTGTGTAACTGATTATTCGTGCATATCAAGACCGTAATGTAGGATTTATTGTTATCATTATTATTATTATTATTATTATTATTATTATTATTATTATTATTATTATTATTATTATTATTATTATTATTATTATTATTATCATTATTATTATTATTATTATTATTATTATTATTATTATTATCATTATTATTATTATTAGTATTATTATTATTATTATCATTATCATCATTATTATTATTATTATTATTATTATTATTATTATTATTACTGTTATTATTTGCGGGGGTGGGAGGGATTGTTTGCTTACAGGCTTATGCTCGTGAATAGTTCCCTGTGCAGATTTACCATCGTGCCGTCCAATGCAATTTACTCCCACTTAACTTATGAACGATTATATTCACAATATTCACAAATCTATTTTGAAAACAATGACAATTTTACATCGACAGATATTTTTCGTGTTCTCAAAATTTCCTTAAATTTCTACACAATGTTTGATGCTGCCATTTGAATATGTTTCAGGTTCATATATGTCAGGTTCATAATTCCGGTCATTCAATTTCACTATCGAAACAATCAATAATTGTTCATGTGCGTTAATCAACTTTAAAACAGTAGCATATAATACATTTCAGCAATGAGCATTCAAATTCATTTCAAGCCGCGAAGGAATCTCGTTATTCATTCAAATTCGTAAAAATACAACCATGTTCCTGAAAAAAAATGTATCCAATTTTAAAGAGGTATTGGATTCGGTTAGCTTGGGGTTTAAAGGTATCTTTTACTAAGTTTTGAATAGGTCGGGTTTATTCATGATAAAGAAATATATCTTGTCTTATAGGTCTACCTGTTTATTCTCAGATGTAACGTCATTCGGGTAAAATGTGTGGATGGATTGTATGTATGTGTGCTTGTTTTTATGAGCAACATTCGCTCCTTCCCCACCCCCAGCCCCTCTTGCCCATTTTCTGCAAAAATCCTTTCCACTATAAAATTGATTCCAGGAAGTATAGGAAATCGATTAGCTGAAAAAAGAAATCGAATGCCCAAACAAGCTGAACTTTACTATCGCGTGAATTTGAATACACATCAAGGAATGCAATGCTCTCATTTGAAAATTGAACACGTTGTCCATAAATTTGATTTGATGGAGAGGAAATGAAATTGCCCATTGAAATTGATCGATCGGACTCTGCATTTTGAATGCCCGAATATTTTCGTCTGCTTGTGATGTGTGAATTTGAATGCACATTCATGCATTGAAACGACGAAAGTATATGAAATTGACCGGGAAAACCTGTATTACACAATGCAAACTTGTTTGGGAGCACTGTATTAAGAAACGAACTGTGCGACTCCTTCATGCGGGGTCAGTTCAATCCCCGTTGTAGCAACCATACCACAGCCCCACCCCCCTCTCCTCCATATCCCAATTCTGTAGCTTTGGTTACAAATTTTGTTCATAATCATGCGTGTTTTTTTTTTTCTTATATGTCAAACATACATGTACAGCTAAAATGATATCAAGATACTACCCTCTCGATAATTTGATATCCATGTACTGTACATGTACATGTATCCCATGTATTCAATTTCTGTAAGATATTCATAATATGCTTCTGTTAGAAATTGAAAAAAAAAAAATGAAATGAGTGAGTGAATGAATGAAAGCACCAAAGTGTTGGCAATGTGTCAAGTTGATAAACGTATAAACAATGAAAAATTTGAAAAATAGAGTTTTTTCTCCTTTTTTTTTTCAAATTCTATGCACAGTAAGCAAAATGTTCAGTGCCGGGGATGTGGGAAAAAGTCAATGCGGAAGACTTATGTTTTTCTTTTTATTTCCTTTTTTATTGAATTCAACGATACCTTTATTTCCAGTACATGCTATGTCTTTTCTTTTGCAGATGTACTTTACATTATTACATAAAATCATATCTATATAATATTTTTGCATAACTTAGTAAATACGAATAAAGATACTAAATTAACACTTTTTAGTTTCCGTAAAAATAGAAAAAAAAAACCGCACAAAGCGGAAAGTAGTCGCTCGTCTTTAAGCATGCGCAGTATACGCAGAGAATCTGTACACTGTGGTTTCTTGAATATGCATTAGTCTAATTATCTAAAGGTGTTATATCCGCATCCACGGTTACCTTTACACCATCATGTACTGATCTGTTTAACAATCGAGGTCTTCGTATAAATGAGTATATAATGGGCAAGTCCACACCAAATTCCAAAATAAATTTGTAAAAGTCAAATTCATTATGCAACCGAGACGCCTGAACATTCGATTACATAACGCGTATAGTATACGATGCTATTGATGGCTCACGAGGATAGATAGATATCGATAGAGATACAGTGAGGCAAGCGACGCGTGGACATATATAACAGGCGGGCAAGCATCATCAGTCAGCTGTTGCTAGGAGATGAATAAAGGGGCGAGGAAGACAGACAGACGGAGATATAGATAGATGGAAGAATTGACTGGATAGACAGATAGGAAGAGAGCTGATCCATATATTGGAAGAAAAATAGACAGAAATGATGACACTTATAGATGCATGATAAAGGGATAGATGGACAGATAGATAGACGGCTAGACAGTCAAACATACATAGATATAGAGATAGATAGATAGGTAGATAGATAGACAGATAGACAGATAGATAGATAGATAGATAGATAGACAGATAGAGAGATAGATAGATAGACAGATAGATAGATAGATAGATAGACAGTAAGAGATAGATAGACAGACAGATAGATAGATAGATAAATAGATAGACAGATAGACAGATAGATAGATATATAGATATGAATAGATATGAATAGATAAAGGAACAAAGATAGACTGACATATAGACGGAAACCTATAGATAAACATATATAGACAGAAAGATATAAAGATAGATATAAATAGAAGATAAATAGAACATATAAAGAGAGGGAGATTGGGAGACGTGGATCGATAAAGAAAGGGAGATGAGTTTGCGGTTTGAAGGGGGAACTAACAGACTCTATTTATAGACTAATGGGGGAAATGTTGCGTTTTAAACACGAAATCGTCTGCATGTAATCATCATAATATTCTCTTCTGCTGAACCTCTTAAATATAAAACTACGCACATGTGAAGTATTAAATCGCTGACACCACTTACTATCATCGTAATAATGTCTAAAACCATCAAATTTTAAGTATAGTAGTCTCAAATCCATCACCTCTAAATTTACCGATAACCCATTACCTCAAAGTCTTCTCTGGTTTTTATTTTTCAGCCTACGAAAATGTGACGACGAAGATTTGTCATAAAAATAACAATAACATGCGCCTCCCTAGCTGCCTCCTATGAAATTCATGGAAATTCTTGGACTATATTGAGTTCCATGAATTACCATCACACACTCATACTACGAAAATACCAATTCAAATACAAAAGATATTTCTGTTCGGATACCATTCAAATTGTTGAACATGCTACTAAGATTGCGATTTTTTTTTCCGAAATAAAAAAAAAGTCTAGTATTTCAAAATGTACTCTCAAAAAACATTCAACATACGTTGATACAAGTATTCACCTGAAACTGCTGAGTGAGATCACGAGCTGTCTGTAAGTTGAAATACAGATAAGTCACTGTCTGAATTGTTTACTTAAATATTTTTCGCAGCTATTTCTTATTTAGAGATTTTGTAGTATAATAGAATGCAATTAGACTCGTCTTTACTTCAGTTTGAAGATTTCAAACTACGACTATTCTGCTAAGTAGCTCAATCCTCTTGTCAAAGAGCAAACTATGTAAACCATATCTAATATCTGGGTATTGACTTGTCACAAAGCGAAAGCCAAATATGCTGAAAAAGACTGGTACAAAGAACTAAAGTGTTGATTCAGACGCTCTTACTGATAACATGACACGCTGAAAGACATAAGAATGTGACACTAGTGAACTACAGAGGGTGCTATAGCTGCCGGTTTTGCCATTTTGTTGACAGGGCGGCTGGACGAGTTTTCTACGCTTGACAGGTACAGCAGCCTGTGCCCAGCAGGCAGTGTCAAGGACGATTTTATGACAAGATGGCCTCCAGCGCCCTTCGGAAGTCTCCAGACACCTCGCTCTTCACAGCGTCAGCCAGACTCTTGCCGTGGTGAGCCCGGTAGCTGTGGGCAATGTCACCGAGATCCAACTGGTACCCGACGTGACAAGAACCAAAACGAAACGAAAACATTTAATGGCAATCATGAGTTACAACGTTTGCTAGTCATCAGGTATGGTAACTCTCCTACACATCGACCACCCTTTTTGAAACCGACCACTAGTTTTTGGCGCACAGAACGCTGTACGCACAGCACGCGCGCGCAGAGCACACTCATAAAAATGTATTGGCTTTGACTGTTGATGAGGATGTGTGGGGAAAACGAAAATTCACTGTTCATTAATGGTTTAAATCAAGGACAAATAATTGAATGAACAATTTAACTGAATCGTAATGTAATGTCAATGCATTTTCTAAAAAGCTTCGTACAACACGGTGTTCAATACAACTCGGTTTGTGTGCATTGTCAATACAAACATAGCGGTTGATCTAAAAAAGGAGCGGTACCGCGGGGAGCTGAAAAGAAGACACTGAAGTTCGACGGCGATATTTTTGCACTGAAACTTCGCATTGAAAAGGGAACAACAGCATTTGATAGTGCTGGATTTTCTCAATCACGTAGGTCAAGTTTTCTACGTGAATTTCAGTGTTAAATATTCTTATCAGGCAAATAAAAATTAGGCGGTCGATGAGTAGTAGGACCAACCCTACAGTATAAATCCCAAAGTCTGAGCTCGTTTGCTCGTTTTGTGAATGCAACTCTTGTTTGTTAAAAGTTACATTGTATTTATTTGTGCTTTTACTGAGATGGTAACAATTTGTGTCGCTAACCGAACTCCAAAGAGCTCAGCACACTCACTATACACAAAACAAAGCAAAAAGCAGACAACCACACGTCTTTAGTCTGGCTAAATTTAACTTCATGAGAGCCAGTCAGATCGAAATCGAGTCAAATCGAGTAAGAATAACGAGTTGAGATGGATGGACCAAGTCTTTGTCAAAGTCTAGAATGAGACCAATCGGGTCGTATCGAAAGAAATGTCTGTAAGCTTATCCATACTGATTTGAGGTTCTTGATTGGAAATACGTGCTGGTCGTCATTCTAGCATTGGTTTTTGTGGTCCGGTGTGTAAGTACCCTATACTGCTGCACAGCGAACGTGGCAAATCATTTTTAACAGACGAATGTGCTTCCTGTAACATTGTGTGTCACCATGTCCTGTGGTATGTTTACATTATATGACTACTCTGGTGCATAAGTCTGAACATAACTGTGTGTGTGCTTACCTGTTTGTATTATGGTGTGTTTGTTGTTTGTTGTTGTTGTTTTTTATCAGCGATTTTTGTTACATGTCTTCTGAGGGAGATTTTTGCTTGTCTAGGTTTTACCTTTAGCTCTACGTATCCCTTTCTTTCTCGGAAAATTATTGCTGTGGTTCGCCTGTGGATGGCGTTTTCAATAAGATGTTTATTGCTTGTTAGTGCGTCATTTTCCTTGTCCGATTGTTATCTGTTTACGTGTGTCATGTACGTTTTTTTTTTTTTCCTTTGGTTTGTTGCTTAGTTCCCATTTGTCTGATATTTATGTGATCTACCACTTGGTCTACTTCCACGTAGGCAAATAGCCATTTTATAGTCTAACCATTTTAGTCTCAACATGGTCTAATCCTATTTTGTCTACAACCAGTTCGTTTAATGACCATTTTAGTCCAATTGCCACTGAGCCTCATTACCAGTTGGTCTACTTCCAGATGGGCTATACCCACTTCGGCTAATACCTACAGATTATTAGACCAAATAGCAAAAAGTCCGAAGAGACAAAACTGTAATTAGACCATTTGGTCATTAGACGAGAAGATAAGTAGCCAAACTGAGCATTAGACAAAGTGAGGAGTAGACCAAACTGGCATTAGACGAAATTGATAGTAGACCAAATGGCCTGAATTCACGAAGGTGGTACAATCTTTGTCCATGGTTTAAACTATGGATAAAGACGGTAGTTTTGTATGGGCGCCAAGTGTCGCATGGCCTATTTCGTAACGAAATCAGTCATTTCGTCGACGAAATGTTAACACTTGGCGCCCCATACAAAACTACGCTGGCTCTTTGTCCATGGTTTAACCATGGACAAAAATTGTACCACCTTCGTGAATTCGGGCCAATGAGTTTAGCCATGGTGGTGTTAGACGAATTGTGAAGTAGACCATCTGATAGTAGACCAAGTGGCAATAAACCGTTGTTATTTGCGGGTTACTGCCCTCACCTCAGAGCGCATAACGAAGACCCGGATGAGGCAAGCTTCGTCCGTCCCCGCCCCTTTCATGGCCTTATGGAGTTTGTCAACGTAGTATTCCACGGGACCGTTGATGAATCGCACTAGAGGGACGAGACATGGAGTGTGATGGAAGAGAGCACACTTGACGAATTCACGTGTCATCAAAGAAGATATTACCGGTAGCCTATCAATAGTAGCTACCAGCATTCTAGTAGTAATATGTAGCCAAAGGGTGTGGAAAATGATAATGATACATATGTGAAACGCAATGCCCCGACATGAATTTTACGGGCAGAATCCTTTCCTGTCCTAACTTATGCAGCCATGAATATGAAACAACAAATCTCAGCGGTCATTAAAAGTCAACTGATGATCAGTAAAATGATTTGTGATGGGGAAACTGAATCTAGAAGTAAATCAAATTTAGTACAAATAGAATATATGCAAACAAACATTTGGCATATGAAATGGAGAAAAAAAAAACGCTGGACAGACGGACAGACAGACAATAGACAAACAGTCAGTGAGGAATTCAGACGGACAGATCATCCCACCGCCCGATCAACCGACCGACCGACCGACCGACCGATAGGCAGGCAGGAAGGCAGGCAACAAGACATACACACATACATAGAAAGAGAGCCACATACAGACAGACTAAACAGACAGACAGACAGACGGCGAGAGACCCATACAGACAAAGAGAAACGGACGGACAGACAGACATACAGAAGAATGAAGACGAGGCTAAAGATCACCCTAGGGTGACAGGACACATGTGTATCTTACCGATGTTGAGGTATCCCGTCTTTACGTTTCCGGACATCTCACTCTTAATGGCGTCCACGATCGAGGTCGATGTCAGCTAAAGGGTTACATGAGAATAATGACGTCATAACTTCCGTTTACCAATGACGAAAAATTGAATTCAAAGTCACATGGCTTATGTGTACTTCCTTTACGTGTATCATGAATGTATGTGTGAATGCTTGTTATGCACATTTGTGATTCATCGCTACAGAATAGGTTAACAAAGTTTGTCGTTTCGATTTTGTGTTCGTTTCATCTTCTATTTTGTTTTTTCAGATGATAATTAATCTTTAGTCAAGTCACTTTGTTTTTCACCTTGATGTTTCATGTTTTTGATGCAGAGCAAACAGGGGAGTGTAATCATCAAGCTCGCGAAACTGACAAGAGTCCACGGCTGCCATACTTATTGGAAAAACACAACTAAAAAAAGTAAACACACGAAAAACTCTAATTACCATCATCTACTGTCTGACAAAGATCGATTCTTATGTACACGAACTTATCAGTGCATGAGGAATGATTGTTATCGTGCATGTATTGAACCTAAGACATTATCAATGAAAATAATAAATCCAACCGCTGTTCCTGTATTGTGTCATGCCGTTGTTTCCGAAACTTACCGAGCCGTAAGCCGCGAAAACCTGCCGAAGATGTTCGACACTCCGTCCGACGATAATCCGCTGGAATTCGGATTCGTCCGTGCCAAACCGGGCAGCTCCCGCCTGATAGAGGGAGACAAACACACAGCGAGGGGAATAATAAGTATGTCCATCAGGTTAGCCAGCTTTTCTCATCGAAACTCTGAATAATTAGCTTACATGCTAGAGGCAGAGTTACAAGGAATCTAGCTATAAACAAGCTATAGCATTCTCTTCACTTGTGTCTATCATCAAAATAGACCTACGTGACCCGAAATATATGAGAGGTATGACATTGCTTCTCAATCCTTGGTTGACAACCGAGGTATAACAACAGGCGAAGGGGAAAAAAAGATCCATAATTTCGTATTTCACCAGGTTGAGGTATCAGAACATTGAAAAAGGTGGATCGCTACTTTGAATCCTAATCAGATTTTATTCTTATCAATTCACTGTGTTAGAAATAGTCATTCGTGGTACACAAGTGAGAAATTACAAGCAGATAGAGAAATCACGTGACCATAAAGTGACGTCACTATAAAAAGCATACTACATAATGCCATCATCGAAACTTTTACTCCCGATCCTGAGTTGATGAATTTTACTCGTTTCTTTCTTAATGTTTTCGACTGCTTGCATTTTAACTAAGCTTTCTTGTCGAACTCAACACTACTGCCGGCTGGCACTGCATGAATTTGCGTGGATTTCAGTGAATCCACTCTAACGTTTGTTTTGATTACGTGCAAATTCACTGCAGCGGATGACTGCAACCTATGGATATACAAAGGGAATAAGTCCCTGTGTGACTGCAACCTATGGAGATACACAGGGAATAAGTCCCTGTGTGACTGCAACCTATATGGAGATACACAGGGAATAAGTCCCTGTGTGACTGCAACCTATATGGAGATACACAGGGAATAAGTCCCTGTGTGACTGCAACCTATGGAGATACACAGGGAATAAGTCCCTGGAAGGACTATTCCCTCTTATTTCTTCTTCCCCATCCCCTCCCCAGTTTGTTTTCGACTGCTTGCATTTTAACTAAGCTTTCTTGTCGAACTCAACACTACTGCCGGCTGGCACTGCATGAATTTGGGTGGATTTCAGTGAATCCACTCTAACGTTTGTTTTGATTACGTGCAAATTCACTGCAGCGGATGACTGCAACCTATGGATATACAAAGGGAATAAGTCCCTGTGTGACTGCAACCTATGGAGATACACAGGGAATAAGTCCCTGTGTGACTGCAACCTATATGGAGATACACAGGGAATAAGTCCCTGTGTGACTGCAACCTATGGAGATACACAGGGAACAAGTCCCTGTGTGACTGCAACCTATATGGAGATACACAGGGAATAAGTCCCTGTGTGACTGCAACCTATGGAGATATACAGGGAATAAGTCCCTGTGTGACTGCAACCTATGGAGATATACAGGGAATAAGTCCCTGTGTGACTGCAATCTATATGGAGATACACAGGGAATAAGTCCCTGTGGGACTGCAGCCTATGAAAATACACAGGGTATAAGTCTCTGGAAGGACTATTCCCTCTTATTTCTTCTTCCCCATCCCCTCCCCAGCGCCCTTCAGTAAGAATCACCCGTACGGTGAACATGTTGGACAATGACATCAGGAAGATGGGAGAAGGAGGGGGGGGGGGGCTAGAGAAGACTATTAATGATTGTCCTTTGGGTTAATAATCTGATTTGATTTTATTTGATTTTATATATTCTCTGTATGGCATCTGAGACTCATTCACAATTCTTTTTTAAAGCAATATAATCAAACATAATAATATACATACATTATGATACTCACTATAACTAATTTTTACAATGTCAGTATGTTCAGCATGTTACACATGCATCTGAGATGTGATTACAGTTCATGTGTTATGAATTACCATACAAAACGGTCTACTGAGGGTTGCCAATAAGCTATGAACATGACCTTTGGCAACCTAATCTGAACGATATTGTTCTGATTTCTCAATTATTTCGACATGATAGTTTTTGATTGTTGTGTTCTATCTTCCTAAAAAAAAAGACAATATAAATTTATACGTATATCATTATATTATACATACATGTATACATCAAATTTGTTTGATTGTGTTGTTCTTAGTTGCATCCGCAGGAGCGAATCCAGGAATTCCGTAAAGAGGGCAGGGGAGGGGGTTATTTTCGGTGCCTCTTCAGGTTTTCATTTTATTTGTTTCCTTTTAATTTTTTTTGTTAAAAAATAAAAAAAAGGGGGAGCGCGCATGGTGCGCCCCCTCTGGGTCCGCCACTGATCCGTAAATGATCACTCTTTGTTTCTTACATCGTAGAGGGCTTTGGCGTCGGCCTGGACTTTGGTGGGGTCTACATCACTCTCATCCCGGGCTCCCTACAGGCAGGTAAAAATGAAATGGAGTTAGAGATAAAACCTTTTCTCGCATATTTTGGGAAGCCCACTAAACGGAGAGAAGAATACGGCATAACACATACATAAAAAAATTCATATTATTGTGAAAAATGTAAGATAGACTGTAGTAGAAATTTATCATGCGACAGTATACATTATCAAGATTTATTTATTTGGTACATGTATAACGTTTTGGTTGCCATACAGGTAACACAGCTGTGTGAAAGGTAATCAAAGAAGAATATAACTGGTAATTTGATTTGATTTGTAGCAGATAAAAAATGTCCACATACCACCGAGAGTCCGACCAAAAGTCGCTTGAGGTCCCCGCTGGTTTCACCCTTCAAATCACTCTCGAGGTCACCAAACTTTGCTGCAGTCAAAACAACAATAACAAACGAACATGACAGGAAGAAAGTCTTTGTTTTTTCCCCCCATTTTTCGTGATTTTATTACCCCCCCCCCGATAAAAAAAAAACACCAAAAAAAACAAAACAAAACAAAACAAAACTACAAACTATGAGAATATTTGCAACTGATTGACAAATTGCCCTACATCGACGTAAATAAGCACTGAATTGATCAGTGTTTTAGTAGTAGCCATGATATTATCATGGCTACTACTAAAACACTGATCAATTCAGTGCTTATTTACGTCGATGTAGGGCAATTTGTCAATCAGTTGCAATGAAAACATCTCGACGTAAGAACTTCATAAATTTGAATAACAAAGCAGTACCCGCTGCATGCTATAAGGATTAGAACCAACACTTGCTGTCGGGCGAAAGCTCGGTGGTCTAGTGGAGATGACGCCTGTCCGGTGATCAGGAGGTCGTGGGTTCGAATCCTGCTCGAGTATGTACGCCCATGATTTTTATCATGGCTACTACTAAAACACTGATCAATTCAGTGCTTATTTACGTCGATGTAGGGCAATTTGTCAATCAGTTGCAATGAAAACATCTCGACGTAAGAACTTCATAAATTTGAATATGAGAATATTCATTTCTCATTATGACAAAGCAGAGTTTGTACAAAATAGTTGCTAGTGCCTTTTGAATATGGATTATTCATTTGGCAGGGGACTCTGGGGCCCGTTTCATAAAACGTGTTATCACTTAGGGCGGACGTCCACTTGGGCGCGGACAAGCCCCGGAAGGGTTGCGGAAGCAAAATTTGTTATTTCGGCATCCTGTCCGCGACAAACGCGGAATAACTTTGTGAATCGGCTTGTCCTGGGACATTCCTAGGACTGTCCGCGGACTGTCCGCGGACTGTCCGCGGACTGACTGCGGACATTCCTAGGAATCACTCCGGAAGAGCGCGAAATACCTCGGAATATGCTAATTGTAGCCGGGCAGCGCGGAAACATTCAGGATTACACCAGGAATGAACGCGGACAATCAGGATGCCTTCCGGACAACAAAAGTTAGGCATGCGGACAAACTGCGGACAATACCAGGAAAATGGAAAGGTATAAATTTGGCGCTGACTTTGACTTTTCCTCATTTGACTGCTAGCCGTCATTGATGCTCCTTGTTTTGCTTCCGCAGTAGCGGCTGATATTATATTAATATGATTGGTCAATATCATTTGATAAATGTGACCACCAAAAGTCGAAGAATAGGAGTGTCTGCATGTCGGCTGACGACTCATTTTTTTTTTAATATTTCTGATTTGTCTCATCTGGGAGAACAATTTTTTTTTCTGCCTACAATCACATGGATGATATTCGCAAACTTTTTGAACCATATATATATATATATATATATATATATATATACAGGATGTTATTCTGATGATGATTGGAGGTTAGAGTGGATATTTGTATTGAATTGAATGATTGATTTATGTATATAAAGGAAAGGATTGAGAAGATTGGTAATATGTGAAATTGCATTATATATTATATGACACATCAGGTTATTCATATAATAATCGTTCTGTTGGTAGGTCCTGACGAAGGCCCAATGACGGGCCGAAAGCTTGACAAATAAAAGGGAGACTAAGATCGAGAGCAACGTCCCGCCTCAGTCCAATTTCTTTCAACTATATATATATATATATATATATATATATATATATATAATATGCATAAAAATGTAAATGTATATATATATATATATATATATATATATATATATAATATGCATAAAAATGTAAATGTATATACATATATATATATATATATATATATATATATATATATATAATCATGTTGATAAGGTAGTCCACGTGTGGGCAAGATAAAAAGATAATAACAAAACTGCAACAAAGTTCATGCTGTATTCACAAACGATTTATTTCTTCACAAGAAATAAACCGTTGGTGAATACAGCATGAACTTCGTTGCAGTTTTGTTACTTATATTACTAACTGTTACTATATATATATATATATATATATATATATATATATATGTATATATATATATATAAATGTATATTCTTTTTTCCCTTTTTTTTAGACATGTGCTTTATCCATCGTGAAGTATATACATGTTTTGTCTGATACTTCTGTAGAGCATGCCAAAATGATCCTAATCATTAAATTTGTTTTTCTTTCTCTGATTTTTACCCTTGTGCATCTCTAACCCTCTCTTATTTTGATCACTTTTGAACATTTTCAAGTCCGAGATTTTTTTTTTTTTCATGCTTACTAGCCTATTGCCAATGAAGTGTAAAAATGGGGAAATATTTGTAACCTACTTTATTTTACTTTTTTTTTTGGGGGGGGGGGTTCAGCTGGGCTGTCAAATTGGACCATCGAGTTTGTTTGCAACTAAAACAAAAAGAAGAAAAAATAGGAAATAACAACTACGAAAATCATTCAGGTAAAGAATATTTCTGAAATGATTTGTGATGCTTAATGTGTACTTAAATATATACACTCAGCAAAAAACAAAGCAAAAGAAAGACAAAAATTTAACACTTTTTCGAGTTCATGATTTATTGCTTTTTCTCTCATTTCACTTGAGTTTTGAAGTGACAGAAAATTCTTCATTTTCCTCAATCATCTTTAGCTTTCATTGTTATTTTGGGCTTCAAAGATATTACGTTGTAATGAGACCACAGGCATATCTTTGCAATTGAGTTCATGCTTTGTAGTGTGATGAATTTGTCTTTTGTTCTAATATGTTGTATCAGTAGAAAGCATTTACGTATGAATAACAACTTGTTCATGTTTATACAATACATTAACATTTAGCCAAAAATTCTATGCTTTTTTTTTTTCTGAGTGTACTTCCATCTACTTTTGTGATTTTTCAGCTGGGCTGTCACATGGGACAACCTAGTTTGTCTGCAAATAAAATACGAAAACAACATAAAGGAAAATGTACTATAGTAAGTAATAGGAACCAGGAAAGTCACTCAGATGAAAAATAATTTCTGAAAAGATCAAATCAAAACAAACTTACTAGGAAGTTAGGGGCTGATTTCACTTCTTTCTGGTTGCTTTTAGCACAGTCTCTACTACCTTCTTCTTTGCCTTCTGGGACCGGAAATTCCTTACTGTTCTTCATCACTAGACGAAAGGTGTGCCTGTGATGGGGATATTTGCATGGGAGCCTGCCTCCCTTCTTGCTCATTTTGCGTTTCATTGGCATGACGCTCGCGGAAAGTGTCGACATTCGTGTCTGGATCACAAAATTTCCGCATCGGTTCCGGACACTTGCATATATAGATCCGCATCGGCTCCGCGCTGTCCTAAAACATTCCTGGTGTCTTCCGCTTTCATTCGGGAAGCTTCCCCACACCGCGGGATTCTTTCCGGAGCGTGTGCGGAAGGAGCGGAAGGGTTCCGGACAAGCGGGACATCCTCAGGACAACGTCAGGACAAGTCACCGAAGGTGTCAGGAAGTTCATTTCCGCGTCCAAATTTTGGTCTCGATCAAAATTTGGACGCGGAAATTTTTCTCTCTCCCGAAGGTGCGGAAACGCCCGGACATGTTTAGGACAGTGAGCGGACACGTTCAGGAACGTGCGGACAGGTTCCCGAAGGAGTGCGGAATACCAAATTTGCATTCCGGGACTTGTCCGCGTCTTGTCCGCGCCCTAGTGGACGACTGGTCTTAACAAGTTGCGATACATGTAGTTGTTGCAAGCTACAGAAATCCTTGAATCTGATAGACTGAGAAAAAAATGTCATGAAAATGTGGCAGTTGGTACTGATGACAAGTTTTATGAAACGGGACTCTGGCCCATCAATGTCAACACTGCAGAGGCTATGTGGATAAAGAGGACCATGATGTTATAATAATAATCATCATTATAATCTGTAGAGAAAAAAAAATAATATTAAACTCGAATGCATTCCCACAATCAACAGTGAAAGAACCTTATCAGTTTTAGTGCTTTTGAGTAAGTTTCACTAGTTTTACTTTGTATGGCTAGTCTACTATAGACCATTAGAAAAATATCCAGTAGTTTTATCAACACACACACACACAAACACACACACACACACAAACACACGCACACACATAAATACTCAAACACGTATATGTATACACATATTACAACATTTTTGTCTAGGACTCGTGACTATTTTTTTTTTCTGTCTCTGAACAAGATTTCGTCTACATCTAATCATTTTTAAATCCTAAAAGACGATTATTTTCTTTCTTACCTGTCTTGTAGGCCTTCTTGATCTCAGCAATTTGCTGTCATTATGAGAACAAAAAGAAAAAAAAATAATAAAAACAAACCCGAGCAATGAAAAAAAAATCAGAGACTAACAACTAAGGTTTGATGACGTAACGAAGTATGCAGAAATCATACTACTAACATCCACTTACACACAAAAACGATGTAAAACAAAGTGATTATTCACTACTTTGGTGCTGAGTAGTCATCACGGAAAAAACATATTCTTAACAATGAATCAAATTCAGCTCAGTGCAAATTGTCTTAAATGGTTTTTTTTTTTACATTTTTATTTTTTATATTTATTTATTTCCAGCAGTAGGGTGGATAGCCCTTTTGGCACAGCTGATTTTCAAAGGGGTCCACTTGACATACATATAAAATTCATATTAAAAAAAACAACAACAGCGATAAATACACATTTAAACTTGTACAACGTGGGTATGAAATCATTGTAAAAATTTTTAAAAGGTGACTTACAATCGACAAATTAATAAGTTCATCAAAATTATTTCAGTAGCAAATAGAAAAAAAAATACACACAATGACTCACACTCGACCTATTAATATCATATATTAAAATAATGGCAGTAATAGAAATAGCCGGACAAAAAACAATAGAGATATGCTCAGAGAACTAAACTTAACACAACTAATGATCAAAATACTAATCAACGACAACAAAAAAAGTATTTGAGTGTGTGTGTATATATTATGAGGAAGGGGATATCTAAAACCGGAAACTTGGAACCGGTGACCAAATGATAAATAAAACAATACTTTATATAAAAAAAAAAGATATTAATAATATGAATACAAATATATCAAATTACAACTTAAGAAGTCTGGATTTCATTTTTCATCTTCTTACAAAAACAATGTATATCTTTAGTGTTTCGGATGGCCAATGACAATGAATTGAATACACCTGAACTTGCATATAAAAAAAACTTCTTTTCATAGAATTTTTTTTTAGGTTTGGGTAACCAAATTTGAACCTGAGAATTACGGAGTTTATAACTGTGTTCTGTTAATGTATTCTTGACAAAAGATGTTGTGGTGCAAAGCCGTACAAACATTTTTTTTTTTTTTTTTTATGCAACAAAATCACATTTACTCTTTTCCAACGAACATAATCCTATGGAATAAATACCTGATTTACTAAACAATATCGAGGTTCTTTCTAAATTATCTACCTTTAAAACAATACGTAAAGCCCTTTTCTGTAAAACGAATAGCGTATTCAAAGTGGACTTTGCAGCATTACTCCATAGTCGTATCCTTTGGCAATGGACAAGTTTCGTACCTATTAAATGGTTATACTATGTCCAACACAGCTTTTGATTTTCTTGTGATCCCTGTTAAAGTACTAAGTGAACAGAATAGCTGTCACCATTGTCTTAATGCAATATCACCATTTTTTTTTTTTTTTTGCAGTTTAACGTCGAAAAGGTAAAGACAGAGTGATAAGAAATGCCTCAAACGTAATCATCTGAGACTATCAATAAGCATGATTATTTCTATGTAGGGATGTGAAGTCATCTGACGCCATAATACTTGTGTTTTTTGATTTCAGATGTATAGTGGTTACGGAATTGGATTTTACACAGATCAATAGTTAAACTTAAACCAGATTATAAAGTTGTGGAATTTGATTTTACACAGATCAATAGTCGAGCTGAAACCCCCTTTGTTTTGAAGTATGACGCTCCTTAAATTTCATAATCTGGTTGGTGCTTTCACCTTTTTTGTTTCAGTGCCAAAGGGTTCAAAATGTTTGATATTAAAGGGCAAGTGCACCTATACAGACATGTGAATTCAGTGAATGTAGCAATATTAATAGAACATCAGTGAAGTTTGAGGAAAATCAGATAATCCGTTCAAAATTTATGAATTTTTGAAGTTTCTGCTCAGTCATTGCTGGATGAAAGACAGCTTATGGTGTTACATGTGTAGAACGATATGAAGAAAATATAAAGAAAATTTAACATATTTTCACTTTTCTTGCATAGTAAAAGAACACTTGACTTGTCTCTTTCAGAAGGCAGGGAGAATAATATAACGAAGTGGAGGAGATGTAAACTTTTTATTTTTTAAAAAATCAAAAATTT
Organism: Diadema setosum; assembly: GCF_964275005.1. Taxonomy (NCBI): domain Eukaryota; kingdom Metazoa; phylum Echinodermata; class Echinoidea; order Diadematoida; family Diadematidae; genus Diadema; species Diadema setosum. The sequence continues at coordinate 5,838,042 of NC_092694.1, read as the reverse complement.
TGTGAAGTTCTCTTTATATTTTCCTCATATCGTTCTAGGCATATGTGACATCATACGCTGTATAGTAGTCTTCTCATCCAGCAGTGAATGCGCGGATATTTTTAAAATTCATCCTTTTTGAACGGATTGTCCGATTTTCTGCAGACTTTCAGTGATGTGTTCTAATAATATTGCTGCATTCACTTAATACACATGTATATGAAAGTGGACTTGTCCTTTAAATATACCAGGCGACTCACCGCGTTGTTTCGGGCACACAGGATTTCTAGAATAGCGTCCTCGTCAGTTCCCAGACCCTGCATGCGTGTGCGTTCGTGTAGAGAGAGAGAGAGAGAGAGAGAGGGGGGGGGGGGGGTAGAGAAGGATCGGAAGCAAGTTGACGTGAGTGACGGAGTCACAGGACTCAGCCCAGAATGCAATTTAATATATTCTCAATCTTAATCTCTTTTCTTTGTGATACCACCATTTCAAAATAAATCAACAAGATACATGATTGCAAGAAAATGTGGAACCAAGCCTGACAATGTCAACTAAGAAATAACATGATGGAGGATATCCTACAAGAAGTTGTTTTAAAAATGTGTCCCTGTTAGTCTGCAAGCGGCCTATATCTATAGAATTAAGCAGGCAATCTGACAAGGAATTCGACAAGCAATTTCATGTAATATACATGCACTCACCAAGAGCTTAATTATCGCATGATAAACCACTAATGACGCATGATATTATTTGTTTCTAACCCATTAAGCTAGATGACCATCACGACTCTCCGACCAAGTAATATCTCGCCCTAAAAGTGACTCATAACTGTACACGGCATTCTAAGCAAACTTAAACCCTAACCCACATTCATTCCGTGCTCCGTATATTCCTGCTCTTGTATCGCCCAATTTGATCAAATTGATAAGATCCGTACTGATATCAGAGTTCGTTTATTGACCGCACACTGAATCTGGTTAAAGGCATCCCTAACCTCTTCTGCTCCCATAAAAAAAAAAGAAATACTTAAAGGACAAGTTCACCTTCATAAACATAAGGGTTGAGAGAATGCAACAATATTAGTAGAACACATCAGTGAAAGTTTGAGGAAAATTGGACAATCGATGCAAAAGTTACGAATTTTTAAAATGTTTGTGTTGGAACCGCTGGATGAGGAGACTACTACAGCTTGTGAGTCATATGCGTACAACAGTATAAAGAAAATGTAAAGAAAATTCAACATATTTTCACTTTTTTTCGCATAATAAAAGAGCACTTGACTTGCCTCTTTCTAAAGGTAGGGGGAATAATATTACCCATAACATTTGTCGGTAACGAGTCGGGGGAATGTGTACTTTTTTCAAAAGATGAAAGTTTGTGAAATTCTCTTTATATTTTCCTTATATTGTTGTACACATGTGACATCTCAGTTATTCACACACTGCAGTAGTCTTCTCATCCAGCGGTAACTGCACAAAAACTTCAAAAATTCATAACTCTTGAACGGATTGTCCGATTTTCCTCAAACTTTCAATGATGTGTTCTACTAATATTGCTACATTCTCTCAATCCTTATGTTTATGAAGGTGAACTTGTCCTTTAACAAAAAAAAAAACAAAAAAAACCAAACGACGAAGCAGGTCATTGTACTGATAGGCAGACTGTATATGCCAAATCTATGGATATCTCTTGAAAGCTGATCATCAAGCGATAATGAGTTCATGTAGCCTGATTCTACTCTAGAGTAAACACATTTCAGTGTTTGGATTTCGCTTTGTATTTATTGACTGATGCTATATACATAGAAATATGTGTTCATTTCTACAGACTTCAGGTTTCATTAGGTACTGTTGTGGAAGAGGACAGAAAAAAAGTCACTATCATTAAATGATATGAAGTGGAGCTTTTTCTGACTTTTGCGAACACCATAGAACATCCTTCCTCTTATTAAAGTACTCCACAAAATAATCATGCTAGGATAGTACTTATCATGGTATGATATGCATGTGTGCGTTCGTGTATCTGTAACAGTGAGAATCAACTGAACTATCACTGACTATGATGTTTTACAAGACCACTATACAAGCAAGCATGGTATTAAATCTTTAAGTCCCCCAGTCCCCCCCCCCCCCCCCCCAGTGCCATGTCTAGAGGCACAACCACTGCTGCCAGGAAACTCGAACCAGGTACAACGTGATTCAGAGTCCGTAGTTTTATCCACACCATCTTCTTTCCGGTTCCCACCATACCTTCATGGCCTTCTTCAGACACCGTGCGTCGTACATGGCGGGTGGGTCCATCAGGCCAACGATCACGTCTTCGAAGTCGCCGCTGAGCTCGCTCTTCAGATCATCGATCAGATCCTATGAAACAAGAAGAAAAAAATAGTGATGGTCATTCAGTGTTCGTTCTGCAAACCCGGTGTCTTCTAGAACTCGCGGGTTCTTCCCTGCTGGAAAGAACATAGTGGCCCACAGTGGGAAACACAATGTGCAACACAGTGTGAACACATTGTGAACACAGTGTGAAATCTCTTCACACTGTCTAATTCGAGCGTTTTAGCAGTGCGAACAAATTGTGAATCACCAATCAGCGTAAATCATCAATTCACAGTGTGAAACAGAACATTAAATGTGAATACCCGGTGAAAAACCACACCACAGTGTGACATAATCTTCACAGTGTGATAATAATCTTCACATTGTTAAATTCGAACGTTTTCATACAGTCGACTACGTGAACACAGTGTGAACACACTATGGGGGCACTGTGTTCTTTTCAGCAGGGTTTGTTTGTTTTAGTACTGTTGTAACTGTTGGTAGATGGTGGACGCAGAGATCTTGCATTGGTCAAGTTACTGACTATACTGGTCATACAGATTAAAAGGCGGTTCTTTATCATATCCCTGCAAGTCATATTTGATCGTAGGCCTACAGTAAATGGGTTGGTCATTTTAGGTCACAAAGCCTATGTGTAATTGGTCATAATATGAGTCAATATTACCCATGCGGATCGTCCAGTTTGGTTTGGTTTGGTGTTATTGTTAAAGTGTAATGAAAGCTGACCTAGTAGCGGTACTTGTCAAGAGGTTGCCACAATTATTGATTTCAATGAAAATAATGATGGTGATAAAACTTTGAAGACGGTTCATAGTTGATGGGTCCTTTAATCCTGGTCCCATTTTTGTTCTTGCATGCATGGGTATTGCTCATTGGTCTAACGAGCCATTATCCTAACGACGGATCATTTCTGTCCGCGCATCACTGATCCCATTGTGCACATGATTCGTTTGGGGTCGAGATTACTGTCATGTTGTACTTCCGTGTGATGAATCGTATAGGCAAACTTTTCATTTACACAGATTTCGGGCGCGCCTTTCCGGCGTAGATGTTGGTATAGCTCATCATATAAGGAGTCAGAAAGGACGGTGTCAGGTGTGGAGTGAACGCTCTGACCTTGACGTTGAACCCTATCAGTCCTTCGTGTGCTCCGACGATCAGATGGGGGCTTTACTTCGTGTGAGATTACTAAAATGGGAGACTTGTTGAGCTGGAAGTCGTCGTACAAAATATTCTCTACACGATCATGTCATCTCGTATTCATTATTATTGCAGTAATATGTAGTTTTCCTCACCAGTCTCCTTTTCTTCCTTTTCTTCTTCTTCCTATCTACTATCATTATTTTTTTTCATTTTCTTATTCGCATTATTATGCTAATTATGATTGTTATTGTTAATCATCATCAATACCAATACTAATACTACTACTTTTATCTCTACCGTTATGACAATCATGTTCTTATGATTCATTTTATGACTCATCCAGGGTTTTTTTTCCCTTAAATGAAATGAGTCAGCTGATTTGGGGATATGAACTTAACTTTTCGCTATATGTATTGTCTAAATGCACTACACAACACACACATACACACACACACACACACACAAAATAAAAGTAATTGGCTTGGGCTCTCTGTCACGGTGTAAGAGCCCTTCAGGAGCCTCTTGTAGCTACATTGTCACTTGTTGAGACCTACCCTCCCAAAAGCAGTCTTGTAGTGAGCCTTGATCTCCTGGCGCTGTGCGTTGCTACGGTAACAGAGGACGTTGATGATGGCCTTCTCATTGGTACCTTGAGAAAAAAGGAAAGAGAACAAGACCGAGAAAGATTTTAGGATTATAGTTAAATATATACATACATATATATATCACTGCTGATTCATACATATTGGGACTATTATAAGGTAATAGCATTTTGATTTCCTTTGAAGTAAAAATAAAACAAGGTTGCTTACACCTCTAAATACCTTGTGTTTGAAAACTCCTGAATAGGACATACTCCACATTTGAATCACATGTACAATGCCCGATGAATCGTAGTCTGGTTTTCATACCGCTGCCTGTATGAATTAGCTTCCAAGAATATTAACGCCCTCTTGCGACGAAAGAGGTAGGAGGTTGAGGTGGATGGTCCTGCAGATGCCTTCAGCAAAGGTGGCGACTTCGTACTGCTGCTGACAATGCATTAATTGTGGAAGGGACTACAGTTGGCAAAGTGTCTGGAAACCAGACTACATGAGTCTGATTACCTCGTAGATCTTCCACAGCAAGACGGGGGGGGGGGGGGGGGGGAGAGAAAGAAGGAAGAAGAAAAGAAAGAAAGAGAGAAGGAAGGAAAAGAACAAGTAGCTCCTGAAGTTATTTTTTCTATGTGTTTCTTTATGATGGTTATGTACAATGCACAGTACACCACTGAAAAGCCTCAGCAACTGATGTGAAAGAGATTCAGTTGATTCAATTGCACTGTATTTGTCGAAATAAGTGATATAAGAGCGAAAACATTCGACACCTTTTGTGCAAAACAGAATTGCGGGTTCCACACTCGTGGTACTGTTATTTAGCTCAAACCTTGAGAGTCATTATTATACCAGTTATACTCGAGAAGAATGGAATACAGAAAAGAAACATTCACCATTTCCCGTTCTCTGGACAAACACTTCCTCGCGGGATTGTGAGAAATCTCACTAAAACCCTTTTAATTGGTGTAGGTTTCGATGGTGATGTGAGAGTTAACTGCTAAGCTATAATGCACTCATAGGCTGAGCTATATTGGTGGACTACGCTCGGAACTTATAGTTGCCGAGAGTTCTAATGCGTGTGTGGTTGTGTGTTTAATTGTGATTTTATGGAGCAGAATACGATAATACATAATTATGTAAAATTAGATGACAGTTTCTGATATCAGAGGAAAACAGATTATTCTGTTAGTTTGTCATTGTGTGCTTTGATTTGTCTTTGTTCTGTCTTGATCTTACGATTTACGTGCCTTGAATACATTAGATAATTGAAATTGAAAGAATAATTTAAGGTCAGCAGAATATAAGGGATATCAAATTTCCTTTCTGACTGCTACCCACCACAGCTATATACCCGTAACCTATATGTACTTAATTTAATTATCACTTTGATTTTGCTATTTTGTTTTCACTGTATACCTGATATGTTAGTGATTGTATTCTAATGTCGATGTATGTGTTTGTTTTATTTTATGTTTCTTGCTTCGGTGAAATGAAGACATCCTTCCTCTTCTCTTTCAATCATTCCAACTCTCCCCCACCCCCCCCCCCCCACCATCATCATTATGTACCAATATCTTAACCGGAAGTGACGACAAAATTCTATTATTGATGATTATTCAATCAATTTTCATTTCAACATATTTGTTACCCCAAGGTTCCACAATTATGTTTTCTCGATTTACTTTGTTTTGATTATGCAACCTTATTCTCTGTTACCAAAGAAAGTAAAATGTTGTAATAAATTTTGAATTGAATTGAATTATTCAATCATTAAAGTTTTCACCCCCTGTGTCTCCAACATGTCAATTGCTAAGAACTTTCAGACTCAAACCCAGGTCATAAAGAGAGATCCTGGGCTTCGTTAGACTCAATTGACGTATTATCATCTTCGGTTAGAGAAAAAAAACCACACATCTATAGATAGATTAGATAGATATATTGCATATATAGTTAGATAGATAGACAAATAGATAGATAGATAGATAGATAGATAGATAGAGAGGGAGAAGGAGACAGCAAGTTTATATCAGTTGCCCAATAATGGAAGAGTTAACGAGATACATAGCATAAAAACGCCTTATAGAACAAAACAAAACAAAACAAAACAAAACAAAACAAAACAAAAGAAAAGAAAACAACAGATTTTGTTTTTGTTTTTCTTACCAAGTCCTTTCATAGCTTTTCTCAAAGCTTGTGCATCCACGTCCTTGTCGAAATGTGGAAAAGGGACAATCGTTGGCTGCGTGGGGAAGAGACAAAGATGAGATAATATTGTCATGAATATGCATTAATTTGTACAAAGTGGGTGTGGCCTAGCTGTTCGGCCCACGACGTTGAAAAAGAAGATAGATCGAGACTGGGACAATGCCACTTGAGGCGAGGAAAGAATAAAGTTTTCCTGCTACTTTAAAGGTATTAGCCCACATTTGTAAACCTGCAGCAATTGGTCTCATAGTTAGCATGGAGTTTGGGTATGACTGCAGTAACACCTGTGCAAAATTTCGTTCCAATTAGTCCATTACTTTCATAAAAATAAATGAAAATGCACCGTAATCCGTATGCATGCGTATAACGCTCGCTAGCTCCGGTCCACGTACATGTTACATGTACAATGTACGTAGCTATAGCCCGCGCTCGTAATTCGATTTTGGGTCGGGTTGACCCGGTTTAAAAATTGATTTTAAAACGATGATTTTCTCTCTTTTATCGAATGGTATAGACAAAGAGCGACAGGTGAGGTAAGTTACTGTTATAACTTGTACTTGAAGTCATATTGGACCTATTTTATGCAGTTTTGATTTTCGTGGGTTTGCAAATGTGGGCTAGTACCTTTAAGTGTGATATCACTGGTGGTGGTGATTTGTTTTGTTGTCAGAATGTGTGACATGTTGTGCTACCAGATTTCCCTCCCTTCCGTAATAGTATTTTTTTTTTATAATCATGTACCTTGTCACCCAACTGCTGTATCACCCGCTTCGTGTATATCATCAGTCTTGCCTAGTAGTCAGGTCGCTGAATGTCCAAATTTGGGCTTACCATTACAGGGCGAATAAAAGCACCAAATTTGGAGAGGTGATCCCCCAGGACCTTCTCATTAAAGAACAAGTTCACCTTCATTAACATAAGGATTGAGAGAATGTAGCAATATTAGTAGAACACATCATTGAAAGTTTGAGGAAAATCGGACAATCTGTTCAAGAGTTATGAATTTTTGAAGTTTTTGTGCAGTCACCGCTGGATGAGAAGACTACTGCAGTGTATGATGTCACATGCGTACAACAATATAAGGAAAATATAAAGAGAATTTCACAAAATTTCATCTTTAAAAAAAAAGTAGGCCTACACATTCCCTTGACTCGTTACTGACATATGTTATGGGTAATATTATTCCCATTGCATTTAGAAAGAGGCAAGTCAAATGCTCTTTTATTATGTGAAAAAGTGAAAGTATGTTCAATTTTCTTTACATTTTCTTTATACTGTTGTACTCATATGACATCACGAGCCTTAGTAGTCTCCTCATCCAGCGGTTCCAACACAAAAATTTAAAAAAAAATTCATAACTTTTGTTGTTAATTGTCCAATTTTCCTCAAACTTTCACTGATGTGTTCTACTAATATTGCTGCATTCTCTCAATCCTTATGTTTATGAAGGTGAACTTGTCCTTTAATATTAGAGTAGGAGCCCTCTGGAATTTTTGTTTTATTTTGGGGCTGAAAATGCTGAATTTCAATATGTCTTTATATTCATAATAGATATATAACGCATTTGCGCAACTAAGGGAATATGACAACATAAGTTAAGATCTATTGTAAATTGATTGATTTTTCATGGAACTGAAAACATTAACCCAAATTTGAGACCATGATCAACATCAAAGTATTTGAAACATGGAGTTGGTGGAATTAATTACTGATCAAAATGTAATATACATATATTATAATGATATTATCATATTATATACCGATCAAATATATGTATACGGTTTAAATAGACAGAAAATAGTTTTTGAAATGAACAGTTTTCCTATTCAGTGGCGGATCCATGCAGGTGGGGGCGCAACGGACGCGCCCCATTCTATTTTTTTTCTATTCTTTTTGTTGTTGTTAAAACAAAAGAAATAAAGAGAAAAAATGGAGGGGAAGGGCATGCGCCCCTTTAATTTTGTAAAGGCACCCCTTCCCCCTTACGGAATTCCTGGATCCGCCCCTGCTACTCCCATGCTCTGAGACTCTGAGACTCACTTTACATTGAAATTATTTTGCCGTGTAGTAAAATTTATTTGTGGATACAGTGCACTCCTGTTATAACGAACGCGGTAATATTTTTCGTTCCCTCAGAACGAAGTAAGAAATCAGGTCCCAAAACTATCATCTTTCTTTCTATACTTTACTGTTCGGTTATAACGAAATTTCGATATAACGAAAAAAAAAACCGCCGGTTCCGACGACGTTTGTTATAACGAGGGTGCATTGTACTGTCTTCATATGGAAACATTGGACTCCCGTCATAAATCTAGCAAGCTCTAAATTCCATGAAATTGAATGGCCATCGAATAATTAACTATTACTTAAACCAGAAACAGCCACAATTTAAAGACGAACCACTGGTGAGGATGTTAGACTACATTCAGCTACTGCTTTCTTCCTGTGCCACCGACACGTGTCTCAGCAACCAGTTGGCAACAGAAAATTTCCCTTCTGAGATTATGGGTGAGCTTTATCTTTTACCAGGAATTTTACTGATAATTATACAGAAAGACAGAAAGACAGACACGATGTCTTGTCATGGTTATGCTGGCCATTTTAATCTATATTTGTGTTAAAGATGGTTTAAAGTTTCAAAGGCTGACTTTGGCTGAGGGAGGTTTGTTTTGCAGAATGTTTCATTAATAGACGAAAGGAACTAACTGACAAGCATAGTCGCTTTACAAGGAACTGTATAATGTCCTTTTCCAGAGGATTATCTTCATCATGTAGGCCCCCTACATGTGTTTTCTGCTGTAATATCCCAACGCGACATACGTGTACATATACATGTATATACTTTGAGATCAATTTTCACCAGAGAATGTCTTTGCTGCCAAATACATGACACCATGACTCCAATGATGCGATGTAACATCCCAACGCGACATACGTGTGCATAGAGATCAATTTTCACCAGAAAATGTCTTTGCTGCCAAATACATGACATCATTACTCCAATGATGCGATGGAATCCAAAGGTTTATACAATAAGTGGATTAGATTCCAATACTTTTGCTTTTCAGAATGTGATCCATCTTGGTATTTAAATGGGATCGTTGTGTGATTTGCCAGCAAGACACCATCTTGAAGAGTTCAAGGGCAAGTGGTGACGAGACAGAGGCCTATATACAAGTCATTCTTGTCCAATGCCGAGCAGTTCAAACCATGAATGCTGTTCAAGTTGAATTCTGTTCGGGGAGTGAAGAAACTGTTGAAAGCTTTGTTACACACTCAGCTCAATGGCATAAACCTTGCCATTTGAAATTCAATAATTCTAAACTGGAGAAGGCAGAGAAGAAGAGAGTCTACACCCCAGATGAAGATCCGAAAAGGCCGACTAAGCGCAGAGCATTAGATTTTCAAAAATGTTTCTTCTGTGAGAAAGGAGCAGAGGGTGGAGGATGTCTTCTATGAAGTGTCAACATTCGACGCTGATGAAAATATCCGTGACATGATCACAGAGCTCAATGACACCTTACTAATGGCCAGAATAGTTGGAGGAGATCTCATTACAATGGAAGCAGAACATCATTGACAATAAATGTCTCGTCAAGCTCAGAAATAGATATCGCAGTCACACTCGCAAGGCAGGCCAGACGCCAGAAAACATAGATGAGGGCTCCTATTCTAATGTTGTTTCATGATCCTCAAGGAATCCGTGCGCCAAATTTGATGCTTTTATCCGCCGTGTATAGAGCAAAAGAGAAAAAAAAGCAAGCAAATGAACAAGCGAACAACCATTTTTTTAAGGGGGGGGGGGGGGGTCCCCGCCACTTTTGCCCTATTATACCCCCAGCAGTTTAGAGACATTACGCAAGAATATAAACAATGCTCGTACCGTAATGTAAAAATTCAGGTTCTAAACCGAAATAAAAATATATATCACGTATCACCCATACAATGACATGAAAAGTGAGGGGTTTGCCATAAGTGTCGGCCATTTTGGAATTTGATCCTTTTATGTGTGTGCGTGTTTTCCTTAAAAATTCCAGGAGGGCTCTTACTCTAATATTAGTTACGTTCAGACGGCAGGCCCTAACCTCGAGGTTTAGCTCTTGCCCCCTAACTAGTCCGTAACAAGGAATCCGTGTGCCAAATTTCATGCTTTTTACCCGCCGTGTAACGGTATAATTTCACTAAGCTACCTGACTATAGAGTGAATGGTTTTCTGAATTTTCTTACTCAATTTCCATACATAACCTCGTAACAAAGGCTGTTACTGATAAATATGGTCCACAGTGAAACGATTGCCACCGCGGGACGAATTGACAGGATAATTCAAAAACTGAAGCGCAAGATTTCTCGGGATTTGCATCTCGATGATGATCGTGATAAACAGTGGAATTTTTGTGTCCACACGGGCAAAAATCTAGAGATTTTGATGGTAATGCAAATAACGAGTTTTCAATCCCATGTAGAAAACGGCCTGTTCATTTCAAACACATTTCGCACATCGTAGTTGATGCTACGTCGGGTAAGTCTTTTAAGGTTGGCTAGGTAATTTCAATTGCTCGAAATTTCAATTCATTTTGGCCCATGGGTCAACAGTTAGCACACAATATCACATCTGAAAGTTAACATTATTTGATATAAATACGGGCATTTTCAACACTTTAAAGTAAATGTAACAGGGTGATGTTATTCAATGCCTTTATGAAGAGGTCTTTATTTCCAACGTGAAATTCGGCAAGCTCTGAACTACCATGTAAATATATTCAGGTCAAAGTATATACCGGGAACACATCACACAATCTATCAATGGTCATGATGGTTATAAACAAAATTCCGATGCATTGTTGGAGGTGTTCTGGCCTAGTGGAGACGAGCGTTCGTCTCTGAATGACATAAGCGCGGTGGTATAGGCTTGTAGCTCCACGGTATGAGTTCATGGGTTCGAACCCAAGCGAAGCCAGACACGTTTGCCCTACGCAAGGCACTTTGTCCAAATTACTGCTCTTCACTCAGGAGAAAAATGGGTACCCAGTAAGATGAGAATGTCTATGTAGGTTGATAAGCATGTGATCGCCTGTAAAATGGTAACAGGCTGGAATGCTCCCCAGGCCGTCATTAGCAGCGGAGAGTGAGCACTGACTATCAGTGCTGGTTGGAAATAATGTATCCAGTGACCGGGGCAATAGTATAGTTTGTAAAGCGCATTGAAATTCTTTACAAATTCTACAATGCGCTATATAAAAGCTAAGCTGTTGTTATTAGACAAGGGAACTCAAAACGCATTCCACCTCACAGGTGCGACAAAAATAACTGGCACGAAGGTTACACAATAAATTCTTGGGATTCTTCGTTGAGGGCGTAAACATTCCACATACCAAGAAGACATGGAGAGACTGATTTCAAGTGACATTAACAATTCACTCCGTTCTTGATTGTTACGTTATTGTTTCTTTTCTTCCCCTTAAAATTAATGATATAGTTATCACAGCGAGCCTGGTGTCTACTGTGTTTTTGTATGCTTGCGTGTGTGCGTTCGTGCTTGTGTGTGTGAGTGTTTTTTTTTTTATTATTTCAAAATTTCAAATTTCCTGAATCTTTCACTGAATATTCAACAAATCTGTTTGTCTTTGTTGAATGTGCGTAGGTCTAATATATATTTTTGAGTAATCCTCACTAATGTCACACTACTTTCTTTTTCTGTTATATCACATTATTGTATAGATCTGATGCAAGAAACGGAAGGAAGGGCGATAATTTTATGACGTATCTCCTTTAATTGGCTTGTTTGTTAGCTCTTTGGGAACTTTCGCATTGTGGCAGCCGCCACAAGTCGTGACTTTGCGATGCATGGATTTCTATGTGATCTATCAACCGATGTGGTACTCCCTTTCTCTCCCCCCCCCCTCTCTCTCTAACTATTTGAGATCTATCTATCTATCTATTTTAATCTACACATCTATCTATCTCTCTGTCTATTATCTATCTATCTATCTATCTATTTGAGATCTATCTATCTATCTATTTCAATCTACACATCTATCTATCTCTCTGTCTATTATCTATCTATCTATCTATCTATCTATCTATCTATCTATATCTAGATATAGATTTAAATATGTATGGACTGGAATATTTCCATTCGAATTTCCTTCGGTGGATACAGTTCAGTGATTTTAAATGTAGCTGAGCCATTCAAGTTTCCTTTGATTTTTAGGTGATCCGAGTATCCTCTCGGATCACCTTCTGTATCTGTACTGATTCTTTATTCTTCTTCTTTATTTCTTTATTTCTCCCCAAAAGTTGTGCAGAGGTTAGCTCAGAAAGTCCTCTGCCTATCAATTTCAAAATTATACCATATATGCATCATGTCCTAAAGACAACAAATCTAATGCATCATTGTGATCAGTTGACCGTGACGTCACTATGACGTCATTATATGAAAACACATTCTCAATCATATCTCATTAATGGAATAGAATTTTTCAATGAAATTTACGTCACATATATTTCAAATTATGCGCATTCTACTTATGTTCTCAAAATTCAATTTTCTCTTAAAACGTGCGCGTACGCGCGCGTTGAAATATTTGTATGCTCCAATCGAGCTCAAATTTTTTTTGCACACGTTTCAGACTATTTGGAACATTTTTTGAAAAATTAAAAAAATTGGACGGACGCGTACGCGCGCGCGCATATACGCACGCACAGCTCATATGCAATTGAAATTTCCAGTTTTTTCACTTTGATCCGATGTCTGAAATGTAAAGGAATATTTATACCAAGTTTCAAGTCAATCCGACTCAATATGACGTCATACGGGCCTGTCAAAGTTGAAATTCCGCGCGCGCGTCAATGGCGATATACAGTGCAACTATGCCAAAAAACTGCCAATTTTAAATCTGATTTTACTCGTCAGGATGGACGGTGACCCCCCATTTTCTGTACATATTTTGAAAGCTGATGAGTTGTACATGTCATTTCATGGGGTGGCAATACTGACAAAATGATTAAAAGATATCAAATTTCTTAATAAAGTAAAAAAAGTAAATTTTCAAAATGACGTCATCAAATTTCAAGTTTATTCGAGCGCATCTCACTAGTCCTTTGTCAATTTTCACCCAGATTTCAGTATGATGTAGCTTATTTAATGTTCTTTTAAACATAAAATTACAACATTTTGATTGGATGACGGTATCACCTCGTAAAAATGGATTGAAAGTAATCTTGTCAAATTTGACCAGTTTACGTGTTATCTCTATGGGAGTGCAGTTTTTCTGGAAATGAAAATTGACATGACTATCTTTATCGAGCACTAGCTCACTTACCCTTTGGTAAATTTCTCCCAGATTTTAATTTGTTGTAGCTGAGACTTTACGCTACCGTAAGTTTGCCCTTTGTTTTTTCATACGATGTCGGGATCACGTCAAAAATTTTGGTTGAAATTCAGGCTTATCTTCGATGTATTGAGATATTTCTTTCTTTCTGCAACTTTCTTTGCAATAATTCAAGAAAAACGGCCTTTATCACTTCCATATTTTGCACATGTTTAGTTCATGTCACGTAAATCATTTCATAAAATAACAAGTACTTGATCGGACACCATCTTGGGTATGTAAATTAGGGTCAAAGGTCATAAGTGTTTCATCCTGTATCTTAGTGAATACATGTCCTATCTTTCCCATATTTTGCACACGCAAAGACCATGTTACAAGGATCATTTCACAAGATAACTACTTTTTACTCAGATGCCATCTTGTCTGTGCAAATTGAGGTCAAAGGTCATATGTACTTCTTTTTGTATCTTCGTTATGACGTGTTATCTCTACGGGAGGGAATTTTTTTAAATGTGAAAATTGACGTGATTGTCTTTATCGAGCACTAGCTCACTTACCCTTCGGTGAATTTCTCCCAGATTTTAATATGTGGTAGCTGAGACTTTGCGCTATCGTTCAGTTGACCTTCGTTTCTTCATACGATGTCGAGATTACGATAAAAAACTTGCTTGAAATTAAAGCTTATCTTCTATGTATTGATATATTTCTTCTTTCTGCAACTTTCTTTGCAATAACTCAAGAAAAACACCCCCTATCACCCCCATATTTTGCACATGTTTAGTTCATGTCACGTACATTATTTCATAAAATAACAACTACTAGATCGGACAACATCTTGGGTATGTAAATTAGGGTCAAAGGTCATAAATGTTTCGTCTTGTATCTTGGTGAATACCTGTCCTATCTTTCCCGTATTTTTCACACGTACAGACGATATCGCGAGAATCATTTCACAAAATAACCACTATTTCATCAGATGCAATCTTGGGAGTGCAAAGGTGGGTCAAAGGTCATATGTGCTTGTTGCTGTGTCTTCCTTATAGTGTATACAGAATTTGGTACCTAATATGGCAGATATGACTCCCTTTGCTAAATGAGAATGCAAACATCACACGGCCAATGTCTCTAAACACAGATGAAACTTGTATGGTCATGCCTACTGCGATCAGGACTCGAATCATTGATTAAAAAAAAATCGGATCACCTTAATTTGTCAGTGATGACAAATTACAATCTCTAGTTCATGTTTGTTTTTCTTTGTTTTTGCAAAATGAAACGACAAAGGAAAAGAATGCTTTCCCAGATATTAGTATTGCATTTTTTTTTTTCACACGTAGTAAAAATAATATACCTCGTTAATGAAAATAATTGTGGGGGCCAGATTAGAGTCTTTTTTTTTGGGGGGGGGGGGGGGAAAGTAAACATTTGATATGGTCTGCGATCTAGCCTGTTTTTTTTTTTTTTTCTTTTGTAGCAAGAGTGCTAATCGAGGGCCAGGTATATGGGTTACCAAACACAGACAAGTAGTACCTACATACATGATACAATAGCAGCTCAAAATGAAAGAACATGGCAATCTCGAAATTAACAGATCACATCATGACCTCGAGAAAACCACAGCAATTATCGAGCTTACGCTTTTATAGTGCAAGAGTGAAATATGAATCTACCCCAGCATCCCCCCCCCTATAAAGAATGACAAAATAATAGAATGAAAAAAATATATCGTAACATGAGATTCTAGTCGTTTTTGAGAGATTTGCACGGGATAGGTCAAAAGGACGACTACGTTTCAACCATTAATATGCAGACAAGTGATATTATTGTTTTAAAAGTCGCCATATAAATGCACGTCTAGACAGTGAAATCCGCAATTAGAAACATTAAATACGCAAATATCCATTAAATGTTCTCTGGAGTCTCGAAGTGATCTCGTCGTGGTTTATTAAAAAGGAAACGCATGCGTTGATCTCAACATGGCACTGATCATTTTGTTCAAAATAAACTATCATCGTATCCAAGCCGAACGATGCACCTCGAGTTACAGCCATTCAGTGACAACCCGAAGCATTCACAGGAGAGAGAAATGAAGGTATTGAAGCTGCTCTTAAAGTTCCTAACGCTTAATAATTGGCATAAAGGGGGGGGGGGGGATTTCATGAAGCGTTTTGTAGGATTTTTTTCTGACAAGTTTACTCTCAGTCAATCAGATGCAAGGATTTGAATAGCTTATAGCTGTTTGTCAGAAAAAAAAAATTAAGCAAAACGCTTCATATGAAATGCCTAAATCTGCATTTCGCTTGGAAAACATGCCGTGTCTTGCTGATCAGTAATCCATGTGATGATGTAGGGCCTATAACTTTGTATGGAGTGTTCTAACACTCAAACCTTTGATGAATAAAGTCAAACTATACTTCTTTCCTTAAAACTTTTGTCATTTTGTCTGCCGTGCGATCTCTGCGCATTTCGTTTCTCGCTTCTTTCTTTTTGCTTTATTCGTTTTAAAAGGTTGCAAGCAAATCAATTTAGCTAAATGCCTTGACTGATAGCATTTCTATATTTAATATTTATCTTTACCGCCTATACACGTATTATAAATCCACTATGGAGACAAAAATACTTCGTAACTAAATATGAAGAGTTTGTTTGCAAAAACCGATAAGTCCATATTTGCCGAATGGAGATATTTGCGATTAAAGGTCAAGAAAAATAAAAAGAATAATAAGTATTTTTTTTCTTTTGACCATAACTTCAAAAATATACTTTTATATGCAGTGACCAATATATCATTTAAAAGGTATTATTTTGTACTTTATGACAGAGACCGTACTTCAAAATCTTCAAAAATGGACTTATCGGTTTTTGCGAACAAACTCTTCATATGTTACCAACAATGTGGGTATGTGTTCAATGCCAGTGCAGAAACTAATCAAATATTAGTCAATATCAAATCAAAATCAAATCAATCAAAAAGGTCTGCCAGTTAAAAAGATGATTAATCAATTTTACGCAGTTATCAGAATCCCTTGCAGGCAAACCTCATAATTCCCCCATTATTCTCAAGTCGAATTCCATTTTTTATTCAAGTTAACAATCTCCCCCCCCCCCTTCCAAAAATGATAAAGTACAATCAGATAAACAGAATGGTGAGATTGCATTAACATCAGACAAAAAATAATACTAGATTATGGTATAAAATCTTAAAGTTTCACATGCTTTCAACGAAGACCGAATCAAACTGGCGGTTATGTTACCAACTTACATCTCTTATATCTCCACAAATACCTAATATAATCATCTGTGTGTGTGTGTTTTCTTGAATGACGATCTGAGAAATAAAATCGTTTCTAATTCATTCCTTGAGTCGTTATAGACATATATAGGGTATTGCAAATCATAAACAACAATGATGATACCAAAAACTTATATCATGTTTTCCTTCTTGAATCAATGTCAAAAAGTGGCATTTATAGTGAAAATTTGTATGCAGGTAACCTGATGCCGCATCACCACCTAGTCATACTTGTTTGTATATTTTTGTGCATGGTTGCTATAATTATACATACTAATAATCCAGGTGTTTGACGGAGACGTGTGAAACAACAAAGTTTCATAACTGTTTTCGTATATCAGTAAGAGTTCTACTATGAGTACACCTCTACATTTTTGTTCATTTCATTCCACTCTATAAAGTTTTTTGTTAAACCTACATTGTTTAGCATGGTGTGGAAACGTAGTCGCTTATACTTTCTATACTCCCAAGCTCTGTCATGTCCTAGTGATGTTTTCGCAATACTTTATGTCTCTATTTTCACGTGAGTTATTGCTAAAGAGTTTTTAGGACTGTCGAAAGGAAGATCACTTACTCGAAACATCACACGACTTCCTATTGTTTTTCACCATAATTTACGGTCACACATGATTGAATCAGCCAAACAAAGCCGCAATTGTGTTGATACCATTAAAAGGCATTGAAGGTAGGTAATAAAGCAAGTGATGTGGTGGACTGATAGTCTTTGCTCAAGACAACATCTTCAGTGTCAGCACTAATATTAGTGTCAAGATCCTTCTCTACTAAGATGATCGATTATGCACAAAGCGACCGAAGATAATTATTAGGCCTTAACTCATTTACACCAGGTGTTTGACACTGTAGTCGGTCAGTAAAAAGAGATCAGAGCTTGGTAGGCAAAGGGTTAAAGGGATGGTACAGCATTGGCGGAGATGAGAATCGGGCATTTAAAGGTCCAGTTTACCTTTGGGAGCGGTGATTAAAAAAAAATATCAAGATATCACATTTGATGCATATGTGTAGGTCTGTTGTATCACAAAACATCCATACCGTATAAATTTTTCGCAATAAAGCCTAAAATATAAGGAGATATCAGTATTTTTCTTGATAAACCATAACGGTTTAGTCTGGAAACATTTTCATTATAAGTATTGTTCACATTTTGTATATTTAACAATATTTAGCATCGATAATATAGATTCGATTTTTACAGTGGTTGTTTCTATCCCTAACTCACATTTTAGAACTATCTTAAGGCACTAATGCTGGGTTTTTGTTTCATCTGCAAATGGTACATCGTGCCTTTAACTTTTTGCGAGATAACAAGAAAACACTTATGAAATAGTACAGGGCATACCATTTTAAGAGGAATTCAAGGTTTATTTGATGAAAATCGGGTTTGGCATTACTGAAACAGCCAATAACAAAGTAAAACAAAGCGATCGTAAAAAAGTGTGGGTCCCACACTTATTAGAATCGCTCTGTTTTGGATATCTCAGCCATTGTTTTGGATATCTCAGCCATTTAAATGCCAATTTTCATCACATAAACGTTGAATTCCACATGGAATTACATGCTCTTTCATATATATTTCATAAGACGTTTCTTATTATCTCACCAAAAATGTTAGAAACCTAAAATTAGGTCTCAACCAAGAGGGAGATGTCATGAACCAGACCAACACAAAATAATACGTAAATCTCTTTAGGGAAATAGAAATGTAATGACTTAGCCAACTATGCAGAACCATTGGATGATTATTATCTTTTAGAAGATCATAGGCCCATTGTTGTGCTAGGCAAACACACATTCACACCCACGCAACTCACACGAACACACACACGCGCATCAAAATAGTTGCAATCAAACTTTTGAGTGCGTTTAACAAACACAATACAACATAATAAAGCACGCTTATGATATGGCTCCACTAATGGCTTCAGTCCAATGTATGCATTCACTTCCTCTTTCATGTTCTTCGCCCGTTTTAGAACATCTTGGCTTGTTCCAGCTGCAGTAGAGTTCCTTATAGAAATCGCTTGCCTTGAGAAACTATGATAATAGAATCAGAATTATTGAGCTAAAGTAAGCAAATTTGTAGGGGGGGGGGGTGGGGGACCTAACACCAAAGGCGAACTGTCGAAATTATGCACAACAACAAGAAGCAAACAAACAAACAAAGAATGTGGAAACAATGTGGTCTGGTGGACGCTCCTCTGGACTCTGAAACAGTGGGTCCAGAATTCGAGTCCTGCCGGGAGCCAGTACCTCATCATGGACAAGCAGCAATAGGCCTAAGCTTTACCTCTAAATGGATCAGCTGGCTACGTCTGTGTGGTATTACAATCATAACTACAGGCTACTGTGTCCTGAAAATTTTCGAAGATGTAGCTGCCATATTTGATTTGCAAAATATCATCATGTTTCATTTTAACTATTCAGTGCTGATCATGGCTGTATCTTGTGATGTACCCACCCCCCCTCCCCCCCCCCCCACACACACACACATACACACAATCTGCGTCTCGTATAAAACCATAATGCTATGGTACTGAAATTTCTATTTGCTAACACTATAGGGAGGTTACACCCCCCTCCCCCCCCCCCCAATAAAAAAAAACCCAAACCCCCCCCAAAAAAAACCCAACAAATATATATATATATATATATATATATATATATATATATATATATATATATATATATATATATCTTGATCAAACAACATGGTTGCCAAGGCACAGGGCAGACTTGCTATCCATTTGAGATTGTTTTGACAGTCGATTCACAAATGATCATGTACACAGCATGTATTACTTTAGCCGATACCGTTTGTTCGAGTATACTTTTCTTCAAACTAATGTATGTTCTATTGTCGTTCTACGTGGACAAGTAGGTGACCTTCTCCAGGGACCGTTTCCCAATCGGATTTTGAGGTTACCGAAAGGTCACAAGAACTGCTCCTGAAATTTCCTTCAAGCGAACGCGGAAATTTATAGTAGACGGTTTCTGTATTCATCAGTTGTGTAGCCATCTTTGTCTGAGATAGGGTGAATAGCTCATAAAACCCATATTTATTTATTCATTTATTTATTTATTTACTATAATGATAATAATGATGATGATAATAAAAATAATAATGATAATAATAATAATAATAATAATAATAATAATAATAATGATAATAATAATAATGATAATAATAATAATAATAATGATAATAATAATGATAATTATTATTATTATTATCATTATTATTATTATTATTATTATTATTATTATAATGGCAATAATTGTTATAATTAATTATTGTTGTTATCATTATTAAATCATTATTACTATTATTATTATCATCATCATCTTTATTATTCATTTATTTATCATTATTTCATTTATTTACTTATTTATTTATTTAAGCTTGTTAAAGTCCATGTAGGACTTATTTATATCCAAATTTTCCTATACGGTGTCAATGCTAATGAGAATAAGAAGAATAGAAATCAATACAAAAACAAGTATCTTTAATTATTTCATATATTATATAGTGTACACTACACAGATGACATCGTACATTCTAAATGAACAGTAGGGGAAAGATTGAATAAAAACGTATAGGTATACACACGGCAGCTTTGGATAACCTTTGCGATGGAAAAAGGAACTCCCTGTTATACGGGGATGAAGATGTCAGGTTTATCCGGTATATCGGTTACTATGGCAGCCACAAAATAAGAACCTCGGGTTCACAAGACTGGAAGATCCCCATGTGTAGAATCTCTCTTATGTCTTGCAATGTACATCACTCTATGAATTTCTCAGATAGCAATGACCATCATGAAGGCGTAAATGATAATGATGGTAATAGGACTAGGTATATATCCATAACAATAAGTCACAAATTGAAAGAGAACGGGCTTGATATCAAATTTCTTGATTTCCAGAGCAGAGCAAGAAAAAAAATGTTTTGAAACGTTTCATGCACAGTACTAATGAGTACGTGACGTCATAATCAGCTGATTATAAATGAGACTAATCATGGGACATAACCTGAATTATAAATGCAAACAATGGCTTTGTTCACATCTGGTCATGTTATTCTGCAGCTGTATTTTCCCATCTCTAGTTTTCATTCCATTTATGTATTTTCTCTTCTACTGGGTTAACGACATTGACACCAATTATTTTATACGTCCCATTCTTAATGAGACTAATCTGGGTTGAAACAATCAATAATAATGGAAACAATCAATATTCTAAAAACAACAAAGATAGCATTCATTACTGTGTATCCCTCTGATTTTTTTTTTTTAATTCTAATTTCAAAGAGTTAGCAGATTTACACGTCTTGCGTCTGTCTCATTGTTCTTGAACTTTGGCCCTTCAGTAGGAAAACGAGTTTTCGTTTTGCACATAAGATTGATGGTGGGTTATTGCCATCGATTTGCGTCAGATGACGTTTCGATAATCAGAATGACGTCATGTTGAGAACTCCTTGGGAATGCGTCAAAGCACATTTCTCACTTTCTTCTTTATTTTTTTCCTGCCTGACATGTCCCGAAGACTCATGCAGGTATAGCCCATTGAAGACTATCATTATCTATGATATTCAAGGCGTGGGAGTAAGCCGAGTGATCGATGTAACAACTGCAGATATGAAAGGCGTGGTGTTGTCATGATAAACGACAGAACACGGAACCATACTCCATTAAGTTATATAGCATTGCCATTTTAGATTATTCTCTCTTTTTTGCGGGGGAAAGATCAAGAAAATCTTTGGACAATAATTCGTCGCGATTTGCACGCTGAGAAAACATGAGAAACCAAAGGCTAATTCTAATCCAATATTTGCAATCTAGGCAATGTAAATGATATTGACTTTTTTGGAGGCATATCCTTCCTAGTTTGTTTTGTGCTACTGGTTGGAAAGTATTCTGGTAAAGCAGCCAAGCAAATATACTTGGCGTTTTGTTTATTGAGGGAGGGCGCAATAAATCGGCTTTAAATAACTGCTATAACTGCAAAGCTCATTTGATTTTGATTCATTTGAGGAAGCAAATGTGTGCCGTGTGACGACGTTGTGTGGTATTTTTTTTCTTTTTTTTTGGCCATGTTATTAATACAGGGCCCTTCCACGTCGCACGCACGTGATTGTCATGCTCACATTGACATGATATATTCGCGGCATGAAAATTTCGCGATTTGGAGCCGACGGCCTTTTTCGTGGCATGAAATTTTCGCGAATTGCCACTGGCGTTCAATGCATACAGTGTAGAAAAGAATTTTCGCGTGAATTTATTTTCACGAATCTTGGCGCTCGCGAAATTCGCGAACTAAAGTGCACGCGAACATTCCTCGTTTTACATTAGGCCTAAAGTTGCTGCTGTGTGTTTTGTAATATACGTTGTTTTCAACCACGCATACATTCACGCACGTGTTTTGTGTTACTTTTTGGCGCAAAAAATCAATAATAATCTACCACTCCCTGTTTGTGCAACATGACCATTGTCTTTGCACCTGGAAATAGAGGTATTGTCATTGTGTGAAGTGTGTGTGTGTGTGTGTGTATGGGGGGGGGGGTGAGATATTTCATGGATACAGAGCGAGAATTTTATATTCTTCAAAACCATAAACATGAATAATATGCCTATGGGGAAATGGAGCTTCATTGTCAATATGCCTTGAAAAGTGGTGGAATTCTTGGGTTTGACCCTTTTTCCTTTACCTATATGGTTGACTGACATTATAGTCCTGAATTCTACATACACAGCATAATATCATCATTGTGTGTGAGTGTAGCTACATGTATTTTGTTGTACGCCAGATGGGCAGAAAAGGGAAGTAATTCTTTTAAAACTCCACGGAGAAACCTACTAACAATCATTCCTTGGTCGAGTACTCTTCGTATCCAACCCCCCTTTTTCTCTCTGATCATTCGTATCGGTATATCTACCTTTTGTCATTTCAACGTTCCTGCAGCCGTAAAAGTCAACAATCCATGGTGAGTGCTCTTAAAGATTTTGCTGGGCCAGCGATCAAGCCGAACAGCAATTGTAACACAAAAAGTAACAATACCCTTGACACACTTGACTCTCCGCTGTAGTATAGGCCTATCGAATACATATAAACACCAAATTTTTCCATGTTCTGGCGTGGAAGGATGGATAAGTAAATATCACGTAGGGCTATATATATGGGATGGTTCGTACACCCATTTGGTAGTAAAAGCATGTCGGAAACATTGATTGGTATCTTGATATTTGCCGACTGTCGTACAAACAGCAGCGAGACGCGACTCCATTGTAAACCGAGTCATTGACCACGCAGGGCAAGCTATTCATGGCAAGTTTTGGTTTTGCTCACTATCAGTGTTGATGTATGTGTGGAGGCTCCAATATACAGGGCTGCCAACTCTCACTCATTGAGAGTGAGACTCACTCATTTTGGTTCTTTCTCACTCTAAAACTTTATTTCATTTGCATGCGTTTCTATTGATCTCACTCGTTTTGACTCCTAAATTATAGCATTGGCCTATGGGAGTCTCACTCTCAAGTAGTTTCCAATGTTGGCATCCCTGAATATAGAATGGCGTATCTAGACGATTTTAACTTAAATGCATGTAATATCAATTGGCAAATGAATCGGATATTGATTACCTTCTTTTAAAGCAAATAAAAGGATCAGTCGACTAACAGATTTGACATAAAACCGACCCTCTCTCATCACACCATTTCGAGAGTGAAAATGAGTCTCCGGTCTAGCAGCTTTTGCAGTTGTTAACTGAAGCTGAAGCACCTCTCTTGACCATTACACTAACCACTGATAAGTTACCCACTGGAGATGGCAATAGCTTTTAAAGAAATGGTCACCCCCCCCCCCCCCCCGAAAATAAAGAGTCAAACTATTATGCTTTCTGTGCTTATTGGTCATGTGTTATTTCCAAATCAAATATTGACACGAAGGAACAATGAAAACATATTAATGCATAATAAGGTGTCCCATACTATAGGGACGCAAGTTGGGATGGCCTAATTCTGTCTGGATAGATCAATGATTTGAATATAGCTGTTCGTTTTCGATATAACAGCAGTGGCAGATCCAGAGGGGGGCGCAACGGGCACCCCCCCCCCCTTTATCATTTTTATTAAAACAAATGAAATAAAAAGAAGGGGGGGGGGGGTGTGTGTGCGCCCCCTACTTTAATTTTGCAAAGGCGCCTCCTCTTTACGGAATTCCTGGATCCGACCCCGTAACAGGGAGTATGATTGAGCACTGTCTGGACTGACCTACACTGTACAGACAACAGCAACGATTACACAGTACACTGTTGCATGCCGGTGACCCCGTGTATAGCTGTCAGTGTCGGTAGCAGAATCCACATGCGTAACGATTATAAAACAAATTCGTCACCGTTTTCCTTTGTATCAAATTTATGTTCACACCCGCTTTTCTTTTCTTTTTTTTACAACATGCAGGCTGGAGGCCAGTGGACGTGGTATAGCGAATGAGGCTGTCGACTTGTAAACCGTGGATTCGGGGTTCAATATACTAATAGAGCTGCCCGACGTGTACACTGATGTGACTGGGTCAAATAGCGGGTTCGTATGAGGGAAGGCAACTGACACGATAGAGGCTATAACTTATCTACCATGATCAAATCACTTCTATCATCCGTACTACTTGTATTTATCATCAGCAACATAAACCACGCAATGAATAGTCACTGGAATTACAATGTCAGTGCTCACAATCACTACAATGCATTATTCACAGTCGTGAAGACTAATTCGCCTAAGTGGCATTATAAGCAACTATTGAAAGTAGGAACTCGTACAATTCTAGAGGTATAAGATTTTGGTCCAAGAGCGATGTAAAATGACGATTTGATTCTGTTAGTTTTCATTCTATTTCTTAAAACACACGCACACACACACACACACACACACACACACACATGCTACCCATGTCAATCACTGATCAATTAGCAAATTAACGAGTAAAAGTCTGGCTTCGCAAGTCCCGGCCAAACTCGATCAGCTGTTGTTGACTAGTGACTAGTCTGGGACGAATCCTTCACTTTGAGCTTCCTATAAGAGGGTACAGCGTTTCCCGGGTGTCGGCTGTAGCCATTTTTTTTACGGGTTTATGCACCCAGAACATTGCTGAAGAAATTTTTATCAACTTCAGAAAGCAGAGATTTTCAACCCCAAACTGACTACCGAGAGTTTTGAACAGTTAACGAACATAATTTGAAAGACAGATTCACAAATTAATTAATTTGCCTGAAGATAAGGCTAACACACACACTTTCCCAGTACCCTCGCTGGGGAATGGAATGGGCGTGGCACTTCAAAGAGAAAAATAACGTGTTGTTGATAAGAGGGGTTGCGAGCGAACTAGCCTTGCCACAGTTTAATACATACATTACCCTCCGTTCGGAGTACCAGCAGACTTTCAAACAGACTGCTATGTTGAACCAAAAAGTTAATAACGTCTTACCGTTGATCTGACAGCCATGGTGTGTTTTCTGGTGGTGGGGTATTTGCTGAAAATCTGACAACAGAGTGACAACGCGGCAGGACTCTTCAGGCAGTATGACCAAAGAGGTACTAGGCACTGTTTGTGTTCTCTGAGCTGGGCTGTGCACACTAGAACAGTGGGTCGCTGAACAGTGGAGAGGCGGTTGAAGCGCTGTAGCCTCTATAGTCTTCACTTTCAGTCCTTGGTAGCCAATGCACATCGCCGACAAATCACAAGTCTGCACACATTATTGTTTTGATAATGCTCATAGTGTGAGGAGATAGGGAGAGCATTAAGGCGGAAAATGAGGCTGCAAGTCTCAATTCTGGTCTGAGTCACACTTCCTTCTCTATGGTTACAAAGTTCGGAAATGGATGTGGAAATGACAAAAGGCGAAAGGTCCTGAATATCAAGAAAATACTTTGCGATGACATTTTGAATGAGAAGAAGTTCCTTGATCGTATTACCTGTGACCACAAAATCTGGTAACGTGATTCCACGCAGTGATTTCTATGTGGGTGTGGGTGTGTGGTGTATGCGTGTTTTATAATGCAAATTCATGCTTTCATGTGCATCGTATTGTCATCCGCTGTCGCCCATCTATGAGACTCAAAGGGAGGCATGCTAATAAACTACATATTTCGAGTGTGACAGAAGTTTGTTCTCAATAGATTAGGCGGGAAAAACCGGGAAAATTCTTTACCGACGAAAGATCTATGAGGCACTATTATCATGAACAGGATTGTGGATATGTGGGACATACATGGATGACAATCATGAACAGGATTGTGGATAATGTGCACGGGACATGCATGGATGACATGTACATAATCATATCTGATGTATCTGATGTACAATTGTATCTGATGTAACGGAAGTAAGCAGAAATAAATCAAATCAAATCAATACAAATGTGATTTTCAGTATTATTGCATGAAGTGTAAAATGGCCTATGTTTTATAAAAGCAGCATAGCAAAGCTTTCATCAAGATTTTGTGATATATGACCCAATATATTGATTCCCTCCAAACGTACCTTGCCTTTAGGCGTTTTATTCATCATCTATTTTTCTGATTTTTCAGACATGGGGTAATGGAAATTGATATAAAATCTTTTTCTGCCGTACAACAACCACCAGTATCATGGTCTATCGTATGAATTATACACTTGAGGAGTTCCATCACAAAACGAACTAAATCCATTCCTGTAGAATTGAGACATAAGTTGAGATATTTGCGATTAGAGCTTCTAAAAATCATACAAAAATACGCGATATCTTTAATTATAGCTTCAAAATACAGCAGTTTTTGTATGTTACAAATGAGGTATCGCTAGAAAGGTTTAACTTCGCTCCATGTGATGATGGACTTTAATACATGTAATTCAAAATGTTTAACATTGCCGCTTAGCCCAGTTTGCGATCAAACTCCAGTGCCAACGATTTTATCTTTCCACTGCAGTATTTCCGAGGGGCAACTTTGTAAAAGCCCTTGCTTTTCTTTCCTCGTCGTCGTCGTCGTCGTCGTTGTTGTTGTTGTTGTTGTTGCTCTTTTTTGATAATGTCCAAACCCACTCCCCACATTCCAGCTTTCAGGTAAGCACAATCTACTGACGCCAAGATACATCGCTGTGAATTGCAGAGATTTTCCTCACCCACGTTTGAAAGGGTTGGTCGTCAATGGTACGGATGACAAAAAGGAAACGTCGCCCTCTATGGCAATCATTTGGCTCTGCTTACTGAGTATCTGAAAAGTCGGCTCACATGATCTCAGCATCGGATCCATTTATGCCTCATGCACGTCGGCTGGCGTATTATGCTTTTGTCATATTTGATTTTCCTGAACTTTTTAAATTTTGACGCCTTGTTTAACCCTTTTCTTTCCTCAGTCGATGTAGTTATTATGTCTGGGTGAAATCAACTGGAGCAGTGAACTACACACTGTGCATTGCATTTCTGACTTAAAGGGATCGTACAGTTTTGGTTGAGACCTAATTTCAGGTTTCTAACATTTTTAGTGAGATAATGAGAAACCTCTTATGAAATATGAAAGAGCATATAATTCTATGAAGAATTTAACGTTTATTTGATGAAAATTGGTTTTGAAATGGCTGAGAGATCCCAAAAAGAGCGAGTCTAATAAAGTGTGGGACCAACACTTTATTACTATCGCTTTGTTTTACTTTGTTTTTGGATGTTTCAGTCATTCCAAACCCGATTTTCATGAAATAAACTTTGAATTCCTCTTAAAATGGTATGTTGTGTACTACATGATAAGTGTTTTCTTGGTATCTCGCAATTCTCATCTCCACCAATACTGAACCATCCCTTTAATTGTAAAAGAAAATATGAAAAAGAAAAACAGCAATTGAACGCACATGCATTAAACACCCACAACATTCTTGGAAACCACCATGTCTCATAACACTGATAATGATTTTGTGTATGTGTGCGCGCGCTCGTGTGTGTATGTTTTTTGTTTGTTTATTTGTTTGTTTGTTTGTTTTTTAAATGCTGACACTGTCTCTATACCGGTCCGGCTATTTTACTGTTGCCTAAGAATTGTCTATTGTAGATACACTTGAGTCACGAGGGATATCTGCATTGAAAGATCTTGCCATCTGATGAACGCAAGTAAAGGCATAATACACATGCAATTTGATAGTTTATTATTGTTGTCGGTATTGCCCTCATCATGATAATTATTATATCCACCACATTACTGCAACAGTATCATCATAATGACCATCAATGGGGAATAATCATAAACGTATTCTCTCTTACGATATTCTTTTTTTTTTATTTTGAATGCACACGGCAATATCAGTCTATTGATCAAAAAATCAAAAATAATCTTTTGACATCGATAACATATAGTACCTTATACTTCAATCGGAGCAATCATCAAAATTACGTGTATTAAAGTCGATATGACACCGTCAAAAATATCTCCTTTTAGAGTGTGATCCTCAACTTTCACATTAAGCCCAGATTCAGAGTGCAGAAAAATTATGGTGAAACTCTTCATGAAAGTTTGAAATAATCAATGATTTTTTCCACGCTTCAGTTTAAATTCTTTATGCTGCCCTCTACAGATGAGAACTAAACAACAATTCATGATGTTGCAACCGTAGACAGATTAAAGGAGACCTCCGGATGATTTTCAAATTTTTACATTTGAACATATATAAATTAGTTATACTGGGTACAGAGTTTCAGGATTTATAATGATTGGGATGAAAAATAAGAATGTTTTCGAAGTTTATAACAAATTGCAATGAACAAGGATGATGACATGGCAGCCTCACCATAAGAATGCATGAGATGTGGCTCAAGGAAGCAGCACAAAAGAAGAAGGCATGCATACATTACACACAGGTGAGCTTGCAAGCATGCGGTATTGTAATGGAATGACACTGCTACATTTCTGAGATATGTGAGGCTCCTATGTCATCATCTTTGTTCAGTGTAATTTGTTTAAGGTTTTTGAAAGTACTGTTTCTCTGCTCAAGAACCACAATAAATTCTACAAATCTATACATGAAGCTGTTGATTTATGTACTACATGATGTGAAATTATGAAAATCGTCCGGAATGCCCCTTTAAAACTGTTCAAAACCTTAACGATGTCTGCAATGTGTACGCGACATTTGAAGGTGAATGCTTAAGCATATGAGATACCATTGCTATAGAGTTTGTGTCAGTATGTAGACTGCTCTGTTTTGGGAGAAGTTTTCTGAATTTGAAAGCGATTATCTCAGTTTCATGTTTTCAATTACTCATCCAAATGTATTCAACACTTGGATATCATAAGACACTTTGAAAAAAAAACACAAAAAAACAAATCTCTACAAGATGAAATAGCAATCTATTTTTTTTTTTTTACCCACAAGAGCCTGAATTTGCCAGAGCCAGTCACCTTTCATCTTCAATATTAAAAAAACAAACAAACAAACAAACAGATGGAAGGTGAGCTCACATGCTACCTTGTCAGTTTCTGCTCCATTGGTAACACCAGTCCTTCAAAATGCCACAACTCTCTGATTTTATCTAACTTTTACTATCTATCACGTTCCTTTCATTTTTCTGGTTCTATCCAAACAACGGGGTATGATAAGTGTAGACGTTCCCTTTAAAATGAACACCATATTGTACAATACCCACAAAAACTGGACAACAAAGCAGCCATACAATCAAGAATCCTCCCCATATAAATGATTATACAGAAGCAAAGATCTACCGTATCCCTGCATGACAACTGTTCGTTCCTTTGCAATTAAAATCGACGCTCTATCCATGTCAAAAACAAAACAAAACAGGCAGAAATGGGAGGTTATTACTCCCAGGTCCTGTCGGATTCTGATCCAAGATATAATAATAATAAACACAATAATGAATATAATAATAATAATAATTATGATAATAATTTTAATTATAATGATGAAGATATTACTATTATGATTAATATTATTATTATCATCAATATTATTGTTATTATTATTATTATTATTATTATCATTATTATTATTATTATTATTATTATTATTGTTATTATCATTATTATTATTATTATTATTATTATTATTATTATTATTATTATTGTTATTATTATTATTATTATTATTATTATTATTATTATTATTATTATTATTATTATTATAATAACATCTGGGGCGCTGTGGCATAGTGGATAAGACTCCCGACTCCCGATCGGAGGACCCGAGTTCGAACCCCGCCCAGTGCTTACGTCCTTGGACGAGATGATTTTACCCACAGTGTCCCTCTCGACCCAGGTGTATAAATGGGTACCTGGCAACGCTAGGGTAATAATAATAGCAGGGCCCTCTGGTAGAGCAGTGGCAACACTGAAGAGGCTACCCTGGGTAAAGAAGAAGTTATTATTATTATTATTATTATTATTATTATTATTATTATTATTATTATTATTATTATTATTATTATTTATTGTTGTTTTATTATATGATGCTTTACAAAATGAGTTATATACTCTGGTGTGAGTACAATACAAGGGAAATAGATACGTATTATACAAACATTGCATAGGAGCCAGTGGACACAATTAGAAACGGGAAGATAGCTTGCTCATATACCATATTGCCCTAGATTTAAATCTTATCACTAATCTCATAGCAAAACAAATGAAATAAACACCTAAGTGAACTCATTTAACCCGACACGTAGGCAGTAATGAATTTGGAGAGAAACGCCTACTCAACATGAACAACGGTTACGAGGGTATCTTCGTATTGCTTTCCAGACATTTATCACTCATTGAGATTCAGCCCACGCTGTGACAAACAAGAGAGCTGCGATAATGGTACGTTCCCACTGCCGATCAGATCAACTCGATCAATCCCGATCAAGCTTTTTTGGCCTGGTCGGGCTCACTCGGCATTGGTATTCGGGGTCGATCTACCTTGATCGGCATCGCTCCTGCTTCCTTCACGATAATTTTGGACATGTCCAAAATATTCGAGTAGGAAGCCCGAACACAAACAGCTCGGGTAGTGATCGAGAAAAGATCGAGCTTATCGGGAATCGGTCGTATAGAAATCTAGTGTGGTCGGGACGGATTTTTCCCCGAGCTCAGTTCCCGATCATCTCGAGTTATACTCGAATGCGACACGATTGATTTCAGATCATCTCGATCCAGGATTCATCAGTTTCATGAATAACTCGACCGCTGCACGACCGCTACAGGACTGCTGTCGATTGATACTCGACTAAACTCGATCATGCTTCGACCGGCACTCGATCAAATACCGAGCACTTTTTGATAGTGGTTGCAGCAGGTGCAGACGTACTTTCTTAGCACTCATTTATTGTTCATGAAAATATATGCAGTCCTTGATCACGTTGAAAAGTTAAGTGTCGTCAGTATCTTCAGCCACTCCTGGCCCACTGAAGAAAAGAAAAGGGCCACGAAGAAAGAAAAGACAACAAATCCTAAACAGCAGACATGGTAGAATTAGACTTTCCAGACAAAAATTTCAGAAGAAAGAAAGGAAACACGACTGAAACTGAGAAAAATTCGGTATTCTGGCAATATGACTGTAACGTGAAAGGAAATTTTCTAGATTATTTACTTTAGTTATAAACTGAGAAATGTTTCTTGAATTCTATTGCTAGCTTGTCTGTTTCAAAGTTGAAGCTGATTACGTTGATATAAAATCTATTTCTTACGCTGACGTGTTAAAACGGTAGTTGTAACTTAGATTCATATATCCTCAGTGACTTACTTTACTTTTATTTACGTAGATGTTACACTTTTGCTTCGCTTAATAATGTTTCTTTTTTTTTTTTCATTGAGAGTTGTATGTACATACACGCATTTGTAGCTTGAAGTCCACCTTGATATCGATTGGCTGGGATGAGTTGACAAAAAAATAAACAACCAAGATTTTCATCATTTTTGCTAATGTAAAATGTAATATTGTTTTAATTTTCATAATAATGTACTCTGTTCCACATATCAGCACACTTCATGAATTTAGAAATTAATGTGATACATGTATTTCCTTTTACACACTCTTGGGCTTATACTTTATCAATGAATACATACATATTTTGCATTCACTTTTTCATTCTTAAATAATGAGAACAATAATGACAAAGCTAACACGACTCAATAGGGTTGTAGGACAGTCATTTTTTAAACTCTATATAATGGTGCATTTATGGGCATATAGGCCTATGTTTCATTTTAGACCAAGTTAATTTCAGCCCACCTATATGTAATGCACTTACGAAGCGTGGCGGTGTATTTTTTTTTTTTTTTTCACGAGAGATCAAACTTTGATTTGCTATTCTTCACATCCAATGCAAATATTGAATGCATATGAACGAACCTATTATATTATACATGGTGTCCCGGCAGACAGAATGCTACAAAGCTGTCTCTTATTTAAAAAGATATGAGCGACTGAATGAAATCGTTACATTGTTCAATAGGAAAAAACACCTCAAATTCTATTTGACACAATGATAATCAATCTTTATGCAGGCGCTTTGACCTCCATGAAAATTTGTGATTTACAAAATCTGTAACTTTGGGCACTGATATCCTACTTGACTGAGCGATAGTGCAGCCGTAAAAACTGATAACGAATGCGTCAAAGAGTAACTACTAAAAACGGATAAAATGAATGAATACAAGTGAATGCATTTTTTTTTTTGGGGGGGGGGGGTACCTTTTTGAGTGGCTCACAAACAGAGTGATCAGTCTTTATTATCGTGGTTTTTTTTTTCAGGAAAAATGACTATATAATCGAAACGCCTGCGCGAGAATTGATAATTGTGGTTTCAAAATAGGAAGTGTTCTTCTATCAACTATAGGTTTTCCCGGCCAATTTCGCTCTTTTGTCAGTCCAATTCCTAATTGCTGAATTCAATTTAGCAAAATATAGCATAGATGACATGTTCGGAAGTTCAATTTTATGATCTCTTCATTCAAATTAATTTTGGAGCATTCAAATTACCATTAGCCTCATTCTAATTAACACTTTTTCAATTGAAATTCGTAAAACAAACACCATTTTGTTTTTCGTTCATTCAGTTTAGAATTATATAGTCACGTGATCACGGACATGTTGCTCTCGTTCATTCAAATTCATTTTGGCAATCAATTTAACATCTTTTGCAGTCAATTTAGCACGCAAATCTATAGTTTGGTTCTTTCTTTTTTATAACTTAGTTAATGTTCTCCAAGCGTCATTACGTTTCATATTTTCGTACTCATTTTAGACATTTTGGCACCATTTTTTTTTTCTTTAATGTGCTTAGTGTCTCTTCAAGTCCGAAGATAATGCAACATGACGCGTGCATGGCCACAACTTATCTCGCCGTTGAGCGCTTTATTCCGTGTGTCGGTCACTTCTAGGAAGTCAAGGTTATGATCATCAAATATTCCTATAATTCTTTTTCTGTCCCCTTGACAAAATTGTAATACGTCTGTTTCTAACTTGTGCCGTCATGACTGGAAGAAGATGAAGTTAAACTATGTAATAGTATTGGTACATGTAGGCCTAAAATGGCATGTATGAAAGAAAAGGAGCGTTACAGAACAGCAGACTCGAGTAATGGTAAAAAATACGATACTTTTACTGCTTAACAGTGCGTGGATGAAACAATAAGTCACATAGAAATACGCGTCTAAATGTTATCAACTTTTCAAAAAAGAAATAACATGGCATTAATTTGAATGAACATGTTAGGAATTTGACTGCCCATACGCGAAATTGATGACTGAAGTACCCCTTTCGCCAGTGCTGGCGAATTTGAATGACTGAAAAGCACGTGCCAATTTGAATGCCCGTTTTACGAATTCGAAAGGCACATGTGCAAATCTCATGGATCGGAATGCTAATTGAACGAACAACTTGCAATTTTGAATGAAAGAATGTGCAGTGACGAGGATTTCGCTAAATTGAATGAACCTTTTATCAAATGGACTGACAAAAGTGCGAAATTGGCCGGGAAAACCTATACCAAAGATAATCATTTCTTTCGTTCATTCATGCTTTTGCAATTAATAGTCAGTTTTATAGCACTCTTTTGGTCCATGCCGTATTCAAGTATAAATACTGAATTGTCTCATATAACCAAACGAATAACTGTAACCAATTCTTCTTTCACTCGATCACTGTACGAACCTGCCGACCCGTTCGATGCAAGATCTTACACAGATCGTGTCATGTCGAGCTGGTCTAAGAAGTCTAGTAGAAATCGAGTATTGACCGTGTAGCGATCGTGTATTGATTGTGTGTAGATCGGGATGTTCGAGTAGAGATCTATGTGGTTGTCGAGGAGAGATTCTGGAGATGTCGAGAATGGTCGGGTGTGGATCGTACAAGATCGAATAGCGGTCGGGAAGGGATCGTGTTGAAGGACGATCGAGCACTTGGTCGGGATTGCTCTGGTAAAAATAGGTGATCGGGATTGATCTCACTTGATCGAGTTGATCTGATCGGCAGTGGGAACGGGGTATAATGCTCATTTCCGCCAGTATTTTCGGCATTTCCAATCGAACCCATTTCCTGGTACGTTTAAAGGCACATGACATCAGAACACGAAGCTTTCGATTTCGAATTACGAATTCATTCGCTGAGTTGGTACAATTTATATGGCCAATTTATATGGCTAATGTTGGTCTCCCGATAGCAACATCGCATATCGTTCCCTCTTCCAGCAAACCATTTCTATTATTCTAAATTCCAGCCTATCTGCCCTTGTGCACTTTCAAGCACTTGCACACACATTCACCACCATCACATATCAGAGTTTATTTTCCCCTGCTATCTTCGCAGCAGAATTTGTACTGTTACGAATACTAGTACGTCCCTACCTTTTCCTCGGGCCGGCCATCTTTTCAAGCTATGCTTACAATGGCGGCCCTCTGCATAATCGCTTCTTAACTACAATTGTTGTTGTAATCCCCGCTGCATAGACATGCATACAGTATTATCATTAATTTCCTTTTATATCTTTGTTTATGCAAGTCAAACGACCCTGTTCTGAATTTACTTTGTATGTTTCCCACATGTTCATGATTATGTACCTTATGTATATTGATTTGCTGATTGATTTTATGATTTGCAGAAAATAAAGTATCTATTAAACAAATAAACAAAAAAAATCCATTTGATTGCTTGTTTCTGACTGAGAATCAAGCTCCCTGGTATTTCTTGAGAAGCCCTCAATAAGTCTATACAATAATTCATTTAAAGTTGACTCTAAGTTGAAAAGAGAATTTCCTTAAATGCGAAAACAATGGTTTCGCGGATTTCTTATCATATTTTCCATCCCTTGGATACGCTTTAACAAAAAACAGAAACAAATAAAACCCCGAAACAAGGTAATTCCTGTGCAAGTTTTTTTTTTTTTTCAGAATCTTGCAGCATTTGACCCATTCGAAAGAATTTTGTTAGACATTGTTTGGGAGTCATTAATAACTGTTTTGCAATAAGTTATCAGGGTTCCCTCGTTAGAAACAGGAAGTATGTTTAACATTCGTACAATAAATCCAAACAGAATGTTAAGCTGTATACGACTTGCTGCATCACTTCGGATAACATTAAGAAGAAAATTTCACATTAATATACCATTTACTTACAGAATATCAAGTGCTTGCTAAACAGAACCATTATAAAGACTATAAAGATAATATTTGATAAACTAAAAGTGTACATTCTCTACATATTTTTGATATCAGTTCTTATCACTCGAGTCTGTAAACAACACGAACAATATATAGTCGTATGGTTTTAATGTGCTTGTTTTTCCTTGTCTGGCACTCCCTTGCTTTGTGAAAACAAAGGTTAAAATAGATACCTTATTTTTTTTTTTAGTTAATAATTGCCCCTGTGCTGCTTCTTACAAAGAAACATTTCTTTGTTTCGTTGTTTCATTTCCATTTGAGAAGATGGTTGGATAGCCCTTATTCAGCTGCAATATCTGGTCTTCCATGACCACTTCATCAGGTTAAACACCCTGCTCTTTGCGATGAATGAATAAGCCAGTTCGGGGTTAGCTCATGTACATATGGGTACAAATGACCTTTCTTCTTTCTCAGTTGATTAGGTACTCCACTAGTCTTCAAGCAACAGAATGCATTAGCTTGCCCAACGTAACAATTCATGGAATTCATCAGTCATGTTCAAACAAAGGATATACTCGCGTAGACCAGGTGATCACAATGATCCATCAATGATTATTGACACTTCGGAAAACGTCCATTTATTTTGCACTGAATGTAATGACCATCTTCTTCTATTGATATTGCCAAATACTGCTTTTGCTGCCAGGTGGATGTGATGGCAAGCACCACTTTAATACAAGGATTACTTGAATAATCATCGCATCACAGATGCTTATCTCAGTGAATTTAAAAACCGAAATGCTCTGCTGGTACAAATGACCTTTTTCTGCTCATGCTCAAAGTGGAACCCCGAACTGGCTTATAAAGCGGGATGTTTTACGTGCATATTGAGTTGTGACTCTCTCTCTCCCACGGGACCTCTATTTTACGTCCTATTCGAGGGACAGAGTTTTTCTTTTTACTTCTTACTACATGCAAGATAGAGGGACAGTATGATTACACACAACATTGCTCAGTGCAGGGGACTCTGGAATCGAACCCGGGTTCTTCGGATCTAGATGCAGCCACGCTCCCGACTGAGTCAACTCACCGTCCTCAAATGACGTACAATAAAATATTTGTTACAACAAACGAGCAGTCGTTACACGAAAAAAAAAAAGAAACAACAACAGCTACTGAACTCAAACTATACATCTAAATTTTTCAGATACCTCCTCTCGGAGTCCATTACAAACAACCTTGCCAATGTCTTCAAAGAGATTGGAATTACCGTTGCGATAATGGTAATGTGTATATTCGCTACTACACATGAATGATTTGATTCTGGTTATAAATGAAGAGTTTGTTAGCAAAAACCGATAAGTCCATATTTGTCAAATGGAGATATTTGCGATTAAAGGTCAAGAAAAATAAAGAGAATAATAAGAAAATTGTTGCTTCTTTTGACCATAACTTCACAAATGTACCTTTATATGTAGTGACCAATATATCATTTAAAAGGTATCATTTTGTACTTTATGACAGAGACCGTACTTCAAAATCTTCAAAAATGGACTTATCGGTTTTTGCAAACAAACTCTTCAAATATATCTACTAAACGTATTTTGATCACAAGATCAGCCATCGATTACAGGGCCATAATTTTGGAATATTTTTTTTTGTATGATGTATACAATCAATTTGCCATTTCAGTTTTTCTTAAGGACAGCTATTCATGCACTGTTTCTATAGCACAGTCTTTTATTTCAAGTGTGTAGCGTCAACATTGTACAATGGGAGTGCACATTTCAAGTTGCATTTAAAACAGTTTTACCTGTCACTTAGAAGTCAGGCTGAAGAATATGACAGTTTGCAAAATCACATTTCACTTCATTTGCAGACTAAACTCATATTGACAAAGTTGCATTTCTAACTTAAAGGACAAGTTCACCTTCGTAGACATGTGGGTTTAGTGAATGCAGCAATATTAGTAGAACACATTAGTGAGAGTTTGAGGAAAATCGGACAATCCGTTCAAAAGTTATGAACTTTTTAAGTTTCTGCATAGTCACGACTGGATGAGAAGACTACTATAGCTTGTGATGTCACATGTGTACAACGGTATAAAGAAAGAATAAAGAAAATTCAACATAATATTTCTATTTTCTCGCATAACGAAAGAACACTCGACTTCTCTCTTTCAGAGGGCAGGGGGAATAATATTACCCTAACATCCGTCAGTAACAAGTCCAAGAAATGTGAACTTTATTCAAAAAGTAAAGTTTTGTTAAATTCTCTTTTTATTTTCTTTATATCGTTGTACGCATGTGACATCATACACTGTGGTAGTCTTCTCATCCAGGGGTAACTGTGCAGATACTTTAAAAAATCATAACTTTTGAATGCATTGTCCGATTTTCCTCAAACTTTCACTGATGTGTTCTACTAATATTGCTGCATTTTCTTAATCCTTACGTATATGAAGGTGGACTGGTCCTTTAAAGAAAAGAAAACGGAATGATCTGAAATCGATGAACGGGATAGCGACAGAAAGATTAAAAGCATAGATAGAAAAAAAACTGATAGTATACAGAGAGAAAAACAATAGAGATGGAAAGATAGCTAGATAGATAGACAGATAGACATTATATATATATATATATATATATATATATATATATATATATATATATATATATATAGAGAGAGAGAGAGAGAGAGAGAGAGAGAGAGAGAGAGAAGAAAGAAAGAAAAGAAAGAAGGAAGTACGAGCTTGGATACTATGCGTACTTTTGAGTTCCTGTAAAACCAGGAATGTTCGCGTGCATTTTAATTTCGCGAATTTCGCGAGAGGCAATATCCGCGAAATTAAAATGCACGCGGAAGTTCTTGTCTACAGATGTATTGAATGTCAGTGGCAATTCGCAAAATTTTCATGTCTCGAAAATATCTTGCGAAGCAGGGGAAAGGGGTATTTTTCTATTCCTAAATGGGGATCGAGAGGGAAGATCAGCGGAAGATGGGGGAGAACTTACAGGACGAGTCCACCTTCATATAAACATATGGATTGGGTGAATGCAGCAATAATTATTAGAACACATCAGTGATCATTTGAGGGAAGTCATACAATCCGTTCAAAAATTATGAATTTTTAAAGTATCTGCTCAGTTACTGCTGCATGAGAAGACTACTACAGTTTGTGATGTCACATGCGTACAATGATATGAGGAAAGTATAAAGAGAATTTCACAAAATTTTACTTTTTGAAAAAAATGCACATTTCCTCGACTCGTCATTGACGTATGTTAGATTATTCCCCTTGCCTTCTGAAAGAGGGAAGTCAAGTGTTCTTTTATTATAGAAGAAGAGTGAAAATACGTTGAATTTTCTTTAAATTTTCTTTATATTGTTGTACACGTGTGATATCACAAACTGTAGTAGTCTTCTCATCCAGAGGTGACTGAGCAGAAACTTTGGAAATTCATAACTTTTAAACGGATTGTCCGATTTTCTACGAAATCTTGCTGATGAATTCTATTAACATTGGAGCATTCACTCTGTCAACATATCTATGAAAGTAAACTTGTCCTTTAAGCAACAAGACATAATAGAATTACGGCGTTTTAAGAGGGGGGAGGGAAGGGGGCATGCATGAGCTTAAAGCATAAATGGGCACGATCGTAATTCCTATAACTTATAGAATCCAAGCATTTTTCAAACTAAAAACGTTGTTCTGTATATAGTTCCAGATGGAAAATATGACTTCCTATATCTCTACCCTCCCCCCCCCCCACACAAAGGCTCTTTATACCACCATGCTATTTGAAGTAGTTCCAAAGTTCATCATCTTCAGACGATGACGTCATCGAAGGACCTCTACCACAAGGTGGATATAGCCGCCCGCCATTCGATGAGCACGATCTTAGCGGGTTAATCATAAACGAAACTCCGTGATAAGTTTCTGCAGGGCGTGGAACTCGCGAAGGGACTCTCCTCTACTCGGCCTATTTGCCTCCTGAACTCCCCCTCGGCAAGTCGCTCGGATCACTCCGTCCAGTACCGTCGTTCTCCCGCTCCGAAAGAAAGCTAAAAATCAATCCAAAATGGCCGAAGAAGTCGCTGAGGTAAGCGTAAAGTAATATCTGTTTTCGCATTCTTGCATGTAAAACATAAGGAGTGATATCATACATTGTGTCCTTATAATTGTCGTGTGATCGAGAACGAGTTATTTAGTTTAAACGGAAGTGATTAACTGTTTGTACCACTGGATTCCCATCGATGTGGAATACTTACAGGCTACACTAAAAGTGAAAAACAAACAAAAACAAGAATTCGCTTCTCGATATAACACATGGTATCCTAAAAAAAAAGAGAGAAAATCTCACAAAAGGCAACAGACGTGGTAACATCGTGTGTGTCGCATTTGTACCATAGTGTTGCCGTTGCACCTGTTATGTATGTGAGGATGAAAACGTGAAACTGAGTTTCGTTTCATCTTTCCTGTGTGTTGAAGACGATCATTTCGTCTTTTACTTCCAGGAGATAAAGGTAGCAATCATGACCACAGTCATTAAAAAAGTTTTGTCCTCCATACCACAGTGAAGTCGACGCTATCTAGAACGACCACTATAGCTCATCTCAGATCTAGATCTCCCATCATACATTGCAACAACCTGGCTTCTTTCTTTCACATTCTTCACTTCGATAGCGGGAGATAGGGGACACAAACTTGTTACGTCAGGTCCATTTGCTTAATTGATTATTATTTTGTGTGGTTGATTCTGGTACATTAAATCTGGCTATCGCTTAACTTCGAACTGGCAACCAAGTCTCAACTCTCCCGCGGTCAAATTCACAGATACATTTTTCCGAAAATTTGCTCGTAAAATAGAATTGTAACTTTCCAATCAGAGAGAAGTAACCTCACATGGTTTATATGGGGTATTGTCCACTGCGTGTTTGCCAAAGTAAAAAGCATAACAGTTGTTTAACGTCCGAGGACACCCTTTGGAACACTATAACTAGTAGATATTTTATTTTAGTCCTCGGTTGTTTGGCATGTAAAGACAGTCACTAAAACAGCAGCAGAAGATACAGTTGGCTTTGTCGCTACTTGCATGAGGCGCCAGTATCGGGAACATATTATTCGACCCTCGAAGATGAGGTCATGCATGGTTTTACATTGCATATTATCGTATTAACTTTAGAAACCAATGCAGCCCCCCCCCCCCATTACTGCTCCTATTACTTGCTGTCTTTGGATCCACCCTCCTCCACATACTTAAAGAGTAAATCCACCCCAAAAATGAATAAACTTCAAAAGAGAGACCCCCCCCCAAAAAAAAAAAATCCCCTACAGAACGATAAAAAATGAAAAAAAAAAATCGACTCAGAAATATTAAAAGGAATATGACTTTTTCAAATTTCAAATTTCTTCGGAAAACATTTCTTGACCAATCCTTATGAATATTAAAATGAGCAAGTTGACGATGTTATGCGTTCTCTCACAATTTCCTATTCATTTCATATGCAGAAAGGAGAAAAATTTTATATTTCAGCTATATAAACAAATGAATATAAAACTTGCCTCAGGACAACCCAAAGTATAAAAGAATCGTGACATATCTTCGTTTTGAGAACATACTTTTACTCTTATTAGCTAGAAATAACATTTTTCCGAATTTCATAATAGCATACATGAAAAATTATGAGGGTATGACATCCTCAAGGAATTCAAAGTTAATTTGATGAAAATCAGTTTTGAAATGACCGAGATATCCATGAAGAAAGTAAAACAAAGTGATCGTAATAAAAGTTGGGCCTCAACTTTTATTAGAATCGCTTTGTGTAGGGTATCTCAACCATTTCAAAACCAATTTTCATCAAATAAACTTTGAGTTTCTCTTAGAACTGTATGTTGTTGTTTTTTGTATTTCATAAGAGGTTTCTCATTATCTAAAAAAAAATATTACCAAAAGAAGTTGGAACCCTGATCGAAACCCCATCTCAACCAAAACTGTACCATCCCTTTAGCCACAACGCCAGTTTTACTAAAGCTTCACTATTGTGTAGTATTTCCTCATTCACTGAACTGCATATGTGTATGCGGGAGAGATGGTTCTTAAAAGGGGGAATCCAGTCCAAATATACGTTAGTCTGATAAGAAAGAGTAATGTATAACGAGTTCAACGGTATACTTTTGATCGAAATCGGATGAAAAATAGGGAAGTTACGACATTTTGAAGTTTCGCTATTTTAAGGGAAAACAGTTCTTGAACAGTCAATATGAATGTGCAAATGGCAAAGTGAGCATGTCATTCCCTCATAACTTACCATTCATTACAATTTAGTTTGTACATAAATCTTATGCCCGATTATGCCCGAGGCTCAAATCCTCGCAAATGTCTAACTGATCACTATTCTGAAGTTATTCAACCAGAAAAAAACACAACAACATCATGTTACAGACTTCAATGACAGAAACATTAATTTTTCGTCATTTTTTTTTTTTTTTGTACGCGATCAATGGAATATCGTGAGGGTATGACATGGTAAGCTCGCTCATTTACATATTGATATCCTCTGTACAAGAACTGTTTTGCAGAAATAAGCAAAACTTCAAATTGTCATAACTTCCTTATTCTTCATTCGATTTCAGTCAATTTTTTACCATTGAATTTATACTTTTTTTTTTTTATCAGACTAACTTATATTTGGACTGAATGTCCTCTTTAAGTATATATATACAAAAAGGACACTAACAAAATTCATTTTATTTCCTGAAGGGGGTGGTCTGGCTGGGGCGGTATGATTTTGTGCAAAGCG
This sequence comes from Diadema setosum, assembly GCF_964275005.1. NCBI lineage: Eukaryota > Metazoa > Echinodermata > Echinoidea > Diadematoida > Diadematidae > Diadema > Diadema setosum. Next base: position 5,795,721 of record NC_092694.1, on the reverse strand, counting down.
TTTACAAGACCAACAATACATGCGTGGGAGTTGAATTGCTATCCAGGTATGAGGAGATCGTGCCAAATTTTATCACTCAGTCACTGAACATTTTGTGGCCGGACGTCTGTCAACTTATAGGGAAAACATTTTGATGTCTTTCAATAATTTATTCGTGATTTATTAATCACCTCAATGACATAATGTTTTCTCACTCACGGTCCAGCATCTACAATAATGACGCAAATATCCTTCCCATAGTCCTTCTTGCTCTGTTCCTTATGTCAATTAATCATTTAGTATCACTTTCTCTTCAAGATATATAGCTCTTTTGTGGTAGCACCCAACCCATATATCATCAAAAAGTTTGCCTGCAAGGACGCATTGGCTGATGACAAAATAATTCTAAAGTGATCTAATGCCCTGTATTCTTTCCAGAAGCTAAATTAGTGTGAGAAAAAAACACTTCTGGCTGCATTAGTTTCTATTCCATTTATATCCATCACCTCATCAGGTAAGAATAATCTATAGTGGACATAAAAACTTTGAGCGAAAAGAGAATTCATAATCGATTCTGATTGGTCAATGAAGGCAAAACGAGATCACGTGAGGGGGAGGGGGGCGGAGTTCAGTTACAGTCAGTGCAGAGATTTGAATATAGTTTTAATCTATGTATTTCTGTGACATTTCATCTGTCGGTTGAGGTTGCGCTGACGTGAGGGCGAACACTCACAATCTCGTGAAAATCACACGGAAACGGGGAAGCATGACTTTCCGAATAAGCGTCTGTCGACAGCCGAGATTGGAAATATCCTTGATTTTCTGCACCAGTGTGAGTTAAAGTGAAAATGCGACCTTACGTTAAAGCTCCCTTTAATGAATGATAATCAAGGAAAAGGACAAAAAAGAAAAACAAACAAGCAAAAACGTTTCTTCAATGTCGGGTATGAAATAAGAAAGCAATTGAATGATATTTTCACATGTTTTCATACTACAGTGACACTTGATTTCTTACTTAAGTAGTGATGATTTAGACGAGATTGCAATGTCAATTATCCCTTACCCACTAGTTTGCGATAAGAAAGTTTTATGTGCAGGGCAGTTGCCGACTTTAGATTTATAACGTCATCTCCGAATTGGAATATCCATGTTTAATTGTGACAGTGTAAAATCTTCTTAATCCTGCTTTCAAGTTTGCTGAAAATTCTAGTCTTCCGCTTGCTTGATTTTGCTGTTTTAACCATTACGTGGATCTTGAAGTAGCGATACACTTTTGACATTTCAGAATTTCTTAACTGCTATGAGTGCAGGATCAGATGATGACGTCATTTAGAGCATGCTCATTACAGCTAGTAACCGGTAACGGAGAGTAAGATCTTGTTATCAGGGTGTATCGCCATTAGATCACAGGTATTAACAATTAATACTACACCACACCATCAGTTCCCCATGTGGACTACCAAACATCTGCGCTCAAAAGAGATATGGAATACACTAAACTTGTGTGAGTGTGCCGTTCACTTTTAACCAGGAGCAGCTGCATGTATGTTTGGATTGATATAAACAGTTTATGACTATATATTAAAGCATTAGTTAACATTTTGATTTGTTTCTGATTTCTGCCTATATATATATATATATATATATATATATATATATATATATATATATATATATATATATATATATATATATATATAAATATATATATATATATATACATATATGTATATATATACATATATATATATATATATATATATATATATACATAATATATAAAGATGTAAATTGACGTGACAGATACGCGCACATCGTGTGGATTTCATTCCAATAAAACATAAAAACTGATAAACATGTGTCATCGTCTCATCTTTTTCTAAGAAGTGGTAAGGACTGATTTCTCAATGACAATTGAGATCCCATAAACTTTTCATTTCATGTGAAGTTTGCTGAAACTTCTTCCATTCAGATCCCTTTATTCGATTGCACTTCTTGTATAAACGCCTCTATAAAAAGTAGTTTAGAGAATGGCGAGTGCTCCCGTTGAGTTTACCATTAATGATCAACTGAAACTTTCGTTGTCTCTCAGGATTCCAATTAATTATTCGCCAGACGTAGAAAATGTCAACCGGGTCTGTGCTCCAAATTTAGTACCACTCGGTCACTGACGATCCTTTCTCAGTGGATATAAGAAGGGAAATGATTTTAAGGATCAAGCAACTCATTGTTTGCCTTCCGCGTTGCCATGAAAACGGTGTCAAGACGGGGCTGGGGGGGGGGGGTATTAAGTCGAGAATGATGCTTGTGGAAAAGTAAAAGTCCTTAAAGACGCTATCAGAAACAAGATAGTACTTTGGGTGGATTTCATACTACGCTCATATCGGAACGATAACAAACACATTTCTAGCAGACAACATTTTCCCGTCTGACAGTTATTGCCACGTCGCACCCAGTAACAGTTTAAACAATCGCTCACTAATTAGCGCTACAAATTGCACGTTCTCAAATAGCGCCGTCCTTGGTATTAACGTATGTTTTCGGAATGCACAAATACTAGCAGATAAGGCCCGTCTTTCCCGTACAGTTACTCATTGTCTTAATTGAGCATGACATCATAAACCTCCCTTACTTGTTATCTGCAAAAGAGTATTTGGTGCGACACGCCTGTTTTTGAAGACAGAAATTTCCCGCGCTTATTGAAAAAGGCTTGTCGTGGGCATATACATGTTTCTTCTTTAGAGCAAATTCCCCTCGGTTTGCAAACATTCAAGCTTTTCATTTCAAGTACAGTCTCGTCTGTAAGGTGATAGAGCTTATCCTTCTTTGCCGCTATTTCTCTTCCCATTCTGTTATCTTCCTCCCCCTTCACTTCTTTTAAGGTCTTGTTTCTCTTGTAAATGCACTTTTTATAGGTAAATAGAGGATGCAAAGTTTATGACTCACAACTTTTAGCGGTCGTCAAAAAAATAGAAACAAGATAGGCCGATAAACGCTCTGTATTCAACTGGAGATTATCACATAGTATATGCGAAGAATTCTTTTATTCGAGTCGTTGTAGCTCAGTGGATTATGACAAGGGGTTCTCAATGTTGAGACCTCCGGTTCATGTCCCCGTAGTTGTCAGTTTAAGTGCTCTTGACCAACACAAGGGGCATTTTATGCTTATGCGTAATCTTTCGGAGGGGACTTTAAATAATACCATGCTGTCGGTTTAGACGCTCAAGACGCAGGTCTAGACGCTCAAGACGCAGGTCTAGAAACTCAGTTGCCTTCTTCCTTGTGTTTCCGCGAATGGGATGCAAACTGAAACTGTATTTATTTTCGCAGCAGTGCAATTAAATTCCTTTTTTCCTTTTTCATGGCAAGGAATGTGGTTCCGATGAATGACGTGAGATCAGAGATACTACCCTGCTCTCAATTCTTTTCAACTTTAGTTTATAGAGTCGGAAAGAGTTATGTCATCTAAACAACTTTAGCAGTCCATTATATTCCCTGATATCCATTTATATTATACCACCGTCTATACCTTGACTATTGGAACTACCAACACAAAGAATGTAAAAAGAACAGCACACATGAATACAAAAAAGAAGCAATACAAATCTTACACGGCATTCCAAATTCTTAAGCGAGCTTCATTATACATACACTATAATCTGTAAATCTTAAACACAGGTATGTACGGGGACCACCGAAGGAGGTAAAGCACGCTAATGAAAGAAGTAACTACCACCTTGATGCCGTTATTGTGATAACCCCCGGGTTAATGAGTAACCACACAGCACACAAATGATTAACCCTCGGTAATGAGGTTGTGATAAGACACACACGATCGGAACTATAGGGATGACGTGACAATTAAGATGCTGTGGTTATCCGCATGACTCGTGCGTGAGAGTCGCGGGTTCGAATCCCATCAACATACGTCTCTACGGCAAAACATCTACTCTATAATATGAGGTGACTTTAATGATAGTTTGAAACAAGTCAAACAGAACGATAAAAGCTTCATTGGAGTCACCTTTAAAATGATGATGATGGATAATTGATATTTGTCACAATGGCATAGGACACTAGGGGAGATTAGTTTAAAAAAATGGAACCTGCTTATATACGATACACAAGCGACCCTTATACTGCTTCTTCTGTTACCGATACTACACCTAAGTTTGATCTATTATGCATTGCAATACATTTATTCATCACACTAGTAATGGCTATTCTTCGATTATTACCACAGCAGATATGATGATTCTAATTTAATGATAAATAAATGCTATAGAATAGCAATCGTTATGATAATAATAGTAAGAATAATAATTACAATAATACATTATAGTTATTATCGTTTTGTAGTGTTATCTATAGTTGAAGTAGTAGCAGGAGAAAATGATTCTTTTGTTGTAATTAAGATAACAATGGTCATCATATTACCATTATCATTTTTATCAACATGATTATCATTATCCTATTATATTATCATTATTATCGTTATCATTATGGTGAGCATGGTAAGTATACCAACTTGGTAACTTGATTATGAAATTTATGAAAACTTCCCAGACATGATTCTTTTGTAATTAATTGTATTGTCTCAGTGATGACGTACGTAGACATAGAACAGAGTATCAGAGGATATACAGTGTACGCTCTTGTTATATATTTTGTACCGGTTCTTACTCGACGGTTCTGGAATAGACTGTTCTGAATTATTTCTTTATTTATTTTGTCTTAAAATATTTGCACTGCATAGAATCGCGTGCATGCATACGCTTCAATTTCCCGTCACTTGAAGGTTTAGAGCACTCAGTTTTATATAGACTGGTTTAGACAATAATCATCCTTTACTGTTTCGAACAAAATATAAATGTCTAAAAAAGGATCGCTGTAGATGAGTGTTTTAAGATATTTATCTAACTGTTCCATTCTCATACAATGACATAACAAGAGTCTCTTTTCTACTCTACCAACGACATGCATGATATCTTTAGTCTTGTGTATTGTATTTATGTCTAGGGTATTTCAAATCACAGACAATTAATCATTGCATGATATTTAAAGTATATATTATCATTATCAGGAATAATTTGGTATCTATCATAACAAACTATTTTGGCTTTCTACGCACATGCCTTTTTGAACTTCGCACACAGAATAATGATATTGAGCTTGCGTTCTTTATGTACCTGTGCTATCTGTTTTCCCATGCATTTTTTTTTTCATTTTCTCATCTTGTTTTCATCGATGTTTTCATTGGTTTACATCTACATGCATACTTTTGTATATAACCTGTTCATATTCACATATATGTTTATATCTGTATATTGAATCGGAATGAAGACTGAATCGAATGGAATTACTCATCTATAAATTGTAGTAATATTGACTCGAAGGTTGAGTGCATACTTTGCCTTTGATTCAAATGTATTTTCATATTTATATATTGAAGAAAATAGAGATTGAATTGAATTGAACTACTCACTTATAGATTCACAGTAGTAATATTGACTCGAAAGTTGAGTGTATACTGCACCTTTATACATAATGTGTTTGACACAGAAAATGTCAATCAAGAAAAGCGAATCTAATGGTATAATGTCGTGTGTTTTGTCTTCTATACCTTCAGTACGTCATCAAGTACCGTCTTGCCCGTGAGGGAATGGAGCTACTGGTGAGTATCTAACATAGTGGCAAATACAATATTGCATAATAAAGTTTATTGTATACCCTTATGATCCTTATAACTATTATACATTCTTACAAAATGATACAACAATAGTTGTGTAATGTATGATTTGTATTATTTTGAAGAGTTTTTATCGCAAAACGAACTCCATTCTTGTTAAGCTGAGAGATTTGTGATTAAAGCTGCTAAAACACAGAGAAAAAAATACAGAATGTTTTTAATCGTAACTTCTGGAATATTCCTTGTTATGTCACAAGTGAGGTGTTACTAGGTTCAATTTTGCTCTATTTGATGATGGACTTACAATTCTCAGTCTTAAACATGTTAAAACTGGGTCTTAGGTCATTTTGCAATAAAACTCTTCATTTTGTTTAAATTATTGAGGGAATGATGGAAATAAATATTAATTAGACTGAACTGAACTGAATTACATGATGGATTCCACTTTATGAGAAGCAGGAGGGAAGACAGGGCAAAGACGGGGGGGGGGGGGGAGAAGAGAGGAGAATGGGGAGAAGAAAAGACAAGGATAGAAGAATCAGGTGCTGTTCGTTATTCCGAAGTTTCGTTATTCCAAAGGTTCGTTAATCCGAAACACACAAATTCCCTATATAACTAGAGGTTCGTTTATCCGAAAATGAAAAAGGGTTCGTTAATCCGAACAGTTGTGGCGTTATTCCGAAGGTTCGTTATTCCGAAGGTTCGTTGATCCGAAAATGAAATAGGGTCCGCAACCATTGGTAACGAACCTTCGGAATAACGAGCTTTGTTTCATTTTCGGAGCTGTTTTAAACAAAACTTCGGAATAACGAACCTTATCTCATTTTCGGATTAATGAACCTTCGGAATAACGAATCTTAGGAATAACAAACCTTCAGAATAACGAACCTTCGTACTAAAGAACCTTCGGAATAACGAACCTTTGGAATAACGAACTGTAACCAGAAGAATCAGAGGAGAGTGGATCGAGAAGGAAGGAAAAGAGAAGAAAGAAGAACGGAGAAAGAAGAAGATGAGAGGAGGGGAGTAGGGAAGAGGACCAATGAGAGACGGAGAAAAGATGAGGAAAAAAAAAACAGGAAAGAAGCGAAACAGACAGACAGACAAAAAACAAAATAGTTGAAAAGAAATACACTCTAAAAATGAAATGGGAAATCAACATTTTCACGTACTCCTCCAACCTATTGTTGAATATTTAAGTTAACACAAAAGGGGTAGATTTTAACGTACTCCTCCAACCTATTGCTGAATGTTTAAGTTAACACAAAAGGGGTACATTTAACACTCAAAATGCTGAATTGCCGTTTCAGAAATGATAAATCCAACATTTTGAGTGTTAACTCTAACATTTACACAAAGGTTGGAGGAGTAACAGCACTTTAAACACTGATATACCATTTTAGTATTAAGAGTGAATATAGACAGATAGGCAGACAGACAGATTGACTGAAAGAATGAGAGCAAAGATGAGAGAAGTAGACAGCTACTATACTTCATAGTGCGGGTACGTTCACATCTGTAGAGTAATAAATCAATGTCTCCTTGTCCACCAGTCCAGATCAGATGCTTCGCCAAGCTATATGAAAAAAAAAAAAAATAACGGAAAGCAAATACAGTTGTACTCTCATAATAAGGATCCAGTCGATGGAGCTATGTACACAGAGCGATATACGCATTTATGAATCATTTGCAATATAGAAAACCAAGGTCCCGTTGCATAAAACTTTTTTAGCAACCTTAAAAAATTCAGGTTGGGATTTGCCCAACCTGAATTTTTTAAGGTTGCTAATCTAAGAATGTAAAATCCGTTGCATAAAAACTCTGGTTGGGAGCTTCCAACCGGAATTTTGTGATTCCAACCGGAAAAAAGTCCGGTTGGAGTTTTATGCAACGGGCCCCAAGAAAAAAAAAAAGTATGAAACGAATTTATGTCTGATGATGAGACGGACTGTTATACAGAGTTCTCAATTTAGAATCGCGATCCGAGTAAAGTTCGATTCTGCCTATAGAGTTTGAGCAAGGAGGTGAAAATAAAGCTTCGTGATTCGAGACTGTCACACGCTCAATTTGAGCGGAAACGTTCCACCCTGTCAATCATTTCTGGTTCAACTTGACCAACCAGGGCTATTATAGTCACCAACATCTATCGCTGACCTACTTGGGGATATTTTGGGGTTCGTGCTGAGAGATGAATATTGGGAAAATTGACTTTCTGATTCACGTTGCCCAGACAATGGTTTAATTCGTAACCAAGTTAAAAAGGGAGGAAGGGGGGGGGGGGGGAGGTATAATTGGGGAAGAGAGTGAGGGAAGGGAAGAGGTTTGAAGGAGTGGTATTAATGTTATTGCGTGGGGTTGCATTGTTTTAGCTACATTGAAACAGTCCCTTGCAATTCTTGGAGAATCTACCGACCGGGGGAACAAAGCGATTATCGAAAGACAGTGGACAAACAAACAAACAAAGAACCTAAGTATAATAACCAATAATAAAAGGATCGGATTTAGCAAAAATTCATATCGGCAATAAAATGAACTATTTTGGTACCATCCACAAAGAAAGTGTTGGAAAAGTACAATGGGCTCTTTAGAAGCCGTTTTATCTTTGAGGCACCTCTTCCCTATAAAGGTTATACCTTTTGACTCGAAGCCTGAGTTATTATGACTGATCTATTTTTATCTTTTATCCACGACTAAATTGATTTTCTCAAGACTAAGCTGGCTTATATTAACGAACGATGAAAAAAGTACTACAAATGCACGTATCGAAAATTGTGTCTAACATTATGCTTTGTGCGCATCGATAATAATTATTATCTTGACGAATGTTTGACACATGCTACTAATCATTAACCATAAAGTCTCAGCAATTATCGTCTTTAGAGGCGAAGTTGAAGTAGCAGAACGTGAACGTCTGGTTTTGTTAAAGTCGCGAACGGTTTTTATGTTAGCAATCAACATTACATACAGGTTCATTTCAGAATTGAATACAACTTTGCCGAACTCAACATCCCTATACATAATTATACCGGTGTTTCATCCATGTGAGAGTCCTTTAGCGTATATAGGCAATATGGCAGATTTTGTTTCAAGTTTGCTCTTCCACAAGAACAAAATGGAGTAAAGATTTGTGCCACATGATGGCGACTGAATGTTTCCAATACCGGGGCCATTTGTCGCTGATCCCCCTTTTACAAGAGGGGAACATTATCTTTATGCCTCCTCAGACGCCCACCTGGTATTCTGTATCTGAAGTGGCTACGGTATAATCGGTAATATCAAGATTATTTACACGGACAAAGATGAGGTTATTGACATAATGTATCTTCAGATATCAGCTGAAGTTGGCCATTGACACATTAACGAGGAAGTGATCTAAAATAACTTTTATGTAGTACCCATGCACTCAGAAGTAACTATCTAAAATTTGAAGAAGACCTTTCGTGAAATTCTCTCTAAAAATATTTGCCACATCAATGTGCAGACAAAAAAAAAAAAGGAAAAAATTCTCCAAGAGAGGTTACTGTGATACAACCTTCTGGAATAAGGGAATTACGATAATCCTTACCCGAAGTAGTCAGTTTGTTGATCTGAGGACACCGGCCGTCGCCGCCTATAGCAAAGCAACGCTGTCATTAATTTTGACATCCTCCCTGTAACCAATGCCATACAAGAAAAGAAAAAAATGTTTCCAGTCACGTCTGACAACATTTTGATCTGGTCGATTAGGCACGAATATCTCAAACATCATGCCCGGTAATACTGCAAAACAAAAACTTTATGATACGTACAAATAATGGCATATCACGAACTTTATAATACTGTGACAAAAATTTTTGCCTCCCCCCCCCCTAAAATTGAAAATTGCAGCCCTAATTTTTCCAAGACCCGTAATGTTTCTACGTTCTGATATTAAGCAGTGCAAGAGCACATCTGTCGACTTCTTTAACATGTTGGCTTCTGTACAGAGTTTACGGGAATGTCATCATAAACGAGTAAGCAAATGAATCTCCCTAGCCTCCCCCACTCTCTTCCAGTGCTGGAGAATAGACCATGATTAAGAATTATTATCAATAATTCTTAATTAATGAACTGTGATGTATTTGCAACTTTCACTGGTCTCCATCTTGACTTAATAAATCAAATAGGAAATAATAGTCACGATCAGTTGTCTACAACTACCGCCACAGGTCCTACATCACTACTGTTACTGATGTTACTATTTAATGAACTATAACTATTTACCGCGACAGCCATTTTTGCCACCCCTACTACGCAGTTTCTTAGAGCCTTTCAAGACAACAGTGAAAGCAACACCAATACGATGTTCTACCATCAATACTGACACTCGTTATATGATAATGATATTAATAACTATAATCGCGTTTCGTCTCCCAGGGCACGATTCTTGCACTGGACGACTTTGACCCTGAGGCCGATGCTGTTGCCCTGCAGGACGCCATCTCTGGCATAGGTGAGACAGGATTTTGTCTGGGCCTCGTGCAAAGTAACTGGTCCGACACAATTTTATAATACATATTTTTATTTTATTTCCCATTTACAGAGATGCATGTTAAATTTTGAATAAAAGGCAATAACACAACAGCAAACAAACAAACAAACAAACAAAAACTATGACAAAAAAAGGTGCACAAATTTAGAACGAGTGAGTCACTCGGACTACATGTAATTGCTATTATTGTTATCATTCTTCCCCTGAAAATGAATGATTATGTTGTTACATTGGTGCACATTGGTGTTAATGACATCTATCATCTATTGCTAAAAGAAGATTTGTATAAGGCTGAAAATCCATACAACATATAATTGGTTTTATTTGCAAGGACTTCACAAATCCTTGTTCTTTGTTTGTCACAATAATTATGATCATGCTGGAACCAAGCCAGTATTTGCCGTTGTCAAGCGCAGGTTTTGTGGGTTTTTTTTTTTCCTCTGTATACTACTAACAGATAATGAACTGCAGATCCCCAATCTTGAATGATAATGATTTTCATGCTTTATGCACCAACTTCCCTGTGTCACGTTGCGGAATATTGACACTTATAATTTTCATACTCCTAATTATTTCTGGCCCATGACTTTCCATATGCTCATGGCTATTTAACCAAGCATCAATGAAAACTGCAAACCATTATTATCTTCTTTTCTTTTTTTTTAAGAGGGAGGGGGTATTTGAATATAATGTATACTCCATGCTTCCACTATTCCACGTCATACCCCAAGTGCATTCACTGGCGAACTGCCAACAATTCCATGCCATATATTCACAAATGTCTGATAATGTGAGATACATTTGTAACAATGTTAGCAGACTCTCAGTTTTATTTATAATTCCCAAGATCAAATCTGAGACAAAAAAAAAAAAGTCAGACACTCCTATGTTGAATGTAATATACCAACACATGCATGTCGTTAATGAATCATGGAAACTGATAACATGGGGATATAATTAACCGATCAAACACGTGGTGGTTAATGAAGTTAGAATTTAGCTCAATGTCTAGGGACTTAAAGTGCATTCGTGTCTCCCCCCATTAAAGGTATTGTTTATCATTTGGAGCTGCAGTAATTAAAAAAAAAATTCGAGTCATCACATTTGATGCACATAGTTATTGTGTAGGCCAGTTGTATGGCAAAATACCCTTGGCTACCATATAAAAATTTCGCAATAAAAACCTAAAACATAAGAACATATCAATATTTTTCTCACTGAACCACAGCTGTATAGGCGGTTTATTCTACAAACAAGGTTGTATCATAACCATTGTTGTTATTTTTTTAATATTTAACAATACTTAACATTGATTATATTGATTATCGTTTTTACACTGGTTGTTGCTGTCCCTAATTCACATTTTAGAATTATTTTGAAGTACTAACGCTAGGTTTCTGTTTCCTCTGCAAATGGTAAATAATGCCTTTAAAGGTTTGTATAGTTTTGGTTGAGAACCTAATTTCAGATTTCTAACATTTTTTTTTTATGATAATGAGAAACCTGAAATGAAATGTGAAAGAGCATATAATTCCAAGAGGAATTCAACGTTTATGTGATGAGAATTGGTTTTGAAATGGCTGAGATATCCAAAGCAGGGCAATCTTAACAAAAGGTGGGACCCACCTTTCATTACGATCTCTTTGTTTTGTTTTGTTTGTGTGTGTGTGTGTGTGTGTGTGTGTGGGAAATCTCAGCCATTCCAAACCCGATTTTCATCAAATAAACTTTGAATTCCTCTTAAAATGCTATGCTTTGTACCATTTCACATGTCGTTTCTTGGTATTTAGCAAAAAGTTAAAAGGCCCAAATGAATCCCCATCTCCACCAATACTATGATTATACCATCCCTTTAATCTATACAGGAACCGACGAGGACAAAATCATTGAGATTTTGGCCAACCGCACAAATGAACAGAGGCAGCAAATCAAATTCAAATACCTGGCATCTTTTGGCAGGGTAAGTATCATCCTTATCTCCCTTCTTATATAAAACATTAGTCTACTGTTGTAACAATACTTCCTCTTCCTGCTTGGATTACGGAATTGCCTTTTTTTTTTACATTACTCGTATCTTCTCTTTATTTTTAACATGATGGTGAAATTCGGTTGCTACTCTAATAGACATTGGTATAAACAACTACAAGGATTAGAGAAGAGAAAAAAGAAAAGCTTTCGTCAAATGTATTTTTTTTTCTTAAAAAGGGAGAATAAAACCCAGCCCATTTTGTTCATCCCCATATGACTAGCAAATTTTAGCAACCAGTATCAACCTGAAATGTAGCATCCACGCAAAAGTGAATGAGCTTTCATGAACCAAGCCTTTTAAACAAGCTTGATTTCATAGCATAATTATTTACGTTTCAAAAACGCAATGGTGAGAATTAACTGAAGATTGACTTATTTACATAACAATAAAAGTGAACAGGAAATTTGGTGTTTTTTAGGAAAAAAAATATGGATGGTAACCACAATAAAGACGGCATATTCAATGGCTCAAATAGAATAGTACCAATATGATATACGAGGAAAATGGAAAGAATGAGAATGAATGAATGAATGAATGAATGAATGGATGAATGAATGAATGAATGAATGAATGAATGAATGAATGAATGAATAATGAGGGAGTCGGTGCAATATAGTGCTAACCCACACTTTTGTAAAAATTGAGTTACATGTTTTTTCATAATCCTTATCCCTCACTCTAACCTCCGTAAAAATATCATATTTGAATTCGACCAATAGGATGGTAAAAAATGCATGCATTCATGTTTTTCTAATGTACAATGTATGGACTTTCCAAACATTCAAACAGCAATTATCTCAAAATGACTATTGTGTGGGTTAGCAGGGGGCGGATCCAGGAACTCTGTAAAGGGGGGGGGGGGGCGTGACCAATATTTTTGGTGCCACTTCCGGGTTTCATTTCATTTTTTTCTTTTTATTTCTTTTGCTTTTAACAAAAATTAAAGGGGGGGGGGCGTGCGCCGGTTGCGCCCCCTCTGGATCCGCCACTGGTTAGCACTATATTTCACCGACCCCCTCGATTGTTAAAACTCAACATGTCATAATTCTGCAATATAAAACTTGACTAGGATAGTCCATTTATCAATGAATGGCATACATATCGAACACTTGTTCATCAACGAACCTGTATGATTGGCCATTTTACTCCGCTGTGTGTTTGATACGTTATTACAACGATGATAAAAAAATCAAACAAAAGCAATGTCGGGCAAGTGGTTGGCGAGCTTCCTGAATTCCTTATGGACCACTTTTGCCGTACACATTTGGAGTAAGCATAATATTATGACACTGTTCTCGAAGTTCTCGTTCCAAGCTCAAAGTTTGTTGAATGACGAGTTCTGTGATATATGTAGGTCATGAATCCCGTTCGTTATTCCCCTTGTTTGATCGTAGAAACTGCAGGAGGAACTCCGCGACGAGGTCAGGGGAAGTCTGGAGAAGACCGTCGATGCCATGCTCGACCCGCCCGCCGTCTACGACGCCAGGACGCTGCGAGAAGCCATGAAGGTTTGTCAGGGGGCTTTCTTGGGGATAGGAGGACGGGAATGGGTGGTTGGAAAGGGGGGGGGGGGGGAGGGGGGACGGGACCGGTGGAGAAATAACAGCGAATACATGAAAAGAGAACAAACACTCGTTTTGAAGATGACGCTGTGAGGAAAAAATGGGAAAAATGATAATATTGATGATGTTTGCTAATGTCGATGAGATCAATTTTTTTTCGGTTTTCACTTCGATTTTGTTGTCGTTGGCAGTAATAATCGAGGCCATGAGTGCTACGTTTAAGTCTTCAATAAGCAGATTTAATAATGTAAGTACCGATAATGAAGACCAGCTAAAAATAGATATGTAAGTATAGCGAAATAATGTAGGGGTTCAAGTTTCTCCATGATTTCATTACAAATAATTGTACCGTGAAATAACTATTATTATGCCTGGCCTGTCTAATTCATCTCCCTCTTTCTGCTAGAGTATGATTCCGAAATATTACCTTAGGGGGGACAAAATAAATAAATCAATGCTTTTAACCCGTTACCTGCGAGATTCTGTAATTCCTATCAGTCTGTTATTGCACGGTATACCCGGTTCCCGTACGCAACGGGTTAATACACGCCTAAATATCTCCCGAATCCATGTCACTGCCGCAAACATATGGCATGAATTCATAATATTTCACTGAATATATGTAAATTATGTTCACATCCATCTCTTATTCCACAGGGTTTGGGAACAGATGAGAACACCATCATAGAGATCATGTGCACGAGATTAAACGCGGTAAGTATTCAGATAAAACCAAAATATTGTCAATAGTTTTTAATCTTTATCCATAATAGAATACGGTACACGCCGTATAGATACTGATGAATTTCTGCCCACTGATAACTCTCTGATTATCCACTAATTTCTAAACTTTTTCTCTTTTGCCTTTCCTTCCGTCCATATTGTATTTGTTTGCTTTTTCTTATAGAATTTACACACGGCAGCCGATTTTAGGGGATTTTTGCTCTTTTGTTTCTGTTGCTGTATATCCTTCTGCCTGTCAGTCTTTATGTCTCTCTGTCCGTTTGTCTGTCCCTCCCCCTCTCTATCTTGACTTACTCTGTAGATTTTCCCTACTCTTTTAGCCCGCGCTCATCGCTGTACTCTTGTATTTCAAATATAGCCTAGCTTCAATTCGTTTCCATGTAAAGTCAGATTGTCATTGTTGCATACTTCGAGTTCAATCTCCCTTCTCTGTTTTCTCCCATTAGGAAATCGAGGCGATCAAGATGGCATACAGCGCAAGTAAGTTATCAATTCATCACTCATAATTATGGGAAGAAGCTACCTCTAACAAAATATTAGTACCAAGTCTGATTTCTCAGATATCTTGCTTTAACCTGTTCCATATTGAATACCCATAGAATTAATACGCAGGTCACAGGTTCCCGCACGGAATGGCTTAAGTAGGAAACTTTTTGAGACCCACATTATTTTTATACTTCTTTTCGCAGACAAAAAATGAAGATCTGAGCCAAATTTAGTTTGACATGGGAAATTGTAGCTTATGCATGGACTCATCCTGTGTGTAAATGATAAATCCTAATTTCCCCCGGAAGTGCCTGAAATGAATGAGTTAAATCTTATATGAATGTAAGAATGAAGGACTTGGGTCATTCTTACATTCATATTATAGCGCCCTCTCTCGTCCTCTCATCTCTATAGCAGAATATCATGTATATGATTCAAAGAACGACCCAAGTCCATCACTCAAAATGGCCTCTTCACAATTAATGTAAATGTTAATTGTCATATATGTTCTGATTTGTATATACCATGTTGCCTTCCCCTCACAGTTAAATAGAATATCATTGGACAAATAAAAAAGATGTGAAGTTTTTTTTTAAGTTTACTCGAAATGGTCTTCCATGGACTTGGGTCGATCTTATATTCAGATACTCAAATCAATAAATCGCTATATTCCTCCTGGTGGAATTCATTGGTTTATGTATATCTTCGGAAATCTAGAATTTCTGTCGTTGTGAAGCATGTAAGTCGGGTGTTTGAGTTGTCACGGTGGTAGAAGGCTTCACGGTGCACCACGTATTCTTTCTGGAGTATGTGAGTGGCCCTGAAAAGGGCCTACCCAATCCCGACGTTTCGGCAAGCATGTTCTCTCCGTTCTCAAGGGAAGAGCGAGTGAGATGAAAATCCGGCTTAGATACCCTCAGGAAGGATCAAAGGGACTTTGGCTTCCTGGAGGGAAAGTCTTTGATTGGCTGAATGGGTCACAGTAGGTAGGCAGGTCAAGGTTGAGTGCACACAGTCACTTCCGGCGTGTGGGGTTGTCACGGTTGGCTGCACACATTGTGGTGGTTGTCTATACTGTAAGTATCAATATTAGTGCCACTATCGTGTGGGGGGGATAATGGGTGTTAATTAGCCTGCTTGTCAAGTAGAGTTAGCCAGATATTGCTCAGGTGGAGGCCATTATCCTGTGGGACAGTGTTATGCACCTCGATTTCCAGAGCTTCTCTGACTCGTCGTTGATACCAGTTGGGGACTTGCGTGATGAGTCTGCTTACATCCCATAGGATCCTGTGTTCACAGGTGTGGGCATGGTGGATTATAGCAGACTTGTCCCGTTCGTCCCGTCGGCCATGGCCCTGATGTTCCTTTAGCCGGGTGGAAAAGGATTGGCCTGTCTCTCCGATGTAGACCATACCGCATTCACAAGGAATGCGGTAGACTCCAGGAAGGTTCTTGGAGTGTCGTTTGTCCTTGTGTGTGTGTGAGGAGAGATTGAAGTTTAGTTAAAGAACTGTGACGAACTTCAATGTCGGCTTCTCTCAGAATCCTCTGGATCTTGTGAGAGGCTGCTCCCATGTAATTTACTATGGGAGGATCACTCTCGACTTCGGTTGAGTTCCACTATCATTCCGCACAGGTGGGAGCTGTGTGGAAATCTTGTGTGGGAGGTAGCTGTTGCGTTTCAACACCTGCTTGATGTGCTTCAGTTCCCCGGGTAGGTGGTCTTGGTCGCTGACCTCGTAGGCTCGCTTAACCAAGGTCTTGTTGATGGATCTCAAGACGGATGGACGGTGATATAATGAACGGTAGTTCAGATATCGGTCCGTGTGAGTAGCTAGGTTAAAGGTAAACTTGGTGGGAAAGGGATCCCTGTGCCGTCCGCGTGATCTTGGTGTCCAGAAAGGGGATAGCCCCTTGGTTCTCCATTTCCATGGTGAACTTGATGGATGGGTGTTGAGAGTTTAGGTGCTGAAGGAAGTTGTTGATTTCCTCGGCAACATGTTGCCAGACCACAAAGGTGTCATCCACGGATGACGTATCTAAGCCACACTTTGGGTCGGAGCGTCGCTGTCTGTAGTGCTGAGAACGGCGAGAACATGCTTGCCGAAACGTCGGGATTGGGTAGGCCCTTTTCAGGGCCACTCACATGCTCCAGAAAGAATACGTGGTGCACCGTGAAGCCTTCCGTAATCTACCACCAAACGTTCTTCCACCACGGAAGCCTTCAAAGATTTCATCGTGTTTGACATGATTGGTGTCAAGCATTTATATCATAAACAGATGAATAAATCCATACTTCCTGGAGCCAATCTTTTCAAAAATGTTTTTCACCATGTGGGCGGGTTTGTCTTTTGTGTCCGTGGCACAGTGTAGTTTTATTTGTTGTTTGCTGGTTTGCTGGTCGATTTCTTTGAGATTAAATGAGTGTGTATTAGATAAATTTGTATTGGCATTTCACCAATAACTGGTTGGTTTCTTTGAGATTTGAGTGCGTATTAGACAGATTTTTGTTGGCATTTCACCAATAAAAGATATTTTGTTTTCTCACAGTTTACGAAAGAGACTTGGCGGAGGACTTAGAGAATGAGACGTCTGGCAACTTCAAGTATCTCATGCTCGCCATCTGCGCGGTGAGTTAAACATTACTGGTCATGATCACTGACACAATTATGTTGCCGTGATGAACTTAAAGAGCGCCCTCTTTTGTTCTTGTTCAAAAAAGAGAGCGTTCGTCAATAGATATCATATAAAGATAGTATATATAGTATGGCAGTTGGCTCTTTGTTTTAATTTTAGTAGCACTTCTTGTTAGCAAATTCATACGCTGTAAAAGCCTGTCCAATATCGAAATAACTGATCTATAGAATATGATATTTGCAAGTGGTTTAATTGAAATCTCATGAAATTTATAGGTTTTCCCGGCTAATTTCGCACTTTTGTCAGTCCATTTGATAAAAGGTTCATTCAATTTAGCGAAAATCCTCATCACTGCACATTCTGTCATTCAAAATTGCAACTTGTTCGTTCAATTTAGCATTTCGGTCAATGAAATTCGCACATGTGCCTTTCGAATTCGTAAAACGGGCATTCAAATTGGCACGTGCTCTTCAGTCATTTAAATTCGCCAGCACTGGCGGGAAATGGTATTTCAGTCATTCAATTTCGCGTATGGGCAGTCAAATTCCAAACATGTTCATTCAAATTGGCGTAATGTTATTTCTATTTTGAAAAGGTGAGAACTGTGATTTATACGTATTTGCGTATCTCTCGAGAAAACAGGGAAAGAATCATAGAAGCATTTGAGGGTAATAACCTTGACAAATTGATGGCTAGAGCTGATCCAAGAACTTTTATTTATTCCTAATGATAATTAACGCAATCTAGCACCCACCAAATGAAAATAATGAAACATGCAGATGAAAGAAATAATCATGTAAATTGAAACCTCCTTCTCCCAATTATTGACAAAACAAACTTAAGATCAATGTAACTGTGAATGAAATAATGCTATCGAACATTATAAACACATACTCTTATTTTGAAAGTACTGTTGCAAAGGTGATATCAGAATAAAAGCACAAACGTGTCTGCTA
Source organism: Diadema setosum (assembly GCF_964275005.1). Taxonomy (NCBI): domain Eukaryota; kingdom Metazoa; phylum Echinodermata; class Echinoidea; order Diadematoida; family Diadematidae; genus Diadema; species Diadema setosum. The sequence goes on along the minus strand of NC_092694.1, from coordinate 5,777,129 downwards.
AATTGACTGCAGTAAATGCGAAATTGGATGCCCAAGAATGAATTCGAATGAACGAGCGCAGCGTTTACGTGATCACGTGACTATATCGTGCTAAATTGAATGAACGATTTGCAAAATGGTGCTTGTCTTACGAATTTGAACTGAAAAAGTGCTGATTCGAATGATGTAAAAGGTAATTTGAATGCTCCAAAATGAATTTGAATGAAAAGATTATAAAAATTGAAATACCGAACATGCCGTCTAGGCTAAATTGTGCTAAATTGAATGCAGCAATTAGGAATTGGACTGAAAAAAGTGCGAAATTGGCCGGGAAAACCTATATTATTTTTGCCAGGATTCACAGTCGTGCGATATAACTGTTTAGGGAACTGGTGTTTGATGTTTTGACTCTATCCACTTTGCATGTCAACTGTGATCTAAAGAGCTTTCGTTATTTAAGATTAGACGTTGTGAAGTTAATCACCTTAAATCTATCCTTCTGTTGGTGGAGTACTGCACGTGCTTTTGTGCATTTGGCGTTACTGGTAGTTTAGTGTAAGACAGTGTGGTGCATTCGATATTCTACACTAACCCATTCTTGTGTAGTATGAATTTTGTAAGCATGTATCAAATCTTATTGTCGACGTTCCACAATGTTTGCTATTGATTTCATTTCTCCCGTTGTCGATCAGGGAGGTCGTGACGAGAGCGGCGAGGAAATCGATGAGGAGAAAGCCGCCGCCGACGCTCAGGAGCTCTTTGACGTAAGTGCGTGCGTTGTGCGTAGTAACCCTTTCTTCACCGGGGACTGTGGACAGTGTGCACAAAGTTAAGGGGTTTTCTGTACCCATCGGCACTCAAAACGCACAAAGAGCTAAACTGGATGTAACATCGAATGCTCTGCCCCCACGGCTGACCCTCTCTCTACTTAAACTTTCTCCATTTCTCAGTCTGTGAACCTTCTATAAGTCAATGTACGCAAGTGTATATATTGGGACCACTTTTGCTTTTGGTATACGTGAATGACATCATCAATGCATCAAATCTACATCGTTTTGTACTGCATGCGGACGACGTAAACATTTTGGCTTCTCATTCTGACAAAACAATATTGAACAAAATGACGAACGATGAACTGCGAAAAGTTTGTGATTGGTTAAAAGCTGACAGATTACAAATGAATGCAAGTAAAACAAAATATATGATATTTCAGTCCTCTGGAATGAAGCTGTCACATGATGATATGATGATATACGCAGATGGAAATGTTATTTCCAGAGTTGATTCAATTAATTTTCTTGGGGTTATTATAGATGAGAGATTATCCTAGAAAAATCACATCAATCACATTCATGGGAAGATCAGCGTATCCATTGGGATGATTTATAAGCTTCGCGTGATATTACCGAGGAAAACCATATTAATGTTACACAACGTCCTTGCCTTGTCTTACCTAGGTTACTGTAATTTGGTTTGATCTGGAGCCACAGTGACTGAGCGTGACTTAAATCGTCTTACTGTTCTTCAGAAAAAAAGCTATTCGATTGTGTGCAAACTCTCATTATCTCGCTCACACTCCTCTTTTCAAAGACGTAGGCTGTTTATCCCTCAAAGATAGGGTTTTCTATAGGACGAGTATTTTTATGTTTAAATATGTACATTCGATATTGCCGTGTATTTTTTATGATTATTTTAAAACGGATTCTATGAGTCATAATGACATTATGACTCATATTATTACATTACATTATTATTATACATTATTACATTGAAAATGACAAGTTACAAAGATCACCATGTATGGACACAATGCAAGCATATCAAAATGTCGTCACTCTTCCTTACATCGCTCACCATGCCTCACATCTACCTCTCTCCACACAGGCCGGTGAGGACCGATGGGGTACTGATGAGAACGTCTTCACTCGTATTCTAGCAACGAGGAGCTTCCCACAGCTTCGCGCTACATTCCTTGCCTACAACGCAGTGAGTATGATTATGACGGACTCAATCATAATAAGGTTATCAACGATCCCTCTTCATCTGTATTGTTCTCTTACTTTTCACGATTAATACAATATTTCTGTCAGTGACTTTTCTCTGAATGTTTCTTCGTTTTAAAGAAAGATTTACTTGCCACTTGCGCAGCATTTGATATTTTGTTAAAGGCATAATTTACTATTTGCAGATGAAACAAAAACCCAACAGTAGTGCTTTAAAATAGTTCTTAAATGTGAGTTAGGTATAGAAACAACCACTGTAAAAATTTGAATCCGTATAATCGATGTTAAATATTGTTAAATACACAAAATGTGAACAATAGTTATAATAAGAATGCTTCCAGACTAAACCGTATACAGTTATGGTTTATTGAGAAAAATGCTGATATCTCCTCATATTTTAGGCTTTATTGCAAAAATTTTATATGGTAGGATGTTTTGTGATACAACAGACCTACACATATGCATCAAATGTGATATCTTGAACATTTTTGAAATCACTGCTCCCAAAGGTAAACAGGGCCTTTAATGCTGACGGTCACTTGAATGCAAAACGCAGTGACGAATAAAATATAATCAAACAGACAAAAAAGTACACCTGCATGTAATTGTGTATACATAATTTATCTTTGCATTCATCATTTCTTGGTTGGCGTTGTCCGTTGGCAAAAAGGATAACATGAGTCTTATTTCAAAACCAGCAACACTCTTGACATCAGAATTATTAAGAATACAAATTACATAAGATACGTTTACTTAATTGATATCTTGTACAAGTATAAATTTGTTTACCAGTCAACCAGTCAAGCCGCCTCTTTCTCTCCTGTATTTATGCATACACATGTATTCAAAATTTCACTTTTTGTCGATCCACGAGTATGATAATGATAAAGGTAATATACTGATGATGATGTTAATAGAATATATATTGATTTTAATGATAATAGATAATGTAATAATGATGATCATAACAGAAATGAAAAAAAAACCCACACACACGAGGATATCAATGCTAATAACAATACTAATGATAATGATACCATAACCACTACTACTACTACTACTACTACTACTACTACTACTACTACTTCTACTACTACTACTTCTTCTTCCTCTACTACTTCTACTACTGATAATAATGATAATACATAACACTGATGATGGCAATAACATTATTTTTCTTATTACTATTATTACGTTTATTATGTACAATGATGACAATGATAAAACTGAAGCAGGAGAATTAATATCATTACTATTACTATTATTCTCACAAATATAATTTTCTCTAAATCTGCCTCAGGTCGCTGGTTGTGACATCGAGGATTCGATCCGTGATGAGTGTATGGGTGATCTTCAGGACGGCTACCTGGCCATCGGTGAGAAATTGACTTTGATCCTTTCGTTTCGTATCGTTTCGTTTCGTTTTATTTCACTTCCAACACATATGATTACAACATTTGAATATATTTCTTTAATCTAAAGGTAAAGGTATTCAAACGTAAATTTATATATATATATATATATATATATATATATATATATATATATATATATATATTACCATCAAGAGAATTCCAAAGTTTCAGACCGGAAAAAGAGAATACATATTTTTAGCAAAAATAGTTCTGGTTAAAGGCAAATTAAATCCATTGGATTGCCGGGTAGGATATGAATGGACAGTTTCACTTTTAATGAACATAATAGCCAAATACAGATGGGAGAGAATTATTTTCAAACTTGCACATAGCGATCATTCACACACATTTGATTTCTACGTAAAAATCAGCGCTCGTGCTTTGTTAACCTTCGTCGCAATACATGAGCTATGTATACTTATCATTGTAGGCATGAAAGGCTTATAAGAAAAAAAAAACACAGAAAACAAATATCAGATTCTCTTGATCTTCTGACCAGAGCATAATCGGTCTTGTCAATCATTAGATATCCAACTTTTAATGTATATCAAGATACTTCCTAAAATGATATGACCCGAACAGAGTTTGCTAGGCTTTGCTGATGCCTTTGTAATTTTGTTTTTCTTTCTTTTCTTAACAAATGGCGGAAGTTTTGAACTATTATTCGCTTGTTTCTATTTGCTTATTCATTTGTTGCTATGTGTGTTTTCTCTACCAGTGAGCCGCTCCCGTGAGGTCGGCCAGTACTTCGCCGATATCCTCCACGACTCGATGAGAGGAGTCGGCACTGACGAGGAGAAACTCATCAGGGTGATCATTTCACGCTCGGAGGTGACTAGTAGTTTGTATGACATCTCTTGGTATAGAAACGGTTACCATGGGGACAAGTTACTAATGATGATGTTTATTTTTCTCCCGAGAATCATATCTTGTCCCTTCAAACACGCTTGTTGCCATGATGGAAGCTGTTATCACCATGTGATCTTTAATGGTCACCAAAACTCGTCCACACAGTTGTCATTATCATAATTACCATCTCCATTAACGTTCTGTTTAATTTGATCATCATTATCATCGTATGTAAGTTGTCATCGTCATGATCAAGATTACCATTAACTGCTGTTTCCCTGCGTTTGGGTGGTTGTCAGTCTCAAAGGTCGCATTTTTGTTTAGATTCTTCGGCTTTTAGGTATCTGTTATCATTATTATTGCACTGGTTCTCGGTGTGGACACTGTAATTAATAATCGATCTGTTGTAAATGGTTAATAGAGGAAAACATGGATTCTGTCTCAGAAAAAAAAAGTAAGAATCAGGGCCCCATTCATAAAAAGTTTATATGACAGCAACTCTTGCTGGAATGGCAATTGTCATGGTAACGACAAGAATCCAGCTTCCTGATTGGCTGTTGCTATGGGAAGTTGCCATTCCAGCAAGAGGCGCTATCCTAACATTTTTTTTAATGAAATACCAAGGGCCCAATCAGTCATTCTCATTGCAAGTGAGAGTAAGATTCCAGTTGTCGCCATGACTACACTTGATGCTTTCTTGTCATTGGCTGTTTGTCTTCTCATTCGCTCACCAGATCGACCTGAAGAGGATTAAGATCGCGTTTTTCGCAAAGTACGGGGAGACCCTCCACTCCTTCGTCGACGGCGACTGCAGCGGCGACTTCAAGAAGATGCTGCTGGCCATCCTCCACGGGGAGAATGACGAGGAATAGATCGGATGCGTCCGACGCGCTGCGCGTCCCAACCGCGCAACGTCACGCATGCGCATGAACCGATTGAATAGGTTACGTGTAATGTCGAAAAATAAGGTTAACGGTGAGAGTCCTTATCAAACATCTCTAGTACAGGGTTTGAATTTCATGAGAAGAGTAATCTTGCGTGTTATCACCTATAGTTTAGAAAGTCATAAAAGCCTTAACTGCACCGGTGTTTCGTAGTCAAAGATGGTCGGTAGAATATCGTAACGTGTTCATCATACAGTCGAGATTTTGCGTATTTGCTTTTCATCGCAGCTTGTTTAGCATTTGAAAATGAATTTCAACGAGGTTATCCTACGGTAATAATCAAAGTGACAATTAACACCTGGAAAAATAATATGTACTACTGAAAAACAAACACTTATGGATACAACACTAAAGGTATCATTCTTTTCCATTTAATTCGGCCATAATGCTTGACAGATGGGGGAGGGGAGGGGGAGATAAACAGTCCCCCGCCCCCGAAATCCTTACCAATGGTTCAAACGGAGTGGTTAAGTCGGTATTAAGCGGTATACCCGGTACTTTGTCGCATTCTGTTCTTTTTGAATTACATTGTTGCAAAGCTTGTTCACTTTCTTTAATACGGCGGCTATTTGCAAGTGATGCGGTATACGTAAAGTTTTTTTTTTTTAATGCTATGTGCTTATTTGTGTCACATATATACAAGAAGTACCAAAGGCGATATTTTAAACGTGGTAGCTAGACTGTTTGACGTTACAATAGTAATGTTTAAATTAATCTGAAACGATATTAAATTATAATATTTTGGCATAACAAAAATTTCGATGCGTGACTGACATCTAAGGTGGCATTAACCAAGACGTATCAATGATGTATCTTGACGTTTATAGGTATATAGCGAGCCTAATAATTAATCTGGTATAAGAACAAAAATTGAAACATTTATACTGAATAATTGATACCATGCACTTGACAGAATAATATTCCTGATTACTTAAAATTGCATGACTTTAACGTTACCTTCCCAAAACTTGCCACCAAAATTGTCTCTCTGACCTTATCAAAAAATCGGGATTAACAACCCTGGCATAAAGCCAATGACCAAAAACAATAATAGATTCGTCTTTCATATTATTTTCTTAATAGTCGTATGAAACAGATGTATGCGATGAAATGTTATGTTCTGTGTTCAGTTTTGTTGAAAAAGAAGAATGAAATAAAAGAATTGAAGCACTTGAATAAGACACGAAAGCCGAATAGATGAAGTCGTTTATCATAAATCGAAGCGCCCTCTGGTGTCAATGATACATGTTCAGGTCCAGAGATATCAGGAAAGACGATCGTATTGTAGTTGTAGATCTTGAAATGAACTTGAAAGGCTACCGAGAAAAGTGAAAAGCATATGAGCAAGGGATATATATATATATATATATATATATATATATGTATATATATATATATATATATATATATATATATATATATATATATATATATATATTTGTGTGTGTGTGTGATAAAAACAATGGCATTAAAATGACATTAAAATGCTTTGATATATAAACATGTACATAAACTCCTCAAAAAAGGGGAGGGGGGAGATAAACAGTCCCCACTCCCCCGAAATCCTTACCAATGGTTCAAACGGAGTGGTTAAGTCGGTATTAAGCGGTATACCCGGTACTTTGTCGCATTTTGTTCTTTTTGAATTACACTGTTGCAAAGCTTGTTCACTTTCTTTAATACGGCGGCTGTTTGCAAGTGATGCGGTATACGTAAAGTTTTTTTTTTTTTATGCTATGTGCTTGTTTGTGTCACATAATACAAGAAGTACCAAAGGCGATATTTTGAACGTTTAGCTAGACTGTTTGACGTTGTAATTGTAATGTTTAAACTAATCTGAAACGATGTTAAATTATAATATTTTGGCATAACAAAAATTTCGATGCGTGACTGACATCTAAGGTGGCATTAACCAAGACGTATCAATGATGTATCGTGACGTTTATAGGTATATAGCGAGCCTAATAATTAATCTGGTATAAGAACAAAAATTGAAACATTTACACTGAATAATTGATACCATGCACTTGACAGAATAATATTCCTGATTACTTAAAATTGCTTGACTTTAACGTTACCTTCCCAAAACTTGCCACCAAAATTGTCTCTCTGACATTATCAAAAAATCGGGATTAACAACCCTGGCATAAAGCCAACGACCAGAACAATAATAGATTCGTCTTTCATATTATTTTCTCAATAGTCATATGAAACAGATATATGCAATGAAATGTTTTGTTCTGTGTTCAGTTTTGTTGGAAAAAGAAGAATGAAATAAAAGAATTGAAGCACTTGAATAAGACACGAAAGCCGAATAGATGAAGTCGTTTTAAATATCATAAATCGAAGCGCCCTCTGGTGTCGATGATACATGTTCAGGTCCAGAGATCTCAGGAAAGACGATCATTGTAGTTGTAGATCTTGAAATGAGCTTGAAAGGCTACCGATATATATATATATATATATATATATATATATATATATATATATATATATATATATGAAGGGTTTGTTTGAAAAAACCGATAAGTCCATTTTTGAAGATTTTGAAGTACGATCTCTGTCATAAAGTCATAAAGTGCAAAATAATACCTTTTAAATGATATATTGGTCACTACATGAAAATTTATATTTTTGAAGTTATGGTCAAAAGAAGCAAAAATTTTCTTATTATTCTCTATATTTTTCTTGACCTTTAATCGCAAATATCTCCATTTGGCAAATATGGACTTATCGGTTTTTGCAAACAAACTCTTCATGTATACAATGGCATTAAAATGCTTTAATATAATACATGTACATAAACTCCTTAAAAAAGTCCTGCAATTCCAATTTGATGTATCATATTTCTCTTAAAACTACATCATTTCATTCAAATGTGGCATCATAAGAAAGCCTGATTAATTTTCTTTACAACGACAACTCACTTGTTTACATTATGCATTCCTGGAATGCACAGTACGACTGAGTATGAGGAAAGGTCAAATGTGAAACGTTGCAAAATAGAGCAAACGTGTTATGTCAAACAGTATGATTCCCATTTGCTTTGTCGTTTCAGGGAAAGAATGTGCTTGAAAAAAATGTATTGTGAGATTATCATAAGATTTCAGGCTTCATCCATGAATTAAAATCTGCAGTAATATTTGCAGATTAAGATTAAACATAGAAGTTGACCAAACAGTCATTTGATGTCTAGGAAATGGGAGTTTTTGAAAGTGCTCTCATTTCAGCATTGATTATTCCAGCGGCTTTTTTTTTTCATCAAAACTATACATTATCAATAGCAGAATTATTGCGACTTTCCACTTTTGATCTGTCCCCGTACTCAATTGTTTTGCACATTCCAAGAACACCCAATAATAGCAAGTGAGGTGTCATTTTTAAAGATAATTAATCAGACTTTCTTATGATGTCACATTTAATGAAGATAATGCGGATATAAGAGAAATATGATATATCAAACTTTAATTGCAGAACTTATTTTGAGGAGTTTTCTTATATATATATATATATATATATATATATATATAGATATCTATATATATATACAGGTTATATCTATATATATATATACATATATATATATATATACATATATATATATATATATATATATATATATATATATATATATATATATATATATATTGGCAGTGCAAAACATGCACAGAAACGTGGCTGGTGGTGTTAGGGAGCGAACCGCCCCGCCGTGTTCTGGTTAAGTCCATTGCTTGCACTACAAATATATATATATATATATATATATATATATATATATATATATATATATATACAGTATAATACAGATTTAGAGAGATGGAGAGACAGACACAAATATATTGCAAGACAGATTGGTAGATAACCAGATAGATATGTAGATGGATAGAAAGAAAATAAGAAAGAAAAAAAAAAACTACTGGGATGGCTGTAATAGAGGTCATGCTGAAAGCGTGGGATTGCTATATAGATGATATCTGTCTGTGTATGTATGCGTGTGCATAACTTAGAGAATAGCATTATTTTGTTGTTTTATCCGATACAGGTTATGAAAAGAGAAAGAGAGAGAAAGAAAAAACAAAACAAAACCTGAACACTGACAATGATCAAACCTGATATTGGTTTATCACATGAAAGTAATGACAGTATAAACATATTTGACATTGTATCTGATCTTGTTGCCACAATCTTTCTATTTCATTTAACCAATTCATGGAAAACAAAAACAACACAACACAAAAACAAATACACAATATCGAATAGACTCGAATTTTCGTCTAGGTTGTGACCGCAGTCCCTATAAGTACAGATCATTAAACATATCGAAAGAACATGAACAGTCTTTCACACGAGTAGGCTGGGCCTACTAGGTAAAACGCAACGATACAAGCAGTTACAAAGCAAGCAAGGCAAATTCGATAACTGCTGTACAGTCATATTGAATGCCGGTATAAAAATCATTATGAAGTTAGGTGACTAAGGAAACTGAGAATTCATAGCAATAGTATATGGTAATGTAAAGGAAAATTATTTGAGAGACAGAGAGAGATGAGAGACACGTGAACGCGGACAAAAGGACATTATCATTGTATTATTATTATTATTATTATTATTATTATTATTATTATTATTATTATTATTATTATTATTATTATTATTATTATCATTATTATTATTATTATATCTTGAAAACTTACATTTATACAATAATGGGTTATATTCGTTCTTCCAAATGTTCGTTAATCCGAGAATGAAACATAGCTCGTAAATCCGAAACACACGAATTCGTTAATAGGCTCTACCTAGATGTTCCTTAATAAAAACAAAAACAAAACAAACAAACAAATAAAAATGAAAAGGAGTTCATTAATCCGAACATTTGTTGCTTTATTCCAAAGGTTTGCAATTCCGAAGGTTCGTAATTCCGAAAATGAATTGATATTCGTTATTCCAAAGGTTCCGAAAATGAAAAAAAAAAGGTGCGTACTAATTAATCTTCCGATTTACCAAACTTATCTCGTTTCTGACTAACGAGCCTTCGGAAAATATACTTTCGGAATAACGAACTGTAACCATAATAACATCAAGCATTCATTGATTACAAATGAAATAAGAGAGAAAATGCGCAGATTCGTTCATCGTCTACAAATATAATATGATATAAAGGGAGAATGGAGTGATGTTAATTACTGAAAGAATACCATACAATATTATTCAGTCGTTATATAATTATGTTAATTGGTGGTGATTACGCCAGCCGAAGTTTGTCTTTATTTGGTCTTCCAAAAATAAAAAAAAAAATTGATAGAAAAGAAAACCTTGAACTGAATGATTGAAACCTCACACATAACTATGCGCTGATTTTCATTTTGCAGCAACTGCTTTCTCTACTGACATAAAACATCGTATGACAAAGATGAATACGGTCTGGTCAGGACCGGCACATCAGGACCGACGTGGTCTCCAGACTGCAGCTATACGCCAAAAGGTTACTAAATCCCTCTTCACCATCAATCAATAACTTCACAAGACGATCGATAGATTTGCATATAACCGAACTGGGAACGTAGAAGAAGACGACGATGCGAATCTATAACAGACTCTTGTGACGTCGATAAGCGAAGATCGATTAAGAGGATTATACATAACATTGGAGCGAAAGGGGGTGAGTCTTTTGAGAGAAAAGGAAGAGGTTTACAGACGATACGCACAAGCAGAGTAAGCAGGTACAGCGCGAGGTCCGGGACATCTCCATAGTTGGCTGATGTTTCGTGTGAGACTCGCCATGCTCGATTAAAGATATCCCCTTCTACTGGAAAGGGTTTTTATCGTTAGCTAGTACCAAACTCTTCCGCTAAACTCCAAAGGAGAGGGGACCTCTTGTTGGACATCACCATCGCTTGGAAAATTAAGCTTTCGGGAGTATTTCACGACACGAAAGCCGAGTGTCGCGGTGTGATGTAAACGGAATATCAGTGACAGTGCGTAGAATGCTACTAGGGATGACAAGATGGCGTCCTTACGGTTTTCTTTGTTTATTTTGGTAAGCAAAACGAGATGTTCGTGAATCTTTTATCTATTTTTCCTGGTGTAATCAAGGATTAAAGGGACTGTACAGTACTGGTTGAGGTGGGGATTCATGTTTTGAACATTCCTAAGTGAGATGATGAGAAACCTCTTATGAAATATGAAAGAACATGTAATTTTAAGAAGAATTCAACGTTTATTTGATGAAAATTGGTTTTCAAATGGCTGAGATATCCAAAAAAGTGATAATAATAAAAGACGACAGGCCACACTTTTATTAGGATTTCTTTGTTTCACCTTGTTTTTAGATATCTCAGCCATTTCAAAACCGATTTTCATCAAATAAACTTTTGATACCCCTTAGAATTGCATGCTCTTTGACATCTTATAGAGTGGTTTCTGAATATCTCGCAAAACGTTAAATGCTAAATCCTCACCTCAACCAGAACTGTACGCACCCTTTAATCTATGACCATCATGAATTTTTAAGTACATTTCTGAACATTGTTACTGACTTTTAAAAATAAACAACGAAAAATAAGCAAAACTCATATATTATGTCTGCGGACCCATTAGAATAATCATATGACATGCATTGAGTTATCTCTTGGACTGTCTGTATTACTAACCATTGATTTAACGAGAGACAAGAACAAATTCAGCTCCTTGACTTTGAAACCATGGTAATTCCCTTTGGTATCATAACGGGCGTGTTTTCGTGGTTTGTTGTTTGTTGTTTTAAAGAAAAGAAGAGAGAGAAAATGGGACTATATCAAGCAACTTGCCTGGTTCTTTGTAAGCAATATGTTACCTTGTTAACTAAGGTTTAAACCAGCTACAAGGGGAAGTGTGGAAGAAGGTATATTATGATGCTGAATATTCGACGTGTTTTTCAGTTTTAACAAACAACCATGACAACTGCACTAAAGGATTGAATTCCTGAATAAAGAAAAAGAAAGTGTAATGAAATAAACTTTGTTAGCATTTACAACTTAGTTATTCAACATTATCATTTTGCAAGGTAAATTCCCAACGTGAAACTGGATTCAATATACATGGAAAGTTCACAATGATAACCATAGTCAACCAATTTTTTTATACCGATGAATGGAAACTAGTTTGTTCTCGTGGTCGTCGAACTTATGTGAGTTTGTTTCAACTTTTCTCTCCTCACCTATAGATTTTGGCCTTCATCGCATGTTTTCAGTCCAACTGTGTGAGAGGTGAGTTAAAACCTGCCAACTTTGGGTGAATTGCCGAGTTTAGCAGTACTTTATAGCAGTTAGTTCATCAAAAGACGTAAAGGTGTATAAAGTGGTTCATGCTGCAACATCAGTCATATCAGTGTAATTTCTATGACAGTTAAAACACTCCCTTATTTAGATTATGAACGTAAATCCGCTTGCTGTGATATACCTTAATACTACGCTTTGGTCTGTATTCCAATGTGCATTTTGTTCCATGTGTCATGTGTGTTGCACATTATTTTCTTGTTTGTTTGTTTGTTTGTTTGTTTTTAGTATTTGTGTCAAAACTACGTCATTTTTACCGGTAAATCCCGGGATCTGGTTTAGAAAAGCCAGTGATACATTTTGATTTCTCCCTTTTGAAAATAATAATTGTCGATGTGTTGTTGGCGTCTTACGTGAAAGTCATACGCTTTCTTCAGAATTGCTTTCATGTTTTTAATTTACTCCAACCCGTTTGCTTTATTTTGTACGTTTCAAATAAAGAAGTGTGAATTTAAATGAATGAAAAGAAACAACATGAAACTGAGAATGAGACCGAAAGTGTCCGTTAGTATCGTTTCATGATGATATTTTGATATGATATACCCCGCATATGTCTGGCGTACATGAATTTAATATTGAGAATATTATTTAGTGTAATGTAGATAGGGCGTCTCTATGAATCGTAATTCCGTCTCCTGATTCATTGATAGTGATAGTCAATTAATGGCAGAAACATTATATGCAACACTGATGTACTCATCACGAACAAAGATTGATGATTCCAACCCTTGGCCGGGCTAGGGTGTCAGAACAATTGGGAGACTGTAAAAACCATAAAACCGTTGTGAACCCGCAGTTACACAGTCACTGTGGTAGCTATATAGGCATTTACGTGCATTCCATCACGAACACATTTTCCTTAATATTTGCCAGTGTAATCAATCGTACTTCTTGCATGGCTTCCGTACAAAAGTGAGAGGAAAAAGGGGTGCAAATTTCGAAAATTCGAGATACATTTCACGCTTCCAAAATGGCAGCCGTGGTCTATACTTAGTTGACACATGCGAAATCAATAATGCCTTTCATTGGCACGTTGGGCGAGAGGTCCCTGACAGGGCTTGTCAACAAAAGTCTCACTCTAGAAGGACAATAGAATTGATCGATCGGGACGTGCAGAAAACATTTGGGGAATAAAATCATCAATAAGTGACGACAACTTGCGAAATGCCTTCAGTCAGCGCCATTTTGAAAGGGTCCCTGGTGTGGCCTGTTCTACTTTTCACGTCATGAAATATTCTATGCATTTTCTTATCATTCTTTCGTGTCTTATCATTACATTTTTTTTTCTTTTGTCTTCAAAATCTCTCAGAAGCATAAGACATTTTGAAGAATGAGAAATACACGCCTTTGAAGAAATTAGTTTATTTAGTAGAGAAAGTAAAAACAGTATCGTCGAAGCACAAATTTTGTCACGTCTTACGGTTAGATACGTGACCAATGAAACTGATTTGTGAACATGTGATCATGGTCAATATTAGTTTCAAAGCAAACAAGCAAAAACATTGATATCGAAGATTTGCTATTCAAAGAACGATCTTTGCCCGGTTTGAAAGTAGGGCAAATGTAACAATTGAGACAAACTTGTGTCGTAATTATGTCACTCATTGCCTTCGTCACCATAAAATAGCTTTACCATGGGGAAAATTCCTTGATTTGTTGTATAAAACCATCACATCAAAGCAACAACAACAACAACAACAACAACAACAACAACAACAACAACAACAACAACAACAACAGGAATAGGAAGCTACATATTTGCAATACGCCATGGTTTCCTCTATCACCAATATTCCTTATGATGCGAGAGTAACGCTTCGCATTCGATTCTTGGAGTACCGGCGTACTGCTTTAGTATTGTTCCATTATCGTTCGCCTTTACTAGCTGCCAAAGTTGTCTAAATTCGAGGTTTAAACCATAATTGAAATCATTTCTATATTTTGTTTGTGTGTTCTGATTCTTATTTCAGGGGAAACCACTATTTCCGTCACCCTACCGAGTCAGTACACTACCGAGGAGTTCACCCAACAGACGACGACACTATCCGATGGCAACTCATCAGCAGGTATGGTTTGATGACTACATCCATCTTTGTAAGATTTAAAGCTTTGAAATGAATAATAACAATAGTAATACTGATTGCAATTGTAACCCACTACGTGCAAATGCTACTAAGACAGAAAATTTCCAGCTGTATCAGTAAAGAAACTCTTGCTTGCACTCGTATGGTTTAAGATTGCATTTTTAGCGGCAGGATGAGATTTCATTTGTGGATTCTGGTAATTAGTCTCTCATACTTTGGTTATTGTCTTATATTCCATAAATAACTGGAAGTCATCATATCCATTCACTAACCTTCGTTAATCTTTGTCTATTGCTAGTTGACGGTGGATGGGGAGACTGGGGCGAATGGCACACCTGTACGCACACGTGTGCCGGGGGACTGACGGTCCGATTTAGACGATGTAACAACCCGCCACCCTCCAATGGTGGCGCCAACTGCACCGGTTTCGAGATGGAACAGGGATCGTGTAACAACGACCCGTGTCCAGGTAACAGCAGTACATGTGACTAGTTTTCCTGACCACGCCAACAATGATTAGAACTTAACACTACAAATTCCTGAAAGTTGTATGCGAAATGAATCAATCAAGGAATTGATTAATACATTTCTCATATAACAACAAGAAGAACTGTTTTAGCAGACGGTTTATACAATTATGAATACACAGATGTCTTTGTTTTAGCTTTCGAATAGATTCTGTAAAAATGCGTCATGAAGCAAAGTGGAAAAAAGGAATCGGTATGGAATTTTCAGCGGCACAAGCAACTCAAGTAAAGCCTCTTTAGTCCTGTAGCAGTGACATGAAGAAATGAAAACAGGTACCCAAATCAGCCACTCTTCCCTTCTCTGCTTTAATCTTGTAAAGATTGATAATTCCCAAAGTGCAAGGAAGACATATTATTGCATAGATGATTATTGCATTACAAAAAAAAAGGATCATCTTTGATTTATCACAAAATAACAAGGGGCAAACCAAACAAATTTATGCTGAAACAGAAAGTAGTCGGTTTTTATACAGATTTGTTTGCATATCATCATATCTAATTCCTTCCCACTTTCTTTTTTATTTCATGACAATTTTTTTTTTGGTTTATCTTGTACGTGCATGGTTGGAGATGAACATTGACACAAAAGATACTGACGGACGGCCTGTCAGTATAAGACAGATCTTTTGAAGAAACAAAACGACCCATTTCACTGTACGTCGGTTCTTGTCAGAAAACAACTGTGACCATGATATTCAGGATGATATCGTGTTCTGTCATTTCTCTTCACTTCAGATCTTACATCATCACCAATATCAGTGCCAAGCGTCCAAATCTTAGATCTACGCGTAATCAGTGGTAACAAGGGCATTTGAAAATAAATCAAGGCCCTAATATATGAACTGTGAATGAAAGCATAATGATAATGAAAACCCTAATTTTCATGACTTTGTAGCTTCTTGGCGATAAGCCAGAAAGGGTCTAACAAAGCGTCTGTTTCTTGCTTTCCTCCGCCTTGGATCAGTTGATGGGGCTTGGTCTAACTACTCCGACTGGAGCGCCTGTTCCGTGACGTGCGGTGGAGGGATGCAGACTAGGACCAGGTCCTGTTCCGACCCAGCCCCGGCCTACGGTGGGGCAAACTGTACCGGAGAGACCGAACAGACGCAGAGCTGCGGAGACGTGATATGTCCAAGTGAGTTTAGGGTCACTTTCTGAACATTCAGTGGTCATCGGATAAGTCAGTGCCACTGATAGGGGTTTATTAATATTAAAGCTTGGATCCTTTGAATTTGTCTAGTGCGAAAGACTAATACCTTTCTTTTCCTTTCCGTGAAACAAGCTTTTTGTTGGGAAAATAATTTTGGTCAAACCATCGTTACATGGTAGAATAAATTATTTTTCTTTCATCGAACTGTGAAAAACATGACATTATCAGATGCTTGATACCGCTGTACTACATGTATATAAAGTTAGTATACGGCATGAAAAAGTGTTAAAACAATTTATTTACAAATTTTGGTTTGGCGCAGTCTGAGCGATATAATTACTTGCCCAAATGTATTCTATGTTCAAAGGAAAGCAATGTCCTATTCAATTCAACGTGATAATTTTGCTCAACCTTTTTTTCGCATTTGTTTTTTCATAGTCCATGGAAATTGGGGTCCTTGGGGAGCCTACACGGCGTGTAACACTGCCTGTGAGAAGTACCGGTATCGGTCGTGCAACAACCCAGCCCCGCAGTTCGGCGGGAATGACTGTGTCGGTGACGATATCTACGTGTCAGGATGCAGCATCTTAGATTGTCCTGGTAAGTCAATAAAACTTGGTGCTTGTTGAGCCTGAGAACAACTGAGAACCAATATACATTCTTTAACAGAACCCGTCTTTAATGTGGGAAAATCTTAAGAATAGTAGATAAGATACCAAAGAGAAAGATTAAGAAGGTGCAGAGAGTTTAACGACGTTACTGGTCACAGGTTAAGAACAAGAGGAAACATTTATAACCGTTTTTTAGATGACTTGTCCCTCTTTCCAAAATTAATCGTTTGAAACAAGAATACTACCAAGTTCCTGCCTTTCTCGATAATACTTGTATAAATTACTATTCTCTAGGCTCCTTTAACAAGGTTTCAAGTCAAACTGAAGGTAAAGATCGTGGTCAAGTTGACAGTTCAAAACAGGGAGACATAAAAATGTAGTTGGATCAGATTACTTATTCGCTTCTGTCTTTGTCAGTAGCACTTTATTGAACAAGTAACATACGAATATAATGTTGAAACTTTTAATGTGCATACCGGAAAAAAAAAGTATATGATTGACATCAAGTTTGATAATCATGATAGTGACAGTAGTCCGTCCTGAAAGTAATAATGTTTTCATGGTATAAACGTTCTGGCCTATGACCAACGAAGCTTTTTTGTTCGTTATATCGATTTCCCGCATCAGCGCCAATCAATACAAAGTGCGCTGCTACAGTGTTTAGATCGTATCATTTCATCAGCACAACTATGTTGCCTTCTGTACTCGCGTTTTGATGAATGCTATATTTTTCAAAATTTAACTATTTCGATCTCTTGATATGCATACATTTTTAATCTACTTTGAGAACATGTTCTAGGAAAGCGACAATTTTTGAAATGTTTGATTACATAGTATCTTCTTGAGCCAGAGGCATATCTTTCAGTCTTTTCAATAATAACCTCGCCCTTTCTTTTAATTTCATGACTTTACAAGATATGAAGGGAAAAAAAAAATCGCCATAACGTTCTATGCTGTATCTGCGATATCACTCACAAGCGCTGATAAAGGTAAGAACATTTGCAAATAATGTGTTTTGTGTGGGGTTTTTTAATGAAATTCCATTACAATCATGATGGTTGGGTTCACTTGCTATACTGCAGGTCAAAACTGATTATCACTCTTATCATGCCCCTGGTATATTTAAGAAGTTATTTCCACTCATCCCAATTCCCTCCTTTTCTAAACTATGCAGTTGATGGCCAGTGGAGTGAGTGGAATATTATTTCTTGCGATGAAACATGCCGCGGGGAGAAGACACGGACGTGCGACAACCCGCCTCCCTTGCGCGGCGGGGCCGACTGCCCGGGCTCTGACTACGAATCCTACGGGGATTGTACGGGATTCAAGTGTGTACAGAACGGTGAGTGTGAAATCAGCTCGAATGTTATTTAACCCTTTCTGTGGGACAAACTTAGACCATGTGTATAGTGTCTGCACCGACAATCGGCAATCAACATTCTCAAAGTGCAAAATAGGGTTAATGATAATGTTTCCTGCACGAAGTCCCCCTCTGTCTGTCTGTCTGCCTGTCCGTCTCTATCTCTGTCTTAATTATTTTTGTTCGTATTATTATCTATTTGATTGATCTTACATAATGATGTTCCTAGATGATTTTGAATAATTCATTTAATTGAAGATAATTACTATGATAATCATTATCATTATTATCATCATTATCATTATTATTATTATTACCCTTTTCATTTCTATTAATATCTTCAGCATCATTACTGTTATCGTTCAATGTGTATTTTATAAAAATAGCACGGTTTTAATATGTTAACATGCTTATTGGCCATGTCCATGTAATCTCTGCTTGGCGTCTATAGGGGCGTGGTCTGACTGGACCGAGTGGTCGTCGTGCAGCAAAACGTGTGGGCGCGGCGTGGAAACCCGCGTGAGGACGTGCACCAATCCTCGGCCGAAGAACGGTGGGAAGGAGTGTCCTGTAGAAGACCACTCCTCCGAAGAGAAGCAGTGTTTCTCGCACACGTGTCCAGGTATACGATTACTATCATTTGTAGATTTAAATCGCTCATTGATTAAGAGTTGATTGATAATTACCAGAACAGATGCTTTGGCAAAATATCTATTCTTTATGATAGATAGCAAATAGCATGCTATTTCGGAGTACTGCATGAACAGTATTGTATTTCTGTTGGATTTTCTTTTTGTCTTAACATTGGAGCGGATAATACATCCTATACCTTAGTCATCATTGTGAGTTAGGCGTGAAAAGCTCTCTCTCTCTCTCTCTCTCACACACACACACACACCCACACCCACACCCACCCACACACACACACACACACACACACACACACACTCACACACACAAATACAGCTGTACATCAATCAACGCAGACAATGTCAATAATCTGTTATATTGATTCGCTGGTACCATTGTTCGTCCCGCCCGCAGTGCCTCCCGATTACGTGCGTCACGTGACGAGGAAGCAGCGAAACGTCGACTACGCCCTCATCCTGTCCATCATCTTCGGCATCCTGGGCGTGTTCACCATCATCCTCATCATTGGGCTCCTCATCAGGAAGTACCAGCTGAACCGGAAGAAGAAGAAGCTCTTGGTAAGCAGGGTCACAGCACTCACGGCAAAAAAAAAAAAAAAAAAAAAAAAAAAAACCGAAAGAATTTGTTGGAGGTCTACCCGAATCTTCCCCACAAATGTTTTATCCTCTGAGAGATATAAGATTTTGTCTTTTTTTTTTTAAATCTAGCGCTGAAAGAGGTGAGGCAAAGGATCGTCTGAGTTTTTCTTCTGTCATATTCAACGGTTCGGCTCTTGAAAGGAGAAAGTATTGTGGAGAAATGAGCTCCCTCGTGGAGACGTAATGAGCTCCTTTATGGAGACAATATGAGCTCCCTCGTGGAGACTTTATGAGCTCCTTTGTGGAGACAATATGAGCTCCCTCGTGGAGACGATATGAGCTCCCTCGAGGAGACTTGGTATGCATTTAATATTCTTGTTTATATCTCTTTAAGATCTATAATGTTTGTTTTATGTTATAAGTGCTGTCTGGGGCAAATTATTTGTATAGGGCCCCATTTCTCTCTCTCTCTTCTTTCGATCTTTAAAATAACAACAACAACAAATGGGGAAGAGTCTAGCACTGTGTATGGGGTGACATAGAAAAACACAAACAAACAAACAAACAAACAAACAAACAAACAAACAAACAAACAAACAAACAAATGAATTTAACCGGATGTCAATTTTACCGATGTATCGCATTTGCTGAAGACATTATCATGATTGTAGTGTATAGAAGATATATATGAAATGCACTGCTATCCAAGTTTCTATTACGAAATGAAAAACGTGAAATAAAAAGATGTGCCGTTCATAAGTTCCCAAGCATTGTCTGGCTCTTGACTTTGAAGAAAAAAAAAATATTGCCAGTTTTAAAAGAAGACTTTCTGTATTTCATCCTGTTAACTTAGCACACAAAGAATAACCATTTAACACGTATAGAACTGTAACCAACTCCCTGTCTGCACTTCTCGTTTGCGTTGTACAGGAGGAACGAGAAAAGGATAAACTGTACAAGGAGGCAGCAGAGATGAGCATTATACCGGTAAGACACGCGACCCCTCTTCCTGCCCTGCTGAAAAGAACACAGTGTCCCAAAGTGTGTGTTCACACTGTGTTCACATAATCAACTGTGTGATGTGATGTGGTTTTTCAAAGAGATTTCACGTCGTAATGTTCTGTTCAACACTGTGAATTGATGATTTACGATGTTTTCACAATGTTAAAACGCTCGATTTCACACTGTGTTCAAATGGTGTCCACACTGTGTTTCATAACGTGTTTCACACTGTGGGAAACTGTGTTCTCTTCGGCAGGGCATGCTTGCAGCAAGATCATGTTTGATGAGATAGAGAGTGTTGAAAGTTTCCCTGAATTATACAAGAGTTTATTCTTATTCTATGATACAAACATAAAATCGATAAATGCAAAATAATAATAGTGTTTGCATGTGTGAAAATTCGTACTAGTCAAAATGGACGCATACATCCGTCACGTGGTCTATAAGATAATATGACGATTGCAAAGAACATTTTCGAACACACAACATCTGTATGAAAACCAAAGAGAGTCATTCATGGTCATAATTTTCCACTCTGTGCTTCTGATAGGAGGGCAAGAGGAGTGCCGCCGAGAAACAGCGCCGCCAACAGTTGAAGGCGAAACTGAAGAAGAATGGGCGTGTCGACGAGGATTATCCGCTCCTTGGAGAGTTCGGCGTAAGTTTCGTCATCATGGCAACAACTTACATTTCTTTTTTTACGTACTCTCCTTTTAATTTCAAAGCTTAATGACATGGTGACTTTAGTCTAGAGAACATTACAGATGAAATAATGTGACAATATCATGACATATCAATTATGAAATATTAAAGCATTAACAAGTAGCATGCACATTATATGGAATAAGAGAATCATCAAAAAAAAAAAAAATAGGTGGCTCCCAGTGGGTCTCTTTACATAGTCATTAGCACAATAACAAGCCCTCACAACCGTCATCTCGCAGAGTTTGTTAGCAGATATTCCCCAATATTTTGTGAGCGCTGTAGTTCTTGTAACTTTGTGTAATAAAGACTCCTATTGTGGTTGTTGAATAAGAAAGCCCTATCGATAGCGACCCTACTGGGTTTTGACGTCATGAGCGACGCTGTGTTACGTAATCAACCATAACTCTGAACTCAAGACAGATCTTGAAACTATTCATGATGTAGGCCTATTTACCGAAACATTGTACTCAATTTACTCATGGGTTGTTGTTTTTATACTTTTTTTCTTTTTTCTTTTTGGTCAAAATGAACACGGAAAATCAAAACAAAATTTCCGCTCACGTACACCTCTTTTAACAGCTTGACGACTTGCTGAACAGTAGGCCAGGAACCGCCGACTCCAGACCAGGATCATCTTTGTCACGTCCTGGTACTGCGAGACCGCGTAGTGCTAGACCAGGCACTGCGGCATCGAGACCTGGAACGGCTGCATCGAGACCAGGCACTGCTATAGACAGACCAGGTACTGCTAGAGCCAGACCAGGTTCGTCAACCTCGAGACCGCGCACTCCCAGCTCGCCTCCGCCGCCGGCCTCCGGGGAAAGTTCAGCGACCGTACCGCTGGTGAAGGTGAGAATGGTTCTTAAATCTCGAGTACCAAGATATGAGTTATTTTTCCGTATGAAAGACACGTAAATCTTCAGATGTCAACTTCCAGTACTCGTGTTTCTTTTTGTTCTTCATGCAACATCTCCAACACTTTACGTTCAAAAGTCAGAGGAAACTGTTTTTTTTTTATATTTTTTTTAATGCACAGTGCATGATTTCTGAAGAAAATCATCAGTCATTAACAATAATTCAAATGATTACAGCAATGGTAACTGCGGGAATACTGAATCATAAGCAAAAGAAATCATACTGATGACGATAATGATAATGATAAAAATGACAGTAATAATGATAACAATAACACTGATAATGATACATGTAGGCCTAATGATAGCAAGGGAAGAAGAGAGGAGAAGAAAGAAGAAGAACAAAATGAAGGAGAAGAAAAATTAAAACAACGATAGGCCTACAATAACGCCCACTACGCCCTGTTGCTCAGGATGCAGTATCTACCCAGACTCCCTTGTAAATGATTTTTGACTTTGACTTTATTTTCCCATGTCATAGATCGAGGAGCCGGCGGGGCAGCCCGGCGCGCCGAAGAAAGCCGGAAATCGTCGCCCGAAACCCCAGAAGAATGTTCGGCTGGTTACGGCCAGCATCGAGCGGGAGGACTCGGGCTCCTTCGGACTTCGGGCCGAACCGACAGACGAAGAGCGCGTTGCCACGCCGGTCATGATGCAGCACCTGATGCAGGTATCGATCAGGGAAATTCGATCCAGTTGTCCATTATCGATTCACTGATATCGATGGATGCATGAAATAACTCATCTAGATAACAGTTTTAATGCCATAATTATTTTTGGCGTAACGACATCGTTATGCAGGATGTGTACAAAATGAATCCTCCTTGTGTTAGCTTCATGTAGCGTGCGGCAAATTCCCGGACCGCTTTTTGTGATATAATGCAGACATTGTTTCTATTTTTAATTGCTTTCTTTTTATTCCGGAAAGAAACAGGCAGATAGACTCTTAGATGGAAATGGTCAAATGGTAGGCAGACAGATATACAAAGATATGTAGAATTTA
Source organism: Diadema setosum (assembly GCF_964275005.1). Taxonomy (NCBI): domain Eukaryota; kingdom Metazoa; phylum Echinodermata; class Echinoidea; order Diadematoida; family Diadematidae; genus Diadema; species Diadema setosum. The sequence goes on along the minus strand of NC_092694.1, from coordinate 5,754,038 downwards.
GACGGATAGATACATAAGTATTTTCGATTATGGTAGAAGTGGTATAGCGAGGAGGCAATGGACAACATTGGGGACCGCGGATGGTTTTAAGTCTGTGTTCGTTTTGTGGAAAGATTTTAAAGACGAAACCCTCGGAAAGTCATGAAATTTGTTTTTGTTTTTTCTAATGGACTAACAAACTTATGGAAGGATAGACTTTAGAAATGACGCAACAGATAGAGATTACTTCCATTACATTGATAAATTCAGTGGATTGACATACTCCGAAATAGATTAGGAGAGAAAAAGTATGGATAAAGAATAATTATGATAATGACATTTTGAACAAGAAGACCCAAAGGAGCTATAATCATTCAGTTTACACTTCAGATAAAGAATATCTTCAGAATAATGTCGATTGGGTGTTTTATCTCTTTCTATAGCTTGACGCACAGCTAAAGGAGATGGCTGGACACCAGGCGTCACAGAACACCGGGGGAACAACGGGAGGGCCAGCACCAGCATTCGCTGGGCTGACTGATATCCTCGGGGAACCCATTACTGCTGTTATGCAAGGTATAGCTGTTTTCATTGCTATATTATACGTAACACTTATAAAAATAGGAGCTCTTCCTGAATTTGCTTACTCTTTATATTCTACTCAAAACAAAAGTTGGTTGTTTTTTTTTCCTCCTGACTCTCAGAAGATTTGCTGAGACCCGTTTGACATACTGTAACGACAACTTGATGCTTAAAGAAGAGATTTCTGGCAAGTGTATAATGTACGCATAGCAGTTATATTCGACAAGTGATTGCAGTAGTTTGTAACAAGGTCGTCGGGGAAGAAATAATCATACCACATTGAAAAAATGATACACGTTTTACACAAGAGTGTTATGTTCATGTGTAAATGATTTACTACATCGTAGTGTGATGACTGATATTATATTATCCATTTTTCAAGAGGTTAGAGAGATAGAGAGATAGATAATCAGGTAAACAGATATATAAATAAATAGACTGGTAGCTACAGACACATGACAGAGAGGGTGTGGCTAGAGAAGTAAATAAAGTATGAACGTTATGTCTGGTGAATCTTAGTCAGCAAATCATTTGCATCACTTGACCGGCAAATCAAGAAGAAAAAAAAAAGTTTATCACCAAACTCATCTTTTGCTCAGTGACGCTTCTAAATATGACGTTTTTAGATATTAAGATGCTTCTCAATATGAAGATGAATACATAGTGTAATGATTATAATCCTCATAATCTCTTCCGTAGCTGATGTATCGTCGAAAATGTAATGTCATGTTTTTTACCATATGCAATCCAGGTAAAGCAGCCGACGCTAAGGCGAAACCACAGATGCCTGCTCGACAAGGAAGTAAGTAATATTGAAACATTTTTTTAAATACATTTTCAAATATATTTTTAGGCTTTTTTCTCTATTTGCTTATGAGCTTTATATCGTGTGAGTGTGACTACCAAAAATTACATGCCATTAAAGTGAGACAATACCAGCAATAACAACTGAGTAGACCTGCCTCCAAAGCTAATCAAGAAACCGCATATTAATTTCAAGGTTTATCAAGCATTATTCTTTGGAGTGAAACGCCACTAATATTGATAAGTGATAATTTGGCCTGATAAACTTCACTATGACCCCTAAGGAAAACGGACAAAAAAAGAATGAATAATCAAACCTCGAAGTGGTTAGCAGTAATAAATTTAGTTAAGTGCACAAAACGCCTTTATAAGCTGTGATGACTCAGAAACATGCAACTGTTCATGTTTATTTTTTGCTGAGCAGAAAGCGTTGAAGCCAAGAATGCCAAGGCGCCAGCTCAACAACCCGCAGCTAAAGCCGGAGGCATCACGATGTCTCAGGCCACAGCGGGCAAGAAACCTGCCCAGGGACAAGCCCAAGCGCAACAAAAACCGCCTCAACAAGGTGCGGCGACAGCAACAGGTGCGGCGGGTGGCATGAACTTGCAGCAAGCTTTGGGCGGGAAAGGAGCCAAACCTGCCGTGCAACAAAGCCAGCAGCAGAAGGCGCCAAATGCAACGGGAGGAATGACTCTTCAACAAGCAACAGCTGGAAAGGTACATTAACATTTTTGCTGAAAAATTGTGGCAACATCAATTAAATCAATTAAGACAGAATCTCCAATACCATCAGATCATAAATCAAAAAAAGTCTTCCTCTTTCTACCCTTTATATTGACAGGTAATTTCTTCAGTTCTATTTAGTTTAGTTCAGTTTATTTTGTTTAATCACGGCAATTTGCTTCAGCAAAGCTGTTTTTCGGCAAATCCTTGAACAACACACACACACACACACACACACACACACATACACCCCAAAATCCATACAAACTGCATACAATGATAGAGTAAACGACACAACTGAAATAACGAAAACAAACATAAGCAATAAAAAGTACAATCAAACAAAAAAAAAAAAGAAAAATGTATAGGCTACCATTGAACAAGATAAAAAAAAATGATAATTCAGGAGCAGTTTTAAACTGGCAGAGAAATATCAAGAATTTGGTTATTGCATTAATGAAGCTATTTTTTTTTCTTACCGATTTACAGGGTGGTGCCAAAGCAGCCAGCGGACAACTAACCGGAGGCATGACTCTACAGCAAGCGGTAGCAGGGAAGACGGCAGGCAAGCCGCAAGGGGCACAACAACCCAACCAAGCACCTCAACAAGCCGCTGCAAAACTGCAAGGCCAACCTCAACCGCCAAAGGGTGGTGGTATGACCATGGCACAAGCTACTGGTGGTAAGAAAGCGGTTCAACCGCAGCCTCCGCAGAAGGGCGGAATAACCATGGAGCAGGCGACAGCGGGTAAAAAGCCGGTTCAACCGCAGCTACCAGCCCGCGGTGGAATGACCATGGAGCAGGCAACTGGTGGTAAAAAAGCGGTCCAACCGCAACCACCTCCGACTGGTGGGATGACATTGGAGCAAGCGACAGGAGGTAAGAAAGCAGCGGTACCCCAGCAACCTCAAGCTCCCCAGCGTGGCGGCGGCATGACGATGGCGCAAGCGACCGGCGGGAAAACCGCGGCACAGCCGCAACCCCCGCAACGTGGGGGTATGACATTGGAGCAGGCAACTGGTGGGAAACTCGCAGTCACCAAGCAGGCACCTCCGCGACAGCAAGGTGGCGTAACCATGCAACAAGCGATGAACGGAAAGTCAGGACCAAAACCAGGTGAGCATATTCGTCAATTGCACCACCATGTTTCCTATCAGTATTTGTATTAGCCCATTATTTCGTCATGGAGGTGTACTTAATAATAGGGTATATAAAAATGACGTTCTTTGCATAATTAGCGGAGATTATTATTACATTGGATCTTTCACTGTGCTAATGTGTCGAAAGGTGAACCAAATACACTCACATGGTTTGATGGCACATAGGATTAACTTCTTCTTGTTTTTCAAAATTTTTCAGTTGATATCTCTTTTGAGTTTCGCGAATAATCCGATCGAGCGGTAATTTAACCAACTCTTATGATGAGAGGATTCATTAAAGTTTCAAAGTGAGATCAAAATAAGTACGCACAAGAGTAATATTTTATCGTAAGAATTGAGACATTGTGAGATGCGCATAAATTCACAAAGCGGACGTGCTCTGGCAAATATCGGCTAATGCATCACGAAATCCTGTTTAACATCGCACACGGATTTTAGCATAAATATTATAACCCAGTTCTAATGTTATTTTGTGCGGAATTAAACAGGAGAGAAAACAAACAAATGTGTCGTTCATAATCGTAACAATGCCGACAGGGGAAGGAAATATTGCCTTTAATAAGTCGTTGGTGACAAACCCACTACTTCCCACACCACAGCCGCTGCCGTTGCACCTACAGCTCAGCAAGCTCCAGCGGTAAATCAGCGGAGAGAGTCGGAGCCAGAATCGGGTGCCAAGCCCCCTGCGAGCGCTCTTGCTGCCAAGAGACAGTCTGTAGCAGCTTTGCCAAGACAGGTACGGAAATTATGGGTTGATAACATAGTGACATATTAACATACATGTAGTGATGGCTGAACTGAAGGAGAAAATTAACGAGACAGAATTTAAATTCTCCACCATGAACACATGATTCGCGACACCACACAGTCTGTCTATGCACAGGAGAAAAAAAAAGAAAAAAAAAAGATTAAGAACCAAACAGCAGCGACAACAACAACAAACATACAAAAAGCAACAGTCATAAAAGGTAAGGGTTATGCCACTTAATTGGAATAAAGACGTCGAAAGATTAGATTCGTGAATTCATACATTACCTCCAGTGAGTGCTGTCAGATTTGGCGTACATTCACTGACATTAGTAACGAGAGCTGCATACGGAGAGAAGTATTAAGATGCCTTGATATTAACGATGATGGTACAGTGGACTCCCGTTATAACGAAGTCCTAGGGACCGGCAGTTTTCTTTCGTTACATCGAAATTTCCTTTATAACCGAACCAATAAACAATAAAATGAACATAGAGCGGATAATGTTGCGGTCTGAATTTCTACTTCGTTGTAACCGGAATTTCGATATAACCATGTTCGTTATAACGGGAGTGCACTGTATTGCTGATGATACAATGACGAAGGAGATGGTGATGACGATAATAGTGGTGACATCGACAATGATGATGATAGTAGTGGTGATGGCGATGTTGATGGCGACGATGTGATGATAGTGGAAACGATGATAACGGTGATGGTCATGATGGTGACAATGACAAAGACGATAATGGTCATGATGAAGAAGAGGGTGATGATGTTGTTGTCGTTGTTGAAGTTCTGGTTTGTTTGTTTTTTATTCAAAAAAACCCCCAGATATTCCATTGCTTGTCTCTTTTGGTGCAGTTGTGGATGTTGTATGATACTTTATAGTGAGTGTACAGACGATTACAGACTCAACGCAGGGGACAGCAATGAGAATGAAGATGCTGGTAGGTGGTGGTGATGATGATATAGATGGTGATGATGATGGGGATGAAGATGACGATGATGATGATGATGATGATGATGATGAAGAAGAAGAAGATCATGATCATGATCATGATCATGACCATGACCAGATGATGATGATGAGGAGGAGGAGGAGGAGGAGGAGGTGGAGGAGGAGGAGGAGGAGGAGGGGGAGGAGGATAACAGTGATGATGAGTCGGATTCAAACCTTTCTTAACAAAAAGACGATATGTTTTACGGAATGGTGGGGTGGTGATGGTAGAGGTATAGTAATGATGTTGGTGATGATGATGATGATGATGATGATGATGATGATGATGATGATGATGCTTAGCCATGATTATGATGACAACCAACATCATGTCTGCCATCGTTGTCAATGAAAGTCATCCCCCGTTTTATTCTCCATCACAGAAAAGCGACCTGGATGAATTCAACGAGAACTTCTACGAGCTGCCTCGAGAAAGTATTCAACTGGCCAACGAGATTGCCCAAGGGACGTACGGCTCTGTCCATCGGGCCAGGGCTTCTTCAGTGCCGGGCAAAGATGGACCGATGGCAGCCGTGGTCAAAGTTCTCAATCGTAAGAACTCCTCCCTGTCTTTCCTCCCTCTTTTTAACCTCCATTTAAACCAGTATTGTTCACCGAAAATAAAATCATGGGATCTATTCTCCTCCCTTTCAGACTTACACCTCTTAATGACTTTGGTTTTTCACGCCTTTCATCTTTGGGTGATGGCACATACAATCAGGGAGGTGGCCGACAACCCAGCACAGTCTAAAGCTAATATGACACTGCACACAGAGAGTTGGACTGAATTATGAAGACAAAGAAGATGATGATGGAGGAAGAACAGAAGGAATAGCGGAATAAAAGAAGAAAAGAGAGAAAGAAAGAAAGATGAGAATATCCTTACATTCTAAATTCACAGATTCCAGTATTAATTTGTTGTTGATGTTGTTGTTGTTGTTATACTTGGATGACGCAATATGGGATTTTTGTTTGATTTGAGGTTATTTCTTTCAATGTTTTTATTTTGTAAGTTGATAGATGAAGCACAATGTTCAATTTGTGCAAGAAATAACTTGCACATTTTTTTTTCATCTTTTGCCTTGCATTCATATCATTCTCTCTCTCTTTTGAATATCCTTTTCCTTTGGTGAATCAGGTAACGTGACAGCTATGAGTAAGGCAGCCTTCCTAAAAGAATTAGAAGCCATGAAGAGACTTCGCGCTCACCCGAACGTCGTGTCCTTCCTCGGCTGCTGCACTTCCTCAGGTATTACTTCCGGGTCATGAAATAAAGGACGCTCGCTACGTTTGCGTTCTCGACATTGCTTTTCCTTTCCATGTAGAAGATTGGAGTCGTTTATACAGTCACTTTCGTTGAGAGCTGATTGTCATTGATTACCTTATACTGGATCTGCTAAAAAGTCAGAATGAATCAGTTGCTTCTTCTACAAGCGGAACATCTTAATCATTATCATATTCATTTTGGAAATGTGAAATATAGGTGCTTTACTTAAGTTATTTGTCATATAACACCGACTCTTATTAGACGAAAAACTTCTTGACAAAATCCTTCATAAATAAATCGCATTGCATCTTCATTTTCTTGGAATGTCTCTTCTTAATTAGTCAAATTTGTTGACTTTTTGACACTGCCTCAACAGAGAATCTTATGTACGTTTGTTCTTATCATCATCTGAGACCTACATGTATAGGTAACACTTTGAATCCCAGGCATATGCTATGACGAGGTCTGTACTTATCTTTTTATTTCGCATCATTGGTACTTTTTTTCTATTGTAGATCCATACTATATGGTTCTAGAGTACGCTGCCAAGGGTCCACTCCAAGTCTTCCTACGCCGGAACCGACCGGGCGTCGCCGGGGCTAAGCCGCCCCCTCCTGTGATCTTCCTGCGGTTCGCAGTGCACGTGGCCAAAGGAATGGCCTTCCTCGCCTCTGAGCGGGTACGGATTGAGATGACTCGAGAGTTGCCATTTTAGAAATTGCTTCAGAACTAATCTTTTCAGACTTGAAATTTTAAACCACCTCTCACAAACCATGAAAGAGTATCCCAGCCCTTGTGTTACATAAAAAAAAAAATCACTCAAAACGACTGGCCATAATTGCAAGGGTAAATTATTATTTTTACACTTAATTGGGTAATGATTTTATGACTTCCCTATAGCTATAGAGGGAGTAAGCACTAAACCGTTGAGGCACAGTGGCATAGTGAATGCGACTCTTCAGTGATTTTCAATTTCGAATTCTTAGGTTCGATTCCCGCCCAGTGCTATACGTCCTCGGACAAGACGGTTTTTATCCGTCATGTCCTTTTCGACCCAGGGGTATAAATGGGTACCTATAGCAATGCTAGGATAATAATAATGGTAGGGCCCTCTGGTAGAACAGGGGTAACACTAAAGAGGCCACCCTGGATAATTATTATTATTACTATTATTTACCCTAAATCGGCAACTTATATCGAAGCAAGCGTTGACAGAATTGTTAGCTGCCCAAATTGTTTCAAACCGTTCCGTGTTTGCATATACATCTTTGAACAGCGTTTCCCAAGGAAATACAAACACACCAAAGCGAATTCTCCTCAAATTCAAATTTGAATTTGAATCAATCAAAATGATTCGATCATCGGTACCACAACCATTGTACACATCTTCCCTTCATGTCTTTTGTTTTGCTTGTTACATGAATGTCATAGACATCATCTAAACTGAAGAGATTGTGACGAAAATGAAATCGTTCGTGGTTTAGCTATACTGTCTCCCAAGGATTCACTTGTTGTAACCATGGTAACACCATCCACATGATAGCATCACTCCATCGCTCCATCATTTTTGCATCATTCCTGATCCAGGTCATCCATGGCGACTTGACAACGCGCAACATCCTCCTCAACGAGCGACTGATCGCCAAGGTGTCGAACGTCAGTCGCGTTCGCAACGTTGTGGAGAACATCGCCGAGGTACTAATCATTGACTTTATGACCTTTGAACCTATCCAACTTGGAGGGATGATATAGTTTTGGTTGAGATGGAGATTCAGGTTTAAACATTTTACAAGATAATAAGAAACTACTTAAATGAGATATATGAAAGAATAAACAATATCTTCACCATATTTTATATACATCATTGGATAATAAGTATTTCGGGTGGGTGATATTTAACATTGGAGGATTACCCTACCATGCCCATGCTGTCGACTATTTGCTCCCTGCATATCATGGAAATTGTCACAATCGTAGTTAAAACTTCTTATTTGACCGCGGCTATGTTACAATGTCAGGAAAAGTGAAAGAAGCATTGAGGCCTTTCCACTGCTTCATGTGGAGAGTGAAACGCAAAACAACCCCTCCCCCCCCCCCCAAAAAAAAAAAAAAAAAAAAATGCGCATTTTTTTTTTCTTCTGCGATCGGCCTTCGTACCGGCATTTGCAAGTCGGTCGACGTCTTCGTTTTGTTTTGTTTTGTTTTGTTTTGTTGTTTCATCTGACAAGATGGCTGGATAGCCAATATATGTAATTACTGTGTACTTCCAAAGATAGTTTTCTCAGGATATAAAGATAACATTCAATCGTTTCATCTGGTGTGCAACCTTTTCAGGGTCGACTCGGAGTAAGATGGATGAGTCCTGAGTCGATCTGCGCTAGTGTCTACACTCCAATGAGCGACGTCTGGTCCTTTGGCGTTCTACTCTGGGAACTGGTCTGCTTCGGTGCGTATCATTTCATCTGTAGTGTATGGGAGCAAGGCTATTTGTCTTTTTTTTTTTCATGTAAAGGATATGCAAATGTCTACTGACCCCAGCAAGTCAGAAAGTAAATTGTATGTAGACTGATGGTGTATATTGACTGAGGATCCACGGGACTTTTCGGCAACGGATAAGAGTAGTAAGAAATGTTATTATTATGAACCAGGAATGGGCCTACCTGCGGTGATTTTGTCCTTGAATTGATCAGAAATGCCCCAATCATGACATAATACACATAGTGCTGTGTGAGTGGACAATTTTGCAATAACTCCTACACATACCGTGCTGGGAAGAACACAGTATCCCACAGTGTTTTCACAATGTGTTGACATAGTCGGCTATGTGAAAACTCTATGTGAAGATGATTTCACACTATGATGTGTTTTTCACAGTGCCCACGTTATGATATTCTGTTTCACACTCTGAATTCATGATTCACAACACAATGTTAAAACACTTGAATCCTAAGAATGTGAAGAGATTTTTCAATGTGTTAGCAATGTGTTCACACTGTGTTTCACGATATGTTTCACATTGTGGGACACTCTGTTCTTTCCAGCAGGGTTATATTCACATACTCATACAATTAATCATAATTTTGAATTTTGATTTAGGTCCAATTAATTATCAATGACATGTTCATTATTTGTTTGATACAACAGGAGCCACGCCTTATCCCGGGCTGACGTCACGGGAGATAAAATCCAAAATCCAAGTTGGCTATCGCATGGACAAGCCTCCCCAGTGTTCGGATGAGCTGTGAGTTTATGATTTTTTTTTTTCCCGTCAGGTATTCTTAAGCGGTGATCTATCACTTGGTCTACTCCCACTACGTCTAATAGTCACTTAGTCTCAAACATAGGTTATGGTCTACTCCCGTTTCGTCTACAACCAGTTCTTCTAATGACCATAATATACAGTATGTCCCAAAAAAATTACAACGGGGCCCTCCGCAATGATATCTTTAAAAACAGTGAATCAATCTAAATACAAATTCAGGGTATGAAACTATAACTCATTGCCCACATCTTACAGAAAACCCCATTCGATTTGCTTCAGAGGTCAAAGAGAAACACGGAATTTTGTAGAGGATGTCGGGAATCTCTTCTGTCCAAGTTCTGTCTATTGTTCACACACAAGATCATCGAAATGCTAAACTCGGAAGAATATGATTCATGACATGCTTTACAACAATCCACATTTCTCTGTGACCGCTTAACCAAATCGAATGGGGATTTCTGCAAAATAGAGCTAAAATGTTATATTTCAAGACCCTGAAGTAGCATTTGAAAAATTTAATCATATTGGGCATTATCAATGCGAAAATCTTATTGTAATTTTTTGGGGGACATACTGCAGTAAGTCGCCCCAAAAATTACAATCAGATTTTCGAATTGATAACACCTATTATGATCAACCTGTGTACGTGCTACTTCAGACTCTTAAGGTATAACATCTTAGCTCTATTTTGCAGAAAACCCCATTCAATTTGGTTAAGCGGTCACAGAGAAATGTGGATTGTTGTAAAGCATGTCATGAATCGGATTCTTCCGAGTTTAGCATTTCGATGATCTTGTGTGTGAACAATAGACAGAACTTGGACAGAAGAGATTCCCGATATCCTCTACAAAATTCCGTATTTCTCTTTGACCACTGAAGCAAATCGAATGGGGTTTTCTGTAAGATGTTGGCAGTGAGTTATAGTCTCATACCCTGAATTTTTATTAAGATTCATTCACTATTTTTAAAGATATCATTGCGGAAGGCCGCGTTGTAATTTTTTTCGGGACATACTGTAGTCCAATTGCCACTTAGCCTCATTACCAGTTGGTCTACTTCAAGACCGGCTATGACCACTTTGTCTAAATACTCACATTTTATTAGGCAAAATGAAATAAAAAGACAACAAACAAACAAATAGACAGAATTGCATTTAGACCACCTGGTCATTATAGACGAAAGGATAATTAGCCAAACTGGGCATTAGACCAAATGAGGATTAGACCAAACGGACGTTAGATGAAATTGATAATAGGCCAAATAAGTTTAGCCGTTATGGTGTTAGACGGAATGGGAAGTAGACCATCCGATATTAGACAAAGTGGTAATAAACCTTATGTAGTTATTCTACTTCTATAAGGAGTTAAAATCGACTGTATATACCATAGCAGATACACTTGGCTTTGTTTGTCCGGTAAGCACTTGTATTTTGACGTCAACTTCACAATCATAAACAAGTAGAAAGCATTGCTAAGCTTGCCAGGGTGGAAAGGCATACCACCAATGCATGCATGTATGATGAAGTGCCCTTTTCATTGGCGCAAAAAGAGTTGAATCAGTTTGCTATCTCAGCAAGAAGCGCAGCCCTCCTTTTTTGACGATTTCTTTGCTTTCCATCATACATTTTGACCAGCACATGGAAGCCTTGCCGTAGTGAACCATGGCTCTAGTGACTGCAAGTCAGTAACATTTTGAAATACTAACCTCTTTTTTTATTTATTTATTTGAATTGTAATGAAGAAAAAAAAGCAGCAACGAAAGAAAAGCCGACGAAAATTGCATTGAACTCCATGGGTACTAAGACACGCGTAAGACAACCGGAAGCGACAATGTCATCGAGGAATCCCACAGTGCATCTGTGACAGAGCTTTTATAGCGTGCGCAGAAGTTTTCTGCGCGTTGGCAATACCGAGAATCAGAATTCAACCGCTGTCTGTCTTGTCTTGTCTTTCTGTCCAGATATTCCATCATGAGGAGCTGCTGGCACGAGGAACCGAGAAAGAGACCCTCATTCAAGACTCTTGTCCTCCTTCTGGAAAAAATCGCCGCAGAAAAGAAGGTAAAAACCTCTGAACATATTATAGATTCAAACATTTTAAACGCTTCTTACACCAACATATCAGCAAGCAGCAATAAACTAAAACAGAAAAGGACTGCCACGTTATTTGCCTCAAGTTTCTCTCTTGTATATTCAATTAAATTAAAACTTTATTTTTCTCTTTTCTTTTTTTCAACAGAATGTACATAGAAATGTGTAAAATTTGACATGCATTTTTTCTAATGATACAAAGGCAGCAAAGAAAGCAAAGAATAAAGATATGTTCATGTCTATGATCAGTACAAGAAGAGGTATCATCTCTCCTTCTCTTCTTAATTTATCTTCTCTTTATCCATCTTTCTTTCTTTCTTTCTTCTTTCTCACAAATTCCACATATTCTTAATTGAAAACCTGATTAAAATGTGTCGCATTATTGACCAAGTTCTGCTTTGCAAAATAAAATGTAAATCTGTGGTGATAGCAATAAAATAGATTCATAAGAGCTATGAGATCTAGAACAAGGATTGTTTGAAGAGCTAAGATATTTACGCATTGCATTTTTTTCCTTCGTTTTTCGCCTCAGGAAATAATTGACGTGAGCCAGTACGACAACAAGAAATATGAAGATCTGAACGACAGACGCCCTCACACGCCCGGTTCGGTGTCAGGCTAAACCAAGTACAAATCGCGATACTGTGTACCAAGTAGATGAAACCAACGTAAAACTTGACCACCAACTTACACATCCTTGGAACATCTTTGGCGAATTATAGGAAAATAAAACTAACATAACCCTTCAAAACTTCATTTCTGGAAGGAATAGTTTGAAAATACAAACAGCCCTTAGCGGCTCTTGTACAATCCATTGGTCCCATGGGGTGGGGCGGAGGAGGGAGTATTAAAGTCACCCTAAGGCATTTGAACTGTTCAAGGTTAGCAGACATCTTCATTTTTCCTTTGCTTGAATGAATAATGTGCTACACGTAGGAAATGACGTCACAAGACAAGAACCACAAACAGGAACAGTCAGATTTCGTGGTCAGATATTGTAGTCTGTAGTTTGATCAATTTGGTGTAGAATACAATCTATTCAAAATATAGTCAGCAGGTTGGTCAGCATAGCATATATACATGTAGGCTAATAATCACAACCTGCAAGTTCTTCATCACATTTAAAGTTTTGACATTGCATTAAAAACTGCTGACCTTGCCAAATACAGCATTAAAAGTAATCATGCATACTGTTTGTCATTACCTCAATCTGGTTTCTTTACTCGATACTTCCAGCAATAACATACCCCTTCTGTTGACACTGTTGATCTGGTTCTTTAAAAGCATCGTTAGCGATCGCGAGTTGATCTTTATCCCCCAATTATCTGTAGTTTGAGACCTAAAACAAACACATTAAGTGGGCGTTGTGTCAGGCGAGCTGTCTTAAAATGCATTCAGCTGGGAACAAAATGACAAGTTGTAATTGTTTAAGAGTGATATTACGATGAATCTATGTGAAAAAAAAAGTAATGCGAAAGATTCTAATTTGCCAAGTGTGACGTTAATGTATTTATAGCTGTACAGTGTGCTTAGCAACACGTAGTGTAAATAAAGTCGATATATTTTATGAGAACCCGTTAAACGACAGTGAGGTAAGCCACTGGATAATGTACTATGTAAATATAACTGTGCCAATAGTTGAAAAACCAAGAATGCTGTAAAAAGTCTATCAAAGTAGGTTATATAAGGTGTACTTTAATCGGATTACAGATGACAGGTTTACAATGTAGCCAAGATTCGATGACATACAAGAATTGTACGTACGCCAGTGTTTCTTGTAATACTTTTACATTATGACTCCGTAAAATATAACAATGTCATATCATAACACGTCATGTAAATATAATATATTTTATTGGTAGGCTCCGAATGTGCTGTAGAATATCTAGATCAACAAAACGCTATTAACTAAGTCTATTGAAAAGATGTATGTACAACAATAAAATCATGTTAGCTTGATTGATCTTGGAATGTGACGACCAGAATTTGTTTTGTGACTTTTACTGTCTTGTTATTCATACACTGTAGATTATCTTACGTGTATTGATGTTGACAGACCTGACATGTGATATTGAAATTTGAGCGTTTTGCCTGTTCCTTCCAGTCTACATAAATGATTTATATGAATATAATTAGATTTCTTAATTGAGCAACTTTTCCTTCGGTGATATCTATGGACATACCATGTCAATTGCCCTGCATGTGGAAAATAAGTTATTTGTATTTTGACATTTCTTTTTTGAATAACAATAATGCCGATGAATTTAACAAAATTGTAATAGTAGAATTTTACAGTAAAGTGTCTGTACCTCTCTAAAACGACAGCATAAGAATCGTCGTTCCCTAGGATAAAGTCAATTATTCCCTTTTCAGAAGCATTCACTTTATACTAAAGCAGCTTCTAAATTTCCGAACAGTTTCAAAAAGTATTGCAAATAAATATATCAGAACGTGGCTACGTTGATGATGAAATCGAATTTCTGTTGTTCTTGCTGGAAAACCTTGTGCAGAATTGCATTGGTTTCTTTTTTTCATATATTAAAGTTGCTTAAAGACCACTCTGAACAACTGAATTTATCCAATTGTTGTTTACAAAATAGTATAAGTTGATGAACAGAAAAGCACTGCAATACGTTGCCATTATGTTTTTGAGCCGACATATACACGAACTCGTGAAAGCACCCATGAACACACACACACAGACACACAGACACACACACACACACACACACACACACACACACACATCCACACACATACACACACACGCACACACACACACACACACACACACACACACACACACACACAATCACACGTTCAATTCATCGATAATGTGTGATATCAACCTTGCACAACGAGCGAAAATGGGAGAGGTTAACCGACATATTGTTTTCATCTCTTCACAAAGGCCGGATGTAATCAATCGCCTTGGCAACGTCGATGATGAGGCAATTTTTTGTGTCCTTTACTGAGATATGACAATGCACGTGTCCAAGAAGGAGATTGGTTTCCCTTTGAAGATTAAAGGGATGGCGTGGTATTGGTTGCGGTGAAGATTCATCTTTTGAACTGTTTATATTTATAAAAAGATAATACTTAACAGACACTTTATGGAATGTTAAAGAGCATGCAATTCTAAGAGGAATTCAAAGTTTATTATTGATGAAAATCGGCTTTGAAATGGCTGAGATATCAAAAAACAAGGTAAAACAAAGCCATCTTAAGAGAAGGTGGGTCCCACTTTTTTTTTTTTTTTTATAATTGCTTTGTTTTGGATATCTCAGCCAAATCAAAAAATAACTTTTTATGAAATAAACTTTGAATTTCGCTTAGAGCTCTATGCTCTTTCATGTTTCCCAAGAGGTTTCTCATTATCTCAGCAAATTATCATGAAAAAAATTGGAGACCTGAAACCCCTTTTCTACCGAAACAGTACGATCCCTTTTCGTAAACTTCTAGCAGAGAGAGAGAGAAAAAAAAAAAGAGGGGGTGGGGGTGGGAAGGGACTGGGGGTGGGGGAGATAGTGAGAGAGCGAACAGAATATATATTATATACATGTGTGTGTGTGTGTGTGTGTGTGTGCGTGCGTGTGTGTGTGTGTGTGTGTGTGTATGTGTGTGTGCGTATTATATATACTCGGAAATTTGTATTAAAATTTGTGCTCTCTTTATGATAATATTAGATATATAATAAAGAAAGAACGAATACATTTTTCCGAGTAGATTACGGCATCACAGGTATACCGCTTAATTTTAGAATTGATATTGAACACACACACATACACACACACACACACACACACACACACACACACACACCCAAACACACAAAAACACATACATGTATATGCGTTTGCCATCATCACATGTTCGAGTATTAAGAGCGAAAGCCCGAGAGAAAAGTAAGAGAGAGAGAGAGAGAAAGAGAGAGGGAGAGGGAGGGGGGACAATGCATATCCATTTCTTTAAACTAATTAACAACATGATTTTCAATTGCTTAACTGTGAAGGCTTTTCGGTATACACAAGCACAAACCATTCTCGTCTAATTCTGTTAAATACTCTCATTTATTCCATGATATTATCGAAATGGCTCATACCCCAAAGGCACTTGTAGCCATAAGTTAACTGTAGCATATGAGTATATGTAATATAATTCGCTGACGTGAAATAAGTAGCCTGTTTGATGTGTAAACTCAAATAAAACCGAAGAAATTTTTTGAACATATCGAACAACATGTATAAATTTTTCATCTATCGGGAGTACGTAGAAGCTCGAAATAACATGGTATGACGGAAAGAAAGAAAAATTTATGTTAAAGTATTCTGACATTAACTGGCAAGAAATAAATGAAAAAGAACAAAGTCGAGTACGTCTCACTGTCTACGTGCATGTAGAAACTGAGTTTTTAGAACCAAATACATCAATGTCATTACATTAAGCAGCATTGTCTTACAAACACGCACATTTTCCGCTAACACAGCGAAAAATACATCAGAAATCTAGACATTTTGCGGTAGAAACAGGAGACTGTGTGTTAGTTTTATCTCCATCCTGTAGATCTAACAGTTTATGACATTTGCATATAAATGAACATGGCTTGAATAAACCTGAAAATATAATGTTTCTTCTAACCTCGGCCGTTTGATCTGCCGCATACAGATTCGATTTTCCGTCTTAGAAATTTACAATAATTCACACACTAGACAACTAGTAGAAATAAATAACTTTACTAATAGAGTACTTACATAAAAACATGCGCCCGCGCATAAACAACATCTTTTTTTCTAGAGACAAAACATCTAAAACATGGAATCGGATCAAACACATTAAGTGGCTTTGTATCAGGCGAGCTGTCTTGAGATGGATTCAGAAGGTGTATTGACATGGCTATTATGAATAGAATACTCCATTCGTTCTCTCGGAACGCTCATGTTGATTGTTGATTTGGAGCTCATATTTCATTTTTTTTTCAATTTTGTTGTCACTTGATGACTTTCTGTAATATATTTTGTTCAGAGAAATGCGCCAGCGCATTCTGACATTGTAAGCAAGCCTTCACGACATTCACACAAAATGTATTTGTTCCATTTTATTTCCATAACAGGGCATTCTTCACACACTACCATGTCCGAACCATCCCTTACCTGTTATATTATAGAAGAATGTATAAGTCGGACGTGAAATAAATGAATGGATAGATAAATTAGCAAATAAATACCAATATGAAGATCAATGAATATCATCAACGGGTCCTACAACATTGATCATTGGTCCCGATTTGACCTCTGGCAAATAGCTTTCTTGTCTTCTCCATATTTTGGGCAAAATAGTTTTTACCATTTTGTGCTTCTTTTTTGGTGGCATAAACTTCAGTGAATTGATACCTATCTATATTCCACGAAGTAAATCATATCGCAGACATAAAAATAAATGCTATAGCACGTGTTCATGACACTATCTTCATGACAATGACACTACAAAACTTCTTCTACGTGCTCTATCCAAAGTAACATGTCAAGTTTGTGTAAGGTTCTAGTATTAAAACTACTTATTGTTAGTCTGAACAATTTTGTTGTTGTTGTTGTTTGACAGACTGATGAACACATACATATATGACAGTTTGTACTATGCAATAGATAGTTAAGGAGGAATCAGAAGAGATGAATGAATCGGAAAGTTAATTGGAGCGGTGAGTTGGACTGAGAACAGCAAATGTTTGAGAAACTCGGCCTTTTAATCTCGGCACTCTCGTCCTTCATCGTCTTCGGCTTTGGTGAGACTCTGTTCACCGCTGTTGCTATGGTTACAGCTGAAGCTGAAACCTCCGAAAGGTTTATCTCTACCGTTATAGAAATGAACATCTAAGTTCATGTCATCTCTTAAATTCAGTTCATTCTACGACGAACGGTCTTGAGAAAACAGTCTTAACTTTCCCAACGAATTTCTTGGCGCGCGTTTACACGGAAGTTGTGCGGCAGCCTGCTCTTCTTTGTTGGAGAAACGAGCGGAACGCTCCGTTGCATTGAAGTTGCAGTTATATTTCTTGAAAGTTGGCTTCGAGTAGAAGTCTGGCTTCAAGCACTGCTGAGTGCGCCTTCTGTGCTTTCTTTTCCCCTGCGCATTTTGCGGGAAAAAACGCCACTTCCGACATGCAATAGACGCGAGAACCTCAGAGCTCCATTCACTGACGAGTCGTAAGTCGGGTCGTATGATAAGGTGGGTAAAATCGTGCCGAGTCACATTGCGCTTCAGACCGAGGACTCGATGTCAAAGTAGAGCTCCGTGGTCTCGATGGGCGGCGGGTTGAAGATCCACGACTCGAACGGTCCCATGCTGTCGGCTTCGTCCTCAGATTTGGGCTTGGTTCTCGCCATGATGTAGCGGTCCGAGGCGAAACACCGCTGGTAGAGCGGCACAAGGAGATAGAGGAGAGTTGCTACACAGTATATCCCGACGCTGGCGTAGATGGCGTCATCATAGGAACCTGTTCGATCGACACTCTCACCTGTTAACAGAGAACAGAGCATCAAACTCAAAGAGTTACAACCCTCTTTGCAACAACTTCATTACAAACAGTACAAACTTTAAGACAGGAAAAGACTGTAAGGGTATGTTTAACTTGATGACATTGTTTATAATACAATAGATTAGCTTGTTACAAGACGTCAGAATAGAAGTGTCGAATATAAGCGGGCAAATTACTCGAAGAAAACAACAACAACAACAAAAGACTGAATAATATCAAGTCTGATTACAACTTTTGAAAAAAGGAGTCAAAGGGACCAATCAAAAGGATGCAGTAAAAGCTTTTTATAATCTTTTTTTAAGCAGACTAAAAATCATTTGACTATAAGATATAGTTGGACAACCTTGTCATTATCTTTTACTGGTTTTGTTGGTGTTGTGTTGTTATTATTTGTTTAGCTAGCAGGACATGTAGCAAATATGACGTCATGGAGTGAACTAGACACATAACGACAAGGGCAAAGCCGAACACGTACCGAACAGAGAGCCGAGAATCAGGCCGAGGCCATTGGCGATGAGGATGACTGTGCAGGACTCGACGCTGCGGGCAGCACCGAACACCTGGTTGCAGATTGAGTACGGCAGGGCGTCGAACACGGTCATGATGAAAAATCCCGTCACTGCAGAACAAACAAAGTGCAATAGAAACAGACTGGTAAAATGATTCCTTTTGAAAATAACGGACTGTAACTGCAGCTCATGAAGTTTAATAGAACTTTGGAAGGGCATTTTCATGGTAGCAATTGAATTGAGTGTCATTGTTTAATCTAAATTCGTTCTGATCTAATTTGATTTGTTTGGGGAAGGCGGGAACGTACCGACAGCAATGCACATCATAGCTGCGATGGACTTGGCGGCCATCAAACCGAACATGACCCCGATACCGAGAAGGCTGGCGATGACGAAGAGGTAGATCTTGGGAAAGGGCAGGTGGTCGCCGAAGGCGGAGAGGCAGATCTTCCCGAAGACCTCGGCCACGGCGATGACGGTCATGATGATGGCGCACATGGACTCCTGGATACCAGCCGTGGTCATGAAGTTCACCTACATACGTCACAAAGAAAATGAACGGAATGAAAATGAAATAAGTGGAAGTAAAGTGCAATCACTCAGTGGGCCTTCTTGGTAGAAGGAAGCGGGACGGTATGGTGACGCCAAAGCGGGGGACAAAAAAGCAGAGTCAAAAATTTGATTTGATTACATTGACTCAAAGGAAATCTCATTCAAGGACAATTGCAAAGACAGACGGATGATTATGTGGACGTGATCCACTTTGCGATCAGCAGTCAAAGCTTAATTTCATTTTGATTTGAGTAATGATGTCATTTTGAAGCATGTAATTTCATTTTGATGAGCGTAAATTGATGACTTCGTTATTAGCCAAGGACGTTGCCAAAAACCTTGCTGTTTGCTCTTGTTTCGACAATGAGCGGGATTTGTGCATTTTGTTAATAGTTATCTGTCAGGAGATTGTGGCTTAGTTGGTTTGAAAAAGACTTTGTCTTCTGTTGAAAAGTTCGTGATAAACCATGGGAAAACTAGGGCAGACATGTTCGCGGAGGCCCAGCGCTCCGCGAAACACCTGTATCTTACCCCACAAATCCTCCTCGTCGCCTTATCAGTTGTTTACGTATTCGGTTCTACTTTTTTCAATCCGTTAAGTGCCTACTTAAAAGATGTGTCAAGTAGATTTCTGAGCGAACTTTGAAGTATAATAGGAAAAGATGTTTACTCTTCACGAATCACTGATAACAGGTGCGCCGTACAACCATACACCTCATATCTCCGACAAGCCTCTTTTGCGTGATTAATTTCATCTTCTTTTTGTTTTTGAAGGGAAAAAAAAACAACCTTGGGCAGCACTCTTTCGAGATGACAATCGTGATCTTGTTCATGATAATTTTGTTAAACTACGTTACCGAGTATTTAAATGATACTTCAATGTCGCGCGGAAAAAATGATAAATTAAAGTTCAAACACTTGTGCATATTTTGACAAGACGACAAGGACAAGGTGGTACATCGATTACTTACACTGTTGCAGGACATTATGTAAATAAATCTTGAAACAAGAATAGTACTTGAGAAAGATGAACAGAGATTTATGGACTGTGAAGAAGTGGGAAAAGTAATTTTCCGTCACCCTTCGGAAATATATATGCTCATAAAAAGTCAAAATAGAAAAACGCTCAGAATAATCATAGAGGAAAGGCCGTTTGAGTATACATCCCTCTACAAAAAAAAAAAAAAAATATATATATATATATATATATTATTTGTTATTATTGCTATCAAAAAGGTGCCATACATGATAAATACTCCCGAAAGTGTGGTATATGTTGATAAGTAAATGCCTAAGATAGCATCATTTTAAACTGTGTATTTGCTCTGTCGCCACTATAATAGTCAGAATTGGAAAAAGAGAATCAGAATTTACGTTAAGATTGGTGCAAGCATAGAGCATCGTTTGAGGCTCCATGGTGCAAGCAAAGGCATTTGTACCATTCAGCCCAATTTTATATGAACAAAAATAAGAAGAAACGAAATGCCTAAATTCTTCACATTGCATTATCCCGTCATTTTTCAATAGCATGAGGGTAAAGCACGCTCTCCCTCATGACGTTGGGGGTGGGATAGTCCTTTTCTAGAGCGATGGACAATGGTCCTATTGCTTTACTGTCACAGTTGTTTAATTATTAACCGAGGCGAGACGTGTCCAGTAAAAACTGCATTACAGGTCAACTCGCATTGTTTGGTGACTGGTCGAAGCCCATCTGTTCTCGTTCCCAATAAATTCTTAACACGTTTTGTAATGTCACTAAATCTGAAGTATTGTGATCACTTTGAACACCCGCACCCCCCCCCCCCCTCCATTCCTCCGCGCCTAAGACAGTGCAGCAGTAGACTAAGTTTTGAGAGTCTCCTTAAGAACATGATATCGAACTACATTAAGCTCTCGTTACCTAACAGTCACCTAACAGTGACTGACAAGAAAACAAAGACTGTTCTTTCGTCTCAAATCAGATCAAATCTCAGATGAAATCTCAGATGAAAATATTAACTTTGATTTAAGAAGGAAAGGTGGAGGTGATGAACATCGTGGTAGCTTACCATACTGACGTAATAGAAGCTCATTGTCATTGCACATCCCATCAGGCCAAGGGCGAGGAAGTAGATTTCCGGATAGGTCAGGATCACCAGACACCTCTTAACAGTCTCCATCCGGGTCGGCTTCTTGCCCTGAATCTGAACTTTAACCTCTTTCTCATTCATCCTCACTTCCGTCGTCTGCTTGGTCTCCGACTCCTGCGAGGAGGAGGAGGGCGACATGAGGCCCTCCGCCTCGGCTGCCTTGGCGATAGCTGCCTTGCTCGGGGCGGGCTCGGTAGCGGCGAGCGGCTTTTTCTTCTCGGCCTCCTCGGCGACCTCGGTGGGCGGGGTTGGCGGCTGGCTGTACGTCGAGATGGAAGGGATGCCGAGTGCGAGGATGATGCCGGCCATCACCCTCAACATGTTCCTCCAGCCCAGGTTGGTGACGAGGTAGAAGATGAACAGATTCATGGCAAGCATTCCTGTTGAGAGTGAGAAGACGAAATAGAAATTATCATTTACCATCGTGATGTCGTTGTTATTCAGCACGTTACTGCTAGATTTCCTGTTTACGAAAATAAATGGATACCTGTTTATCCTTCATTGAAGGTATCGAACTTACGCTTCCAGAGCTACGATGTGCCCTCAATCCATGAAGATGTTGTTAAATATTCCTGTAAGAGCATCATGAGTCTAACAGTGTCAAGGCGAATAGGTTTAAAGCAATGTTATCAGATTGGGAGTCACGCAACAGAACAAAATACATAGGTAAAATGATATTCGATACAGACTATTTGAATATACAAGTTGACTTACTTTCATTAATTTTCTTAAACTCTTCGATTTGACTCATTCCCTTACTGGCCTGCACTTTGCATTTCACTAGTCATTTCAATTCAAACACTCTTGTCTTTCAGTTAATTTTCCAATTCGGATGAATGAAATGAAATGTGTACCGTCAACGTGTTAAAAGAAAGCAATAAGAAGTAAAAAAAAAAAAAAAAAAATCTTACCTGACGTTGTTCCGATCAAGGCCATACTGGTTGCTCGGGAGCAGTTCTTCTTCGGGAAGTACTTGAGGATGAGACTGATGGAGGCAATGAGCACCATGTTGATTCCGATGCCGAAGAGGACGCTGAAGGTGAAGAACATCGGCATGATGCTGGGCATGAAGGAGGTGATGACCAGGGAGCCCACGCACATGACGAGGCCGATGCTGGCGATGAGACGGGAGCCGAAGCGGGCGATGAGCGGGTTGGAGATGAAGCTGCCCAGCGTGTGGAACCCGATGGCGATGGAGCCGACCCAGCCTGGAGAAAAAAGGGGGTAATCAACATAGGTTGGCAAAGGATGGAGCAGCTAGCGGATGCTGAGGGGGCTGGTGTGGAGGGGCAGGTGGTATCGTCCGTGGTAGTGCTCCCCCCCCCCTATCGTGAAAGTCGATGCGGCCAAAAGTCATTCTCATTACCATTCCTATTAAGGGGGTATGTGAGAAAACGGGAACTTTCGCTGCAAGAAGAGAAAAGATCCAACAAAGAGAGGGGGAAATGGGGGAGAGAGAAGACGAAATGAGAATTGGTTAGCAGACGAGCTCGAAGCACCAGGGGATGGGATCAGGGAGGTGAGTTCACCCTGGTAGAATGGATGCCAGTAATAATATATTACCATGTTAGCAGCGCTCTAAGGAGACAGGCAAAGATTACTGATGCAAAATGGTACGACTGATGCCTTGATCTATTACAAGGAAATGATATGAAATGACCCATGGAAAACACAAAACAAATCGCACAAATCTCACACTATATACATCATACATAACACTAGACACGTGGCGTAGCCACTTTTGGCAATTGCATGACGTGCCGAGTGGGGCCCGGGAGATAGCCGGTGAGGTACCCAGTGATGTAAGGGGAGATGATCTGTTTAATCAGATGTCATAAAAGGAGAAAATAAATAGGTGAAGCCATGATTACATGAAACCATCCCTCTTTAATGCTCCTAGATACTCTGATAAAGAACGCCGTAACATGACTGTCCACACAATAGTAATGTGCCGTCGGTTTGAAATCAAACGAGACCCGAAGATGGTAAAACATGCAGAAGCAACGAGGACCAGTTATCAGTTTAACAGGGACCATAAACAACCTAGCAATAATCTTTTCGGTTATTTGATCGGGAACGAAATGTGCCGTCTAGCCTTGAGGATGCATTCGTCCAGCAATCAAAGACAGCAATAAACAGCCGTATCTCGATTTTTGGAGGAGACTGAATTGAATGTTTGCTAGAGACACAAACTATACGACTATTTAAAGAGAGAACACTCATGTTTATGAGGCCCATATTTGATTGAGGTTAAAGATGTCCTTCGAAGCATGAATGATGCCTGCGCATTCCATCAGATGACACTTGAGATCTTTACCCCTTTCTCTCTCTCTCTTTTATGTTTCTCCCAACCAAAACGTGGGATTGATTAATAGAAGGTTTAATTCCAGTGTAAACCATTAACAATGTAACCTACAATAATCTTGTGTCCCGCGCGTTTGACCTGATGCCACGACAGCAAAAGTGGCGTGTTACCACGGCAATTGCTTTGGAGTTACATCAAGAAATTATCAGACTATAGATATCTTATCCAACAGAGGGTTTGAGACTATTGCATCAATGTCACAAAACGGAAAAAAACTCGTCCTTCTCCAATCTATCTCGCATTTTTTATCAAGCGCCGTACCCGGCTCCTTCGCCTCTAAAATGTTGCCAAGTCATTATCGCTTGTGTGGACAAAGTCTACGATTAATTGCACTTTCACAACTATTATCACTTGATTTGGAGGATTGGGCGAGTGACGAGGTAATCAGGCAAGCCCTGGAACCGGTTCAATCTACTTTATTTCGGGTATTGACGAAGATAGCCGCGGTTGCGGGCCGGATTTTTTAGATATGTCATGTTTGATTTCTAGTGGCCAGCGATTAGAGATGTCAGTGCGACCGATAAATTATCGAGGTATGTGATATTCTCGCCAAAACATGTATTCTGAGAAGATTAA
Organism: Diadema setosum; assembly: GCF_964275005.1. Classification (NCBI taxonomy): domain Eukaryota; kingdom Metazoa; phylum Echinodermata; class Echinoidea; order Diadematoida; family Diadematidae; genus Diadema; species Diadema setosum. Next base: position 5,729,761 of record NC_092694.1, on the reverse strand, counting down.
TCCTGCTTGCCACTTAAACAACAGAATATGCTTTCAGTTATACTAAGTAATGTACAAGGTTGCATGCACTTCAAGGTCATTCTTAGTATATGGGTTAGTTACATAATACAAAATAATTAACATTGAAACAGCTATCGTTTAATGATAAAATAATGTATTAATTAACGAAATCAATTTCGATTGACTTATTTAATGACACGAGGAGTTCTGGATCCATCTACATAATCACATTGTCCTTCTTGTCGTCAAAATCTGTTTTAGTTCTAGCCCCCCCCCCCCCCCCCCTCTCCACTCTCTCTTGGTTTAGGAAGTTTGGGATCAATAATAGTATTACTGCGCTCGAAGCCTGCGACACTGAAGGTTTAAGATCTTCACGCATTGAAAACCAGGCGAGCAGAACTGAGTTTCTGAGACCATAAACAAGTGGAGTTAGGTATACATGTACCAATACTTTACAATACCTCCTTCATGCATTATCACTTTCAGATCATGTGTTTCATTGACAGCAGCTGGAAATGTCCTTAGACAGCACTTAGTAAGAACTGTATTTAAAATACAATTCTATCTCCGACAACCTAATAATGCGCATCCGACTTTTTTTTCTAGCATTACGTCTTTCTGCCATAAGTTGTACATTCAAGATGATAAAAATTACAACATTATCTTCTTCCCTATTTCTAACGAGAATGCTGTTCTCTACAGCAGGCATGGTTGAAATATCTGGATTGTTGAATCCTAGTGAATCAGATATGATAGCCGTAATCTGGTTAATTATTCATAAAACGAACAAGGGATAATCTATATATGGGGGATAATATTGAACACCAGACTGTAAGGTGATTATCCTACTGTGCCCAAGTTGTGAAAGAAGATTGGAAAAAAATTTTGAGCGTACAACCAAACTGACAACTAAGACTACATGTGTAAATTGCTCTCATGTTTTGTGTCTTCTGAGAATTTCATCTTCTCATCCGCAATATCAAAAGAAAAAGAAATACAATGAGCGTAGACATCAGTTAATTCTGACATAACATAGCACATGGATACAGTTTTGATTATATCACTGGTATCATTCATTATAATAAATTACAAATTAAAATTTAGAGTTCTGAGTGACGGAAAGGGAATCCATCGCTCTGGAACTAAAAATCCAGAACAGAGAGTATGAGGAAGAATAAAAAAGAGCAGGACACGGTGGGTGAGTCCGTCGACAGGTTGATGAAAATTCTATTCACATAATTATGTTTCTTATACATTGGCCAGAAAAAAAATGTGTTTAATCTGCAGGAGTTTATAACTACGAGGAGGACGGGAAATATCTAAGTAGCTCTTAGTGGTGGCGATTGTGGAAGATACGAGGGAGACGCAAGATGATTGTAGGTTTTTCTGCGGACTTCCCGAAGTTTTACAGCATCTATTTAACAGACAATACGGCGATAATCAGTCAATGTCAGACATCTACACTCACATGAATCATTCAATCAATCGATGAAGGAAATCACCAAATCATTACACGAGTGAATGATATGGAAGTAAGGAATGGATGGATGGATGGATGGATAGATAGATAGATAGACAGACAGACAGGTGTAGATAATACTCTTAAGAAGAATGAATAAAAATCCATGCCCACACGGCTACATTAAGTCAAAATGAACAGAAAATGAGGAATGAGGAATGAAATGGTGAAGATTTCAGATACAGGGAGGGAAATAATTCAAGGATGAGGGAGGGTACAGAACTGCCTCCATGTTTGTAAAGCGAACGAAATGATGAGGATAGATTGAGGAATAGAAACAAACATGGATTGAGACTCACTTGTTGGCGATGCTCCGCTTCCGAGGTCCTCCTTGAGTGCCACAAAGAGGATGCCATAGGAGTAGAGCATCCCGAAGAGGGCAAAGAAGGCCACAAAGGCAGCGAAGGTGACCACCCAGCCCCATTTCTTACGGAACCACAGCTTCACTTTTTCCACGTTACTCTTGAAGGCAGACATGATGATGATGTTGCTGGTTTCTATTGAGGATGCGTTGCGTGGTAGAAAAGCACAATCACAAGATGGCAATCAACTTGGCAGTGGAAGATTCACGAGTTACTTTGTACGACGCGAGGTTTTGCGAGACTGTCCGCCGAAAGTGTTCACAACCAGCTGTCAGGAGAAAGCGGTTGCGTCGTCTGCTAGCAGTCGTTGAAGATCAACAGAAATTTGTTGCTTGAGAAATTCTGTGACCCTTTCCGCGCTGCGGTGGTTGCTTGGTTTTGTGCAGTTGATGGTGGGCTTGATGGAGGGTCAGGCCTGCCGAAGGCTTCAGCTAAAGGCTGATTGAAATGAGCTGAAGAGCTCCTAAAAGCCGCTGTCACCTTCTTGCAGTCATGAAGAATTGCTTGTATGCTCTGCTCATACCACCATCTATGAATTTATACGGCTGGGGTAGCCGCGGCATGGTAACAGCGAGGGCCTGGTAACAGCGTAAGCTACTTCGGGGTTTCACTGACAGTTCGCAATCAGCTGTTCGCAAATCAGCTGATTGCGGTTTGTGACGTCACGATCGAAGGCGAGGGCTTCCCTCGCGCTAACCTCGCTTTGCCAGTCGTTTCGATTCAACGCTTTGCCCTTTGTTTGGTGGTTGAGCGCAGTGCTGTTCAGAGGACGCTTATCGTCGAGAGCGAAAACACGCAGCTCACGTACCCGCTACCAGCGGCGACCTGATTCGCTGACCTCGAAATTTGGTATCATTCAATGCTTGGCCATGCGAGGATCTTTTGTTTGCTTTTTTTTTACTGACTTTATTATGTATTCCTTCTCCCTCTCTCTCTCTCTCCCCTCTCTCTCGTCTTCTCTTTCTCTCTCACTCCCTCATGCCTTTCCTTTGCCTCTCTTTTCTTGTTTCTTTCTGACAAAAACAAGTGAATACGATGGCTGCTCGGAAAATACACCGTTTCATGTTGTTATCATACGCTTCCACATGTTGCAGTTACTGTAATCGCCGCAAACATTTACAATTATCAGCAATCATCCGTCTGCGTTCCAGTTCCTAATTTGTTGTTGTTCATTTTTCCATCTGAGAAGATGGCTGGATAGCCCATATTCAGCTACACAGGTCTTCCATGGGGGTCCAGTTGGATGTGAGGTGGGACCACTTCACCGGGTTAAACACCCTGCTCTTTGCGATGAATGAATGAAGCGGGATCTTTTACGTGCATGAGTTGTGATTCTCTCATACACGGGACATCCATTTTATGTCCTATCCGAGGGACAGGACATAAAATTTGATACAAGTATTTTACAGAATATTTTTTTTTTTCTGAACTTTTTGAGGAAATATTGTCCTCGGGCCATCGACAAGCTATAGGGGGCAACGAAACATGATGCTTTATAGGAGATGTCATTCAACTCAATAGCGCTAGAAATTAACTATTTCGTTGCCGCATATATAGGCAAACTGTTTCCATACAGAACCAATGACATGTAAAGGCTGGATCTCTTATGAGAGTTATACCTTCCATCGGATGGCGGTGACACACTTTACACACGTACGTCCCCTCACAATTATATGTAATGAACTATGTCATTTGAAGTCAGGTTGAATTATGTGCAGATTCATAAGGATCAGAGCTAGCTTAATGGGCATGATAAAGGCATGAAGAATTGATAATGGCAGCACAAAGCTCAAAACAGCCCTCCCCAGCATTTGTCATCAGGATTAAAAAATATATATATCCACAAAATATGGTTGAACTTTCAAATGAACGCTCAATTAAATGAACATTTGGTCTAAAGTACGGAGAAAAAAAAATGGTTAAAAAGACTGAAGACATTTTCTTCCATTCGAGATCATCAAAATAAAACTGGAGTATAACATTGAATGTTGACGACTATCCTAGTTACTTGCCGCAAGGAAATAAAATAAAACAGTAGTGGTGCTAGCAGCGGGTGTGGTGTAATAATGATTGCAAACGTCTTCGAGAAGAAGAAGAAGAAGGAGGAGGAGGAGGAGGAGGAGGAGAAGAAGAAGAGTCGATTAAAACGATCCAGATTACTTGGTAATCTGCTATATGCCTATAATCACATAGCTATGAAATTCAATTGAATTTCAATTTATTGTCATATTTCTCAATGAAAAGATACATCAAATATAACAAAGTACAAAAATACATCTAGCTAGGATGTACAATGAATTATTGCAAACATACAGAACACGGTGGTCAATCCATGAAAATTTGGATCTAGGTTTAAATGCTGTGAGAGGAATATGATGGAACCTACTTAAATACAAGCTTATTAAGCGTAGATCCCAGTATTGTGCCGAGTGTTAAGTCTGTATTCTATGATACTCTACATTTCTTGCTTTTTCGAACGTGATATATGGCGCATTTGACACCATATTCCATTTGACGATCTGAAGTCTTCAGTTGACTCAATATGTCCTTTCACGGTCTCAACTCTGCCATTATAGCACGTATTTTAATGAGAAGATGTTGAGCCTCTGACTATTGTTGTGGTAGGGAGGTGGAATGAGTTCCACTTCCCTGGTTGTGGTGTATTTTCGGTGGATAAGGAAGATAACTTAAGTGGATCAAACATCAGAACTCGAATCAACAATAACTGAGAATAAAGTGAAGTACACACTGTGGCCAAAGTCTGTGTGAATTATCCTTTTGTTTTGTTCAAAGTATATTATATGTACGCGACGTTGAAGATGCGGGTTATACTGTCTTGTAAAAAACGCCTAACGTCAAGCCTAGAATCGTGACCATTGTATTCATTTATGCTAATTCATCAGCTGTATGGGTTGCACTGCGATCACACCTCGCCTTGTTTCGGGAACTGGTCAAAACCGGTTCCCAAACCTGTCACTGGACTAGATCTGATTATTATTTCTATGTTACGTGAAATTATACCTCGACATTGAGATCAAGTTCGTAGCAAAATAGTTGCACAATGCAGGTCTCGTGTTGTTTTTCGTTTGTCATCCAGATTTCTGCTCCTCCGTCTTTCATTCTCTTTCTCTCTCTCTCCCTCTCTCTCTCTCTCTCTCTTTCCCCCTCTCTCTCTTTCGACCTCTTAAAACTGCTGAAAAGAATCAACCTACTTCACAATACGACGTTTCAGCTCAGTTGTATGCGTATGACGAGGTCGAGCAAACAAAAGATACAACCCTTCGAATTTAAGGTGCGATACACTCCAAACAGGTTATTTACAGAAAATTTCATGCAAGAATAAGTACACCGACAACAAGTGGAGTAAACAATATCTTCCATTCCTTGTGTTTAAGAACAGACCAGAGGAAAAGACACGTGAACATACCCAAAGGGATATGCATGTATACTCATAATCATACATATTAATCAACATGAACACACGCACGTAGGTTGATGCATCTTTCGAGAAATAGTGGTCAGCAGGTTTATAAATATTGCGGTCGAAGAGTGCAACTTGAAGGGATTGAGGACTTCATGACTGAGTTGAAGCATAACTTTAATTCTAACACGTTTTAATGCAAGATGATATTATGCTCGAACAAAAGAATGTTCTTTTCATCAAACAAAACAAGACGGCTATACCTCACAGCACCTTATTAAGAAAAAGAAGAACAATAATTGAACTAATTGATAAATATGAATGAGAAATGATGAAAACCAGATAGGTGAGATACGATTTTTCTGTCAAATTTTACCATTTCAATTTCAAGATTTCATTTCATCTTAATTAATTCATCCATTTCATTCACGGTCCAGGCATAACAAGGAACAATGATAGATGAAGCTGACTCTTGTTGAAGGAGAATATATCAATATATTTTCTATATCATATCCTCGCACTATAGTTATACCTTTTTAAAACTCTTTTACAGCGATGATAATTGCTAAAGAAATAGCTACTTTATGGTATAAGTAACACCGCTCTGAACGGATTCTTACTAAGTGAGTTGGCTTCCTTCGTTGTTCTAGTTTTTCTTTTTTTTTGTTACAAAAGTGTAGCAGAAAATAAATCTCGATGAGACTGCCATGTTCATGTTACCATAAAGATCGCTGTCTCCGAACATAATCACAGTGATATCTTTACAACTACTTCAGATTAGCATGAATCGCACACATCTTATTTGCTTTCTTTCGAACATGTCACGAAGATGCTGCAATTCCGTATGCAATCGATCAATAGTAATCAAAAGATACTTCGAACATAAAGAGGCGGAGCCCTGCTGGTGATCAGTTATATCATAATGTACATATAAACAGTGTTATCATTGTGACATGTGCAATGAAAATAGAATAATCTACAAAACATTACATGAACATTGATACACAGCTCAAGTAGGCGCACTATGCCCTGTATTACGTGCGCTTGAGCTGAACAATTGTTTTTTTTTGTTTTTGTTTTTTTTTTTGTGCGCAAGCTCGGTTGCAAGTCTGCCGGAACACCCTTGCATGGGTAAAGAAAATTTAAATACCACTAGAGCCTTTGCAATGATTTCGAAGGGAGAGAAGGCCATAACCAATATGAATTGTCTACACGGTTTGACCTACTTATCAAGCTGTTTTTTGTTTTTGTTTTTTGTTTTGTTTTTTGCAAGAAGGATATTCCTTAGAGCTTATGTAGATTCTTATCATGATGCCAAAGAAGAATAGATTGATTATGGACTGGTGCATCACCCCACTGGTAGCTTTGAATTTGTTAGACAGTATAAAACCAATCAACAAATGTTCCTCTTTTAATTTTAAGATTTGTGTTTCATCGATGAGGTTCAAGTTGGTATATATTAGTGTATTTATTAACGGCCAAGGGTTTTATAATATCATTACACTCCGCTACCACGATACTTCTGCCAATCTTCCATAGAATGTATTCCTAATTGTGTAAAAATTGAATCATATGGGGTTTGATACTTTTTTTGTACAATAAGAGTTGTGACATAAAAATAGGAACTTTTAATTTTGTTCGGTTATCAATAAAATCTTTGATAGAGAAAAAATAAAACAACTGAATAGAGTATTTAATAAATATCTTACAAAAAGAAATTGCTACCATATATGAATATTTGTTTCATTCTATAAATGCGATCATGAAAAAATGACGCAACAATTCCATATCCAAACTAGCTGAAATGTTAATGTGATTGTGCAATAAGTCTTCACATCATTTCCTTTTCTTAGAAGAAGAAATAACATCGTAGTCATCAAATTTTTCAAGGGCTGCACATTAAAGCAGAAATGATATCAAAAGAGAGTTATAGGCCTATCGTTGCTATACATCACTCATCCCAACATGATTTCAACTTTTTATTTTTGTCTTAAGTAGGTACCACCTCATGCAAGGGTTGCATGTTCGTAGGGCGACGGTGGGGTCGACGGTATCATTACCACATTTTATAATTTGCTGGAGTGCCTTTTGAAAGAAGATCAAGACTATAAATATACTGCGTCTCATAATTCTGAATAGGCACATTCATTTCACATAGCCGCTTGGGTCGTTGTAATGAGATAATAATAATAATGATAATGATAATAATAATAATAATAATAATAATAATAATAATAATAATAATAATAATAATAATAATAATGATAATAATAATAATAATAATAATAATAATAATAATAATGATAATAATAATAATAATAATAATAATAATAATAATAATAATAATGATAATAGAAATAATGATAACAATAATACTGACGATAATAATGACAAAAATGATAAAGATAATGATAAGCACAGTTTCTCTTAAAATGTATGTTAATGTACAAAGCCTTAAGAGTGCTGACGAACTATTCCACAGTTTGGGGCCACGTGCATGAAGTCACGTGTGTTGTACACCAAAAATTCGCAACTTGTTTTCTCTTTTTGATTTCACAATTCTGGACGGAAACAGCTGTGAGAGATAAGGTGAAGTAAGATATAGATATAACACATTTTATCTTTCCTTATATTACAGAGCGAGGTGAATTCCTCGGTCCTTGAGTGCTTTTAAATTATACCATCTCGGTCATATCCGTGACAGGATTCAAAGAGAATTTCAGACCAATCAAAAGCGAGACGCAACAGTAAATATTTGATTAAAATCTTATAGATTACGGAAGTTAGGCCTATTCATTTTTTAAGTTTTGGTTAGGTTTGCAAAACTATTCTTTAACAGTAGATGCGATTATGTAAATGAGTGAATTAATGATGTCATCATTTTACAATTTTCAAACTTATGATTTCTTTCTTCTATAATATGATAAAACTTAATGTCATTCTCGACACAATAACGTCGGATATATTCGAAGAATTGAGACTGATAGGACATAACTGAATTTGATAATGAAAAGAAAAATAGAAATTTGAATATATAAACTCTTGGACAAGTTGTGAGGAGATAACATCATTAACTCATTCATTTGCGTGTAAGGATTGTCCTGTGAAAGTTGTCCAAACTTCACTATACTGTATTTCGGAAGTTTCTGAATTGATTTTGAGGAAATTTCACTGTCACCGACTGTTGCACCTGGATTTTTTTTTCTTATTATCAGGCTAACGTTCAACTTGTCTTGGATTCCTCTTTAACAATACCGAGAATTACAAGAAACCCCGATGTAGTAGAAGGAGAACGGGTAACAGGCAGAACAGTGTAATTGAAAGATTAAACGAGAAGACCTAACGAAGTCCGATGAAGTATAGATCGAAGAGAGATGGACAGCCATGCTGACAGACAGACAGACAGACAGACAGACAGACAGACAGATAGACAGACAGACAGACAGACAGACAGACAGACAGACAGACAGACAGACAGGGAACACCCAAAACTGTTGAGGATATCAACAACTTCCCTCTCGTATTGTCCGTAAATCCCAACAAACCAGGTCGCATAATCCAGCGTTACAGAGGTGCCAAAATGGCAAGACGTTATCAAGTGACCCCTATTCTTCACTTTGCGACGGGAAACAAAAGAGATTTCCGTCACACTCCATTAACACATTGATTGTAACACCAGAGTGACAGATTTTGTCGAAAGTGTCTCAAATAGGGTGAATGGAAAAGAGGTATATTCAGAGTATGAACCTAGTTTCAATACCTTCTGGTAAAAGTTAAAGGACACGTGGATTGAGAGAATGGAGTAATATTGATAGAACGCAATCATCACTCATCAGTGAAGGTTTGAGGGAAATCAGACAATCGGTTCAAAAGTTTTTGTTTTTGTTTTTGTTTTTGTTTTTTGTTTTTTAGTTTCAGCGCCGCCATCGCTGCATGAGAAAACCAATACAGCTTGTGATGTCACATGCGTAGAACGACACGAAGAAGATATAAAGAAATTTCAACCATTTTTTTTTTTTACTTTTCTTGCATGATAACAACGATTTTCTTATAGCAGGTTTCAGATTTTCAATTTCTACAAGCACAAAAATGTAAAATCTAGATTTAAAAATAGTTTCAGAGATTTATGCTTCTGATTATTATTATCATTTTTGGGGAACTTATACACACAAGAGAGATTCAAAACACCATCAAATTGTATTTCATTAAAATCGAAAAGTTTCTCTTCTTATTTTTCAAAAAACGTTATCCAATCGATTTTACATTTTTTTTTTTATAAAGAAAGTGTAGTTTGAATACCAAATGTTTGATATCTAATACCAGTTAATGTATCAGAAATCTTGAATAAAGTATGTCATGTATTCATACATGTACAATCGTGAGTAGAATACTAAATACATTCGGGAGGATAAATGAAGGCATACGTTACTTTTTTGAACATTTTGGAAAAGAAAAACAAAATCAACAAAGGGAAAATGACTGGAAAATAGCGTACTTATTGAAAAAGCGACCCAGACGTGTGCTAATGAAAATATGATAAACAAATAGAAAGCAACATTAGAAATGTAGACAATTATGTGAACGATGCTGTGGGAATTTTATTCAGTGCCGAATACCAGACAGAGGGGATATGATGATTAATAAAGATAACACTGTGGCGTCGATAAAGGAAACTGTTTTGAAGGTGAAATCAACGGAAAATGCATGCGGGAAAACCAGCAAGTACTCACGGAGGGAATGAACGAATGAAAATAAACGGAGGGAGAAATTAAAAATACATCCCTTATTTTAGATTCAAGAGAAGGAAAAAAAAACCCAGAAAACATTGAAATGGCAACATCGGAATAAAAAAAAAAAAAAAGATGAGAAGATATAACGGAAAATAAATCTATCATTACATATCTGCAGTATCCGTGTCAGAACATAGTCAGAATATTTTCATATAACGTTCCCCTTTCGTGTTGTTATGTTGAATCTAATCTCCAAGGCTATAGTCAAACATGTTTATAAACTAATTAATCGCAGTTGTTTGAAAAGCTGAAATCTTTACTTTTCTCTGTTTGCCTACAGTGTCTCACTGCTAATATTGTTTTAAGTAAAGCTTGGAGCTAAGATCTTGTAACTTTCCTTGTCTCAATGATTGTTTGATTCACGATGAAACTTTCGTATAGTTTGCTTTCACCACGCAGTGCTTGACTCTCCCTATCTTTAATCCCCAGATGGATTTGGAGTAGAGTTTCCGCTCTAAAAAAAAAAACAACAACAACTATGATACCTGTTTTTTTTTTTCTCTCTTCAGGCCACAGGTTGTTGTTTTTTTTTTTCTATCGCTATCGCGGGTAACCTTAAAAGAGGATCTTTGTGGATGGTCACACTTATAAATATGTGCTAGGCCATACAGCGATCAAAAAGAGAGAAACGCAGCTATTGTTTGATAGCTCTGCTAAGATTCAGTAAACTGACATGTGGAGACAGCAAGTATTAAGTTACAGGACTGGTGCTGAAGTTGTGTAACATAATACTACATCAAACATGACAGAGCAGCATTTTATAGAAAGAGAATGGACAGCACATTGACTTTCTTATTTTCGTTATACCTGGTAGTTTGAGATTTGTTCAATGGTAATTTTGCTATATATATTTATGGTATGAATCGCAAAAGAAATGTGGGCGTGCTCTGTACACAAGATTCATTTACATGCACGTTGCAGTGATCGCGAATAGAGCGCTCGGTTTAGATGCTGGCCTCAGTACGGATATCAATACCCTCTTCATAAAAATGCACCCTCCTGCATAAGGACAATCTGGATAATTCGTCATTAGTTGCTTTCACAAACACAAACATTTTTCTTTTTATAGAGCCCTTGAAAAACAAACAAACAAACAAACAAACAAACAAACAAACAAACAAACAAACAAAGCCCGGATAATGGCCATGGTGACACCTTTTCGCGCCTGTCTAAAGACATCGTACTTCTGTGTGTGGGAATTAAGTCGTAAAGGTGTCTTTTAACGCGCATTAGAAATAACAAATTCGCATCATTTGGAATTGCGTTTATACAAACTCTGCAAAGTCTGCAAAGTCGTGATCCGGACAACCGATATGCTGATAACAGCAGTGCCGAAAAAAAAAGTGTAGACTGCTCCGTTTCCGCTCCAATGTTACTAAAATAACTACCCCCCCCCAAAAAAAAAAAAAAACAAAAACAAAAAAAAACAACAACAAACAAACAAACAAACAAACAAACAAAAAACAAAACAAACAAGCAAACTAATAATAATAATGTGGATATAATCCGCATGAGAATCTATGACGGCCATAATCCAGTATACTTCTGATACATAAATATTCATACCACCTGGTCAACAAACACCCTAAACAATGAGTTCACGGCCATAACTGAAGTAACATTCACCTCATCACACTGATACACAAAATAACACTCAACGTACAAACCAAGATTCACCCCAGCACAATGCACACCGCACTGCACCGCACGCCCTTCGCACAATTACTTCCCACTCAGTGAGTGGCCAGATTTTCTTTATGTATCTCTTTATTGTGTCCTTCGCACAAGTGGCAAGATTTTCTTTATGTATCTCTTTACCTGGGACCATCTTCCTCGTCAAACTTAGCTTATGATGATGGTCCCCTGCATTTCATTTTTATCATTTCCTATTGCTTCCTTTTATAATATTCGTTCTTGAAAAAAAATGTATGTATCATCCAAACGTTACGAATATTAGCTCTGTAAATGACTATGTTGATTTGTTGATTTGTATTGATTCTGAAATGCAGAAATAAAAACTGTACTGAACTGAACTGAAATAAGAAAGGAGAGGGAAATTTCCTTTCCTGCTATATGTTTCCTTTTGTGAAGCACCATCAAAGTCTGACCTAAATTATATTATATTCATGAAAGCGGCACTGCACCTTTAAATCAATCCTGAATAGAACAATCATTATGGCACTTCTGGTGGTAACCATGGAAAGCACCGGTCGTTTTAATAGAAATGGGACTATCGAGTGATAATGAAATGATCAATGTGGATGAAAGGGAGAAAAGAGGATGTGGCCGAAGCGTCAAGATAGGACAGTGAAGACAATACACAATGAGTTGAGTACACTGGCCGAACTGGTCAAGAGTGCAAGGACACAGACAGACTGAAAAAATGCAGAATCCCTTTTGTTTTGCGAGGTCAACCTCTTAGCAAGTAGGCGTATACGTGCATGACGTAACAAAGATGCATGTTTGTAAACACTTTTTATTCTCATCCTGTCAGCCCCAAGCACCCCCTCAGTCTCTCCTTCTTAGTATTTGCAAACGCTCTAAACATAGGATTTCATGACGACATTTCACCGTTGTCTCCAATGTCCTCCGAGATGACACTATTCCATCCTGTGAGTATTTTTTTCTTCCTGAGAAAATTATTATTTTTTTAAATTTCCTTTGTCCGAGTCAAAATGTCACCACATTCACTTCGGCTATGACCATATAAAGAAGCACTGATCCTCATTCTTTAGTTGATCGTTCGTTTATGCTAGCTCTATGTTGACTTGGATTAAAAATCATAATGTTCCATAATATTTTCTTATACTAATCCAGTGAGATTGCTTTTCGAATTGTTGCTATTAACTAGTGAGGTAAAAGAAGCTCCAGAAAAAAATAAAATAAAAAAGAATGATTGAACAACTCCGTCGCCTATAAGAATCGTAATAAGATTTCCACAAAGACATATCATTTTACGACATTGTTCTGTAGTATATCAAGTTTGCTTGTCACTATGACAAGAAAAGTAATTTCATCGTTGACACGTGAGGAAAATTATGAGATGCGTTGATCGAATAACTGTTCTTTTATCAATGAATATACAATATTTGTAAAATTCTTCAAAAGGAATGACAACAGAAGCTACTGCAAACTCAGTGCCAAAAAAAAAGCAAGAAAGAAGAAGATCGAAATAAACAAAAACGCAGGAACATGAAAAAAAAAACCGAAACAATTACGATGATAAACCCAACCATAACAACAACAATAGCAAAAACAGAGACAAACTACTTTTTATTTTCATCCACATCAAACCAGCACAAACCAGATACAGAAAACTAAGAACGAAATATAACTTTGGCTTTATTATCACCCCACTTTGCACTCAACTGCATTACAAGAACTTGGTTTTATTTATATCGTATACAATTGGCATTGGAGAAGCGTCAAACTTATCGTTAGGAAACCTTCCCGGATGTTTAATGCGGTAAACAAATGGCATTGCCTATTGGGTAAAATTCTGATACAGGTGACATTTTGCCCAGATAATGACCTTCATTGCAAATCTAGTTAATGTAAACAACACGTGAAGGTTCCTGCGTTTAAAAAAGAGAGTGAAGCGTTTACAATGAATATGAGAAAAGGGGCTGATAGTCATATGTGGTGATATATGGCTGCAGAATTACATTGGTAAACACGTTTTTTAATGTCTATGACGGATAGTGTGTATGCAAATATTAATGTGTTGTGACTCCTGACAACACATGACTTCGTAACGATGAAATGATAAATTCGACTGACGCTGTGGTATAGAGGAACTCCAAAGAAAACAGATAACGGAAAGCGAATCAGTCAGTCGGTAGTTTGGAGGAGGCCTCAGTGAGAGTCAGTGGGTTAAGACGAGGAAATAAAAACCATAAAAGTTGAGGGTCAAGCTAACCTGTCAATGAAGGAGTGTGCGCAACCTATTTTTTTCCTCTTTATTCTACAAATACATGCGGTTATCAAAGGTAACTGTACTTTTTAGTTTCTCCCCTGTGTTATGTCTGTGGGGAGAAAGTTCGCGTTATGGCGCAGAGTTAAAAAGTTTAGATTTCGCAACGACTCCGAATCATGCCCAGTGTGCCTATGTGACTTACTGATACAACAGATATTTGTTCTTCTCTCATTCTCATGACAAAAATGATAAAGGAAATGTATGGAGACATGTGATTAGGAAGCATAAAGCGTTTGCTTTAAGGAGTTTTTTTTTTTTAAAGCTTCGTTAACGGTACTGTTTACCATTGGGAGTAGTGATTAAAAAAGATATTCGAGTTCTCACATTAGATGTATATGTCTATGTGGGTCAGTTATATCACAAAACATTGTACGCTTTAAAGATTTCAAAATAAAGCCTAAAATATAAGGAGATATCACTATTAGTATTTTTCTAAAAAACAACAATAACATAATTGTGGACGGTTTATTCTAGAAACAATTTGTCATAAGGCCTACTATTGTTCACATTTGGTATATTTAACAATACTTAACATTCATTAAACTGAATGACATTTTAACATTGCTATTTTCTATCCCTAATTAACATTTTGGAATTGTTTTGAAGGACTAAAGCTGGGTTTTTGTTTCTTCTGCAAACGGTAAATTATGCCTTTAGGTCTCCTTGTTCGTTACAAAGGATGAAAGCAACCTTATGAGACAGGCGCATGAGCTTTGTTCAGAACGAGAATGTAAGGGAGAGGGCGGATCCGTTAAAGGGACTGTACAGTACTGGTTGAGGTGGGGATTCATGTTTTGAACATTCCTAAGTGAGATAATGAGAAACCTCTTATGAAATATGAAAGAGCATGCAATTTTAAGAAGGATTCAACGTTTATTCGATGAAAATTGGTTTTCAAATGGCTGAGATATCAAAAAAAAAGTGATAATAAAAAAAGGCGACAGGCCACGCCTTTTGTTAGGATCTCTTTGTTTCACCTTGTTTTTGGATATCTCAGGCATTTCAAAACCGATTTTCATCAAATAAACATTTGATACCCCTTAGAATTACAGTGCTCTTTGACATCTCATACAGTGGTTTCTGAATATCTTGCAAAACGTTAAAAGCTGAATCCTCGGATCAACCAGAACTGTACACACCCTTTATACCCTTTGTGTGCTTTGTGTGCTTTGAGCGTCGAATGGGAGAGAAACCCCATAGCACAGAAAGGGTTAAAGGGGCCCTGAAATCCAAATGCACGTTGTTTTGTGTTGGTTTATGATACCCTCAACATCACTTTTGCGGTGAAACGAATATCTAGAAACATTTCATATATTTTCAACGATTTTTTTCTTCTTCTATTTGTCTTCACATTACTTGGGAACACAAAAATCTTTCCAAACCAAACAATATTAATATTCTTGAGATGACCTCATCTGTCAATCATTGCTAAAGTACTGAAATGTTCCCTCGCCATGTCTTTTGTTAGTCACAGTAATATGACAGAAACATGCAAGTTATGCTGAGTCGAGAGGAAGGTGCATTCCAATGTCCTTTGTTAAACATTTCAGTACTTTAGCAATGATTGACAGATGAGGTCATCTCAAGAATATTAATATTGATTGGTTTGGAAGGGTTTTTTTTTTTGTGGGCGTTCCCAAGTAATCTGAAGAAAAATAGAAGAAAAAATAGTTAAAAAGATATATGAAATGTTTCTAGATATTTGTTTCATCGCAAAAGTGATGTTGAGGGTATCATAAATCAACACTAACCAGCATGCATTTGGATTTCAGGGCCCCTTTAATTATTGTCGCGAAAGCAACCCGACGTGTTGAGCCCGAAGAGAAAGTGACTTGCTGAAACCCACCAAGAATGCCAAGGCGCCAAAAAATAGGGCTCTGTCTGTCCTGAACATGACGCCACTGTGGGATTTCAACCGGATCCTTTCCTTGACGAGGTTCCAAGAGTCACCTTCATCATTCTAACCGCGCTCTGTTCATCCTTGTATTGATGTGAAAACCAGCGGGCCTGTCATGTTGTGTCAAGTAGAAACAGCAAGCAGTTTGGAGCTTGTTGGTTTTTCTCCTGTCGAAGACCTACGAAAACACAGATCATGGAATTAAACAATTACAACGATGACAAAATTCACTGAATCTATGATGCATGTGATGCATGCACATGAGAAGAGGTAGGCGGTTGGCAAAGTGAAACATGTCGGGAAAACGTACTTTTCCGCTCTTAAAAAAAGAGAGTCACATATTAGAAAGTCAAATATAAGTTCCCGCGATTGTGATAAATATTTTGCATCCTGTAGCACCTGCAGTATACGGTAGAATCCGATTAACGTTCCACTCAAACAGAACTCATAATCATTTTAGTATACTAGTAACAATGCTTATATTATCATGCATATATAATAACAAGAGACATACAAATATTTCATATTCCACTCGCACATGCGAATATGGTACTTTTTAAGTCCATAATATTGTCTCAGGATAACTCTTACAGAAATTCTTTACTTTACGTCTCAAATAATAAAGAGAAAACTACAGCTTTAAATGAATTGCGGCAAACGGCTTATCTAACCCATTTTCACACCATTAAAATATTTCTAAATTGTAGATATATCATAATAAACATGCATCTATAGATAAATAGATCAATGCATAAATAGATATATAGATATATAGGTAGATAGATAGATAGATAAATAGATAGATAGATAGATAGATAGATAGATAGATAGATAGATTGATTGATTGAAAGATTGATAGATAGATGAATGGATAAAGAGAGAAAAGAGAAGGGAGAAGCATAGGGTAAGAGTGGGAGGGAGAGGTCTTGCGTGGATAAAATCTTTATCGAAACATTAAACTGTCTCAGTGAACGTCAAAGCAATTTTTAGATAGATAGTCATCAACACTACACGAAATGGCTGTATATACAGATTCAAGTCTAGTATAAAATGTCAATCACCTATATAGGCAAAAACTTTATAAAGTTGTAACTATTAATTCACTATACATATCAAACTATATAGGCGAAGGACCAATAACCTTTTAACCCCAAGTCCTATTTCTGAGTATGTGGTATATTGACCGGGTGATAGGGGAGTTTGAACAAGCTGCAAAATTGTTCTCGTTTCAACTTTGACACACAAGTAGTTATAAAACAATGCTTAATTGTTTCTTTACGAGAATAAACTTCTTTCTGTTCAACGCTCGCATGTCATCAAATTTGCTATGTTAATAGCTGCCACGGCCCAGTGAACCTTTTACCGGCTTTACCGGTCAGCAGAGCGGAAATGCAGGACCTCTGTCTGAACCCAGACATACAGGAAACTTTTCTGGAAGTTTGCTCGTAACCTTAATGAGAGCAGAGTCTATTATTCACCTGACTCATTTTCTGTGTTTGTTTTGTTTGTGTTTTTCAGAGTTCCACCCGCAACTTTGGTGGACATTGATTGAGATGGGGAGATATTAATAATGGAAGAAAATATAAATCATAATAAAACAGTGATAATGATGTGATATGGAATTGCTACCAGCGTTGTCTTGGTGTTTTGATAAATATAGATATAAACTGATATCAAGGAGTGAGAATAAGCGCTCATTCAATATCTGTTACGCAAAAACATTTGTAATATACCTGATCCTTATGCTTCGATAAATCTTAAACAATACACATGATTTAAAAGATGAGACTCATAATATATATATATATATATATATATATATATATATATATATATATATATATATATATATATATATATATAATATATGAATTATATTACTTATTGGCAGTTTTTATCTTACTTCCTTTTCGATGCATTATGGGTATAATGCCAACGGCAAAGTTGACCATTCAAAGTCACAATTTCCGGCTATGCTTCTTTATAAATCCCCCACATACAATAAACCACATTAGACAAATAAACTTTTCGAGGTTTTATCAAAGTCCCTCGTGAAGTAAGAGAGTGTTGGCAGTTTAAA
Source organism: Diadema setosum (assembly GCF_964275005.1). Taxonomy (NCBI): domain Eukaryota; kingdom Metazoa; phylum Echinodermata; class Echinoidea; order Diadematoida; family Diadematidae; genus Diadema; species Diadema setosum. Next base: position 5,711,716 of record NC_092694.1, on the reverse strand, counting down.
GGGGATGGCTAGTAACTGATCAGTGGGAATCAGTGGGAATGCTGAGGGATGATTGTTCCAATTCTTGTGGGATTCATTTAAGAGTGCATTATATATCTATTGTTGAAATGTGCAGTTTAATGGTTCCAGGCTAGCATGCCTGTACAGTGACGGAGCATTAAACTGCACTTTACTTGAATATGAGACCGTTCTGAAGCAAATAATTTTCACACAACAATAGATATATACTGTACTTTTAAATGAATCCCACAAGGATTGGAACAATCATCCCCCAGCATTCCCACTAATTCCCACTGATCAGTTACTAGCCATGTTTCACATGCTTCATGAAACATTATCTTACTGACACTCACGTCTTACATAGATTAGGTAAATTTCATGGCCTCATTAGTCTTCCAATGACCTTCTAGTAAATCTTCATTGAGCATCACTTTTGACACAAAACCAAAATGAAAAACTTGTAATCTTCGCAAGCATGATTTATGTTCGGCATGATAAATCTTACAATGGATATATTAACTGAATTGTTGAAGAAAAGATATGATTTTATAATCCGTTTTGTTAAGAAAAATAATTGAAAGTGTGCTCAAATGATAGAGTTGTACGTTAATGATTATTTCAGGGCTAATTCGTAAAATGGGGTGGTGACAATCCCCGTACTTAGTGAGAGTTTGTAAATATTCAAAATACTTTACTTTACTCATATTTTATGTCACATTTTAACTGACAGGCAAAAAATTCGACAAGAAATTTAAAAAGGGGCGGAATATCACTTTAATACGTTTATTTTGTTAATGCATTTCCTGCTGGGTGCACGGTCGGGCCACGATATTCTTGACGCACAAATTAAACTCTCGGAAGTCGCTTGTCTCGCCCTGGCCCTGGCGTCATTCTTCAATATACACTCTTTTTTTGCCATTAATTCACTGAAATAGTATAAAAATATTCACTTCTTTTAGTTGTTGGCCCAAACCCATCACGATCCGAAACTTACTTGACACTAAAGGCAAATTTCAGTGCCGCTGAATATCGATGTTTTCATTCGTTTTCCTGTCCTTCTTTTTATAGTATTTCATTGTTGTTGAACTCCCTTTTACTATCAGTCTTTTGGTTTCAATCTTTATGAGTTGATATACTGTATAAGTCAACGGTTGTCGCGATGCGGTAAAGAGAAAAATAGCTGATTGGTTTCCGATCCACCAACCACAGGCTGTAAAGCCAGACAAAACAAAGCAAGCAGAGGTTTAACCTTATTTCAGGTGTACGCCTTGTTAAAGTATTATAAAGAGCAGATGGTATACATGAACAATTCGTTAAAAGTTTAAAGGGATCGTATAGTTTTGATTGATACCTAGTATCTGGTTTCTGTCATTTTTGGGTGAGATAATGAGAAACCTCTTTATGAAATATTAAAGAGAATGTAATTCCATGAGGAATTAAACGTTTATTTGATAAAAATTGGTTTTGAAACTGCCGAGATATCCAAAACAAAGTAAGTGTGGGACCCACACTTTATTACCATCGCTTTGTTTTACTTTAGTTGTTTTTGGATGTCTCAGTCATTCCAAACCCGATTTTAATCAAATAAACTTTGAAGTCCTCTTAAAGTGGTATGCTCTGTATTATTTCATAAGTGTTTTCTTGGTATCTCGCAAAAAAGTTAAAAGCCCAATTCTCATCTCCACCAATACTGTATCATCCCTTTAAATCATGATTTGCCGGTCAGTGCCACGCGGTGCTGCAAGCAGCCTGAGCGCTTTTCTGCAACGTCAGGTGGTTCGAACATCATAACGTCGTTATCAAGAGAAAAGATAATTTTACAAACATGAAATGTTAGGAGCCTACAAAAAGCAAATCTTGTATTTTGCAGGTGCCTATAAATAGACGAAAATGCTAAAGTCTTAGCAAAAAAAAAAAAAAAAAAAAAAAAAAAAAAAACGTTGGAAGGGATATGCGGGACATAGAGGAGAGTAGAGTCAAAAGATGGAAAGAATTAAAGCAAGAAAAACACACGAACAACGAGAATACATCTTAGAACATACCGAGATAGCGGACATCTATATGGTCACACCTTTCCGGGCAAGCTACGCGGGCTTGTTGCGAGGAGGGATTTTCCAGCACGCAGGAGAATTTTTCGCAGGCGGACAAGAATGTTTGCGATTTTCGCACTTTTTTCTTACCTACTAGACGCGTGCTACTTACCTTGAACTTGCATGTATTCCGTGTGACCTGCGTGAGAGCTTTGAAACCGATCAGTTTTCTGTTACGAGCGACTTACCTGTACTGAGAAGTACCTGCGTTGGAGCTGCCTGCGAGGTGCTGCCGGTAAGGGTCTCCTACTGGTGTTCTGTGTGTACCTCTGGGAGCGAACCCCCACGACTCACTCGGAACAAGTTTTGAGCATGCTCAAGGCCTTGTCATACCGTATCTGGGGAAGTTTTGCGGCTTGACTTGCGGGGAAACAAATTTGCTACCCGGAGCTGCTCTCCGCAGTTGGTCCGTACCTGACAGCACCAAATATCGCGTATCTCGCCTGTAGTTGGCCGGAGGTGTGCACGCAAGTCCGATTTAACCGCAGCCAATTTTTGAGCATGACCATGATGACCAAAACTTCTTCCTGGCGAATCGCGGGGATGCCCGGAGAGGTCCACGCAGAACGCCAGTAGGAGGCCCTTAGCGGCAGCACCTCGCAGGCAACTCTCACGCAGGTACTTCGCAGTCCCAGTATGCAGCCATGAATGCAACGCCAAGATAATGAAATTTTGTGGGACTTCTACCATTCCTTCAGAAGAATTCCTTCACTGAGTTGTCAACCCCCACGCGACTGGGACATAGGTCGCACAGTAAACCCGCAAGTAGAACGCGTCCAACAAGCAAGACACGTGCACTGACTCGCCCAAATCCTTGTCCGCCCTACGAAATTGTCCGGTATGCTGGAAAATCCCTACACGCAACAAGCCCGCGTAGCTTGCCCGGAAAGGTGTGACAGGGCCTGAACATGGTTGCGGGCAAAAAGATTTGCGTGCGCATCTCCGGGCAACTACGGGTGAAATACATGCTAGGTACCGTCATGCGCGGGTCATCTGAGGAGACTTCTTGTTGTACTGACCGAGACGTGCAGCTTCGGCGGCGATGCGTTCGAAAATGTCGTTGACGAAGCTGTTCATGATGGACATGGCGCGACTCAAATTTCCAGTATCTGGGTGGACTTGCTTCAGAACCTTGTAGATGTAGTAAAAATTGTTCTTCGCAAGTCGCACGCAAGGCTTGCCCGGTAAGGTGTGACACGGCTTTTACAAAGTTCCTCGTCATGCACCCGAGCAGCATAGTTACGTGACAATGTACAAAATGCACAATGTCATGATACATGATAATTCAGGAGTAGCCTTGACGCGAATGAATCTATTAAAGCCCTGTCACACATTCCCGAGCAAGCCTTACGTGTGACTTGCGGGGACCAATAAATGCTAAGGCCCTGTCACACATTTCCGGGCAAGTCTTAATTGCGTGTTACTTGCGGGAAACAATTGCTACCCGACGGTCCCCGCAGATGGCCCGCATATGCCAGTACCTAGAACGTATCTCACCCGTTCCACTAATATAATGCATGCAGAAACATTAAATAACTTGTGCATGGAGATGTAGAGAAAAGGAGAGAAAAAGAAATGGTGAAGAAGAAGAGGAAGAAGAAAGCAGAGAAATTTTGGAGATTTCTTTGGGTATTTTGTATCGCAAGTAGATGGTCAAATCACCTCCCTGGTCAAATCAAATTTAACCTTGCTAGCAAAGAACAACAATTTCCATATGTCACGCAATGAACATCGAGTTCTTTTGCAATATTTGCCGGGTGTTTCCCATCTAAATTGATGACCAGGACTTCGTCGTAATGTACAAAGGTTTGCCAGCGCATTGTTAGTTACTGTTATGAAGTATGCTAGCAAATTAGATGCTCGCATTTCAATTTGTTTTCTGAACTGCCGATGAAATGAATAATCGTGACATGCAATAAATGCATATGCTGTATGGAATTAATGAAGAAGTCTCTTGGTCTTAATGACGATGCCATTAATACTTTTTATTTTTGTAAACCGACTTGTTTCCACTGAAATTCGATATGCAAAATAAATATTATAAAAACACAAACATGAAAACAAGCGTTACATTTATGGTTATGAAATATCGATGTGACTTCCCTGTAAGTATATTTGTTGTATATTCCTAGTTCTGATGAGTGTTTAGGTATAAAGGGTAAGCAAACATAGCATGTTTCACGAAAACATTATAAATGTTTACTGCAAGTCAAACAAAATATTTTTGCGACATACCTAAATCTTAAATAATATGGTGTTGTTCAAACGGGAGCATTTTATCACCGTTTCATAATCAGCTGTTGCAGGTAACAACTCACGTCAGCCCAGTCGATATCCAAATATTATGAAAAGGCAACGCCACCTTGACATTCATGTGACTCTGAGAGCTGATGCTATAATTAACGCCAGTCTGTTTGTTGATTATCATCTGTTTAAAGTCAACACTACAGAGTGACAAGCATGTCTGGTGATTTATGATTACACCTCTGACAGCAGGTGAGAAGTTGTTTTACATACATTTTCTCGACCAAAGTGCAGGCTTGGCTAAACTCTAGCTAGGCTTTATCTTCGACAATGATTAGGATGTCCGTATTTGGATTCAGTTCGTTCGACCCTTCAGTGGAATAGTGCGTGAGGGTAGTTATCATTAATTATGATGAAAAGAATATAACTAATAATATTGCTAATTAATGTAGTTATCATCGTCAGCGTAATCAGCATCGTCATCATCATCATTATAACCATCATCGTCCTTATCATCATCATCATCATCATCATCATCAGCATCATCATCATCATCGCATCAACATCATCTTCATCACCACCATCATCGTCACCATCGTCATCATCATCATCAGCATCAGCATCACCATCGTCATCATCATCATCATCTTTATCATCATCGCCATCATCAATATCATCATCTTCATCATCATCTTTATCATCATCGCCATCATCAATATCATCATCTCCATCATCATCATCATCATCGTCATCATCGTATCATCATCACCATCATCATCATCATCGTCATCATCATCATCATCATCGTCATCATCATCATCGTCACCATTATCACTATATTATTTTCTTCCTCCCTATAGGTAACCTCCGAATGATTTTGCGATTATTCATACCGAAATTGTGCTAGGATATAAAGTAAGTTTAGAGTTATATGCACCTTGCACTTTACCTGGGTAAAATGAGCTGGGGAGGGTGGGGGGGGGGGGGGGACGGAGGATAATAATGTTGATCAAGTGTTCTGTGTCATGTTCAATCAGGAATGTATAAGCATCTGGCTACAATCGATGCAGAAAATTCCCGTATACCAGGTATATAGTGACTCATATACTATATACATAATTATGAGTGCTAATCACTCAATAACTCAAAGTAAAGATGATTGTATTGTATAAAATATTCATATTATTGTCGTCATTACGTCGTTATTAGTTGTCGAAATTCCAGTATATGTTCGTCACTGTTCCATGATAAATACTTTTGTCCGAATTCACGAAAGTGGTACAAATGAAACCATGGTTTACACCATGGACAAAAACCATGGAGCGCCAAGTGTCGCAGGGAATATTTCGTTACAAAATCAGTCATTTCGTCGATGAAATGATTATTTTGTAACGAAATGACAACATTTTGTAACTAAATGAACATTTCGTCCACAAAATGATAATTTCGTAAACGAAACGGTCATTTTGTTGACTAAACGACCAATTTCGTAACGAAATATTTCGTGCGACACTTGGCGCTCCATGGTTTTTGTCCATAGTTTAAACCATGGTTTCATTTTGTACCACCTTCGTGAATACGGACCAATGTGTTTGAAAAGGGGGTTGATGATCTGTGTCCACTTCTATAGTATCTTGATGACTGTCGTATTTCTTTCCTTCCTCTTCTGCTCGTTCGTGGTATCCAAAGGTCGTACCAACTTACCAATGTCAAGCTTTTAATGATAACAACTCGCAGGTGACAACAAATTAAAAAAAAAAATAATGGAAAAAAGGAGTTTAAAGGTACTGTTTGCCATTGGGAACAGTGATACTAGTATTAAAAATGTTCAAGACATCACATTTCATGCATAATTATATGTATAGGTCAGTTGTATCACAAAACATCCTACAATGTAAACATTTCTCAATAAAACCTTAAATACATAGAGATATCAGTATTTTTCTCAATAAACCATAACTGTATAGACGGTTAAGTCTTATAAACATTTTTATCATATCTATTGTTCATAATGAATTATTTTGTACATTCAACGATACTTATCATTGATTATACAAATTCAAATTTGTCGTATTGGTTGTTTCTATCCCTAACTCACATTTTAGAACTATTTTGAGGCTCTAAAGCTGACTTTTTTGTTTCATCTGCAAATGGTAAGTCAAGCCTTTAAACTTGCTTCATACAGTCATATGGTATTCATATCCACACAGAAGGCTTTACGGAACCCGGCCTCTCTTCGTCCTACATACCCCAGACATTCCGGTCCCAAACTTTGGGCGAGTCGCAGAGGCCGTGAAAAGCTGAAAATGACCTTTGGTGTGGGAGTGATCCAGAGAATAGCCGATGAGATGTCATAGAGTTTCTCTTTATGACATAATTATGGCACTGATAACGCCGTGTCCTTGAACAGGCACACCTCTCACATAACTATAGGATTCATGCTTCTGTATACCAACGACGTAATTATGTTTGCCACAGTTTTTGGATCAATTATTATGAGCCCCAGTGCCCTGGGACTATTATCCCCTGGACGAATTTATAACCCTTGTATAATCAATTACCAAGTGTCATTTTTCGTAGGATGATTACAGATACCAGAGGGTTATCACCAGTTGCGCGTATGATTTTCATGTTATGTAACAGATTCCTATGAGACATCAGTAACTCCCTACACCCTATCTCCCGTTCATACTGGCAGCCTTTAGGACCATCGGCCATTAAACAGGTTTTCAAGCTCGCGTAACACGGTAGATTATGTTTTGACTCCTTATTTCAGCGAGCAAGCCTCGTAGACATTTTCTAGGTAATGAGAGAGGTTACAGTTTGTTATACTGAAGATTCATTATTTAGAAGTTTATTGGTTTTCTTAATCCGAACATGAATAATACAAATTAAGTTCGTTAGTCCGAAGATTCGTCAATCTGAAAAGGAAATAAACTTCATTATTCCGAAGGTTCGTTATTCCGAAGGTTTTTTTGAGCAGAAAACGATGTTAAGGTGAGGGTCGTGTTTCGAAGGTTAATTAATACCAATCTTCTTTTCATTTTCAGATAAACGAATCGTATTTCATTTTCGGATTAAACCTTATTCCGACTTGTGATTGACGATCATCTAGGTATAGGAATGTATCTGCCTCGTAGTAACGGTCTTCCGAATAACGAACCTTGCCTCATTTTTTGATTATATACAAACCTCATTTTGATTTCAGACAGTGTCAGATTAACGAACATCTAGGTATTAACAGTAAGGAAGTTATGCGTTTCATAATAACGAATCTTCCGGATAACGAACCTTGTATTTATTCTCGAATGAACGAAGCTTCGGAATAACGAATATCACCCATGAGAGAATGCTCCTTATAACCGTAATGCCGACACAATAATAGAAACCAACAGAACAGATGGAAATAAATTGTTGATTTTCACTTGCGTCGCTTCAAGGGACAGTTGTTTAATTTCACATCATGTAGGTCATAAATCGATAATGCCATGTAAATATTTCAAGACTTTGTTTTGGTCCTTGAGCAAATAAACCAATATACTGTTAAACCCAAACTACAATACAGTGAACAAGGATGATGACATATAGGAGGCTCACATATTTCAGTAAAGTAGATAGCAATGTCATTACATGACAATTTATACCACTTGCTAAACAAATTCATCTATGTAGAATTTATGCAAGCTTTTTTTTTCTTTTGTTCTGCTTCCTTGAGCCCCCAATCATACATTCATAATAAAATTATAGTGAAGCTGATACAATGTATGTCATCATCCTCATTCAGCTTGGTTTGTTATAAATTTTGGAAATATTCTTATTCCTCATCCCGGTCATTATAAAGTCTGAAAGTTGGTACCCAATGTAACCAGTTTATAGAAATTCAGATGCAGAAGTCTAAAAACCACCTGGATCAAATCTCCTCTAATGCGACAAACATGGTGCAATACACGTACCTTCATCGTTCTTCGCACTGACCAGTAAAATTTCGTCATCACTTCGTCCAAGGTAACTCCGTGACACTTGGTGTTTGCTATTACACCCATAGCTAACAGATTTCCGTTGTAGATGTGTGATGTCGGTGAAAATTTCCCCATGACCCTGGAATTAGAGCTTGACTTTTAGAGACAGAAGTGATGTATATGTTTTATCAATATGTTATAGATCACCCTATAAATGGTGATGCTGAGAAACGTTAAGGCGATAAAGGGGAATTTCTTTTAAGAGGTTCATTTTATTCCAAACGCTGAAGATATTGTGCTATTGTTGCTTTTTTTCAATACAATACCATAATACATCAAGAAAAGAAATATAAGAAGAGACAGGGGGTGTGACACCCACCATGCCACCAAGAATCATAATATTGCTGATTTAAATGCTCGATTACGTAATCTTTACCTTGCATAACCCTTTCCCTGTGAGATTTCAATATCCCAAGAGACGTTTCACAGGACACATGGAACTCTCATCGCTGCTCATAGGTGATGGTTTACATTCCTTCAGTGATTACATTATTTGTATAAATTGCCTGCCTATTTCATTAAGATTTTGTGCTATATTCTAAAATCTAAAACATTCTTCTCTCCTTTTTTTTTCTCTCTTCTTTTGATTTAGTCAGTTGCTTAAACCCGTTCACATTTTTATAAAACATTGTGGCTGATTGCCTCTACATAATCTTCATTTAGCTTTCATACTAAAAAAAAAAACAGAAACAAAAACGTTTTAAAACTAAATTAATCTACAAACCACTGGGTAATGCAATCGATACATAAAAGGTATGCCAAGTTATTGTTCGCCAATTATAAAAAAAGAAAAAAATAATTATAATGTCACGGCCTCTGGTGAACTTTTCCCCCTGAGTAGTGTGATCATGATGTGAAGTTGAATTAGAAAGCACTCAAGCAGGCAGGTGATGTGAAACTTACTAGTAATCTGTCATCAAGATATCTACGAATGAGAACATCCCGGAATTGTTAAAATTTAGCGAAGGGGTTTGAAATTTAATCTGCCATGGCCAAGATATCTACGAATGACGAATGAAAATATGATTACAGAATTTTACTCAGTATTTATAAAGACACTGTACTAGAATGCCAGATCACGCCGGGGAGACCTTCCACACATTATTATCTTTGACACAGTTACTGTAGTGGTATGACTGATGTAGTAAACTTTTGGCCATGAACTATGAAAGATCGGATTTTCGATGGGACAAAATTTGATTACCAGACAAAATGATCCCTCCATTCCAAATGCAATACCGTACTCTAGCACATTTGGAGTTTCCTATTCTTTTCGGATTCTACTTTTTGTCTTCATTACCTGAAAATGTTAATTTGATTACTGGTTGATTTTTTTTTTTTTTTTCGCAGCAAAATACAAGATACAGGAATTGCACTTCTGAGAAAGTCGTCATTTCCTCCCTCTAACCAGAAAATGGCAGCACAGTGTATTTCATTGATCTGCAACGCTTTGCATTGTTAGTATACATATACACTGTATGTAATGTATATAGATACGAATTATGTGTAAACTATATGTATAAGATGTATAGATTATGTCAATTATAAAATGAAAGATTAGAACACAATACAGTACTAGTCCAAAAGTCATCCGCCATACAGTATCCCTGTATAGGACGAATGCTTCAGGTATGTATTGCCCCTGGCGGATATTGATTCTTGCGTTTGGACTTGAGCTATCTTTTCATTGTAAGGAAATTAATGTCGAAATAATGTGTCATGCTGCTGACGAGTTCACATATTTTGTGAATGACTCTGAGAGAAAGGGTGAGCCTATAGTTGCAGCTAGCCGGTGATTCATCAAGGCAACACAATAATCTTCACCCCACGCTCAGGCGGCGGGCTGCTGCAAGTCAAGGCACAGCACCGAACCGGTTCCATCCGAGTTCATAAACCTCGTGCTCTTTCACTTTAGTCTTGGAATGTCTATCATTATTACTCAAGGTTCCGCAAAATCTTCGGAGAAAATAATCCTCCCGATATGGTAAAGGGGAATTCCATGTTCAATTATCAAGATCAGGGCCTGTAGTTAGGATCAAAAAGCACGTATAGGTGACCTCATCAATGTGTGAGATTAAGTGACATATCAACTCGTGGGTATATACACTAGTACATGTCGTGAGTGGACTTTGATCGCCGTATAGTCTACGCTGAAGAAATGACAGGCAAGTTTACCAAGCCAATCGAATGCGATAGACTGAGAGAGGCCAAGCGAAAGGGAAGGGGGGGGGGGGGGGGTGGGATTACGTACTCACAGAATTATCAATTCTCTTTGATTTTTTAAAGCTCAAGTCGCAGTTTTTGTGTTTTCATTTTTCTTCTAGTTCTTCTCTTTCCTCCAAGAGGATTCGTGTCACTGTCTAAAAATGTCTCATTTAACATTATCGAATAATGTCTGATTCATTGATTACTGAATGGATCAGTACGATACTTTCACAGCAATGCACACTTTAAAGCGTTAACTCGTTAACGCATGCCAGTACAAACTATTTTTCTTTCAAGAGATGAGAATTTAAAAGACGCACTTTTTTGAGGGAGGGGGTACTATTATAGCACTCCAGAGCCTTCGTAAAAGACTACTTAGAGATTTAAACAAAATCGTCAGTTACCAGCTATATCACTCAATGTACGTAGGCCTATCATGACATCCAAAATGCATCATTTTAACGCAAGAAATTTCTGTAATAGAGAAATTGGATAATATCCCCTCAAAAAAAAAAAATAGTCGAAGCTGGAATAATGAAGATTTTAAGGCGAGCACGGGAGCATAAGAGCAGGGTGTGATATCTCGGATCACCCTAAACCTTCGTCAGCGAGGACAACTGTTGTGTGCTCCAAGACGGCATGTAAATCCATATTGGCGATGTGTGACATATAAAAGTCTTGTTCAGAGACTACAGCGTTGCTTTGGTTTCAGTTTCAAACGATTCAAAGACAATGGACAATAACGGACCACATTACAGAGTAATGCAGTAAACATTAAACAAAGTAAACAAACTAATACAGAAATGGAGAATGACAAAGAAATTAATGAAGATACAAGCCAGTTCGCTCTGGATCACCATGGTGGCAGAAAAATATAAAACAAATAATGCCCACTCCTCTCACTGCCACTTGGAAGTTTGAGGATTCAAGAGATTATCAGCGTCAAACTCCATGTACATTATTTTCCTATAAAGGAAGGCGTAAATTGTGTGGGACGCTAAAAGGCTCAATATGGTTTTGAATTCTGTGATAAACTTTTTTTTTGGCTTTGCCAACACGAGGGTAGTTAAAACGGTTTTAGGAGAAGCATGTTTGCTTTTATGATGTTGTGACAAATATGTCACATGCATGACATGTGTGAGGTGTGTTGGAAAGGATCACGTCGACATGGAATATTGCGCCAATAAATTTTAGGCCTATTTGTTGTTTCGTCGACAACAACCACGTAAATTCCCTAACCAGGGCTGCACTGGCATTCAAAGATAAATTTCGTCTTGTGCGTTATTTACATTCCAGATTTAGATGATCAATATTGAACGCACCTTGACACACATGTCAAGATAACATGACCATTAATTATGGAACAATTCAAGCCACCTTCAACACGCACGAACACAATGCTCCATATTACGAGGACCTGTTTATCGCGAATACCTCAGAAAATATGAGTGGGCCTATCACAAAGCGATTATGCAATAAAGGCTAAGTTTTCCAACGTGATTCTGCGTGCCGTCCCTTATCTTGTCAAGTACACGTATTCAACAGGTAATCAATGACAGCTCGCCGTATCAGCTGCGACCAAACCGGTTCTGTCGGGATTTGCTCCCGTCCAGTCCGAAGTACCCGCAGACGATTATATGACAAGGTGGTTGTAGCGACGCCGTGTCGGCCTAAAGAGCTAATGTGATCATCGTCTAGATTTGTTTTCAGATTCCTTCCTTGTTCCTGTTTTAAACTTTCGTAGGTTTTTCTGTCACAAAAGGGAAACCGCGATGAATAGGGTGCAAAAATTCATCTGCGGTCTGCACAAGTAGGTGTGAAATCGCAATTAACGATTTACGTTTTCGCAATCCCAGATTTCGATCGAGTAAACTCGATCAAAACATCTATCAAGAGTCATAATGTTAGAAAGTCAAGATCTCAAGTACTGCTGTCTCGGGATGCATTATCACTGACACTTCATTTTTCATTATCTGTTCTCTTTTTTCATAAACTTCCAGCATTATTTTATAGCTCTCTGATACTTTTTCTCTTCACCTCGTTTCCTGTGTCTATCTATCTATCTTCCACTCTCCATCCTAAATTTCATCTCCTCTGATTTATATTCCTTATTTTCTGTTTTCTTCTTCACTCGAGGCTTTTTTCCCTTTCTTCTTTTATATCTTCCTTCTCTTCTTGTTCTTCATTTCATTTTCCATCTTCTTTTTTTATTCTTTATTTTTCTCGTCCTTTCTTCTACTTTTCTAAGTCTTCCCATCCTCCATTATCTTCATCTCTTTCTTTGGTTTCTTCTTCTTTTCGTCTTTCTTCCTTCTCTTACTTTCCACGTTTGTTCTCTTCTGTCTTCTCTTCTATCATATATCTATCTATCTCTCTCTCTCTCTACTTTGATACTTCTTCTTGCATCTCACGTTGATGTAAATGTACTATGATAAGGGACAATTTAAGTCCAGTCCTCTCGATAATGGCGCATGCGCAGTACAGCTCATTCTCTTAGATATGACCTACGCTCGAGGGGCGTTGGGTAGGTGTGTCGTGGTGTGTACAGCAGATTGTGGTCTGTTTCAATAACAACGATAAGTTTATATCCTGATAAAGGTTGAATACTCAGAAGCAAAAGATTCATTTGAATATAATCATTTGGCAAGCCTGAAAGGTCAGAGATAAATTAGCATGATAAACATATTTCCGCGTTTTATGTTTTATTTTGGTATATTCCACTTTCATGCACAGTTACATCGGGAATAGGACACTGCCGCTGGTAAAGTGTTCGAACAATGCTCCTTGCGAAGTTTAAGCATTCTTCATTTTTTCTTTTTTTCCCCTTCTTCTTTAAGCAGTTACACACATGCTTACGTTAAACTTGATAGCTAGATTAAAAAAAAAATACATAAACAAAAACTCTCCAGTTAGTGGTCTGAGTTTCACCAGCAAAATCGATCATAAATTAACATTATGTTTCGTTAACGTTTACTGTTTCACGTTCATGGTTGACTGTGATATTAGAAGCAACTATACTTAAAAATTGGACATGAGACAAAGTTCTAGGACAAAGTCTCATCTTGTCTCGCCTTGTCCTCTAAGCATCTTCAATGAACTCATCTTTTCTTGAAATAGAAACAAGTAGAAAAGAATAAATCTCTTGCATCAAATCAAAATGATTGTGTTGGACTACTGAGCAATATCGATGATGAGGAATATCAGTTGTAATAGCTACATTAGAAATCAACAACTTTAATGTATAATCAAGGGAGTTGATGAAATCATCAACGCCATAACATTATATATCATATATCTTATTTGCATATTTCGTTATGGCCATTACCACTGTTTGTTTGTTTGTTTTGTTTGTTTAAAAACACTTATGTAGTACTGTTCACAAATGAAGATGTGTTGTTTTGTTTGTTTGTCTTTTCTTTAATAATTATCGCTTGGAGATATATGATAAAAATGGAAATGCCCATCGTAGACTTTCTAAGTCAATGAGTCAAATGTGTACAAAATTAATTTCATGCACATGCCTTATGGACACTTATGGCACTCAACAATTAAGGGTTAAACGTATGTTTAAGAGCCAATTACGTGAGTACGAGGTCCGTTTGTAAGGTCTTGGAGTCAAATGAATTAACTAATTTCTCCGGATATGTAACCTTTCGGGTATCTTCCCGGAAGTATGAGGCCTATCAAAACGAATGTTATCATGGTTTACGTTATCATTATCATGGCATTAAACAGATGCCCGAAACGACATCCGGACGGACATGGTCTTATTGAATAAAACTTTTACTGTTTATTTATAACGGGCGTATATTGGCAAACCCACAGATCACTTTATTGCTTACCCCTTTCGACGGTGCCGAGGGCATTTGACAATGTGTAAAATGCTATGGGGTTTTCTGAACCAATCGGTACCCAAAGCACCGGGCACGAGGGGATGAAAGCCACTGTTTACCACTGTTAGCAGTGATTAAAAACTGTCCGAGTTGTCATAGTTGATGCATATGTATACAGCCTGGTATATAGTACAGCAAGTAATCACAAAACATCCTACCACATAAAACATTTGCAATAAAGCCACACATTAAAACGAGATATCACTAATTTTCTCAATAAACCATAACTGTATAGCAGGTTTATTCTAGAAACAACACACCAATGATTTTACTGATCAACAATTTTACATTGTTGATCAGTAAATTTTTTTCCATCCCTAATTGTTTCCATCCCTAACTCACATTTTAGAGTTATTTTTAATCACTTGTTTTTGTTTTTTTTTTATCATTTGCAAAAGGCAATTAGCGGCTTCAAGAGCCAGGAGCCGCGCGTGGCATCACAACCGTTACTTACGACTTACTGCAACTAATCTATATTCTGGTCCTTTTTCATTGATTTCTCTCGTCACGACTCTGGCTTGGATGCTGCTCCCTTAACAGTTATCGGTTACTATAGCAACAAATGAAATTGTCATAGGTTGAAGTACGGTGAGAGAGGAAACGGAGTAGGAAACTGATTATCACAAAGCTCAGAAGAGAATAGAAAATTGCTAGCATGAATGACCTTGTTTTTATCGTGGTAATGAAGCTAAACGTTCATCCTCCTCTGGTATCTTTGTCACGAGATAGCCCTATAGGCTTCAATATTGACAATCATGTGTATATAATGGTGTCATCACATCCTGGTATAAGGACATGTCGGCTCTGTGCCAAACTGGTTTCCTATTTGGAAGAAAAGCTTGAAGTCATCATAGTTGCTACCCAAATTTCCCACGCACTTTCTTTCATTAAGCTTCAATTCGATAATAAAAGGCGAATAGCCTCTCTTTCTCCACTTTGTTTCAATGAGATTTCATGAAAGTTCTTCAACATTATTTTTTAGGTCTGATAAGTTCAGTTTCATTTATTTTCCATCCGACATCCCACAAAAGGTACAACAAAATACAAAGTTTGCATTACACCATCACGTTATTAATTTTGATCAGTTTGAAAAAGAAAATTCGTAACGCAATATGAATCGTAAACTATATGATAAGATATGAAATGTTAAACAGAGCCAAATGACTAAGAACATGAGTGCATGCTTTTGAAGTTTGACCGAAATGATAAAAAAGAGTGATCCACTAAAAAGCATGGTTTGTGATACGTGGATCGCTCAAAACGAAGTAATATGCCACTAAACAAAATATTAAAAATAGTCATCTTTAAGTAAAAAAAAAAAAGAAAAAAAAAGAAAAAAAAAACAAATTCAGAATGATATTATAATGTTACAACTTGATGCACTTATTTGTAGTTCCCTTATCAGAATATTGATAATTCTTTTTCAATAGTTTCTAACAAACTCATATAAATTATGTTCTTTTCTTGTAAGCTTTGTAAGACTGTGAATATTGTATATTCTGTGATGTTTGTAGGGTCATCATAATCAGCAGAATACTAGTAATGAGAAAAATAATAGATCGGACATCGATGATTTTAATGATTAAATCAACTATAAATGATAAGGTAATGGACGATAATAACAAAATTGCATTACAAAAATTAGAATAAATCTTGTTTCAAAGATGAGGGCATCCTGAAATTGTCTCATGAAATAAATCACTGTATTGGAGTATCATATAGAAGTAAGAATAGAATAATTTAAATGGGTTTTATAGAAGTAGACATGGGAAGAGATGTGGTTGGGGGATAGACATTCCCCTGCTTTTAACGCTTTGGATTCATATATATGTGGTACAAACTTTTGCTTCATGCCGTCTGAGGTAGACAAAAACGTTTCATCTGTCATCATAACAAAAAGGGGGCATTTCTATACGCAATAGCCGATTAGGTAAGCTGAGCAGTACTCTCCTCGTCTGTTTTGTTTTGTTTTGTTTTGTTTCAGGGTGGGAGGAGGGAGGGAACAATGGTAGTAAATGTTTTCCTTGCATTGTTGCCACCTATACGACAAGGACTCTTTGCGGGTGTGTGCAGATGTGTGGCCGACTGTGTGGCTTGGTGTCATAACAATGTCTAGTATGTATCAAAAGGTAACGCGAACTTGATGGAGCAACAAGGTCGAACTTGTTCGAGTTGGAGGTTGATCATGGGAAAACACTGGCCTTTTAACAAGGAGTCCCGACTATCAAGTGCACTTAGTAGGCCCTACATCCCGGTTCACTCGTAACGATTTACGCGAGAGTTGCGGCGGGAAAATTTAATGACGAGTTGCACGGAAGAGTGAACACGCCGTAGCCACTTGCTCGCTCGTTCATCCGACGCTATGCGATTAAGCCGTGCCACAATATCAGACTATTATGATATCTCATTTCACCTATCAGATTTCTTTCATTTCTACTGAACTTAAATTGCAATAAGATATTTGAATACACACAATTACACAAGATTAGTACAACATTGTGATTAAGAGATATACTGTGAACAGAAGTACAATAGATGTTGCGACTTTTACGACGAATATCGTTTTTTTTTTTGAATGCGTGGGACTGCTATAAAGTAATGCTTGTAGTCTGCAGTTTCATCAGAAACAATAACTACATGCCTAACAAACGAAACTAAGCAAATTGCGTCAACCCCCCCCCCAGAAACACACACACACACAGAAACAAACACGAGGCCACTCTTCTGTACTTCTGTAAAAAAAAAAAAAAAAAAAAAAAAAAAAAGAGAATAAGCGAGGAAAGAACGACATTTCAGCCAATAAGCCTTCCTTTATCAAAAGGCTAATAAAAAAAGTCGACGAGTGGCATTTAATATTTTTATCGCATGCATGTGGGCTCCAACGAACCACTGAATTCTATGCGTTCGAACTTTTGAGGTCACGGAATAATGTCTTTTAAAACTTCAGCAAAGTTTGTTTTGACAAACCGTACGTCCACATAAGTACAATGTAGAATGTAGTTGCGAGCACATCCATCTGCCAACACATTTCTCGGTAAAAAGGAACTGTATTTCTAACTGGCGTAAGTTTGTGTCTGTCTTATTGGTCTTTTTTATTTTTATTTATTCATTTTTTTAAAACTTTCTATGACGTGCCTTCTCTATTTCATCGTAAATGGTAATTCTATTTCCAGGATAACCGGTCATCGAAAGGAAATTTTGAAGAAAAATTGTAAATAATGTAAAAATGTAATAAATGTACATACAGTTTAATAACGTATTATATTAAAACAAGTAATGAGAGACCCTTTTTTGGATAAAATCTAAGATGATTGGCCTAATCTCCCTCGCGTATATAATACAAGCGTAATACAGGGACTGGCTGCCAATGTCGTAACTTCTCTAATCATATAGGAGTTTCCCCTTACGATTCTAATCTAAGTAGTTCAGGGGCATGGTTGCTCATCTCCCACGCAAACATCACATCGAAATTGAACGGATGGAATAAAATGGTAAATAATTCCGTCTATTTTTCTTTCTTTTTTTTTTTTTTGGTCTAAACCAATCAGTAAATAATTCGTCTGCAGTCTATTTGCAAACTGCCGCGAGATCGTTCGCTAACCTTTTGCCAAGCAATCTCAGATCCTTCTGCCAAGATCTTCTGGAAAATTTCCGTCACATCATTTCCATTCAAGTGTCTCCGTGCACTGGCTCCCCAACGAAATAACGCTCAATGCGATATATACCACTTTGAAAGTTGAAAGTTGGAAGTTTATTATATTCAATAACCCATATTCTGGCTGTCGAAATCCAATGTAAAAACGTATTTCACAGAATTAATTCATGACACAAACAGAGTTACAAATTACTTTGAAAATAAACAAACTTATATGATAAAGTAAACAAGAGTGAAATACGACTAATGCAAAAAAAAAATGGACAGAAATATATAATATAACTATGATGTAGTGAACAAAAACACATATGGAAAATATAACGAGAGAGAGGGAGAGAGAGAGAGAGAGAGAGAAAGAGAGAGAAATAGAGGGGAAGAGGGAAAAGCGAGAAGGATGCACAAAACTAACGACAAAGTACTTATACACATTACATTGTTATTGTTATTGTCATACAAACAATAATAAAGGATATACGAGTGACATAATTGAGAGAAGAAAAAATAGGAAATGAAAAACGCAAAGATGTGCGGAAATACATGTATGATACGACAGGTGAACGAAGAATGAAGGAAATATGTAGAAGAAAGCAAGAGGATGAGGGATGGAGAAAAAGAGGCGAGAGTGAGAAGGACAAACAAGTTACAAATTGCAAATGATTGATTGTTTCATGAATTTGAATAATTACACAGTACCCGCTGAATTAGTGCTACAAGGAATAGAGCCAACACTTGCAACACTGATCAATTAAGTGCTTAGTTACGTCGATGTAGGGCAATTTGTCGATCAGTTGCAATGAAAGCATATCGATGGAAGTATTTCATGAATTTGAATTTGAATTTGAATTTGAATTTGAAGTTTCAAATTAATCATAAAGAAGACACACACACGTAAACTACAGTGTATCCTGATCGAGAATGAAATCGTTCATGTAATTCTGTATCGATGTCCGGACGAACGGGTTCATGTTTGACCAGATCGCCATTCATGTAAAGGTCAAAACATAAACAAACAAAGAGAAGATTATCACATTTGCAGGTTGACTGACCGACTTAGTTTCAGACACTTTGACAAGTGCCAATAGAAATGTTGCCTCAAATATTTACCAGCCTCTTTTGCGACCTTTACAAAAGTGATTATAGTCTCTTTTGTAGTTCCATATCTTCAGCCGACGAAGGCTCAAACTTGGGAGACGTATTTTGCGATGTCTAGCACGTGATGCGTGTGAGAAAGAGAGAGAGAGAGAGAGAGAGAGAGAGAGAGAGGGAGGGAGGGAGGAGGAGGAAATAAAATCGCTCTCCCCTCGAAGCGACTATCGAATATTGGACATTATTATCAGGTATTAAATGCTTATGCCCTGCATTTGGGCGGTGTGTGGCATATAACCATTATCAAAATATCTTTGCATACATCGTTAAATGTCCAGGGCCATGTAAAAGCGGCTGCACGTCACGAGTTCGACATCCCACGAATCATACATCCCACGAGTTCTACAGCTCACGAGTCATACAGCCCATGAGTTCGATATTAAAGAAATAAGGCCCATGAGTTCGACACTTTAGCGAAAAGCCCACGATTTCGACAATATCAAAGCAAACAAGGCCGACACACCAAGCCCCGTGGTGTTTTGGCCGTTCTTCCTAGTGTGGAACTCGTGGGCCTTATTCGCCTAGTGTCGAACTCATGGGCTGTTATGTCTCATGGACCTTTTTTTTTTCAATGTCGATCTCATGGGAAGAATGACTCCTGGGTGCCGGACTCGTGGGATCATTAGTATAAAAGCACAATAAGTTATTCGTAGATCCTTCCACCGTTTATCCTTCAAATATGATTGATTGTCTGATTCTTCCGTGAATCTTTACTACCACCTAATACATTTTTCCTGGTGTGTTTTCCTTGCCTTCAGCTTAAAAAAAAAGAAAGATTTTCTTTCCACAGCCACACACAAATTAAAAGATAAATACCATATTGCATGTCTATAACGACTTAAGTCTTTAACAGATGTCAATCTCCCATGTGAAACCCAGCTAAATCGATTTCTGTAAGACATTGATCACATGGACTTCAAAATTCCGCTCTAATTAGGTAAAATGAGATCTGTATGAAATATGATGACAATTTTCACTGAAATACATTTTTCTGCTCTGCTATTAACATGATTTCACCTAACATGATCTTTATCGTAAATGATTATGTTCTTCCTTTACCTTTTTTTTTTTCTGCCAATACGACTTTCTTTCACGTAAGTAAGCCTTTGATGTTCCTTTGGTTTTCAATATGTTCTTTCTCTTCTTGTGAATGTTATTTTTTGGTAGTGTATTATGATGATTGTGTGTGCTTTTTTTTTCATTGTAAACTGGTATATAACTCACCGAAAAAAAAGCCCTGAGGCTGATGTGTTTTTTTTTTCATTAACAGTATAGAAAAAGATGAACAAACAAGATACACAAACAAACCTTGTCGCACGGTAAATCTAGCTGCCCCTTCACACCTGCAGATTGGAACGTCTTGATAAAGCTGCAGCGGGTCAGCCACGGCAGCCAAAGGGCATTGCTCCCGTTAATCAGTCGACTGCATTTTGCCAACACATTTGCAAACTATTGCTACGTGAATGTGTGGTCCCGTTACTGATTACATAGGTGACTCCCGTTCAAATGAAGTCCTTGGGAGCGGCAGTTTTCTTTCGTTATATCGAAATTTCGTTACATTAGAAAAAAAAAATAAGTGTATGAAGATATCGATGTGATAATTTTTTGTCCCTGAATTTTATCTTGTTGTACCCGAAATTTCTCTATAACATGTGGCGTGTAACATAATAGCTCCATAGCCATGATAGCTGAGCTGATCTACTCTTGCGAGTTTGTTCTGAAAATCTCTCGTTTGCATTCTACAGCCTTGCGGTGCCTACAAGGTTTCAGTGGCTCGAAACTCTTGACTTACTCTTGTAAATGGGTGTGTGTTGTCCACCCTGATTTACAGTGATAAAGTAGCGCATGATTAAAAACAGAAACAAAACAAAACAAAAACCACCTCAGCTGAATATCAGCTGACAGTAGATAACGCACGAAGCTCACTAAACATCTTGCTCAATGACTTAAGGACTAATAGGCCTAGAAATTTTTTAATATTTAGCTTTTGCTTGCCTTAACCAACTATCTATAAGTGTCTATGATAGTGTGGAAATAAAAGACTTGATCTCTAATCTGCTCTTTTTTTTTTAACGAAATGATTGCCATGATCTACATTTTCTTTGTTCTTGATTGAAATTAATAATAAGATGTGGCTAGATGGGGACGCTAATAATGTAGCGCTTGCTGTACCAAGACACTGGAGAAAGGAGATGTTTCCACACTCTCCCCATCCATAGTCTATCTTTAACATCTTAACTCGTTTTTTTTTTCTTTTACTGCATTGCCGAGCATCGTGTGACGAATTTATGCTCTCCAAAGAAGAACTGATTGAGTCACAACCAGATCCTAAAATATCAAAGTGTTGAGTCCAGACGATTTTCATAATTTCACATCATGTAGTACATAAATCGTCAGTTCCATGTATAGATCTGTGGAATTTATTGTGGTCCTTTAGTAGAGAAAAATTCTCTGAAAAAAACCCCCACCCAAAACAAATTACACTGAACAAGGATGATGACATAGGAGGCTCACATATTTCAGAAATGTAACAATGTAATTCCATTACAATACCGCTTGCTTAATAAGTTCACCGGTGTAGAATTTATGCATGCTTTCTTCTTTTGTACTACTTCCTTGAGGCCCCCACCCATGCATTCTTATTGTGACGCTGCCATGTCGTCATCCTTGTTCATTGTGATTTGTCATAAATTTTGAAACGATTCTTATTCTTCATCCCAATCGCTATAAATTCTGTACCCAGTGTAACCAATTTATAGTCGTTCAAAATAATGCTAGAAGTCTGAAAATCATCCGGAATTCTCCTTTGAAAAAAAAAAGAACAACCAAATGACAACGTGATCGTCGAAGTTCATTGTACAATGGATCAACGTCATTCGGTATGATCACTGATGATAGAGATAGGTCAGCTCACGGATGTATTCATGATTACACGCACTCGTTGTTGTTGTTGTTGTTGTTGTTGTTGTCGTTGATGTTGTTGCTGTTGTTTTCCTGAAAGCCCCCCCCCCCCCCCGTGCCAATCCTTTTACCAACTTTCACAGTCGACCTTCATGAGAGCACACAAAATCACGGCCGAAAAAAAAAAAAAATCACGCGTGATTATGCGCGCTTGTTGCCACCTTTCAATACAATGTCATGTGTCGCACCGCCTCTTTTCTGTAAAACTCATCTAATAAGTGACGATTAACAATGATATTAACATCTGCACCGAGTACTGTCACTGTTTAAGCAAAAGAAAAGATATAGGTCACCTTACTCACCTCAGAACAAAATAATGTAAATAACAAGAACAAAATTGCCAGAAACATGCAAAAATGTTTCGTTTGAAGGTGACCTTCTTCCAGTAGTTCATAATTTCCTCTCGCTTAAAGTCAAAATGATGTTACATTGTCTGTATAAGCACAGGTAATCATGCTACACGGAAAGTGATTTGACCAGTACTACTTCCTCAACAGCTTCCCGCCAGAATTTCACGGTCGGCATATCGTGTGATTGGTCCGACATACGGTTGTACTTTTCTTGATAATTAATGAATATAGATGAAGTGACCCGTTATGACAGTGCTTGGAGATTAACATCTCAAAATTGTACTCTAAATACAATGTATATAGGTATAAAATTATCCTTGTTTGTGTCCTCTCAAATGGTCGGCTACGACCCGTGCTTCATACTTCTTCGCTTATTACTGACAAATACAAAGTTATAGCGCGCGCAAACTCAAGCTTCGTATAAGGGCAGCTAAACTCTATTGTCACTGTGCCAGTCACTGTGACTGTCTCATGTTTGCGCTGTATATAGGCGTGCATTATGGGGCCAGGGGTCCGTTTCATGAAAGTCTTATTAGAGACTTTTCTCTCATAAAACACACTTATGAGAAACTTTATGAAGTGGATTTGAAAGTCACATAATATTTTGAGAGACTTTAGCTAATCTGAGATTATGTAAAGACGTTTTTGTGATGACTTCATGAAACTGACCTCAGATTTCCGTTTCATGAAAATCCTGTGAGAGACCTTTCGCTCATAAGACACGCTTATGAGAGACTTCATGAAATGCATTTTTACTTCTCTTTTAAAAGTCTCCCATGGCTACATATGAGCGACTTTGGCCGTTCTGAGATAAAGGTTATGTAAAGACTTATATGTGATGACGTCATGAAATGGATCCCGATGGCGTCACACCGTCCAGAAATTGACACAATGTGGCAATACTAATATGGAATTCAACCTTTGATGTATGTATGTATGTATGTATGTATGTGTGTATGTATGTATGTATATATGATATCTACATAAACGCTCCACGACCCTGGTCTGGAATCATCCGAAAACCTAGATAACTGTTCTCTGTTACAAAATGATGAAATAAACAAAAGATTAATTCCAAAGTTCGAAATTTGAAATATGTGCGTTTTCAAAACAGCAGCATACAGAAGTTGCAATTCAAATGCGAATTCATAACCGGACAGTTATTATCACAAAAACAGTACCTGACCGAGGGGTTCAGCCTCTGCTGCTGACTTTAAAACGTGTTTCCTTGGTCAAAAGTCTCTTTGAATTGTCAAAAGTCAACTTGACAAGGAGATGATAGGATAGAAGAGCCACTGTTGAAATCTATACCCCAAAGATGCACTGCTTCCCAATGTTTCCAGTTGAAACATCCGATCCCTCCTTCTACCAGAATGTGATACACCGTATTCGTGTGTATATGAAGCAATCAAAAATAATTGAAAACAGTGAAATAATGTTATTTGCTTAAGCAAAAAAAAAAAAAAAAAAAACTGACTCAGGAAAAAAAAGACATTTGATTGACAGATATTAGAATTTCCATACTCACTGCCTTTCCTAGACACTTAACTAGTGTAAGAATGAATCATTATTTTACTGTTTTCTAAGTCTTTTTGCGTGTGGTAGCATAATTCTCACCAGTTGTTATTGATTTTTATGGGAGCTATATCGTTATGCATTCTTGATTTCATTCTAGAATTATCACATAATTTAGATTCGACATAATCTTTTGTTGGTTTTTATGAGAAATCTTTGTTATAAGAGCTTTAAACGTTACGTTGGCGTGATTGAGAAAAAGAAAACGCCTCTTTCACTCAGTTTACTGTCTTCTGCAAATTCCCATCGCATTTTTGTGTGTTTTACTTCAGAGAAAGTCACTTTCTATCGGTCAATGGAGAATACAAGATGACCAGATTACCGGGACATCCAGCTGGGTGAGTTTCCGTTTCCGGTTCAGCTTTTGTGTCTCAGCATAGTGTAAGTACACAAAGTACCCTTGTGCACATGTTTATATTTTGATAGTAAGGATTGGTTCGTTGTTTGAAGTAGACATTCGTAGAAGTGCACTGTGTTCTGGTAACCATGACAACATATCTTCTCAAGACTGAGACTGTTCTTCCGTATAGAACAGACGAGGTTATGATCGCAAAGAAAGGTGGCAACACCTTATCCAACGAATTCGTATGTAACTGATTAATCAATCTCAGTTTGCATATTCTCTGCAAATTATAGTATAAACAATACTCAAGATATCTAATGGTGTATCTTTATGATCATAATGGATAAAATCTACTTGCTATTAGAAAATGACCTTGTTGTATTCCCAAATCTCTCCGATTCGCAACCAAAATTAGCTCTGCTAAGCAGCTGTTAAAGGGGAATTCACCCTATAAACGTATGTTACACATCAGAAGTTTAAGGAAAATCAGACGCTCGGATAAAAACTTTTGAATATCCAAAGATTTGGTTAAGTCCATGTGCCGTCATCGTTAGATAAATGACAATATTTGCTTTTTTTTTTCATGGTTACTTCATAACTATGATGACCAGAATTTTTGGTGTAAATAAATAGTCATGATAATTTCGGGCAATGTCCCCTAGATTTATCAGATAGATAGATAGATAGGTAGGTAGGTATGAGACGTATAGATAGATAGATAGATAGATAGATAGATAGACAGATAGATAGATAGTTAATAGTCGAAAGTCGGAAGTAATTGTGGGTCCACTGATTGTGTGCGGATACTGCGCCCTTCTGGCCATCACGCAGTCAAGTGTGTGCCCTTCCTGCAACGGTGACTGTTTCGTGTTGTGTTTTAGGTGGGGTCCTTGCAATGACAATGTTTAGTGGCATTGTGTTAATCCACTTTCCCCTCCTTAGAGCAGTGTCGGACACTTAAATATTCGCTGCTTTAAGCCCTTATTCCCAGACTTTGTTTGAAAATTTGTCTGGTAATAATGACTGTGACTCCAACAATAAAACTGTCTGATGGTATAATTACAACAGTGGTGATGATGGTGGTGATGGTGACGATGATGATTGCGAGGATGACAATGTGACTATCGTTGTTATTATTATGATGATGATGATGATGATGATGATGATGATGATGATGATGATGATGACGATGATGATTATTATCATCATCATCATCATTATCATTATGATTATCATCATCATAATTATTGCTGTTGCTGTTGTTCTTGATAGTCTGCTCAGCAATAATATACTTCTCATTGTCATAATCAAAATCATGACAATCATTGTTTTCGAAGACGTTGGTCATTGAAAGCATCCCCTATATGAACAGAAAGTAGTGAGTGGGTGGGTTTGATGAAATAAAATTCATCCTTACGTTCTCATACCTTGATATAAAAACCTATAGCAGCACTGACATTGATGGGTGAAGTACACTGTGAGTTGTACGAGTCAGTGGGAGAGAATCTGATGGGTCGTAATCTGGCACAGCTACGTATATGATTATTCATAATCGTTTATTTTTTATGATTTTATCGTTTTTCAGGTTTGTATACTTCCTTTGTTTCTCGTTATGCCTCTACACGTGTCTATACATAATATCAAATTATGATTCTTGGCAAGATCTGGGATTCAGAAGGTACTTTAAAACAAAATTCCCGAAGAAATTGACCACATAAAAAGCAGAACTATGTAGGCCTACGTCAATACAACTGTAACTCTTTTTGCCAGGCGTACTGTTATCATGCAAAACTAAGTAGGGGAGGTGTTAAGGATACGAATTTACCAGGCCATACATTGTCTCTTCCAATATCCAGTCTCTAGTCTACGAGTGCTTTGACGCAAATGCTTTGGCGCAAACTCTCTAAAATCACAGGCACAGAGATGTATGATCTATATTTCGAAGAAATACAGGTGCATATATACCTCCTTTTTGCTATCAATCTCATCAGGTAAAATCCACATGCACATTCACGTGTGCTATTGCACTTCTGTCGTGATACAAAATCGTTATTACCTTCATCATGAAGATCATCATTATCATCATTATCATCATCGTCATCATCATCATCATCATCATCATCATCATCATCATCGTCATCATCGTCATCATCATCATCAACATCATCAACATCATCATCGTCTACATCGTCATCATCATCATCATTATCGTCATCATCGTCATCATTGTCACGCTGTCATTATCTTTGATGATATAATCGGTAACATCATTATTATTATGACGTTTTTGTTATCAATGTCATCCTTATCTGATCATATTATAGTTCACCTTCATCAACATCACCGTTATACTTCTCTGTCATTATTGACATCGTATACAGTCGTAATACTTTACACAATATATCACATTATTGGACACTGATTTAATCAGTACTTATCTACGTCGATGTAGGGCAATTCGTCGATCATTTGCACTAAAAACAACTCGAGGCATGAATTTCATTAAAACAATTTGGAAAAATACGCACAAACGACATAGATTGATTTAGAACTTATTTTCTTCGATGTAGGGCAATTTAATTTTCAGTCAATTGCAATATTACATTGTTACCAAATTATGCACAAGTGATCGATTGAGCAAAAAACAAAACAACAACAAACAAACCAAAAACAAAAACAAAAAAACAAAATTGAAGACTTCACATACCATGGGGCGTCAAGACAGACAATGGGCCAACTGAAGAAATAAGAGGCTAAATCTGCGAAAATGCTGCGAGCTTTTCTCTTTAAAGTTCAGAGGAACAAAAGTTGACCGGAAGTAGGCTTGACCACTCTGAAGGTTCGGAGGAATTGCTGGATAAAATCTGCTTCCATTGTCATAACTGTGACCATGAAAGGCCATGTACCGGTTAATGAAACATCAGCTAGGTCATCCAAATAAATGTGGGTATATACAAGAACTGCACATACAGTGCACTCCCGTTATAACGAACATGATTATAATGAAATTTCCATTACAACGAAGTGAAAATTCCGGTCTCAAAATTACC
Source organism: Diadema setosum (assembly GCF_964275005.1). Taxonomy (NCBI): domain Eukaryota; kingdom Metazoa; phylum Echinodermata; class Echinoidea; order Diadematoida; family Diadematidae; genus Diadema; species Diadema setosum. The sequence goes on along the minus strand of NC_092694.1, from coordinate 5,684,185 downwards.
ATTCTATACATTTTACATAATTGTAATGTTCGGCTATAACAAAATTTCGATATAACGAAAGAAAACCACCCGTCCCGACGACTTCGTTTAATCAAGAGTGCATTGTATACCTCAAGAACACACACAGTAATGCACACCACACGCTGTACTTTTTGACAATTTACCCGTTGTTTATGTGTCTCGTACTTCGAAAAATAAAGGTTACAAGAAACACAAAAGTGCATTGATTAATGGAACCCATTTTTTTTTTTTATAAGGCGATTGACTTAAAAAGAATGGGATAGATGATGTATTTCAGATGCGCGAGAGTGCAGGTGGGTGCTGCCCTGTAGTACGTTTGCAATGTGATTGTTATTTTGTAATCATAAAGTGTGATGCAAAAATCGAAAAATTAAATGCGAGTGCTTGTTCCTGATTCAAAATCATTGAATTATAGGAAGCTGCGTATGGGTACAAGTTAATATACAGACCCAAAGGACTAATGAAAATAAAAAAACCCCCAAACATACATACATACATACATACAAAAGTGAGTACAAACAAAATGCAAGTAACAGGAAAATAATGTTGAGGAAGGATTGAATTTAAGACCGGGTATGCTACTACTACTACTACTGCTACTACTACTACTACTACTACTACTACTACTACTACTACTACTACTACTACTACTACTACTACTACTACTACTACTACTACTACTACTACTACCACTATATATACTACTTCTACTACTACTACTACTACTACTACTACTACTACTACTACTACTACTACTACTACTACTACTACTACTACTACTCAGGGCCGGTGGAACGTTTTCAAAAGTGGGGGGGGCACTTCCGGGTTTCATGAGCTAACAAGCAAAAAAAAAAAAAAAAGGGTCTTCGGAATCAGCGAAAAAAAAAAATCACATCACCGCGCTTACACGTCCAGATCTCTATATATTCCTTTTTAGTGCCACTTACGTACTTTCGGGTTTAAAAAAAAAAAAAGTGGGGGGGGGGGGGCCCAAAGTGATGACACCTTATGTATTCCTTAGTATGGTGCACAAAAAGTGGGGGGGGGGGGCGGTTGCCCTGCTACTACTACTACTACTATTATACTACTATTACTACTACTACTACTACTACTACTACTACTACTACTACTACTACTACTACTACTACTATACTACTACTACTACTACTACTACTACTACTACTACTACTACTACTACTACTACTACTACTACTACTACTATACTACTACTACTACTACTACTACTAATAATAATAATAATAATGATAATTATAATAATTCGAGAGCATGCATTAGCTTCAGCTTGTGCCATAAACGAAGTTGCACCTCCAAACCTGTCTATCTATCTGGCATGGCTGTCCTCAATAGATTCATTAATACTATCAAGGCCTGTGTCCTTCTTCAGTACACGGAATGGGCCTTCTTCTTCCTCTCTTTGCCATTCCCTGTTCGGGCTCCCAGAGTATGAGGGAATTTGCAGATAGCTCACGGTGCTGCGCACAGTGTCCACCGAATCTCATCCTTCTCTCACGTTTGTCAGACACTTTTGGTAATGTACCATTTTTATAAGTCGACATTTCTAATGTAGTCAGTCCACGACACATTAGGAGCTGTTCTGAGCATGCGTGTGTACACTGGCAATTATACATTTTTAAAGCTAGTATGATCGCTCGTTTGTTGTTTGGTTTGTTGTCTATTTGTTAACACCAGCGTAAAGACTGATTAAATCGCATTTAAACAAAATCCCAGGGTCTTTCCTTGGGATTCCATAACAGATAACTCCGTGCCATGTTGACGTGATAATGAGTGGCGTAAGGCCATAGATAGTGCACCTGACACGTCCCAAACAAACTCTGTCCTTATAGGCAAATGGACTTATTCCCATTGTGAACAGGGCCAATACAGATCGCATTTAACACAAGCTCATCTTTCAAACACCCGGATTGAGATGTCTTTTTGTATACTTTTTTTTTTGTGTGTGTACAGCATTCCATAATACATGTGTATCACTCTTGGGGTAGTTCTTTTCGACTAAACTACGATAGCCCAACAAAGACACATACAGCTGACTGAGCGTAATAGAGCACGGTATGATAGCGACTGTAATTTGCTGGAGGCAATGTATATAAAAAATAGTTTTTGCATTTTTCTACCCGACAAATTTGAATCAGAGCGAACGCTGCAAAAGTATTTTTGACATCCATACTTCATCATGCTAATCCGGTATAAGTAAACTCACTGGCTGACAATAATCTACTTTGTCAAAAATCTGCCAGCTTTGGTATTGAATTTTTCAAGTTACGTTCCTCGAATTCTGTTTCGTCTTTCCTCTAAAACTGGTCTTTTTTTATAAGGTCAAACATGGGACACGAAATATCCAGGGTAAATAAATCCCATCTCTGATGGAATCAAAGCTAACCTTCAGTAAACGCCTACTGGAATGATCGCATTTTCAAAAACGAGTCGGAGGAGGTGGGGGGGGGGGGCTGTTCTTGATGGGACGAAGAATAAAGTATTGGGTCTCAAAGTATATTTTACCACTTTAGTACATTAAGGATGATTATGTTTTACACACTCTGAATAGCATTGGTTTGCTACCCCTTCTCCTTTCCTTTCATTTCAGTCTATCAACCCTTCCGTCTTTCGTTGATATAATTACCTTCTCTCTTTTTGCTCTTTCTTTTTGTGGCTTCCTTTACATAATATACGTCTCTTTCTACTCTCTGAAAAAATCGTATGAAAATATTCACTCTTAAAGAAGTGAAAACAAAAAAGAGTGTATTTAGAGTGAAGTTGGAGTGAATTTTGAGTGAAAATGTTTATTTTCACTTGTTTAAGAGTGACCTCAGGGATCACTCCAAAATCTTTGAGTGATCCTTGAGGTCACTCCGAAATGAGTGAAAATGAACATTTTCACTCAAAATTCACTACAATTTCACTCTAAATACACTCTTTTTTGTATTCACCTCTTTAAAAGTGAATATTTCTACTCGATTTTTTTTTTTTTTTTTTTGAGAGAGAGTACCTACGTCGGCGAAAAAAAGTTTTGTTCATTTGTTTCTTCCCTCGCAAATTCTCTAAAATTACAAACTTGGTCAGCTAACAGTTTAACGATCTCGCCTTGATTAGAGAATACTCAGCGAGAGAAACAGACTGCTGCTGTAAGCAGAGACAGGACTCCAGTTTTTAATCATGGTTAAAATTCACCATTGTCTGGTTAATATTTAAAAGTAAACAACAAGTCAAACTTAAATGAGGTTGTATCAAGAGAAAACTTTCAAGGACAACAACAACAGTCATATTCTGCAGTTTTGATTCTCTCTCTCTCTCTCTTTTTCTGTCTTTTCAATGTTTTTCTTTCTATTCATTTATATCTGTCTATGTATGTATGTATGTATGTATGTATGTATGTATGTATGTATGTATGTATGTATGTATGTATCTAACCAGCTATCTATTTGCCTATCTATCCATCCATCTATCTATCTACCTACCTACGTATCCATCTACATTATCTATACACTATCCCTATCATAGCTCTTTCTTTTCTTTCACTTTTCTCCTCTATCTGCATCAATCAATCAATCAATCAATCAATCAATCAATCAATCAATCAATCAATCAATCAATCAATCAATCAATCAATCAATCAATCAATCAATTAGTCTATCAATCTATCTATCTATCTATCTATCTATCTATCTATCTATCTATCTATCTATTTATTTACCTATCTATCTATCTGTATAAATCTTGTGTATGCACATTACAACCATCATAGGTTGCCTATTTCTCTCCTCTCTCTCTCTCTCCCCCTTTCTCCCTCTGCTGTGCTCTGCCCTCATTGTTTTTCCTTGTTGACACCAAGTGGCCGCGAAATTATAGGCAATAACTCTCTACAGATATGATTATCATGATTATCACGACCATCAGAGTTTAATGCAACAGGTGCATATTTTTGCAATGAAGGTAATCATTAGAGTTTGTTGTCAGCGAACTCAGGACCGCAAGAAATAATCATGCTTATCGTCACTGTTAGTCGACAACAATAATAATTCTTGGTGCCATATGGGTGAAGACTACGTCATAAACTATTTGTACGTTTTCCACAACGAAACTGGCCTGGGAATGTTGTTATTGTGCGCATCTGATTTTGTTGACCGTACGCCTTAATGTCTGCCGCAGCTCGGACAGTGGGAACGAAATCGCATGCAGTACACCTTCCATATCATAGTTGGAGAACGACTAGCGACCAAAATGTAAGGGTCACTGGTAGCAGGGAGGTGAGAGGAAATCACCTCCCTGCTGGTAGTGAGGCAATATGAGTCAATAGATGGCGCCATCTATGTATCTATCGCAGTGCAGAGTAGTACCAACAGAGGTATGACCGTAGCGGGGGGGGGGGGGGGGGGGGGGGTTCTTTCATCTCTTTACGCGGCTCTGGTCTATGTACTGCCGTCGAATCGACCCCCCCCCCTTACCTCCTATCATTATAAACCACCATTACTGTAACGGCTTTTAATGTCTCTTTTGGTTTAAGAAAAAAAGTGCAACATGGTGGTTTTGCAAGGTGGTAGGGTCTGACAGTATCCTGCGCTCATTGATCCTGCTACAGCTAGATACACAATAACACATCAAATTTTATTGCAGGAGTATAACTTATTAAATAATATTGTCAAAACTATGACAGCCAATTATGCTAGGCAGAACAAAGAAAAGGAAAATGTGATAGGAAAAAAAGAAACACCGAGGAAGAACAAAAAAGAAAAGAAAAAAGAAGTAGGATTAAAGAATCTATATACCTCAGAGCTGCATGCTGCTGTGTAACACTATGCTAAGTTTAGAAAGAGGAAGAACTATATTTTTTTCATATCTTTATCTAACTGTTCTATTTGAGCACACGCCCACACACACAAACACATACATACACACACACGCACATACACGGAGACAACAAAAAGGATGAATTTTGCAATGTTGTAGTTTGAAACGACTTATCGACTGATTGAACAACTTGAACGAAGGGACGAACGAATGCGAAAAAGAAACAGACCAACGAAAGGAATAATCTATTATCATACTTACATAATTGTATAATTATGCATGAACACACACGTACACGCACACGCCCACATACACAATTCAACTACATGTAATTCATTCCATTATCATTTCACTCAATAATAGATTCTTAAATTAAGGAGTCCCTCATCCTCCCTTTCTGCCTTTTTCTCTCTCCCTCTCTATCTCGAGATTTTCCGTCAAGTGATACCCCGGGATGTGAATGGAGATTCTCTTCCCACCTCCCTGGTTTAATACACTAGGGAGCTTGAATTTACATCTGAGACGCGGACAGGACTCTGTGAGGGAAAAGTTTATATTCTACTCATGCGCAAGATCGCTTATCAAAGTCGATCTTGCGTCGTCTGAATACTCACGACGGTCCTGGCCCCATCTTAGCGTCCACTCAAAATCACATAATGTACGATGCAGGGAGCTACATTATGACGAGTGCCATCTGGGGGCGCTACTTTGCTTTTCTTTTTATGGGCTGCAACACGACGCAGGGGGAGAGGAGAACGGTCAACGCAACCGTCGCCTCCCCCCATCCGCGTCGCAAACTTAAAGGAATGATACAGTATTGGTGGAGATGAAAATTGGGCTTTTAACTTTTTGCGAGATACCAAGAAAACACTTATGATATAGTACAGAACATACCATTTTAAGAGGAATTCAAAGTTTATTTGATGAAAATCTGTTTTGGAATGACTGAAACATCCAAAAACAAAGTAAAACAAAGCGATCGTAATAAAGTGTGGGTCCCACACTTTATTAGAATCACTCTTTTTTTGGATATCTCAGCCATTTCAAAACCAGTTTTCACTTATACATTGAATTCCTCATAGAATTACATGCTCTTTCATATTTCATAAGAGGTTTCTCATTATCTCACCCAAAAATGTTAGAAACCTGAAATTAGGTCTCAACCAAAACTATACGATCCCTTTAAAGCTCCCTACTGTCAAACTGTTGACGCATACACAAATCTATAATGTTACATGCCCATAAAACTCAAGTTATAGGAGACGTTGTCTTGTGAAAATTGTTTAATTATCAATAGATTGGAAATACGCCAAGTGATTTTAACAGTTCCGAAATATCTTGAGCGATTACAAGATGTTCTTAAGATAACGCTGTATTTCAGGCTCCGCGATATCAGCGACGTCAGCACTTTTTTTTTAAAATTTTCTTTTCACGGGCACCTGTTTGTTTACATTTCTTCATATCAAATTTTGCACGGGATCACAGAACACGAGGCACATTGGAGGGGAATTAACGTTTTGTTGGCAAGCTGACAGTAAAGATAATAATGAATGTCAACAGTTAATTCGCCACAGCGCACGATGTAGGTCACTTTAACTAGGCCAGCGTGATCATTGCTCACGTGCCGCAGCGAGTCTCTTCGATTTGACAGCTGATTTGATTTGATGTGATTTGATTCAGTTCCGAAAATTTTAATCGAATAAGTAAAGCGATTGCAACCATGATCCGATTTTGACAGTTAAGAAAACGATTTGCGGTAATCTTTCCTAGAAAACCAAATGAAAACAGATAGAATCGAACATTATCACAAAATAAAGTTAAATACCTGACTGCTAGTGATATCCCAAAATAATATTACGATGAAATTCATTTTTGGAAAAGAAGGTATCTAAACGCCTGCTTATCATTCAGAATAAAACATCAGCGAAATTTGTTGCTAAATTGAAAATGAGGTTAATTTATGTGAGGCGGAAGTTATCTCAAGTCTACAATATTAGCAACAACAAAAAGAAATGTAAATATTTCACATCTATGCTTAAAACAAAGAATGAAATTACAATCAATTACGCAGATAATCTGCAAAGTCATAAACCAAAGAGTAAAACAGTAAATTAATTTCTATGTGAAGCTTGTAAGCTTCACATTTGAATGGTATATTCATACTTTCATATTTTGAAATATTACGTTGAATATCAATATCTTCATTCTTTTCAATATCCCTATCATGTATCAAGAATGATAGTCGCGAAAGACGTGCTTGATTCATTTATTTTGTATTTTGTCAGATTTTTTTTTTCCATTTAGGTTTGTAGATGTAAAATAAAGAATTTGCAGCTGCAGGAAAAAGAGGAACAAAATAATTAAAACAACAAATCCTTCAGCATATTATTATCAGCAACACGACACACTAGTTTGTATCATATCTCTCCCCTACCCTTTAAGAAAACAAAATCTTTTTGCGCTTTGATCTCTCAGACAAAAGTTTACATCTGTTTTGGAGAAGTGCCAGAACTTGTTGGTTTAAAGGTTAATAATCTCTTAGTAAGTGTCCAGTATCTGGAACGAGCGCCTTCTTCAGAAAGAAAAGTCGAGAGGAGAACCTTGCAAAAACCCGCCCGTCGTAGGAGACTAGGAAAGGGAACTCTTTTAAAACTCATCTTTTACGTGAATTGGGTAATTTACAATGCTCCCATGATTCATATCCGCAGTTTATAAAATTCTGTTCAAGTCTGAGCGCCAGCGTAATCGAACATGCATATTTACTGTAATCAATTGTTGGAGTTTAGGCAGGTCAAGCTTTCAGGTTGCCAAGAAAACCACTCGTTTTTCGGGTAATGGACAGAATGTGACTACAGGTATAAGATAACTACCCCAATTCCCCTGTTGAACCTTTGTTTCAGCTTGCTGTTTTCGCTTACAAATTTGTTTGTCACTGACATTGTGGAAAGTGTATTGGTGTATGTCTTAATGATAGGTGTACTAGCAATGTCTTTCTGGTCGAGATTGTTTGCTTTATATCTAGATTACCCACCTTGTTGGACGTTGTCATATTAAAGCAGCATCATAGCTCTCTGCACTATTGTAGCAAAGGTCAATTTGACTTTTGATAACATGGAGTCACTCAAGATGAAGTTAATGGTTGACAGTGCATCACAATCGCAATATTGTATACCTTACATATTGTATAATGTCTGGGAATCGAGGTAGCCTTTTATAGGGTGATCGTTCTTACTCCGCGCGACTTATTCGAAACTAGCTCGTCGAGGTGGAGAACGACGAAGAAGTGGGGGGGGGGGGGGGACGCGCGAATCACTGGGACTCTCAAGCGCTTTAGAGAGAGCTTTAGACTTGCGACGCGGACTGTAAGTTCTGCGCATGCACAAGACCGCTTTATAACATCGATCTCGCGTCGTCACGGCGGTCATGTTCTATTTTAGCGTCCGCTCAAATTCACCATGTTCACGACTCCGAAAGCTGGACTTGATGCCGTTATGACGAACGACATGGGGGCGCTATTTTACGTGTACTTTGTAGCCCTACAGGCTGCCTCTTCGCGTGTAAAGCTGCTACTTATCAACACGACACAGGCAGAGAGGAGAACGGTTAACGCAAAAAGACGTCGTCTTTAACGCCCCGTCGCAAATAGTTAATGTAAAGCTCTCTATTAATCTGTCATTATAGGCCTATAGACGCACGGCGTGGAATGTGAACAGTCTCCAAACAGCCCTTAACTATGGGTATCTATTTCTATGTCCCTGGTGCATAATCATACAGTCAAACATATTTAAGTCAGAAAATTAAACGTAAGTTCAGCCAATCAGAATCGGGGGGGGGGGGGGGGCGTTTCATGAAGCATTTCATCTGACAAGTTGGTCGGACATATTTGCTCTCAGCCAATCAGATGCAAGGACTTCAGTAGCTTAGAACAATTTGTCAGAAAAATATCCTACCAAAACGGTACATGAAATGCCCCCAGGTTTCCAGGGACTTATGTTTAATTTTCTGACTTATATGTTTGATCTGAACGTTTATGGCATAGGGCCCAAGTTTCTGTAATTTGAGCTTAACTTAATCATCCACTCTTCTAATCGTCAAAGGGGGAGTGGCCAAAAAAAAAATGCAATCAACAGCAAAAAAAAATCCCAAATTAATAGCAATCTTGCGAAGTGATTGCAAGTAGCGTTTGACTTATGCAAAAGATGCAATTGATGATTGCAATCGATTGCAGCTAACACGACTCTAAGGCCACACCCCGTATCTCATTCCACTGAAGAGGGCAGGTTGACTCTTCACCAACAGTTGAAGAGTTCAATCAGAAACGGACGTAGAAGCACAAGCAGAATAATAAAGCTTTAGAGATGTTAAAGTTTCACATATTTTCACAGAACAGTAATATGAATTGGTTATTAGTTAATTATTGTTGGTTTGTACACCAAAGAACATAATGTGCTTGGTTGACAAGATGATTTCTTCCTTAAAAACAACAACAACAAAACATTACGCTAGATAACAACAGTGTAATAAGCTATCACTGTTCCCAATATCCCAGTTTGATGCAATGGATATAAACAGGGCTGGCGGATGGTTTTCAAAAGAGGGGGTGGGGTGGGGGGCACTTCCTGGTTTCAAGAGCTAACAAGAAAAAAAAAAGGTCTTCAGCCCATCTTTCTCCCTCCACTTCCGGGTTTCTTCAGCTGACAAGCAAAAACAAAACAAAACAAACAAACAAACAAACAACAACAACAACAACAACAACAACAACAACAACAAAAAAAAAAGGTCTTCAACCCCAAAATATATCCTTACCGCGCTCACACTTCAAGGTGTCTTATCTATTTCTTTCTAGTGCCACGTACGCACTTCCGGGGAAAAGAAAAAAACAAGAAAAAAAAAAGTGGGGGCCCAAAGTGGTGACACCTTCAGTCTTCCTTTGTATGGTGCAAAAATTTGCCATCTTGATGATTTTATGTCAGTAGGAGAATTATTTATTGACAATTTTTATGTAGGTCAGTGTGGGAGACTTGAACTGCAACGATAGTGCATTCATCACCTAATCTAATTTGCATACGTACGTACATTGTAGTTGCAAGTAACAGCAGTTTCGTGAGAACACATGAGACATTAATGGCCTCAATGCAATATTGTATGATTTTTTGATGTAAGCATTACGATTTTCATCAAACTCCTCATCCGCTTGCTTGATTTTATTATCCATTATTCATTACAGTTCGACCTCGATTATCCGGCCATGTCGCGACCGGCGCTCATCCGGATAAGCGAATTGGCCGGATATGGGAGACACAATGTTATAGCTGCCGTCCAAACTGCCGTCCCAGTGCACTGGCAGCTAGGCAGGAAGCGTACACCGCAACGGCGGTGTAATCAATGCTAGCCTGCGCAAAATTGTAGTCCCTTCTTCACAAAAATAGAGTACACGTATATCTTTATGTGAAAATCATACATGTTTTACCTCATTAGATATTGAGAAACCTATCATGCACATTTTATGAAATTAGTGAAATAGATCCATGAAAGTCACTGTTTTTTTTCTTAATTTTTGGATGAAAAAAAAAAGTCCTTCAATGCGTGAACGCGTCCGGATAATAGAGATTTCCGGATAAAAGGAAGCCGGGATAATCGAGGTCGAACTGCACAGTATTCACAGTCATGAACATGGACTGAAAATAAGCTTTAACCACACAGACAGGCAGACATGCAGACACACAGACACACACAGACACACACACGATGATGAGCATCAACGCTCTGACAAAGGACGAACTGGTAGAGAGAAACACAGACATGCTTTGTCTCGGTAAAAGGCTTTATTTAATTCGACGGCTGGCAACCGAGGCTAGATTTTAAGTACAAGAAGACAAAAAAGGGAAAGAAGAAGAAATGTTTATATATTGTTGATATTTTTTTTTCCCCAAAAAAGTTCGAATTTCCACCCACAGTACCGGATGGTTTGCCTGCAGAGGAATTGTGTTTCTTGTTCGGCAGCAAAATATGAAGTGCTAGTATTCACACCCTCATGACAACAAAATAATTATAAAACAAATAATGACTGCTTACTTCTGAAGACATGATACTGATGTACTCTAGATGACACACAATCAAATACAGTTAGTAAGAATCAAGTGATGAAAGAGAGAGAGAGAGAGAAAGAGAGAGAGAGAGAGAGAGAGAGAGAGAAGGGGGTGGGGGAGGGAAAAGTTGAGAAAAGGAAAGAAAGCTTTATAAAGAGAGGGAGTTTACATGAAATAGGCGTTCAAAAGAACTTGTAACTATAAAGAGGGAAACGGAAAGAGGGAGAGGGAGAGAGAAGGGTAGAAAGGGGATGTAAAGAGGGGGAGGGGGAAAAGAAAGATTACATTAAACTTAACCCTAAAAAGACTGGGCTATTTTGGTAGCTCGAAAGACGGGGGGGGGGGGGCCTAAAGGGCCCCCCAAGATCTCGGCTGTGGATCGCGCGATCGCCACGAAAATTTGCACAATGGTAGTGTGCGATGTAATCTACAAGATCGTATATTTAAATTTTCCAAAATAGTCTTCTTTTATTTTATTTTGATTAATTATGCTAATTTATGCGAGAAATCAGACTCTTTGATCTAAATCAGTAAATAAAGCTCCAAAAGTGCTCATTTTTGGTCTAATTACTCTTTGTGGCATTCTTAGCAAATGCACTTGAAAAAAAAAATTCGGTATCAAAATTAATTAATTTATTTTATTGTTTCTTGAATTTCTTGTGTATTTCTTTGTTTTTTCGACCCTTTGTTTCTGTTGTTTTTTTTAACAAACTTTGTGGCAGACACTTTTTGAAGCATAATACTCCTAAAACAAATTAATTTTAGCCATTGAGAGTAAAAATAAGCATATTTATATGAATTATGTGAAAAAAAAAATCCATTTGCATTGACTTTGTACACAAAATCACATTTTTGAGCCATTTTTGGCCTCACATGCATGTACAAAATGTTTCGTAACTTCAGAACCGTACCCCCAGGCGTCACAAATTTGGTGTCAAAATGTGCGGGAAACTTGAAAGAAAAAAGTCATAAAGCATCGCGGCGAGAGCATTGCGTGTTGCAGAGTAATCGCGCGAAATGTCGGGGGGGGGGGGCCTTTTAGGCCCCCCCCCAGTCTTTTTAGGGTTAAGCTCCATGTGTATAGTGACCTATCTAACCCCTGCCACTCCAAATCCGAAATAACAGCAGGAAAGTCTTACAATACCTACATTGGTGCCCAATAGTGCATCAGATAGTAGCAATCATAAACTTCTGTTTTCTGGGTTAAAATCTCAGAAGAGACATTTCTCTGAAAACATCTCTCAAAGTTCCAGTATCCACCTTGAACTGGGAATAAATCCATCAATTCCACATCTTTGTCCATAATCTTTCTCAATATTGTAAATTTAGACCTGCAACCATTGTACAGTCCCTTCTTGGCACTTTAGAAATTAGAATGGGGAAACTACCGACATGATGACGACACCTTACATAATTACAATAGAACTACATCAGGCCAGAACCTTACTTGAGAATACACGGGATTTCACTGACCCCTTTGTTTCACAGGCATTGCTCACATATCTACAACCCTTCTCTTCACAACGCACAATCACTGTGAAAACATATTATGTGCATATTGTATACATTCATACACACAAGCATACACATCCTCACACACAAGACACACGTGGAAACAAAAAAGACCAGAATTATCTAATAGACCAGCCATAAGGACATGAGACTTCTGATGCATTCTGGGAAATATGTTTTACTTTTTAAAAATTCATGTCAATTCAACAAAATTCTGTGTGACATCCTCCAGTTCAACTACCTTACATTTCAACCACACATAACAACCACTTCCCCCCCATTCGTGCTACACCTAATCGATGATGCCAAAAATTTGTGTTCTATCACTTCACCCTCCCGTGGGGAGGGGGGGGGGGGTAAGAAAAGCAAAAACAAAACTAAGCCCTCCTTATTCTTCTCTTTATCTGAGGGGCGGCAAGAAATAAGAGGGTGAGTGCTTTACGATCAGTAACACATCAATGCTTGCTTGCAACATCGCCATTAAACTATATACTGTATAAGTGGAAATTTTCGTGGTGTTGAAATTTTCGCGCATTTCGCGCAACCAGAAACTAGCGCGAAAATAAAAACACGTGAATATTTTTGCTTAACATAAGTTCCTGTGCGTGATGTCTTGATTCCGCGGAATCAGAAACACGCGAAACTCTTCTGACCCGGCCTAGCGCGAAAAATTAGTCGTGCGAAAATATCCACTTTTACAGTACGCGACATCATTGAGAGGAAAATGGATTTTACAAGGAAATGCAAAGGGGGAAAATCTGGAAGCAACAAAACCTAACCTATTTAAAAGGGGAGGGGGCATAAGAACATGGCACACACTTAAAAAAACAAAAAACATACGAGCCTATCCTCCCCTCTTAACAATCAGATCCTACCACAACTAGCCGCAACGGAAGAACAATCATCTGATTACCTTGGAGCAAGCTTCATTCATCTCTCTCCTATGGAATGGCTGTCTTGTTTGAGGGAAACCCAAAACATCAACAAAATAAAGCAAATTGTTCACTTTGTTTTTTTTTTTTTTCTCCTTGCTGCAATGGCGCGTATTGGGTACTAAATTCTAAAATGCAATCAATATTTCCAAACAATGTTTGCCGTACTATAAACAGCACATTATTCACTCCAATTACAAATCTCTGACACTTATGCCACTCTTTGCATTATGTTCAGAAACATTAAATGACAAATGCAAGAAATTGAAATAATCACAGTGCTTTTTTTTTTTGGTTTTGGTTTTGGTTTTTTTCTTCCAAAACTGCAACATTTCTTTTTCCTTTCTCTCTCACCGAGACACACTAAACATTGGTCAGGCTATGATACAGAATTTCAAATATTGTATTCATTTTCAAATCGAAAAATACTTACAAGCACAAAATTCAGTCTTCTATGATACACCATAGATATACATGTACATGTGATATCAGACATTCAATTAAAAAAATGATATTAACATGATATAACAAATTAGCTATAAAAACCTGCATTGTTCCTCATCAATTACGAGAGAGGCTAAAGATAGCTAATCCCGTAGATCAGTTTTATTCCGAATTTCATCTGAATTTCAAGCAAGTTTCTCTGGAAACTTTCGCATGAAATTGTTTGATAACATTAATACAAACCCTACAATAAATCATGTTTCTTTCTCAGATCTGGAATTACATTCAGACCAAAATAGATATACATGCATGCTCATAACCTGGCTTTCTTCCCCACATTCCAGCTGATTGAAAACAATACTTGTTGGTGCCTGCAAACAGTGCAGAAAGAGCTGTAGGACTCTGTTTCTCAAAGAATTGATAGTGACTGCAAGTAACCATAGCAACAAACAACCCATCAGCATCCAATCAGCTGCAGGCATTTTTCATTGTTGCTAAGGGTAACTGCAAGCAGAGGAAAGTGCAGCTGTTTGTGAGCTTTGAATGAAACAACTTTCAGTTGTTTCTGAGTTTTGAATGCTTTAAATGAGTTATATGGCCCTCTGGTGGGGGCACGTTTACACCCCTGGTTTCAGCCTGACTGGCTATATAAAAGCCTTTAAAATCAGTATGACTTGTATTGAGTTTCTAAACACATCAGGGACACACAAAAAGTATCAAATGGAGTGGAAAGTGGTAATGGACATGCTTTTTGTTTGGGACAGGGCGAAAAAACCCAAAACAAAACAAAAACAGAAACCATTTACACCCAGAAGTTAACCAGAAAAACACATCCCTCACTGATGCGTATCTACACACACATACAATGGCTGCAAAATGATTACCAGTTTCAAAAGCAGGCAAAACTAATACATTTATCTTTCCACCTATCTGCTACACTGCTAACTAAAAGATTCTACAATACCTGTGTTAAACTTCCGAACTGGGATCAATGTATAAGTGTTATAGAATATGATTCCTTTAAAGAGTACATAAAACATTGTGTTGACATAAAAACAAGCACCAAAGGAAAAAAAAAATCACTGATGCATGTTTTTCTAGTTCTGTTTTCAAATTATCAACATTAAGGTCATGAAATTATCACTCAAGATAGGGTTATATTCAGTGTGTAATTTGACACAAACTATGGTGCAAAACGAAAGGCAAGAAAAGGAGGGGAAGGCTTTTTCTTGAATGCTTTCAAACCCAAACTCTCATGTTGCCAGCTGGGGTCAGAAGCAAAATTTCAGCAAATTGCAGACTAAATATACACATAAGGCCAATCCAGTGACATAGAATCCTTGAGAGAATCAATATTACAAATAAATTTTCACCCAAACTATACAGCAAAAATTCTATTCTACAAATAAAAAATAGTAAAGGTTACATAAGACAAGCTGCTGCTACTTGGACATGTGTTTTGTTCTTGTTAACGAAATTATGTTTTGCCATCAGCCCTCATAACATTCCAACCATTATGTTCTTTTTCATTTAAAGCAGACATTTGCTAGATCTTCCTAAAGCTGAACCAATACATGGGGTAGACAGCTGACTTTCGTTTGATTAGAGCAATGGTCTCCACTGAATCGAAAGCAAAAATAATTTGTAGGATACTAAGTAAACCATAACCAATTTATTGACAATACTGGTACCAGTACAGCATCACTGTTGAGGAAAGGAACAACCATCAGGGGCTGGAGGAGTTTATCACTCTCCTACAATCAGAAGGACATTATTTGGTGTCTAAACATTACTTTATACGAGCTAATCTACTCTCATACAAAAAGAGGAAGTCATAAGAGAAAAATTGAAGAATCTTAACCTGCTGATTCCAAGATGCCGTGATACTCGGAACAACTGATACATGGTGCAACTGGTTCCGGTGCTCAAGGGGTTAAGTTCTTTTGATGCATTCTGTGATTCGTGGCTATAAAGGAGGACCGAACTCATCCAAGAAATAATGTTGCTGCAAGCAAATGGAAGCCTTCACACCAATCAAAGGCAGCAAACATACTTGCATCTCAGAGTTTTGCTCTGATCTTTTCTCCGTCAGCATGGGGCTTCAATTTCATGAAATTTTTTTGTCGAGTTGTAGACGATGATGTAGGGCAATTGGTTAGTCAGTTGCGAGCATGGAATTCATATGGTCTGCAAATGTCTTTCATTTCTATTTTTGAAAATGCATCGTGAGCAACTCTTGATGACAGCAAACATCAATTTGAAAAGGAGCCTTTGAAGAGGACACCCCAAAATATCCACGCATGCATTCATTTCATAGATCTGGGTCAAGTTTCATTAGAGGTGATTGAGCCAAACAGCTACCCCTGATGCGCCCTAGTAGGAAACACAAGAACTTTCATAAAACTTTGCCGAGATGAAAAACACAAAACAAAATGACACCACCATGTAATATAGAGCACTACGAAAATAAGCTGGTACGAGATCAAAAAGGCTACCTGAAGCACACCAGATCAAAAAAGTTGCCTGAAGTATGGCTCTGAGTAAAAATTTTTGGACATTGGATGGGGGAAGACTATGTTGTTTTGAAAGAAAATGTTGAAGCAGTAACACTAGATACAATAAAACAACAAGCAAACAGGCAAACAAAAGGGAAAAAAGAGAGCAGTATCACGGCATAAAATGTGCAAATTCTGTGAAAAATAGAAACCCTGCTTTATCATTCTTGGTTGTACTTGTCATTTCCTCATCTTAATTTTCAGTGAGCACCGATAACACAGCGTCTCACAATAGTCTATTCAGAGTACCAGTACTCCAAACATGTCTTTACAGCATAATGTGCCAGTTCTGATTGCTTATTGTGTCTATGTGATTCTGCGTATACACCCAATATCTTCAAACTTCCTAAAAATAACTTGCTTCTGAGTTTTACAATGAGAATAAACAAAACCAAAAACAGAAGGTAATTTGTAAGTGGTCAGGGGGATTTAGTCCTTCGTGACATACTTACTTTTGCTTTCATATCATCTCTATCAAGTCACTACACAAACTTTTCTTTGGCTTCTACTTTGACTTGCAGCAGGGATTTTTCCTGGATGCACCATGCATACAACTCTGCAGATTTACGAGTGTGTACACATTCCTGTGGATTGGTTTCAGGCATTGATGTGAATATGATCCCCTTCTTTTTGAAAATGAAAATAACATTGAAGGTCTTTTTTTTTTGACACGCAAGTAACTCCTGTACATATTTGACATAACTGGCTGAACAACCTTCATTATAATACCAAATTTTAAGTCTTTAAAAAGATTGATTTATTGTAACTCCCCGCTACATACTTGTACCTCAGACACTCTTTGTATGAAGTGAAAAATTAGTCTGGGCTATCTAGCGTACCTTGGAGATTATTTTGTTCAGTGCATGTTTCTAGCATTGTTACAAAGGGTTACATAATATCACAAGCTTTGTTTTTGTCCACATAAAATCAAAATCAGAAAGATTTTGCACAACTGAGCCATACGCAAAGCATTGTCGATGGCAAAAATGAACAAACGTGAAGTTACAATATCTCAGGGCGGTGGTACCGACAACTCAACGCTCTTCTTCATGCTCAGCATTTCAATAAGTTTTATTTCATGTCATGCATTGCATCAAATGTGAATAACTCTCTACTGCTTTACCTGAGGCTACAGCTTGCCTTACGATGACTGTTGTTGTGTTTTGCAATCAATGACAGCATCGTTTCTGAATAATCTCCTGAAATATACAAGCATTACATGACAGCCGCACTCGGCTAAGATTTCATGGAAAAGTTCAGGCAAAGTTCAGATTCATCTTGATTAAAGTTCTATAAAACTTGATACAGTTCGCTTACTGGTGCTCTCACACAGATTACAACAATCCACGCAAAGAAAAAAAAAATGCTAAAAAAAACACACACACACAAGTAAGCTGGGTTTGTTCACGTGGTTCCTCCGCTGGTTGTGTTCCTCAAAAAGCTGTCGGCTGCTGAACTTGTGTTCGTCACTCACGATACATCCTGCACGATAAGAAACAGTCATCGAACGAACAGACACGCCCACATTCACAACCACACACTCAAAAACATGTACACTACATGCACGCACGCAATCATAAGCACTACACACGTGTTAGACGTGTCAGAGATAATCACGCCAAAGGTTGCGGATGGTGCAGAGATCCAATCCTTCGTGCTGCAGATTGAGAGGTTGCCGTGCGATGACCCTCAAATTCTGTCCACTGCGGTACGCTTGTGCCTCTCCACGAAGTTTCGTTAGCGTTGTCCATGGGCAAAATCCAGGCACTCCAAGCGGACAAGCCTTTTGTTCCAAAAGCAGCCTAATCTCAGACATGTCTCATTACGTCCATATTTGGCGCGAGTGTTACTCCATTTATGTAGGATCAAAAAGGAACTGTGTGACATAGTCTTAATTTTTTTTTTTTGTGAAGTCTTTATCCATACGAGATTTTCCCAGCGGTGCTAAGGTCTGTGAAACCTGTTGAAAAAGCAAAAAAAAAAAAAAAAAAAAAGTTAAAAAGGTTTACAATTAATCTCATTTTCAGTGTCCCTCTAGACCCAGGTGTATGAACAGGTATATGGCAACGCTAGGGTAATAATAATGGCAGGGCCCTCTGGTAGAGCAGTGGCAACACTGAAGAGGTTACCCTGGATAAAGAAGACATTAATTATCAATTTGACCCTCCTCCCCCCAGTTGTAATTTTGCGACTTCTCCATAACTGCGGCACATACCGTATGATTCTATCCTTTCATGATTCTGAATTTGTCTTTGAGCTCTTGTGCAACTTTTGGTACCAAATTTTTTGAGATTGGATCGAGCATTAGAAGGTCAGATGACAACTAAAGATCAAAAGTCAACCCAAAATGGTGACTTTTCCATGTGCACATTATGGAATGGAGATGCTATAGAATTTGTAAAAAACAATCCATTTCCCCCATAAATTAGTCTTATTTGTATCGTCTTTGTGGTTATCATTTCCAACGTCATTGTCAAAAAAATTCAAACATACCAATACAAACAATAAAATACAAAACAAATCATAACAAAAGAATATGACACTGTGTGTATTGAGATTCAAGCATGATCCTGAAAATACTCCATGTTAAAAAGGGAAATCTATCATCAATTTTGAGTCATCATGAAACTGTTAAAATACGCTTTTCTCTTTAAAAAAATAAAATAGCCAAAATATTACACTGCTGTAACAAACATGCCTATAATTTGCATACTTCAAATTTGATCATTTTAAGAAAATATGAATTCACTAAAACTTCAAAGTACCTCGAGGTAAAATTTTGTGAGAATCGGACAATGGTCTTGATCGGGGGGGGGGGGGGGGGGATGTCAAAAAAAGTGGTCGGACTTAGCCGTTAAAATAGAGTGAAACTAATCTAGTTTCAGCAAATGGAACCCTAAATCTCCTCCCCCTCCCCCCTCAAAAAAAAAAACACCAAACAAACAAAAAACAAAGAAAAAATTCTCACCTTGTGAATTTTTTACTGTCTTCATGTACGTCCATTTCTGTGCTCTTGAAGTCGTTCAGCTCTTTGCGAATGGATGCCTTGATGTGAGGAGAAAACAGAAGTACAATGAAAGTCAGATATTCACTTGATGACACAGAGGGTCATTGCTTTGTGAGGGAGAGGAGCTGTGTGGCTCAGTGGTTACGACTACAGACACTCAATCACGAGGTCCCTGGTTCAAGTTCCCTGGCAGTGGAGGAAACTGAAACTCACTTTGAAATTTTGTTAGTCTTTGTTGGTCTCATTCCTCAGCCTTGAGGTCTTGTCAAAAGGCTAGGTGTGGACTGGACTGTCATCTTGCCATAGTGCAAAGTGAACAAGTGGTTTCGCAAAGGGATGGAATAGTATTGGTTGAGGTGAGGATTCGGCTTTTAACTTTTTGCAAGATACTTAGAAATCAATTTATGTAAAATGTTAAAGAGCATACAGTTTTACTGAGTAGAGGAATTAAAATTCTATAACAGATGAAAATCTGTTTTGAAATGGCTGCGATATCCAAAAACAAAGTAAAACAAAATGATGCTGATTGCTTTGTCTGGGTTATCTTAGCCATTTCAAAAGTAATTTTCATCAAAAAAACTTTGAATTCCCTTTAACAGAATTAAATGTCCTTCGCATTTCATATCAGGTTTCTCATTTTCTCAAAAATTCATCATAAAAAAACATTGGAAACCTGGAGCCTCCATCTCAACCAAAACTGTACCATCCCTTTAACCCGTTGAGGACGGACTGATTTTGCAGGGCACGTCAGTACTCAGCGGGTCGCAAGTGGTAAAAGAGGATGATTCAATGGCGGTTTCCCGCATGCCAAGTGCGTGCGCGACGGGTGCACGGAGGGTGCGGTCGGCAAGTGACTGTTTTTGTTTTGGTTTCTCTGTGCTTATATGCTCTCGGGTTTTCGGAGTAGCCTCAAGAATAGCATACTTTTGAGAGACAGGCAGCCAGTTGTATTGAATATAGATTAAAATTTTAGTTTGAAAAGATCAGAGGAGAGAAGCACAGATCCTGACTTTTTAACATACAATATTTGTGTTATCTTTACAAAGGAATAAAGTTGTCAGAATTCATAAAGGGATTGCTAAAAAGACCAAAAACCAAGGGGGGGGGGGGGGGGGGTGATTCTCTCACCTTGTCCTGAGGTGTTAGTCTCGTCCAAGGCTTGTCG
Organism: Diadema setosum; assembly: GCF_964275005.1. Taxonomy (NCBI): domain Eukaryota; kingdom Metazoa; phylum Echinodermata; class Echinoidea; order Diadematoida; family Diadematidae; genus Diadema; species Diadema setosum. Next base: position 5,663,636 of record NC_092694.1, on the reverse strand, counting down.
GCTCGCCTATCGTAATCTACTGCTTCTATAACCTCCACGTATTCGTTGAAGTTGATGATATTTCGTTTCCTCAGCTCCTCCACCGTCGGTCTCAGGCTCAGCTATCAGGGGGTAATATTATAGATTAAAAGGAGTGAGAAAAAAATTTACAGAAAAAATAAAATTGTTGACCAGGATTTGTCATGTTCAAGATTGAAACAATCTGAAGGTCAGAAAGCAATTGGCAACTTGATTGTAAGCCACTTGTGTAGTTAACATAGTAATGTCCCCTTTGACCACTTTTCCTTAAAACTACATTCGCAAATATTTGTGCAGGGTTGACTTGCAAAGTGTATTTAAAGATTCTTTTTTTTTTTGAATCATCAGATTACTTTGGACAGCACTATCATTTTGGGGGTAAGTGGAGACAATGTAATACATACAGCTATGTGCTGTATATAGCTTTGGCTTGTTTTTTGAATAGCTTGGATATAAACTGAATAACTTTGGCAAACAAGATGCAGCGCACACAATGATAAAAATGTTATGCTCACTACATATAGTACACTGGAAATGAAGTGGAAATATAGAATCTGCTTATGCTCAAACATTTGACATATTCCCATCTGTGCAAAATAAAAATTTACATTTCCTGTAATAAGTACAGTCACATTCATGTTTCCTTTCCCCCATACATACATCGGGGTGTAATGACACCATCGACCCCCCTACAAGAGTTCTATTCCTCTTCATTTCAAATTAAATACTCCAACATTCATGGAAGACTAAAGGATGTCGGCTGAATATTCTGAGGTAGAATCAAGTTATGCAACCACAATTACATCTACCTTTGGTTTTGAAATACATGTATTAACAACAAAATTATCATGAATTTGAAAACATTTCTTGCTTTGAGGAAAAAAGGTTTGTGGTAACACCACGTGCATGCAGTCCTAGCAGGGACTGTTACTGGGCAGAAGAAGAGCCTAGACAGAGGAGAGTGGAATAAAGTTCCAGTTACATCTATAGGGAGAGTGTAAGGAAGGCAACTAGTGACAATCGAGGGGCAGCAGTGAGCTAGAAGTTGAAGTTGCAGTAGTCGTGACAGGTGAAAAGGGGACAGAAAGAGTCATAACTTTTGAGAGATTTTGAGAGAGAGAGAATGATATTTCACCTTTCTTATGAGAGTTTTCTTCTTCTCCTCCTTCTCCTGTTTGGCAGCCTCAATCTGGGATTGATCTGTCGTGGGGAAGAAAATTTAAACATTGCAGGATTAATTCATATTTACAGTGAACACTGAACATAAACAACTTTATCGTCGCTGGGGTGACAAGACCTTTTATCTTTTAGTGATCGTGAATTCTGTAATCTCATTGGTCAATCAACCACTTAATATATCCCTTATTATGTGGATATGACGTCATGATACTGTATTACACAGCCAGCTGCGCGTGTACCAAAGACGCTTATAGGAAAGTGCGCGCTAATCCTGTACAAAACAAATGGACAGCGCGCGGTCCTCAAGCGTATTGCGCACATAACCTGAGACCACTAGACGCTTGATAAACAACAGCAACTTATATCTATCTGGCTATCACTGCACTGCAGTATGGCGTGTACGTGTACGTATTTGTATGCGCGCATCGCATGCAGTAATCAGCTTGCGAAACGTAGGCCTAAGTCAACATGGTCATGGCTGACAGCCGGCGATTTCAACATCATTCACGAGGGGAAATCAGCGAGAAGAAGGTTAGCACTAAGTTACACTAAAAGATAAAATCGTTACCCCCTGCTTGTTCTTACGAAATACGGGAAATATCTACGGTCTGGTGCCATATTCCATGAGGCCGAACGGTCTGGTGCCATATTCCATGAGGCCTTCGGCCTCATGGAATATGGCACCAGACCGTAGATATTTGCCCGTATTTCGTGAACAAGCAGGGGATAAATAATAGTGTCTGAAATTTTGGTGAAAATGACTTTTTTGGATTAATGGTCAAATAATGAGTTCAGTGATGTCCTGGCCAAATCCCAAGTGTCTTACTCCAAAAATGAAGCCACCACGGCATGTCAAAGGAAAGGCTATCCCATTTGCTATAGTGCTTTGGCCGTCATGTTTTTTGGCTCTCCTGAACATTTGACATTTTGTAGATACGAGGTCTTGTCACCCCAGTGACATTATAGATGCAAGTGAGAAAATATCTATCTATCTATCAATCTATCTATCTATATCTGTATCTATATCTACAAGAGTAGGGCTCAAGAAGAGAGAGAAGGACGGAGGATATCCTCATAGGACTGAGATATTATCCTTTTCCTGAGTAGTATTATCTATGTGTAGTGGCAGTCTTTTTTGCGAACCTTAAGAGCATAAACCCTTTTGCCCACAGTAATTTGGCACATCTGTTGCCAAGTCTATGAGATATCATAATCTGGTTGGCAATATTACAAAGGCAAATGCACACAGTAATATATTCACTGGAATAATAATTGTGTATCAACACCTTAACTGAAATGCTTCCCTACTTTTTGTCCTTGAAAACCCCCCCAAAAACTCACAAACAAAATATTCTCTGCCCTCCGACGGACAGAGTCATACACACATGGTGCTTTGTAAAAAAAGGATATCAAATAAGACTTTATGCAGATGCACTCATTGAAACAAATACTGCACTAACAAAGTATAAGATCAAATACACATACATACTTATGCAAATTAAAAAAGAAATGATGACAAAATCATATTCTTGTTCAGACATACATTGTAAGAAATCAGGCATCTCATGCACACTCAGTCAATTTCAGAAGATTATATTTTTCATTTAAATACCATATCTTTTTTTCAGTTTTGTGGGTGAACAAAAAAAAAATCATCACAAAATGTGAAGACAAATACATAATGGCAGGTCTACAGTACTTAATTCATCACTCAGGCTCTATTCTGGACAGTTTGGGAAACATTTCTAGTCTGCTGCCCTCTGTAGTTCACAGGAGGAAAGAAACAACTATCTTTCAGCATGTTTCCATCATTAATTTGGTTTGAGACAGAGTGTGTGTGTGTGTGTGTGTGTGTGTGTGTGTGTGTGTGTGTGTGTGTGCAAAGCAATTAATGCCTGCCTGCAAGACTTCACCTACCTCGGTAGATATTTCTTTGTTCGAGCTCTTCTTGGGTGGGTCTCTGACTCAGTCGCCTGAAAAGATGAGAAAGAAAACAAAAATTGTCAGCCCGTCAGCGAGAGATGGTCAAACTGAGCACCCTTGGGTAATGGAATCATTTTCTTCACCAGCAAGGCTCTCTTCCTGATTTACATGTACATGTAAAACAAAAGAAGGGTTTCCACAAGGGAAGCGATTTGGAAAGTGAAGTGTAGAGAGAGATACGTAGTAAATGCCTCTGGCATCCTACATGAGCTGAAGCCTGAGATAATGACATGCTGGAGCCTAGGGGTCCATTTCATTAAAATCATCACATACAGTCTTTAAATAAATCTCAGAATGGCCAAAGTCGCTCATATGGAGCTATGAGAGACTTCCAAAGAGAAGTAAAGTCCATTTAAATGAAGTTTCTCATAATTGTCGTCTTACGAAGTCTCTTATATTATGACAAAAGAGACATGTACATGAAATGGACCACTGGTCAGGGAAATTTGGTGTGTGATTGGACAAATGGTGATAGATAAAGAACTTCAGTAAATGCTTGCAAGTTACTATTGATACTATGAACTTTTGGGTGTCACAAAAGACAAACATCTTGGTCACATGTCTGTAATATGATTTATATAGGGCAGTGAGTTGGCTCAGTCGGTAGCGCGTCTGCCTCACGATCCTAAGGGCCCGGGTTCGAACCCGAGTCTGGACTGAGCAATGTTGTGTGTAATCATACTGTCCCCTCTAGCAAGAGGCAAAACACTCTGTCCCTTGGATAGGACATAAAATGGAGGTCCCGTGTATGAGAGAGTCACAACTCATGCACGTAAAAGATCCCGCTTCATTCATTCATCGCAAAGAGCAGGGTGTTTAACCCGGTGAAGCGGTCCCGCCTCACATCCAACTGGACCCCATGGAAGACCAGCTTAGTGCAGCTGAATATGGGCTATCCAGCCATCAATGGAAAAATGAACCATAACAAAAAATATGTCTTATACAGTTTCCCTATCCCTTTCTTTCATCGAGTGTCACTTTTTGTTTCAATTGCCATGGTCACAATGCACACACAAAACAAAGCTGTCCTGACCTTTGGTATCATCCAGGGTAGAGAAAGCTTAACCTTTTCTGTGCCAGGGACTTAAGACAGCGTGTGTAATGCTGTGGGAGTTTTCTCGGCCAATCCGCACTCACAGCACCCAAAGGATTACCTTTAGTGCCAAACACTGAATCAGTTTGACTGCAGGGTTGGCCGTAGACATAAGGTTATCGCATACATGTATGGCTTTGTACACGAAATTTAACCCATTGGAGATGGACTGATTTTGCTGAAACATGCATTTCACACAAACATCTGCCGAGTATACTCAGGACTTGCCTTCAAGGAGTTAATGCTCTTCCTTTGAGGAGCCTAGGTCTCATAATAAAAGAAAGTGAAACATGGGCACTCAGAAACTGTCATGATTTTTGTAGGTTATCTGTGCTCCACGAAATACAATGGTAGTGAATCCAAGAAAATGAAAGACTCAACCCAGTTCTTTGAAAACAAAGAAGAAGAAAAGACTGTGTCATGCGAAGCGTCATATACTCTCTATGGCATGGTGCTATTGTTTGATCAATGTCATTGTCAATTCCATGCGATCTATATTTCTCATGTCAATTCTCCTTATATCACTAACTGCTCTTCCCTTGAACTTTGTCTCATACTGCCTGGTTCTTTCCTACGCTGGCATCTGACATTCTTTATTACTAGGTCAGAGGGAAATGGCATTTGGTGTGGTCCGCACAGCGTCTCGAATAGATGGATCAATTTCTCATAGCAGCATTAAGAGAAAGCCGCGCCGAGCCAATCCCACGCATGATTCGATAAATCAATACCGATCATCGTCGGATCGTAAACAAGCAATGAAGTGCAAAAGCCATAGTCAAACCCACAATCCTACATCAACCTCGCCTGCCTATCCCTTCTTCAGTCTAACCTACAGCAAGGCAAAACACGCCTTTGATACTTTCGCTTCCTCCTACAAAGATTGGGGAAAACAATTCTAGTGTCGCATTTATCATCTGAAGTGGTTTTCTTTCTTTCTTTAGTTCAACATTATGCAGTTTCCATCACTTGCGTTTGCTTGGTTGTGTCTTACCACAAAACAAGAAGTTTAGTTTAATACTAGACAATGTCTTCAGAGGTATGGATATATCTCTTCCTCCTTCGGATCAAGTAACATCGGGTTATTTTCATCACCGCTTGATACATAATAGAGACCTTTCAATATTTGAACACCACTTTGCATGTCTGCTGTTGCTACGTGAGCTCTCGGTTGTCATAACGACCGTCAATATTAACAGACATGCATGGATTATAAGAGTTAGAAGAGACTACAGTATAATTTGTTCCTTGTAGTACAGCAAAGGGAGAAACATGCTGCTGAGCTTGTAGAGATGATGTACGTGGAATAGCACAGTATTATTCTTTGACATCCGACAGAAAACTTTGGGGGGAACGCATTCAGCTTTGTGGCTATGAGCACTGAGAGCAGTAAAAAAGTGATTCAATGCAATGCATTAATTTACTGTTTTCAGCTGTCCATTACAGGATACATCTTTATAAAACAGCAAGAACAATAACGATAATAACATGATGTTGTTTTAAAGAATCAACCTTCAATGACTGCCTACCTGGGTACATTTGAACAGCACAAATTACACACATTTGCCATAGACACCTGTCTGAGACAGTATACTCGGTGACTAGTCTTCAATGGGTCAATATGTAAATTTATTTGCCATTGGTGCTCTAATATCTTTTGGCTCAGTAGAAGAGGATCGCATGATTCATAGCTCACCTAACGAGGGCAGCACCAACTTTGTCGCGGTCGATCTTCTTGTCGTCGTCCGTCTTGTTCGGGATGATGTTGCGCTCCTCCAGGTTCTTCCTGCTCGGCCTGTTACTCAGCTTGATGGCCAGGGAATTGTTCCTACGCACCTTGGCTGCTAAGGAAGCTGCAAAGCGAAAATGAGGAAAGGGATAAAGATAATTTTGGCTGCGGGCATCTTGAGATAATCTAACAGCCCATTGAAGACGGACTGATATTGCTATAACACGCACTTCCCCATAGACACCTGCCTGAGTAAATTGTATACTCCGGACTAGTCTTCAGCAGGTTTCATAACGAAGATGCTATGCAAAGAAAACTGTACATAGTCTCTCATCTTCATGCAACATTACATAATTTCTGGAAGTGTCAAATCTATCAGGTCAATTTTCATCTTTCTATCTTTATTAATAATATACCTGTATCTTTCCATTCATCTATCAGCCCATTAATTTATCAATCTTTGAACTTTTTACTAGTCTGTCTTGCTGTTGGAACACAGAAGAATATGATGCATGCACATAGGTTTTGCCCTGTATGATTTGAAGGATCAATCATTATAAACTATTATCTGATTTGGTATCACAATTGTAAGACTGTATCTTTCAATCACTTCATCTATGTTTCTTTCAATCTTTCTATCTATAAATCTGTCCATTGTTCTATCTATCATTATATTTCCCTCTCATTCTCTCACACAGATCACATGTCAATGATATTGTACTCACTGCAGTACTCCGACTCGTCATCACTCTCATCGCTGTTGCCGGGAGCGTTGTCGTAGTCGCTGCTGCTGTCGTGGGAGACGTCTCCGTTGCACTGGGCCGGGGAAGGAATGGTGTCTGGCCCACTGAAGGATTGTGATGGCGTTGAAAAAAAAAAGACAGCCATGCAAAAGATATCAAAAAGAAATTCATTACAAGATGTGAATTCCTTAATGTGTCTACAAATGAATGTGTGCAATGATTATCATAAAAATGAAAATCAAAATGAAGATCATCAAGACTGTGCATTCAAGATGATACAAATTGTAGAGGAATGTGAAGATTTATTTTCTAAATAAAGTAATGTACCAAATGAAAGACTACAGAATTGCATTAAATATAATTTCTGACTAACATTATTCCCTAGTGCATTCAACTAAACCTGATCAGCTTTTTAATAATTCAGGGCTGTGAATTAAACATCTTTACTCTCACACCACCAAAATCAACTTGAATTGTATGCTTGTCTCCTCACTGATATGAATAAGTGTAATGGAATGATGTCAGAAGCAGGGGAGGTAAAAGACAAGTTTCTATGATGTCACAAAATGTGCCAAATGAGGGGTACTGTAAAAAGAGGAATGTTCGCATGCATTTTAATTTCACAAATTTCGCAAGAGCCAAGATTCCCCGAAATTAAAATGCACACAAAAGTTCTTGTCTACACTACACTGTATGTGTATTAAATGTTAGAGGCAACTCACTAAAATTTCATGCCGCGATATAGGCCGTCGGCTCCAATACGCAAAAAATTTCATGCCACGAAAATATCGTGTTTTACAGGAAACCAAACCATGTGTGTAAGCCTCAAGCTGCTTCTAGCGTACCCGCCTGCCTGGCTGGCCTGAAGAATAAATTCTTGACTTACTCACGATGGGACATGAAACCCTTAAACTTGTATGTGCATAACCCACACACGTAGTGCCCCGCAGTATGGGTTAGGGATGTCATTGGAACCTCGTCCATAATGTTAGTCTTGCCTATTAGCCAGAGGCAATTAATACTCCCAGTTAAAACAGGCAAGTGCACGTACTACAAAAATGATCTTTGCCCAAAACGCCCCTGCAGACAAGCCACAGAATATATCTACATGGTGTTACTCTCGGTGACGGATCTCTCACCTATCAAAGTTGAGCCTCTTTGGAGCCACAATCTCAGGCTTCTCGGCTACCTTTACCCTACCACCAGGGGGCGTCCCAGGGGATTTGGCATCTGAATAAGAAAATGAAATCACAGACCAGAATATTAACCAACATGTTTTGAAAATGAGAATAACACAAAAACAAATGAGGTGGTTGGTAAAAATATATTCACTCAAACCATGAATACTATTACTCAAATTTATATATTTCACCATCTTTGATAAATGCTTCTTTCTCATTCTGACAGTGTGATTCTTAATTGTAAATTCTGTGACTTGTGAATTGTCTTTAACAAGTAGCAATCTGTAAAATATTGCATTCACAAAATTTCTACTACAGAACCACTGATGTACTCATACCCATTTACACACAAATACAGGTAAGATACATTTGATCACATCTATGTGTCTATCAAAAGGAAGATTGACAGTTGTATTGGAAAAGAAGAAAGCTGCTGCTTTATTTTGTTCAATTTCCATTGTCATATCAACAAACATGGTCCATCAAAGATCGAACAACACACAACTCCACCGTCACTATCGATGATCTATCAGGAAACTCTACAACTGGCTTCATTTTTTTGAAATGCATCCTAGGGTGCGTTTGAGCACTCTCCTTAAGCGAACCGTACCGTACGGTACCCGTGCCAGAGGAGCGTTCCAGTGCTGCGAAAGTGTACCGTACTGAACTGAACCGAGCCAAAAGTGGACCACTTCCCGATGTGCTCCAAAACCATACCAAAAGTGTACCAAAAGTTTGAATGTGAAGAATGCATGTTAGTTCACTCTCTTTGTTTTGGACATCTGCAAATAGTTTAAGCATGCCAGGTGAATGACCCTAGGGCTACAAAATGTGTGATCTCTTCTAAAAATAGCTCATGAGGTACGCTTTCTCAACAGAGTACTCAAAAGTTCTAATCTGGCACAGTTCAATATGATACGCTTTGGTTCACTCTAGAGTGCTCAAACCAGGGAGGTGGTATTATTCCACCTCCCTGCTCAAACACACCATTAGCTTTTACATGTACACATAAATGCAGTTGGTGGTTGGGAAAGACAGAATCATTCAGATAGAACACAGAGGGCCTGTACAAATGCTCAGTGTGAAAAGACAAGACTCGGAGAGCACAGTCCCTATGATGTCAACTTCGATCCTCCTGAAAGAAAAAACAGCAGCTGTCAAAACCGAGTGGACTCAGCTTTTCACCTCCTGAGTCAGCACGTAAAGAACGAGGAGAGTTTTCCATCTCAACATTACGATGATGTGGAAATGACATGACACATACAATGTACGTCTTAGATCTAATGCTCAAAGTTACAACCCTGACCAAAAACAAGAATACAAACACATATCATTGGTTCTTGATTTTTTGCTTACTAAATTTTCCTTGAAGAGGCTACCCTGGATAAATAAGACCTTATTACTATCATTATTCATATCCTCTCTCTCTCTGTTCCTTTTGGTTAATCTACATGTATTGTACCTAAAAGACATTCTAATTTCTATCTTTCCATAATAACTGCATATATGTGTGCCTAGTATTTCACATATTGCATATTGACATGTGGAAATAAAAAAAAAAAAATTGCGCTTGATTCCAAACTACATGTCCATGTAGCACCAATATGAATGAAGGAACAACCAAACACAAATACAGTATTTGAGAGTAATCTTTGCTGCAAAATCGTCACTATGACTTGTGAAGTTTACTAACATTAGTCTAGCAGGAAGTACACAACATCCTACAAAGGTTTCAACTCTCACAGTATCCTCCCAGCCCCCCCCCCCCTACTGCTCAAAAAAGAAAAAGAAAAAGAGAAACAAATCCTGAATACATACTAAACAGAGTAAACAAGGATAATCACCATTACCATCAAAGTCTAAATGCCTCAAAAGAAACATCATCTTTGCAGTTTCTGTTTATCACAATTATAATCTAGTCAGGATGCATCACAACTCTGAAATGTGAAACCGAGAGGCCCAATATTGTTCATGTATCTTGTTATCTCTGCCAAGAATATGAAGAGAGTGTGCCAAGAAGCTATCAGGGGCAAAGGAAAGGACAGTGACTGATCCCTACGGCAAAGTCTAGCTACAAATGGATGACCTATCCACGTAGGCTGCCAAAGCATTTGGATTCGCTGCTCTCACGCAACATCAAAACGGCCTATTTTTAATAGCTCCTTCCATTTTCTAATGGTTGCATTTATTTCACCCCATCTATACTTCAATTGACACTGAACTCCTTCATCAAACTGGAAATATTGATTGATAGCGTAATGTCTTGTGGAACTTTTAGTTTTAAAAAGTGTCATTCACTTTGCGCCTAAGAGTTTACAGGAAACTTCATGCCAAAAGGAGAATTTTAAATTTTTTTTTGGCAATAATCTAAGATTAAATGGCAGGATATGGTATACTGATATAGTATCAAATGACAAAAATGCTTAAATTATAGTGAGCTGAAAGCTATGTTCACTGGGGCAAGGACTCCAACAAACAAGACTTGTAGAATATGAAGGGGGTAAAACAGGGCAATGTCTCATCTACGCATGACGCACTACATTTTGAGCAAATGGGGCTGCCACGGCTGCAGGGAAAATGGTGTAAATGCAGCATAAGGAACTTGAGGCTTTCTTTTTTTTTTTTAAATTGGCAGCTATAACAAGGACAGATGTAAATAAATGGGGAAAGTCTGAGCAGAAAATAAACACCAATCAGCAATAACTTTTTTAAAGCCCTGGCATTCTTGACATTGGTGAGAGGATTAAGTTGTCACCATTCCACGTGATATTCCTCCGGGGCTCTGGTTTTCGTGCCCTCTTCGAGAGGAAATTCGGAGGTAGGGAAACTTTGTAACCGTGCATCAAATTAGCGTAGCACATCTTCCGACACTTCCCCCTACTTCACTCGGGGGGATAGCGCTGCCGTTCCTAATTTGGCAGTCACACTGCCTAAATCAGCTAAAAATACCTCGATTTCTAGCCAAACAGACAGCTGCCTCATGGCGGATATACAGTAAGTGAAGCCGAAATGCACTCTTTAAAAAGGGACTTGAATCCCACAGTGCTTGGTGTGTGCTACTTGGTTCTACCCCCCTCTTCTCTGCCCACTTTTGAACCACACCACTGGAAGTCTTCAATTTGCAAGTTCCGCTCAGGGTCGACAAAGCAGCACTTTCCCAGGGCAGGGACTACTTCCCCTATACCTTCCTACAGTGGGCCTCAAATATTCTACTCCCCCTTGTATGATATCATCATCACATAATCACCCCTCAATTCACACACACACACACACACAAAAAGATTGAATAAAATCAACAAATCTCATAATCATCTCGCCTTCTCTAATGAAATCTCACCTATAACGTATCCCATCTAATCCCCTCCCCCTCCCCTCAACTGCCGCAATTTCTCACTAAATCTTATATCAACCCTATCTAACCATGACCCATCATCAACTTACCCCATCCGAGAAATCCTCCATTACCTCATCCCACCACAACAAACAAAATCCTCATTATCTCACCAATTGTGACCATTAATATTTATAAGAACAAATTGGGGGGGGGGGGGGGGGGAGAGAATCTAATAAGGACACAAACTACACCTGTCCAGTGTTCTGACAACACCAATTGTGTGATGCCTGTGTACTGTGCTGTTTGGAAAGAGCAACAGCCGTGTCAATACAAGTGTTGTATTAAACCTCTGTTTGCTGTAAATCACACAAAAAAACAAAACAAAAAAAAATCTGAATCACCATCTATTCTCTGCACACACTGTGGAATTTGATGATCCAGTATGTAAAACAATAAAGATTTGCCTAACCTTTGCGCTCCCGGCCAAACTGAGTGACAAAAATGAATTAGATGAAGAAATTTTAGAGCATGTGCAGAGTTTCGAGGTACGATGTATTGGAATGCACAGGAAAACAAAGCCATGGAACCGACAGTAGTTGTGATTACTATTATTGTACAACTGAAGAAATTTGAATGCAGCCAAAACCTGGGCAGACGGGATTGCATGCTGGGACCATCAATTGCACATATATGCGGTCTGTTGCAAAATTTGGCTAGTTATTCCCTGCATGCGTGATTTTGCAAAGTTTTGTTGCAGTGTAAATGGAAACTTGTAATTTTGCAAAGTTGCACTTTGTACAATTTCCAAACCGAGAACGGTCCTACAGACAATACTTTTGGAAATGCCTTGAATTTGTTCCCACCTAATCACTTTTCATCATCTTCAAAAAGCTGAATATTTCCTTCCGCCAAGATTCAATATTATGCCTAAAAAAAAACTAGAAATGTCGCTTTGGCGACTGGTATGCCTCCGCCATAATGCATGATTTTCCCAATAGGTCTAGATAGTACATGTGGACACTGTGTGATTACATGTTCACAAAATTGGCAAAATATTGGAATGACAAGTTTGTCACAAATGTGTTGAATGTTCACCTTCCTTGACGTAGGTTTAATTGGATGAATAAGAGAGCATGTATCTAGGGATTTAAGGACTTTATCTTGACTTTGACCCATTCATACATTTAGGCATTCAGTAATTTTCAAGGTACAGGTGTGGAGAAAAAGTGCAATTTCTGAATTGAATAGTAAATTGTTACCATTTTCATCTGGCCCTTGACCCTAAAATTCGTAAGATAATTACTTTCAGGTAGAACATGCATAATATGTACTAAGTTTCAAGGTAACTTGAGCCACTTCCGAGATATGGAGGAAAAAGTTAGTTCAGCACTTTCACTTGATCTTTGACCTTTTGACCTTTGAGGCAAAAAGAGAAAAAAAAACTTTCCAGAGAATTTCTATTACGTTACACATGCATACACCAAGTGTAAAAAAATAACCCTGCTGGCGTTGCATAAATATGAGGGTAATAGTAAAATTTTGAAGTCTTGCACTTGACCTTTGACCCCAGACTTCTGACCCCATGAACCCTACATTCTCTAGATAATCACTTCCAGTCAGTACATACTATGTTCCATGAAGATACCTTGAACAATTTTCCAAGGTACGGAGAAAAAAAAGAAGTTTTAATATTTTTACTTGACCTTTTTGACCTTTGACCTTTGACCTCATGACCCAAACTTTCACCAGAGAATCTTAATTGGGTAATACATGTATACACTAAGTTTCAAGAAAATATCTTCAGGCATTCAATAGATATGGTGGAAATAGCGAAATTTTATGTATTTGACCCTGACCTTTTGACCTTTGACCTTTGACCTCATGACCCAAACTTTCACCAGAGAATCTTAATTGGGTAATACATGTATACACTAAGTTTCAAGAAAATATCTTCAGGCATTCAATAGATATGGTGGAAATAGTGAAATTTTATGTATTTGACCTTGACCTTTTGACCTTTGACCTTGAGCATGTGCGCCCAAAAGTTGACAGGCACAACTTCACCCCCTAATACACATACATGCCAAGTTTCATTAGGATACCTCAACAGGTTTCGATAGTTACCTTGTCCACAAAATTCATTACGGACGGACGGAAGGACGGACGGAAGGACGGACGGACGGACGGACGGACGGACAACCCGAAAACATAATGCCTCCGGCACCACTTCGTGGCGGAGGCATAAAAGGAAAGAAACCAATTCAAACAAAAAAACAAAGTACTGTTGAATATAAATGCAGACAAATTTGTACTTGCCCTGTGGCGTTCTGAACACTGGCTTGCCCTTTTTCATGGGCAAGGCAGGTGACGTCTTCCCCTTGGGCGAGATGATCGGGAGGGCAACTGCCCCGCGGAGCTTCGATGGTGTCCCCCTTGCCCCCCCATCACCATCCGCCTGCGCCGAGGCCACACCCTCTGAGACGATGGGCTGTCCACCGGTCCCAGCTGGATCCGGGGCGGGGTCGTTGACTTCGGCTTGCGTGACAACGGGCGCGGCCGAGGCAGCATCGCCGGCTCCTCCTGAGATCAAGCAAAAAAAGGGGGAAGAGAAAAGAAAGATGATGACGAGATGGTAGAATGAAGTAGACGCATCGTTTGACAAGATTGAGAAACGGTTTCAATACAGAGATAGAAAGGGGTAGTATGGATCAAGAAAATACAAAAGATATTTAAAAAATCACGTCATATACCACAATGAAGAGGGGTGAAGATAGATGAGGATTTCCAGAAATAAATATGAAATAGCCATGATGACAATAATAATTACCTTTTAAATCATTATCATGATTGTCATCATGATTGATAATGATAACACTATTATCATTATGATTATCATCAGCACTATTTCTATCATTAATTTGTGCTATTGTTAGTAATACTTTTATCATAATCTTTATTTGTCATTAATTATTTATAAGGTCTGTAATATTGATCTGTTTCCGAAGCAGATATGATATATAAGAGGCTACATTTGATGAGCCACGAGCAGTGACAAAACCTTGTGTGTATGTTTACTTCAGAAAAAGATTGAAAGTTTAGCATCAATAATCATCCTGGTTGCTTATGAAGAATGCAATGTTAAACATTTAAAATGACAACAGCTGCATATTTGCAAATTCACACATGGGTAAATGTCATCGTAATCACAGTTGTGGATATTCGTCATCAGTGAATATAACTACATTATATTTTGCACAAAGGAGAAAAAAGAAGACAAGAGTAACTTTATGTTTTATGTGAGCAGGAAACTATCATTAAATGGCAGGTGCCTCAATACCACATGGACAATTTCCTGTAGATGTATCAAGATACAAGAAAAATCATCAGAATAAAAAGATATTATTTTGCATCTAATGCTTTCCTGCTCCATTCAAACTGTGATATGGGCATCTGTGGAGACATAATACAAACTGCATTCAATGTTCATGATGGATTCATTGAAATTGATACGGACACCTGAGGGGAACACAAAAGGAATTCAAGAAGAGTTGAACGCCGCTGACAAGACAACTTCCTGCCTGCGAGCTGAGCATTCAACTCCTGGATATCCGTTGCAGGTGAGGTTTAGCTCTTGGGACAAGACAATTGCTTCTGGGGAGTTGTACATGCAGGCAAAAATCTATACACGATTACAATAGGTTTGTGAATCAACTAGAAATGGTTATCTAATTGAGCTGTGCAACATAGTGACGTGCATGCCACCTACAACCCCACTCTTTGTGGTTTGATTTCCAACTAGGAATACATCTCCCTCCCTTTAAGGTCTGGCTGCCTCACCAGAGCCCTTTTCAGGGATCCGGTCTTAGAGGTTTGCGGAGGTGATGCCCTAGTCAAAACACACACAAAATATTCATGAGGATAATCAGTCCCCCATATATTCCATCAGGCAATGACGAGTAGCGAGAGCCCCTTACCGTCAGGAGCACACTGCTGTGTTTGCACTCCGCCCATGCTGGCTGCCTGAGCTATCTTTGCGAAAACAACTACGGCTGCCGCAGATACGGGGACTTTTGTAGGATGGGGGGGGGGGTGGAGGGGAGAGAAAAACAAATAGAGAGAGACAGAGAGGAAGAAACAATGATGTGATATGAGGGATGACGGATTAGGAAGAAGAACAAACTTAGACTCACAGACTCAGTCTGTTCAACTTGTCTTCACCTTTTTCATCTTTCTATCCTTATTTCCAAGACAATCTTTTGTTTCTTTCGCATTACATGTGTGGAAAGTCCATGAACACATACAGAAAATCAGATATGACACTATGTATGAAACTTCTTTGGAGATGGATTGTAAAGTGGAGATGGCAGGACGGATGTAAATGAAATGTTTAGAAATGGGATGTGTTTTATTGAAGATGTGGGAGATGTCTCTTCACAGTGCTCATTTCTAAAACTCAAAGGCCTGAATTTACAAAGGTAGTACGATGTTCGTCCATGGTTTAAACTATGGACAAAGACCATAGTTTGTATGGGGCGCCAAGTGTCGCATGACCTATTTCGTTAAAAATCAGTCATTTCGTCAACGAAATGTTCACTTCGCTACGAAACATTAACATTTCGCTGACAAAATAAACATTTGATTAACGAAATGGTCATTTCATTAATGAAATGACTGACTTTGGTAACGAAATAGGCCATGCGACACTTGTCACCCCATACAAACTATGGTCCTTGCCTATGGTTTAAACCATGGACAAAGATTGTACCACCTTCGTGAATTCGGGCCTAACTGTCTCACTGAGATCCTTCAATACGTAGATATTCCATAGATACAGGCGTATACATCATTTGTGTGTACTTCATCAAGGTATAGAAATGAAAGGGGCAAAGTTATGCTACACCTCCATGATTTCATTTCCTTGGGTTGGTGGATATACAATCATGTTTGGTATATTGGGAATGCTGCTTGGGAATTGTCAGTGACAAAAGAATGGGACAAAATCCATCGTTTCCCATCGGTTTCATCCCCAAATCAAATCAGATCTTATCATATAATCAAATGAAATCACGCCACTGCTGGCTAAAATATTTTACCTAGCAAGATCCACTCGGTGTATCCCTGAAGCAGCCTCAAGAAACTCTCAATGAATTCTTGGATCTGGTCCCCAAGGGCCATGGCTGGAAAAAAAAAATCACACTCTGCTGCCATTGCAGTCTGAGCCTATCGTATTAATGCCTCACCAGGCAAACTCCGATTACGGTGCAGGTGTCAGTGTAAACTAGTCCTCTCAGCAAAGGTAGAAGCTGCCCTTAGGCAGACATCTTTGAGGGATTCACAAACAGCACCCCCCCCCAAAAAAAAAACAAACAAACAAAAAACAAAAACAAAACAAAACCCAACAACAACAACAGTCTGCTGTCCCTTTTAAACCTTATTTAAAGAAGAAGATCCTCCCCACAATAGATAAACTTCAAAAGAAATAGAAAAATGTTCCCTACAGAATGACACAATAATGACAAAAAACAGATAAGGAATAAGAAAGATATGAAATTTTGAATTTCAATTTTTTTTTGAAGACATTTTTGACCAGTCCTTGTGAATATTCAAATGAGCAAGTTGATGATGTCATACCCTCACAATTTTGTTGCACTATATCATATGAATTTTGGAAAAATAATCATTTTTAGCTACATTGTAATACAAGTACATGTACACTGTAAAAGCATGTTCTCATACCAAGATATATTAGAGTTAACATTTGTTCTTTTATATTTTGGGGTTGTTTTAAGACATGTTTTATATTCACACAGCTGAAATATGAGACTTTTTGGTCATTTCTGTATCTATATGAAATAAATAAGAAAATTGTGAGAGCATGATACCGTCAACATGCTGATTTGATTCATAAGAACTGGTCAAGAAATGTGTTTCAAATATATCTGAAATTTCAAGATGTCATATCTTTCTTATTTTTTATGCATTTTTTGTCATCATTGTTCCATTTCGCAGGGAATATTTTTCTGTTTCTTTTGAAGTTTACTTATTTTTTTGGGTGGATTTCCTCTTTCTGTAACTGTGCTTTGCTCACTTACTGGCATGCATGCTGGAGATCTCACTTTGTTGACTGGCATAAATGAGTGGAAACTAATTGTCAATGAAAAGAGCTTTACCTAGATGTAAATCCCTCTCTGTTCAATCCTTAAAGGGAAGATAAACCCCAAGAGCAATGTGGATTGAGTGAAAGCAGCAACATTAGTAGAACATATCAGTGAAAGTTTGAAGAAAATCGGACAATCGATGCAAAAGTTATGAATTTTTAAAGTTTTGGTGTTGGAACCGCTGGATGAGGAGACTACTAGAGGTTATGACGTATGAGTGGACAACAATACTAAGAAAATATAAAGAAAATTCTACAAAAATCAATTTTTCATGAAAATTACAAATTCCATCAACTTGATATTGACATATGTTAAGGGTAGCAATTATTCCCCCTGCTTTCTGAAAGAGGTTGGTCCATTGCTCTTTCATGATTCTAGAAAAGTGAATTTTTGTTGAATTTCCTTTATATTTTCTTTGTATTGTTGTCCACTCATACGTCATATCCTCTAGTAGTCTCCTCATCCAGCGGTTCCAACACCAAAACTTTAGAAATTCATAACTTTTGCATCGATTGTCCGATTTTCCTCAAACTTTCACTGATGTGTTCTACTAATGTTGCTGCTTTCACTCAATCCACATTGCTCTTGGGGTTTATCTTCCCTTTAATATGTCACCATCGTCTTCCTGTTGGACTGAGGCACATTGCTGCAATGTGACTCAGTGGGTATCATATCTACAGTTTGGAACCAGGTCAGGTTTAGACAGATTAGTATTGAATGCTGATGATACAAATTGCAGTCAAAATCATCTTTTAATATTCAACACTAAATCCATTCTCATGGCTGATGAATTCTTATAGAAAGTTTGACATATCAAGTGCTTAAAGTGGAATCCATGTCAAAGATATCTTTCGTATGCTGAGGTTATCAGAAATTCAAGCAAAGCTACATGTGCTATTTGATAGCCTGAATTGTACGAGTTGCCGGAGCTAAACTTGGAAATAAGCTCTTCTTACTGTATACATGGAGTACACAGTCATGTACACTGTCTGCAGATGAAATTCAGTACACACTGCATGGCAGGCTTGTGATACTTGTGATACTTCATTTAGAAAACTACGAAAACAGCAGGAATAACTGAATTATGAAGAATTTTAGAAGGGCATTACAAAAAGTGAGGTCTACCTGAACATATACCCCTTTCATAAACTCAATAATGCGGATAATATCCGCAACATTTGGTCGTAAAATCGGAGCGAGGAAAGAATAATGCGCTTTATTTCGACCCTTCTATTATCCGCATAATAGCAGCATCGGGATCAGATTTGGAGTTTATGAATGCAAACCCAAATAATGCGGATAATTGCAGGGGTGCGGTCAAACGTCACCTGTCTTTCCCACAGGAGGGACGTGTGCAGTCACCATGACGATTATCCGCCTTTTTCAGGATGGGCGCTCGTAAAAATAATGCAGATTATTTTCAGAGTTTGTGAACGCATTTTTTATTGAATTGTCCGCGTTATTCTTATGCGGATAATAGGAGGATGAGTTTATGAAAGGGGTATTAAAAGCTCTGGAAACCATTTCTTTTTATTTCACGATGCATAAAAGAGGTCAACAAACCTCTATTAAAAGGGATACCGTTAAAAGCCTTTTCATTGAACAGGGGTCAAGAAACCTCTAAAGAGATATGTCGTTTCACTGACCAATGCCTTACCACATGAAATCTGGTTTTAATATCAGCAGCACAAACATCACAAAATCTAGGACAGTCCCAAATGGAACAAATCTAGAAAATGTCACTGATCAGACGTCACTGCCTCTTCCAGATAAAGACTTTTCCAGCTCCAAACAATGACAGCTAAATTGTCAAAAACATGCATCATTAACAAGACAGCATTCATTAACATGAATGTGGAATTAGCAAAAAAACAAAACAAACAATAGCAAGTGTTTGGTCTCTCATAACAAAGAAAGGGAAGCACTGAGACTCATTAGGATCGAATCAGTACTTTGCCTGAAATTGGATTGTTTTTGCCTGTAGGGTGACCCTCTAATCTCCCACGCTCAAAAAGTATAGTGATGCCATAATTGACATCCACGTCTTCCACAAACCATCACAGTAGACGTCTGCTCGGAGAAGAGGCCAGCGGGCTACCGCGTAAAGAGCAAAGGGCCAAGGGACCATCTCTGATCCCACCGATCACCCAATAACAGCCACGGGGACGAGATATCGTTGTAATGGGACACTTTCGCCCACAGCTGGAGCTAGAGGAAGGCCTCGGCTGAGACGTACGTGACCGACACCCCACGGTCTGAATGCCAACCACTATCATCCATGATTTAAAGAGTTTGGAAGCAAACAATGAGGCCCTCGAGGACGATTCACACCACAGGGAAGAGAATCTCTCCGCAGTCCAGAGAAAATGGCTTAAAAATCTAAAAAAAAAAAAAAAAAACTGATCTTGATCTACTTTTCCAACATTCTCACCACATCAAGATACTTTGAAACCCATTAAAACATATTCTCCTTTGGAGGCACACTGCAGACCAATAAAGAAAGCGACAAATAGATATTGTGTAGATGGAGGGATATAGACAGTTCTAGATCCTACAAAATTTGTAGATACTACTGTTAGAGATAAATAGATAGGAAGGTTGATATTTTATTTGTAGATAATCTATATTAACTAGATATATCGCTACGGCGACTGATATGCCTCCGCCATAATGCATGGTTCTCCTAATAGGTCTATAGTACAATGTCTTGACAATGTGTGATGACAGTTTCACACAATTGGCAAAATGTTAAAATGACAGGTTTTCCACAAATGTGCTGAATGTTCACTTTCCTAGAACTAGGTTCAATTGGATGAATGATTAAAATGTCAGAGTGCAGGTATTTGGGGAACTGATGATTTTTACTTGACTTTTGACCCTTTTATAAGTTTATGCATTGAGTAATTTTCAAGGTATTGAGAAAAAGTATAATTTCAGTATCAAATGGGAAAATAGCATTATCTAAACCTGGCCTTTGACCTTTGACCTCACAGTTCCAAAGAGAATCACTGTTGGGTTGAACATGCATTTTTATATGTAAGTTTCATGATAATACGTCGAGTTACTTTTGAGATATATGGAGGAAAAAGTGCAATTCAGCACTTTCACTTGACCTTTGACCTTTTGGCAAGAAACTTCCCACAGAATATATATTGGGTAATACATGCATACATCAAGTTAAAAAAAAACATCAAAAACCTTCAGGCATTGCATAAATATAAGGAAAGTAGTGATATTTTGAGGAGTTGACCTTGACCTTTGACCCCCAACTTCCCTAGATAATCACTGCCCATTGGAACAAGCATATAAGTTCCATGAAGATACCTTGAACCATTTGCGAGGTATGGAGAAAAACATGAATTTTCAACCTTTTTTTTCATAAAATAACCTGTGACCTTTGACCTTTGACCCCGTGACCCTAAAATCCAAACAAAGTATTATCCCCCCCAGGATATACCCTCATACCAAGTTTGATGTAAAACCACCACACGGTTCTTGAGATATCGACAAAAACAAAATGGGACGGACGACCCCAAAACAAATGCCTCCGGCCACTTCGTTGGTGGAGGTATAAAAATGGTAGATAGACAGATAAATAAATAGACAAACAGACAGGTACAGATAGCAAGATATAGCTGGACCTAGAAGTAGAGGGTCAATGTAAAATTGATTCTGCCTACCAAATTTTCAATGCCAAATGTACACCAACAATTATAAACCATTTCTTCTTACGCATCTGGAGAACATCAAGCATTCTAAATGTTGATGCTACATTGTACCCTAGCCTATCAACTTGAGCCAGCCAACTTTCGGTAGAGTTAAAAAAAAAAAAAAGCATGATCTGAATTGTGATTCGACTCAGACTTTTTCAACGTGTGTGAATGAACCCAACGATTACGGCAGTTGTCTGGATCTATGCATGTTCTTCAAACCTCACCACAAGGCAGAAGAAAATGAGTCGGGGTATCATACTATGATTGAGAATAAAAAACAAATAGAATCGGAATTTGTCAACACTGACAAATTTTGGTGATCCGATATATTCGGAAATAGATGTTTTGAGTCTTGATATCAATACAGGTGACGTGACCTGTTTCATCTGTTATTAGGGGTGATTGGTAATGTGATTTTGAGATTCTCATCCAGAAAAGGAACCTGCCAAACCTGTCATGCCTAGATACAGATTTAAAATGGAAAGGGCATATTATGCTACCAAAGAGACAAAATGAAAATTTGGTATCTTTGAACCTCATTTTTACATACAAGATAGCATCTGAGGAGAAAGCCATTACCTTATGAAAATGAATGATCCTCTTGACAAGGTGTATATCTGTGCAAAATATGGGGGCAAATGAGTCGGGGTACCGTACTATGATTGAGAATAAGAAACAATGATAGTGGCCATAATAATATCAAATGTGGCTCCCCCTTTGTACTTGTAAGGTACACTGTAGTCTTATTTCCACACAATAAACATACAATCCAGAGATAAATGAATAACTATTTTACAATACTTCCTTCTCCCTTCAATCACATACAATGAATTATGCACAAATGCAATTTCCATAAAAAATCCTATTAAGGGGGGGGGGGGGGCGGGGAGACATAGCTGTAAATTCTATGGATTACCCTAAAGTGAAACCTTGACAATGGATAGCGGGCAGTAAACTCCTGCTAGAAGAGTCCCTTCAAACTGATCGTAACTCAACCCTTGCATCTCATATGTCCACTTCGGCAAATTCACGATTCCTGGAAACGATGGGGAACCAACATGGATAGTCTTCATTCCAGCCTTTCAAAGTGAGGCCTACATTTGGCAAATGGCAGACTTCAAATGGTATAGCAACGGGCAGAGCCTTCCTGTACGCTCCAAGGATGTCGGTAGCCGATTCTCAAGCTGGGTAGTATTGGTCGCATCTATCATTTTAAACATGAGAAACTGCCTTGACTCCAAAGCTACTCTGAACCTGTAGTGAATTCCATTTACAAATGACAACAGGAGGGGGGAAACTTGCCTGGAGTGGTCTTGTAACCTGGAAAGAGAGAGCAAAATTCCAGAATTCTTTACAGCAAGGCATCAATCTCACTCTCCATCCTGGTAGCAAAAGGGCATCGCCATGGCAACATGCTGGATATCTTCCACATACACCTACTGAGATTAAAAGTGTGGAAAATGACACCCAGAAATAGCTCAGTGCACACGGGAGACTTCAGAAGACCACACGTCTCACGGAGGGAGAAGTGGAGAAAGAGAGAGAGAAAAAAAACCCTTTCTCACTTTTTCACTAGTTTCATCAAGGTGTCCATTTCCCACAAACCATACCACCAGGATTGTCTCTTCACAGGACCGAAGACAATCTGTGACGACTGATAGAAATGGTGGGAAATGATGACAAAGATGAGATGTGAAGATGAAAATAAGCAAGCCCTCCTTGTCAGCGATGATATCCACACATCAACAAGCACAATCTCAGTACTCAGCACAGAAACACAAAATGATTAAATGTAATCCAAATGAGTTACAAGGGCAAATCCACAAGAGAAATCAAATATGCTCAAGGTGAAGATGAACATGTAGGAGAAAGGAAAAGTAGCAGATTTTTAAACAAGAAGAGTAGAGGGGAGACAGCGCAGATGACAAGACGCTTTGTATACCAACGGACACCTCCAGTCACAGTGAGCTGCGACGATTACTTGGCCCTATTCACCGCCACAACATTTATAACAAAGATGCTTCCAGATGCTTGGGAGTGAAGAAAGAGGTCGGAATGAATAGAGTCACGGCCGATACATCACGTCTAGGCTATGATATACACGAGATATCAGCTGTCCTTTTAACCCCTGACAGGGAGGCTACTGAGGATGGCATCATTTTATTGGCATGCATTGCCTAGTCTCCATCTGTAGACAGTCATTCCGGTGCTGATGAAAGGACGTTCACCATCTTCCGTCTTCCAGAGAGGGATGTTTACACCATGTAACCCTTCCAAATTGCCCTCCTCCCCCTTCCCCACCCATATCCGGTGTACAACCCCTCCCACTCCCCCCATATCTCTTCCCAGGTCAACACCCCTTCAAGATGTCACCACACTTGGTCATTGCAGGGGCAGATCCAGAGATTCCGTAAAAAGGGGAGGCGCCTTTATAAAATTAAAGGGGGCGCATAAGCCTCCCCCAAGTTTTTAAATTTGTATTTCTTTTGTTTTAACAAAAATTAAAGAGGGGGCGTGCTCCCAGTGCGCCCCCCTCTGGATCCACCACTGCATTATCTGTTGTTACCATACCGACTGTGGGCGGCTCCTGTTGATACAAGCCCCCCTCTCAACCCCCTCTTCCCCCCTCCCTCATATCCACTTGACAGGATGTCTTTCTAAATCTGTAAGCAGAGTCTTATTGCAAAATTCCTCGCTGACTTGAAGGGCGGGGTAGGCAATTCTGGAGAATCCAGTTACCTGTCTGTTGTCTTTTTGCCTGTGCTCCACTCTTCTTGTGTAATTGCATCTGTCCTGGACAAGTTAATGGTGACAATATCACTTAACCCATCGAAGACGAACTGATTTTGCTCTAACACACATTTTCCATAGACACATGCTTGGGTATATTCAGGACTAGTCTTTACCGGGTTAATACAAATCAGGTTTTTTTTTTTTTTTTTTTTTTTTTGTTAGATCTACATCTGAAAAAGTTTATTACTGACAGAATAGCATGTGACAGGTACACTGTATGTACCCATTTGTAAATGTATTGGAGCCACTTCAAGATGAAACAGTTTGTGCTCTTTGGGTGAGTCCTTGCGCAAGCTGTACGAATCAATCAGTGTCACATGATTACCACATAAACCTCCTTATAAAGATGTACTGTGACAAGGTTTTTCTCGCAAGGCCCCCCTACCCTATAAACGTTCGGCATACGAGGGCAATGACTTGGATCATCTTCCCCCCAACGTTCAAAGAAACATTTGCCAATGGACAGACTCAGCGTCTTCCATACACAGCATCCTTCTATGGGAAACCCTTTTAGAATTTAATCTGGATTTGATGCGTGGAGGATGAGTACTGTTCAAACCTGCAAATTATATGTGACAGGTTACTCGTATCTGGCCAATCCAAACATGCTGTTGAGTGTTAGTCCTGTTGCCCTATATTTCTAAAAAAATCTCAGAAAATAAAAATAATCATCAGGGCTCCCATTTCATGAGAGATGTTAGGAAAACAAGTCTGGCTACAACAGCAACTTCCCCACGCAATAGCCAATCAGGAAGCTGTATACTCTTATCATCACCATGACACTTGCCACCACAGAAAGATGTGCCATTATAACACAATGAAATGAGGCTCAGATCTTTATCTTAGTAATCCAGGTAAACACATTTTTTTTTTTCTTCTTCTGTTTGTTTGTTTTTCACAAATATGGAAACTCAGCTTTAGTAGTTAGTATTAAACATTTCAGTGCCCACACTTTTGAATGATTGCAGCACAATGTATGTGGCAAAGAAAATATTCAACACGGTGTTCTGCAGTAAATAGTGATGGCTGATATGGAACTGCATAAAATGCAACAATCCTCAGTACATTTCAAACAAATGAGGGCAGGCTGTGGTGAAAGCCATTCACACAGTACCTTTTTTCTTGTCTTTTGATATTCACATAAGAGCTGGTAATTACGTCCTATCATCCCCCCCCCCTCCTATTTTTTTTAACCTATTCAACAGCTGAGTCTTTGATATACTGTACAAGTACAAAACTGGGAGTATGAATGTAAGTAGAGCACACAAAAAATGAGTTTTCAATTTGAAGAAGATATCATTAAAAACAAATCAAATAGTCATTACCGCTGATTCAAATAACAACAAAATAATTCACTTAATTCAGATTCATTTTCATTTACTGTAAAAGTGGATATTTTCGCGGGACTAATTTTTTCGCGCTTGGCTGGGTAAGAAGAGTTCCGCATGTTTTTGATTCTGCTGAATTAAGACATCAAGTACAGGAGCATTATATGGCAAGCAAATATATTTGTGTGCTTTTATTTTCGTGCTAGTTTCTTGTTGTGTGAAATGCGCGAAAATTTCAACACCACAGAAATTGTCACTTTAAAGGGAAGATAAACCCCAAGAACAATGTGGATTGAGTGAAAGCAGCAACATTAGTAGAACACATCAGTGAAAGTTTTAAGAAAATCGGACAATCGATGCAAAAGTTATGAATTTTTAAAGTTTTGGTGTTGGAACCGCTGGATGAGGAGACTACTAGAGGTTATGACGTATGAGTGGACTACAATCCCAAGAAAATATAAAGAAAATACTACAAAAATCCATTTTTCATGAAAATTACAAATTCCATCAACTTGATATTGACATGTGTTAAGGGTAGCAATTATTCCCCCTGCTTCCTGAAAGCGGTTGGTCCACTGCTCTTTCATAATTCTAGAAAAGTGAATTTTTGTTGAATATCCTTTATATTTTCTTTGTATTGTTGTCCACTCATACGTCATATCCTCTAGTAGTCTCCTCATCCAGCGGTTCCAACACCAAAACTTTAAAAATTCATAACTTTTGCATCGATTGTCCGATTTTTCTCAAACTTTCACTGATGTGTTCTACTAATGTTGCTGCTTTCACTCAATCCACATTGCTCTTTGGGTTTACCTTCCCTTTAACAGTTACATTTAATTACGGTGCTCAAAAAGAAGACTTAGAATTAATACTTAATCTATATAATGATATCGTTAGGGTAATACTGTAGCTGCGCATGATAAGCTCCCTTGAGTTTTCGGGGGATCTTTCTGCTCACAGGCTTGAGAAAAACAGTTCTGCAGTTTTTAGCAACCCAATATAACCCCAATTGCCACAGTCCCACATATTGAATTCTGTTGCGGCATACAACCCTCTCTCTGGGTCAGGCATGACTCATTAACAGTCAGACAGACAACTGACAGCAGGACTTCTTAAAATCCATATCGGCCACGTCAATACGCTGTGTCCTTGGCTCAGTTGGCAAGCGTGTTTACATTGCTTCCACAGCGTCAGACATACTCTTGCTGTCCACACAGTTGTTTTCCCCCAGTATACAATGCATCTGTCTCAAAGATTTACTATGCAGCTAGAATGCCATGGCTGACATTATTATGAGCTTACCACTTAAACTGCCTAGCACCCCGTTTATACTAAAAGCAAGAAAGGGGTTGTGAAGCCTCCTTGTAATAATCTTGAGCACCCTTTCAGCTCAGTATAAACATATGTACTGAACTCAGAAAAGGATATGGGGGGGGGGGGGGTGGTTTCAGAGCCTCCTGTAACAATCTTGAAGAGCCTCAGCTGCAGTTTAAACGCTAAGGGGTTCGAAAAGTGGCTTTTCTGCCAACCCAGAAGCACTGAAGGCATGTAATCGCTCTACAGCTCACATACACAAGCCAGCCGTTGTAACCAACCGCCAATGATAAATGCCACACAACTCGCACACTTTTATGATAAGAAATTCAAAAGCCCATGCCCTGTTAAAGAGGGAAAGTTAGTTACCATGGTAACGTAGCCAATCAGGCCTACTTGGGCCAAACCAGCCTGAGCAGTATAAACAGACAAGTGACAGTGTTTTCAAGTTTATCGTGCGGGCTTTCGAACCTCCTCGAGGAGGCTCTGAAACTAGCCCGCAGTGTAAATGGGGTGTCAGTCAGTGTAGGCTGGATAATGTCAGAGGCAGGGGGTGTTTTGTGGTGACTATTAAAAGGGAGAGATGGTAATTCAACATGACAGTGTGCTAGTGAAGTGTGAGGACTGCTCTCGGTTTGATGGCACAATAAACAGCCTCTCATTCCATCTCACTCCGACCCTCTCTCCCTCTATATTCCTCTATATTTTAGTTGCTTCTCCCTCTCCTTTTTTCTCCCTCTTTTCGTTCATCTGTCCATCTCTATCTAGAACTCCTTTTCTCTCTCATTTTGTGTCTCTTTTAATCTCCATCTCTTTCTCCTGCTTCCATGCTATGTCCCTTTTTATCCCTTCTCTGTCTCTTTCTCTTCTTTTTTCTCCTTCCTACCCCTCCCTATATATCTCTTCATCCCATTCCTCTATCTCTCCCTCTTATATCTCCCCATCTCGCCATAATACACAAATATAATTTTGTATTGTGCCTTCTATGTATATTTGTTGTGATAGCCACTGCAGGAAAAATTTCTCTCCTACAGAAAATCAATCAATTTACAAAATATTTACTCTTCTACTTTTCTTTTGATTATTCTTTTTCCTCTGTTTCTTTCTGTCCAGCTTTCTACAATGTATTTCCCTCCTCTCTTTGTTTACCAAAGAATTTCTACTACAGACTAGCAGAGAGTAGCCTTGTAACATGAGGTCTTCATACACAGCCTCCAGAAATTGGCTAAAAAGCTAGCCACGACCTTTGACCCATACCACCTCCCACTCTAAAAGACTTTTGCATCTGACTAAGATGTGAACATACTTCCATCACTAGTCATGAACTGGTCAGCTATTGTTGTGTTCAATGCTGTAAACATATGAATATCAGCTGGGTGGTCACTATTTTACATATCCCACAACCCATAAGTTCATATACTATCAAAATCCACCATCTGAATGAATGCCCGTAAAAGGGTAAAAGTCTGAAATGCAACATTAACAAACTTACTCTACAACAGCAGGGTGACTTACTGTTCAAGAAGAGGGTGATCAAACTTATCTACCTGATAAATCTTACAGAAGTCTTGGAGACTATCTTTTAGTGGTGCTTTAACCTAACGTACATGTATAGTTAGAAATTTAAATTTTCCTTGTCCACTTCTCCATCCAAAATTAAAATCTTCCATGAAGGTTTGGTGCTGGAGAATGTGTGAATTCCGGCATCACCATCACCATAGCAACCGCATCCAGATATCTAACAAGGACCCTCCCCAAATTGATCACAAATGCAACCCTCTCTTCTTCAAGGTAGTGAAGCCCTCTTAGCCACACCCTGCCCAAATCCTCCACCTCCCCTAAAAATACACAGCATATGATTCCAGTGAAAATATGATCTTACTCAAGCTTGGTTTTTTCATGGACTCTGCAGTAAGAAAATATGAAACCTGTTGAGAAAAATGTATTTTGTTCCCCGGCATGATTCCGGCTTTTATGTTGTTTAAAAAGAAAGTGAAACCATTTTAGTACGAAAATACTGCATAATGACAACAAATTAAATGTTGACATATGACTGCCAAAACTTTCTGTTCTGCTATATGCAATTTTCAAGTGCTACAATGCTCTTCTGCATTTAATGGCTTCTGCCTTTGCAGTGAAGAAGCACTGTCTGTACTTAAGCCCGTTCACTCTACTTATCATAATTAAGTTAAATGCAAGGAGGATTAACACTTTAAAGACCCAAACATGAAACATATCAAACAAAACTAACACAGTCCACTGCCTGGTCTCTCTTCTTCTGATCCCATCTCCCATCTACCCCACATCACTCCATACCGTCGCTATGGCACTCGCTTCCATCTCAGCCAAGGGCACTGGGATCAATAGATCAATGATGCACTCATTAGTGATGAACAACACTGCCTCACTGAAGGGGGTAGAAAGAGAAGGGGTGGAGGAGGGAGGAGATGAGGGAGGGAGGGGGAGGAGGAAGGGAGGAGAGAAGGAGGAGGAGAGGAGGAGAGGAGGAGGAGGAGATGGAGGAGGAGGAGGAGGAGGAGGAGAGGAGGAGGAGGAGAGGAGGAGGAGGAGGAGGAGGAGGGAGGAGAGGAGGAGGAGGAGGAGGAGAGGGAGGAGGAGGAGGAGGAGAAGGAGGAGGAGGAGGAGGAGGAGAAGGAGGAGAGGAGGAGGAGGAGGAGGAGAGGAGAGGAGAGGAGGAGGAGGAGGAGGAGAAGGAGGAGGAGGAGAAAGGAGGAGAAGGAGGAGGAGGAGGAGGAGAAGGAGGAGGAGGAGGAGGAGAAAGAGGAGGAGGAGGAGGAGAAGGAGGAGGAGGAGGAGAAGGAGGAGGAGGAGGAGGGGGAGAGAAGGAGGAGGAGGGGAGGAGGAGAGAGGAGGAAAGGAGGGAGGAGGAGGAAGGAGGAGAAGGAGAGGAGGAGGGAGGAGAGGAGGAGAGGAGGAGGAGGAGGAGGAGAAGGAGAGGGGAGAGGAGGAGGGGAGGAGGAGGAGGAGAAAGAGGAGGAGGAGGAGAAAGGAAGGGAGAAGGAGGAGGAGAAAGAAAGGAGGAGGAGAGGAGGAGAGGAGGAGGAGGAGAAGGAGGAGGAAGGAGGAGAGGAGGAGGAGAAGGAGGAGGAGGAGGAAGAGTAGGAGGAGATGGAGGAGGAAGAGGAAGAGGAGGAGGAGGAGGAGGAAAACGGATGGGAAGGAAGAGGGGTAGGAGAGGGAGGAGGAGAAGGAGGAGATGGTAGAGGGGAAGAAGGGAAAGAAGGGAAACCGGTAGAGGAGGAGGAGGAGGAAAATGGATAGGGAGGAAGAGGGGAAGGAGAGGGAAGAGATGGGAGAGGGGAAGAAGTGCAAGAAAGGAAAGGGGTAGAGGAGGGGAGGAGGAGGAGATTGAGGAGGAGGAACAGGAAGGAGGAGGAAGAGGGAGGGGGAGAAGAAGGGAGAAGAGAGGAGGAGGAAGAGGAAGAGAGGGAGGCCACTTAAAGCTTCCTGCCAAGCCCCGATAACTATCCCCCAACACAGCTCACTGGATTGAGGTGTATTCAAGCTGTCCTACATTTTGAAATTGCTTTTGCACTGCATCAATATTGCATGCTGAAATTTCCCACTGTAATTTCCTCTATATCCTTAAACTGCTGGTAATATTGTTAGTGGCATGTACAATACTAGAGAGTCACTCCGACTTTAATACACAGTTTCCAGTTTGTGAGCTTAACCATTAAGAGAAGAGAAGATAGAAAAATCAAATTGTTGGGTGGTTTTCACATTCACTCCCCTCCCACATCTTTGTACCATCAGGTTTAGGGCTCGCTTATTGTTCAGCCCCCCTCCCCTTCCGCATGTTGTTACTGTTTTACTCTTTTTCCTATTCTTTATCCCTCTGTTGTTTCTTATCCTTGTTTGATATTGCCTCCCTATT